>NC_140588.1:661754577-662354577 GCF_964204655.1 Triturus cristatus | reverse complement strand
TGCAGTGGCTAACATTTGCACTCTGATGCTGTCAAGCAACCTGATCTCTATATGTTTTTCTGTGCCATCTGCACAATTACATTATAAAACAAAGGGATTATAGTTAGTTTTATGGTTTGGGGATAGGGTAAGGGGTAGGATTAGAATTAGTTTTAGATTAAGCCTATTACATTTTGTGTTTGTAGGTTTCTTAGGGTAGAGGCTAGAGTTAGGGTTAGTGATTGAGTACTGCTAGCAATTTGGATTACCTAGTGGTGTAGATGTAGTGCTTGATTACATTGTGCACATATCAATTCAATATAGTTGCAGATAAATGTATTGGTTTCCATGTAGTGGTGCGTGGATGAAGTGATCTTCCGGTTAATGACATTATACAATAATGGAATCGAGAAAATAGTTTAATGTCTCTTAGATCAGGTAGTAAACAATAGGACAATTCCATTATTTACAGAAGTCTGTGGAATAAGAATATAGCACAGAACATTCCCAGCGAGGTCTTTCTGAAATTTGAATTTTTTTTTATCAAGGTGGATAACGGCGGCAAAGACCTCCTTGAGTAAATCAGAAGACATCAGCACTTAATTCATAACGTTACAAACAGACAGTCTTAAAACAATTAAATAAATCATGAAACTAGTTACTATAGAGTAGTATTTTTTATTATTGAATGATTTCCTATGCCGTCTTCAATCAGTTCTTCCAAATGTTTACCTATTACTGTTCCAATTCTTGTTCAACACTGGTTTCTAGGCTGTCTTGAAGAATGGTCTTAATTTTCTTTGAGGGCCTGGGGTCGATGTTGGCATTGGTTTGTATTGATCGTCCACTTTGACTATCCGATTTGTGGGGTCAGTGGTGAAGGACGATAGCAACATGTCTATAATCTTTAAGTCTGCTTTAAATTAAAATAACTGTGTTGCACTTATCCTATGTCCAGAACTTCCTGTGTGAATGAAACTGATAATGATTTTTGCATGATTTATGTTTGTGATCAGCACAAACACTGCTTAAAGTCCTGAGATGGGTCCCAGACAACATGTAATTTCAATCTGTTAGTAGAGACTTCTGTAGTCCAGAAGTGACAGTGCCAAAACAGACGTAACATGTTTTGATGAATCTGAGATAGCCACAATAGTGGCAGTGACAGCAAGTACAGGTAAGCGTGGCTGGGCGAGATGAGGCATGCCGGGTTGGAAGTTGACAGACTATGGAATGGGTATGAGTTATTTATTTAATTATACCTATTCCATTGTCTGTTGACTTCCGCCCTCCGACCCTGCCCTGCCCTGCCCCTGTGCCATCCGGTCACACCGTGCTTACCTGTGCCAGCCTCCACTGAATAGTGGTGTTTTACAATCAGTATTTCTGGGTATGAATGGATACTCTAGAATGTAAAGGATGTCCTTGCTCACTTTTTGACAGTGTGCAGACAAAATAGCGAGTTGAAAATTTCGAACTACAGGAATATCGAACCTAAATATCATCAGTGAGAAATATTTACAGCAAGAATATTGTGGTCAAGAATATCGATTTGAAGGTAAGAAAAATCGTTTTGAAAAATATAGAAGTCAATAATATCGTTTGCAAAAATATAGTAGTTTAAACTTTCATTTAATTAGGGTTATGTATTTTAGTATATATTTAAAATATATGTGATGTATTTTTTTGTATATAAGTATTGTTTATGTTTTTAATATATGTGTTACATTTTTTGTAGTTATCAATTTTATTTTAATTACATTTTGCGTTTTTTAGTTCCTTAGCGGGTTGTGGGTTTATAGGGGAACAGGGTGGGAACTAATTTAATTATAATAAATTAATGATATTTGATATTTATTATCATTTATTTAATTGAGATTTTAAAGTGTTTATTGTGGGAATTAAATTATTTGTAACTAATAATTAATTTGTTGTTAGCTAATATGAATTAATTAACTGAGAATTAAATATGGAAATTATGTAATTATTTTAGGTGTGGGTTGCGGTGTTTATAGGTGTGAGGGTTGGGAAGTAATTTATTATGAATCAATTAATAATTAGTTCTTAATATTATTTCATTAATTGAACATTAAATATGGGAATTGTGTAATTAATTTTAGGTGTGGGTTGTGGGGTTTATAGGGGTAATGGGTGGGATGTTAATTAAGTTTTATGTGTTTTAATTAGTTTTTTTAATTATTAATGTGTATTTAATTGATAATGAAATATGTTAATTATGGAAGTACATTTTATTTTTTATTTAGATGTGGGTTGTGAATTGTGCAGTGTTATAGTGAAGGATGCAAATAGCCAGGATGCTTTCAGGAACACCTAAATATAAGCCTATATCTCATGTCATTCGGAAATTTCACTGGCTCCCTGTGAAGAGTCGTATAATGTTTAAGGCCTTGTGCATCGCATTCAAGACATCACGCAACGCAGGGCCTCAATTTCTGATCAAAGATTTAGCAGTCTATACCCCATCACGTGCTATTCGCTCATCCACGGCATCCCTGTTCACAGTGCCTCGCACTAAAACAGCTTCCTGGGGCGATAAACGTTTCATTGTTGCAACTGCTAAACTTTGGAACTCGCTCCCATTACAGATCAGATTATCCCAATCATCACTAACGTTCAGGAGAATGATGAAAACATGGCTGTTCACACAATAAGTCTCCTTGGTATAAGTTTCATGCTGCCGTCCTTAGCGCTGAGACACCCACGGGTATTTGAGCACTTTATAAATCTCATAAACATAAACATGTAAATGTAATAATGTTTTTTTTTTTTTTAAATTGACATGGAAAATATTTGTTTGAAACATACTTTACTTAATATAATACATTTAGGAATTTGTAATATGTATTTAAGATTATTATATGTTTTTATTTTGCTTTAATTTATAATATTAAATATATTTATATTTTAATTTTTAACATATTTATATATATTTTTTATATATTTACTTTTTCAAATATTTTTTGTTGTTGTTGATATTTTGTTTTTAATTTTGAATTGACTGTAGTGTGATTAGTAATTTGTATCCCTCTGAAATGTAACACTTTCCCTACTGTTACACTTACTGGATTGTGAATAGTAATTTTTACCCCTCCACTATCCAACACTTTCCCTACTGTTGCACTCCCCACGCCCACACGTAAATATTGCTGTCCGCCACTGAACAGACATGTATGTTAACTAGCTATTTCATGAAGATTACACATGCTGGCAATGTTGGAGTGGTCGAAATATGACTTGCCTTTAGTTGGCTATGAGAAAAGCATTGGATGAAGTATATAACATAACATGTGTATTTTTAAAGTGCACGTTCACCCTTGAGTATCTTTGCGCTGAATAAGAAATATTTATTGTTACCCAACTTTATCAACCTCAGATAGATGAAAGGCTGAGTGGACCGACCAGGATTTGAACCTGTGACTATGATGTCAAACAGAAGCCCCTGAAGTGCATGCATTTGTCCACTGAGCCATCAGACCCAGAAATATGCATGAACGCTGAATAGTATCCCCCGGACCCGGATTGTTTTATAATGTGTGAGAGCTGACAATCACCCTATAATGGATTGCATTTTAATTGCTTATGAGGGACTCGTTCTGAAACCATAACGTGCCTTACTAAGGACATTACACACCCAATCGCATTTAATAGGCTATTACGAGTGACTCATGACATCACTGTGCTCAAGGGGCAGAGTAATCTAAAATCAGGTTGAAGGAAGCTGGTGCACGTGTGTCCAAGCACTGTTTCTGTAGCAGCAGTTTTTAGGTCGAGCCTAGCGTTGCAGCTCATGCGCTGCACGATTTGCGAGGCATGCTGTATTAGGATATTCTCTAGAAGTGGTGTGGAAGCCCCGTCCATTTTTTTATTGGCTGGTGTCATCGTCCATGGTAAATGCTGCCTTCCGATTGATAATGAGGCTTCTTAGTCCCTCCTTGTTACCGCCCTGTCTCCTTTTGGAAACACCCATCAGGACTGGATCTTTTAATTGCAGCGTTATACTATCTCCTTCAATTAGTTGGTAAGGACTTTTTTTTCATTTGCACAATGGCGACAGCTTGTTTTTTAAATGACCAGCATTCAACTCCGCTTTTTTCTGGACAGGCAGAGCCCTGCTGCACTGGACCTATTATGTCTTTACTCACAGTTTAGTTAATATTTGTTGGGGCCCTTTAAAGCTGTGCGCGGCTGAAGTTTGAATAAAATGGGCCCTAACTGAAAGGTTAATAGGTACAGAACAGGTCTTGTGCACTAGCTCTTTAGATTATGATGTCAGCGCAGCTCTAAGGGGACAACCATGAAAATACTGGGGTTTAGGATGATTCACAATTAACCCTTTTTTCCTCGGTGCGCTCATTTCACTTATTTCAATGATGCTTTGCTTTAACGCCTGTGACATTTTGCAACCTTCGAAGTTGCTCACCGAGAAAACAACAAAACAAAAACAAATATGTTGTAGGCAGTGAACAAGCGGGCGAGGTGAGGATGCTCTGTTTTCTGTCTGGAATATATTCACTTGTGCTACTTACTATAGGGTGCAACTCGCTGACACGACTGTGCTTTGTTGACATATATATTTCAAAGTATCTTTCTCTCTCTCTGTGGACAAATAAAGCTACTGGAAAACAACAAGACACACAGAAGTTGCCAGAGGACAAAAGCCACGTGTTTTAACATAAATAGTTATGTAAAAGACTCAGTTTCACCAAATTATAGGCATTAACACACACGCTTTCAACAAGCATTTGCAATGCAATAGGTCTGACATTAATTAATTTTTGAGCTATTGATGTTGCTAATAATAATGCAACAACAATAGCTCAAACTTTCAGTAATGCGAGACCTATTGCATTGTAAATACTTGTTAAAAATGAACTGCCACTTCATAGAGAGTGTGCTTGAGATCGCGTTCCAGATTCCACCATTGTCTCTAGGACGGAGTGGAGACTGTCTAAGTCAGCCTGCAGGAGTGCGTGAAGCTGCCCATCTAAGAAATGAAAAACATTTCTTTCACAGGCAAAGGCTGAAGAACATGTTGTTTTGCTCCCCTACCTTTTACCCATTAAAGTAATGGGTTTTGTTCTTCGGATGGGCCTGCGCTGATAATTCCTGGAGGCTGCCAAAGCATAGCTGTTAAGGGGTCCTTGTCATGCCTGCAGCCGATTGCATTCTGGGGCAGGTAGTCTTGTTTTAAAATTGAAAATCACAACATGCAAAGTGTTGTGGGCTGAAAAGATAGAACCCTAAGAAGATGCCACAGAAAACACATGCTCACTTGTTGGCCATTTAATGAGTTTTTAGTAGGAGAGAGCAAACACCACATATCAAATCGGATAAAAATGCCCCCTTACTATACATTAGACGGTTGTTCTATGACCAAGAAAGGCACTTGGCATGTGGCCTCATGCCGCTTTGTGGTCACTTATCTCCTCAGTAACTTGCAAAAGCCTCTAAATATAAACCAGGGGGTTATATTAACCCATATACGTACTTCATGTATACGAAATTAAAGAAAAATTATTTTTATTTAAATGAAACTTGAAACTGCACAGTGATGGACAGAAGCAAACTGGGGTGTCATAGAAAGGATAGCTGCACTGCCTGTTGCCTCTACTGTCAGAGGAAGACAAGGTATCGTGTCATGGAAGACTGTGGCTTAGACCCTGCGTGTGAAGACTGTTTTGTGATCCCTTTAATTACCATTTCCAGAGGTGGGCCACAGCAGTGAAATAGCTGGCACAGTACATGGACCAAAAAGAGGGGTGCTTTGACCAGGGGGTATTACAGTGCAGTGAGAGAAAGAGCCAGGAGGGTTATATGGTCCTGCCTTGGAGTCTAGGATATTGGTCTGCGAATCTCATGATAGGTGAGGTGGTCTGTCAGAATGTCAGGGTGCTTAAGTCCGAGGGGTTATTGATCAGGAATCCACAGTAGGACTATACAAGTGTAAGAGCAGGACAGGAAAGTGTTTCATAAGTTCAACAGACTGGATATTCGGCTCTCAGCGGGCAATGCTCGGCAGGCAGAGGGGATGGGGTCCAGAACAGAGCAGGCCATTCCAAGGGGCCATGGAAGCAGACGTGTGGCAATGGAGGGGCGATGTGGGCAGGAAAAGGGGCTAGGTTAGGGTGAATAATGAACAAATGAGGTGAATGATCTGGCGGGCAATAACTCTTCTCTATTCTGCCACTGCCATTACTGGGATTGGAGTCAGAAGTTAGTCAGACTAGTTTCGCCTTCTACAGATCGGATGAAGTCGAGGGGCCCCTCTTTTTGGCCGTTAGTAGATTATCTGTGTTCTTCTAATATCAGTTGCTTTCATAGATGAAGGAAGGAGAGGCGACAGGGCGTGGGAAATGGCATTTACAGTGCAGGGTTAACCACGCGTGCCCCTTGAACGCAAGTGGAACAACGCTTGTCTGAACCACGCCTATGCCTTAACCAGGCATATGCGCGATTAATGCTGTCATTGCTCTAGACGCATAGATGGGCGGGGAGGAACAGGAAGGTTTGGGATAGAAAGGATTGGGACACGGCTTGGTACATAGGCCAGGGTCGTTTTTAGGGCTGGGGGCCAGTGTTAGGGCTCAGGGCAGGGAGGTTGGAGTTGAGGTAGTTTTTAGGGCTGGGCCAAGTTTTACGACTGAGGGCAGGGGAATGGGGCAGTTTTTAGGGCAGGGGCCAGTTTTAGGGCTCAGGGTGGGGTGCTGGGTTTGGGATAGTTTTTTGGACTGGGGCCATGTTTAAGGGCTCAGGGTGGAGGGTCTGGGTAGGTTTCAGGGCTGGGGTGGGTAGATTGCAGGGCTGGGGCCGGGTTTTAGGGCTTGGGCAGGGGAGCTGGCGTGTGGTCTTTTTCATGAAAATACCTTTACCAAGCATGTCTTCACAACAAAATGTGTTGGAAAGACGTGCATGGTAAGGGCATGTGTGGTAAAGACGCAGTCGTCATTAAGATCGAATTGTTAAGGCATGTGTGGTTTAGGGAGCCGCATACAACCTTAGCGCCTTAATGAGGTTAGCTAACAGAAAAGCTCCTAGATGAACTCTGAACAGTAACTAGATCCACTCTACAACTGAGATTTATGTTTTCACAGGGACACTGTATATCAATTTGTGTGCAATGGATTTAGGGGGCATATGTATAATTTTTAGCCATTGCAATTTCATAATTACGATTCTTTGCAAACCAAAATTAGGAAATCACAATTCCTAATACATGAAACACTTTGAGTTTCATTTAGTGATTCCAAATTGGATCGCAATGGACTACTTCATAGATAATAATGAAAAAGGTTGCAATTTGCAAATCATTAGGAATCAAAGCCATCAAAGGGATGGTGGCCTGCTGGGGTCCGCCGACCACCATGTCTGTGATTGTTTTTTAATAAAGCAAACTCTTTTTTTTTTAATGTTTTGCTTAAATGGAAATGGGACGGGTTTAAAAAGAAAGAAAATGAAACTTTGAAGTTTCATTTTTTCAGGCAGTGGTCCCCGTTGCCTGTTCTTAAAAAATATTTTTTTCAATATTCACACAGGGTAAGGGGTCCGTGGCATTACCACCAACCTTGAAGTGTTGGTAAAAAATGAATGTTTTGAGACCGTTATTTGGTCGCAAAAAATTCACACATACCACTGCAATTCAGTATTAGGAAGGGGCGCCCTAAACACATCCCTTCCAAATACCCAATCGCTGCATACAAATTGCGATTCGGTAACTTGTTACTGAATCGTAATTTGTACCCTGCACAATTAGGGGAAGATTTATGTTCCCTGGCGCATCCCTGCAAATCAGCATGGATGTGCCAGGGAAGATGCGGCCCGCAAGTTTGCCGTTGCGCCACCGCAGATGCGCCGCATTTACAATGCGGTGCATCGTGGCGCAAGGACAAGCAGATACGTGACGCATCTGCCGGCGTAAGGTTGGCGCAGTGCAGAAGTTGCGTCGCTAGCGCGACGCAACTACAGCACTGTTCCAACCTACCTACCCCTACCCCTATCCCTACCCTATCCCTAACATGGTGCGTCAAGCCTTACGCTTCAAGCAGGCGCAGGGTTTTGACGCATCAGCGTTGGGAAAGTGACTCAGTGAAATCTTATAGATTTCACTGAGTCACTTTTCAGGGGCGTTCCTGCGACGGAACGCCCCACCCTGTGTCGAAACGCCCACGTGAAACCTGATGCAGGTTTCACGTGGCGCAGGGCTTTACACCGTGACGCATCTCCATAGATGCGTTACGATGTAAATGGGGCGCAACATGGCGCAGTGTTTACGCCGCCGCTGCGTCACAAAAGTGACGCAACGGCGGCGTAAAAGGGGCGCAAGTCCCTCATAAATCTGCCCCGAAGAACGCATTTTTGCCGCGATTTCCGACTGCAAAAATGCTTCTGTACATATGGCCCTAGATTTACTAGATGAAAGTCCTTCTCCAGGATTCACGTGCAAAGTCACATTTGACTTCGGGGCATTAATTCGGTGATGTTGCAAAGTCTGTAGAAAATCCCCTAATGAAGGCAAAAAGGCTCTAAAACGAATCACGTCTTAGCCAACAATCTATCAAGCCCTTCATTACATGTTCTTCGAACCTCACTTTGGATTCCGATTTAGCTTTCCTGCCGTTCTCTACTGAAGCGTGTCAGTGAGTTCAAACCTGACTATGTGACACACAAAAACAACTCTGGAGCAACCAGTTACTGTAAATAATCGCAACAAGTTTGTGCGCACGAAAATGAACAAACCCTCAGGGTAACGCATCATAGCAGCACGGTGCGCCCTCATCTTGTTGCATACTGAACCCTCAGGACTTCTATTACTTCCCTCTGATAGCTCCTCGCGTACTTCGAGTGCAGACCTAATTAGAAAAGATATTAAAGAAAGGCACTTCTTAGAGACTCTCAGCTCACAACCATTAAACCCACCTATCAGGAGGCATCATTATGCTATCATTCTAATAACTGATGTATAATGAAGCATCAGTTCGTTTCAGGCCCCCGAAGTGCAACTGTTCTGTTCTTATCCTACATTGCCATCTAGTGTTCATGCTGGAGAATTTCTAAATATGTTCATTCTATGTCTGTAATACCCTTTAATGCGAGCTTCAAGCTCAGAATTCCTATTTTCCATCCAATCATAGAATCGTTTTTTCCAACTAAAAAGCGAATCACATTCGTAAAATTAGTTTGTATGCAGATATGTAGGTTCAAGAAAAATGTATGTGTTGTGTGAAATTTGTTTTTGTACATCAAGACGTGAAGTTGAACGCGGGACTTTCATGCGTATTGAAATAGGACATAGACAGTGATTAATAACAGTCTCCTCACAAAAGAAAGGCATTGCTTTCAAACCAAACGCCGTACTGTTAATGCACAGGGAATATGTATAGGATGTATAGAGGTATGTAAGTGAAGAACACAACTAAAGAGAGGCGTTTTTAGGTCTGATGCAATAGCGCAGCAGTCGCATTACATTATGTTACCAACCTATAAATGGGCTTCAAGGCTCCTCGGACATGTTGGTATTCAGAAGTAGATGTTTTGATTGGGCAGAAGTTGTGTGCTTCCACAGCTGTGATCATTTTGTTTTTTTATCCAGCTGCCTGACCTTGAACTTTCAGGGGCAGGCACATTACATTGTAATGATATTCAAGCATCTACCTAAATAAAATGTATGTTTTTCTCCAATAGCAGTATATTTGAAAGGAGAGCCGTCATTAGATTTAGACTTCAGAGCACAGTTTTGTGTTTCCGATTCCAGAGCTACAATAATAAACATAAATGTTTAGGTCTGGCATGACAGTGCAGCTGTCGTCTGACCATCTGTGACCAACAAAAAAAAGGACCTTTCAGAGCCCTGGTGAAAGCTCTAACAACATGCTGATTCCCCCAGGATTGCTCACTTACTCCAACAAACCTTGAGGGATATTTACAAGAAAATGCCAGGGCACTGTGCTACGCCAAATTTGTCAACGCTGCCCTCCAACATTTACAAAACGCAGGGATGCACCATATTTACAAACATGCCGCACACACCTGCATTTCCCCCAGCACTGGTACTAAAAAAGCACCTAGCGCCAGCCCAAGTCCCCCTGTGCCATGTGGCAAGGGTGCATACGCTGAAGGGGCAATTGATTTTGTGCTGGAAGGGACACCTTCCTGCACATAAACTATCAATATTGACAATTAGCTCTTCCTATTCTGCAGCACACATAGAAAGAACAAAAACATGGAGAAATTAATTATTTCTCCTCGTATCGCCATTCTAAGACCAGGTATTACCTGGCCTTAATGTTTGACCTCCCCAGTCTTGTAAATCTGAGACAGCGTCAAAAAGTCCTGGGTGTTGTGGTGGAACACCCACTGCAACACCCATTGCCTGCCACTTTGTCGCAGCGGTCAGCATCAGAATGGGGCATATTTACAAGGTGGCATAAAGCGACGTTAAGTGGCTTAGCACCATCTTGTAAATATGGGCAATGGCGCAACATCAGTGGAGTGTCAGAAAAAGTGATGATCCGGTGGCATTAGGGAATTTCACTCTGATGATTCTTGTTGGGCCCACTTGAGGGGAGTTGTATATTCTTTTGCTAACTGCAAGTTTGCACATATTTGTTCTTTTATTAAGGTATGCCTGATGGTTGCAAATGTATGTGCACTTCAGTAGGACTAGGTTGCATACAGTGTCAAACCATTGGTAAAGGCTGTAGGTCTAAGCGGTTCACTGGGAAATTGAAGTGACCTGGTTCCAGGTGTTGATGTGACACAGCAGACGTAGCCAGGATAGATCTTTAGTATATTTATTAAGTTGGTAAAGTCCATAGAATAGCCCCACCAGGAGCAGCCTGCTAGCTGCTCAGCCCATCCTCTCAACTGTCTCACACCACACCAACATTCCAGTCATGTCATCATTCTACATGGAACACTCACACTGGCTGAGCAGCTAGTTACAAGATACAGGAGAACAGTTAACCTTATATGAAGATACTACAATATCTCCCTTCTTTCCAATTGACAATAAAACAAGGAATACTAAAAGTTCATAGCAACTAGACACAAAATATAAACAAGAGATAAATAGTCCAAATCCCAAGGGTAAGATGAATAAAATATACCACGAAAGGGAACCAGACTATAAAACGGAAGGAAAAGGATAAGAAAAGGATGAAAAATAAGAATGAACTATCACCATCCTCCTCTTATATTAAGACACAAAAGAGAACATTAAACTCACACACTATCACCAACCTCCTCCTTCAATGAGACACAAAAAACAATAAACTACCAAACGGAGATTGCAAAGACACCACATAAGATACATGTGAAAGAAAACACAGAGAATCACAATAGAGAACGACAAAAGATACTCTAGAAATTGTAGAAACATACAGGAAGAATCACTCCCAAACAAATACACAATGGGTGGATGTCACCCATCACTAAAACGTAGGTGGGACTAACACCCCCTAAACTCTGAGTATGAGGGACTAAAACCCAAATGTACAGAATACAGAAGTGGGACTAAAACCCACAGACTAGTGCAGCAAGCATAACAGAATTGCAGCACAGTGAGGCATCACAAGACAGATACCCACAAACACAACAGCTAATATTTAAATGAAGGGACTAAAACCCAACACAAACATGAAAAAGGTGGGACTCACACCCCCTTAAAATTTAGTAAAAAAAACAAATACCCATTACTAATAACATAGGAGGGACTAGGACCCCCTGTACACAGGGTAGATGGGACTAACACCCATTACCAATAATGTAGGTGGGACTAACACCCCCTGAACACTAAGTATATGGTACTTAACCCATAAACCATGACCTAGGTGGGACTAACACCCCCTAAACACTATAGGATTAACACCCATAACTAATTTAATAAGTGGAACACTCACCCCCCATAACTGGGTAAATGGGACTGACACCCAACTTCAAAAGTCACACCTGAGTAACTAAACAGTTACTTGCAACATGGAAATAGGGCTAAAACCCATTCCAAATAACTAAATTTGGAGCACAACCTTCAGAATGACCAATGTGCAGCATAACGTGACAAAAAACACACACACTAGTGGACCAAAATCCAGCATACAAGGAAAAAAAACAACCCTTAACCAACCCCTAAAAGGAAAATGCAGCTACAGCGTGGAAATGAGACTACAACCCAAACCCAACTTAGTGCATACACACTACAAAAACCACATGTAGCACCAGGTGAAAAAATAGCTGCGTAACAAGTCAGAGAATGCCGCACAAGAGGTGCGCGTGCCACTGTACTTAGAGACACGCCACTGTTGAATGAGATGAAAAAAAACTCACAGTCACTTGCATCGGACCTTAAACTTGAGCAACAACTCCAACATTTGAATCATAAAAACAACACAACATTTTTTTTTTTTTAAAAACCAATCACACACTGAAGTATGTTGTGTACGAATGACATTTCCAAAAATAATGTCACTTGTGTGCCTGTCACTGGGATGTTGAAAAACAGGCGTAGGCAGCAGAAGAAATACTTTGCAGCAAATTACTTGTCAGTTTTAACTCACCACCTGACTCGTGAAGTGTTCATGCCCAACCAAGTAAAAACACAATAAATACGAAAAAACTTGAAAGTCTACTCCGCTACAGATGACGGTTGGGCTCAAAACGATCCTCACATTTCGACTCTGGTACTGGTTTCCAAAACTTTATTGATAGCAAACAACGTGGTTGGCAAATCAGTCTTGAACGAGCAATAGATTAGTATGCGATCGTAAACCATTCCTAAGATGGCGGCACGCTGTCACGCTGGTGCCGGATGGCTCAAGGTGAATGTGTGCGCCTCAGGATACAGGACACAGAGTCGCCTTCGTGAAATCAGAATGAGGCACGTCACAAACGAAGATCGTCAGATGTGCAAAAGGTAAGAGCGCGCACAGGCAGAGACACGCGCCTCATTTTTAAAACTAAGCATGGCGGTTGAACTGCCCATAGTCAAAATGCCTTCTCAGTGCAAACCAAAAAAAAATGTAATACCTTCTACCACAACGCTGCTAATGACACGGTGTATCTCCACTTGACTTAAAAACCGGAAACACTGCAGCGTTCCGCAACAAGCCACCAGTTGATGGAAACTCACGAGCAGGTTTACGCTTGTAACTCCACTTGGCACAAACACAGGTCCTCTCAAAAGGCATCGCTTTCCAAATAACACGGTTCGCTTATAGCGCTGACTGAGTGGAAGGCTAAAAAGCTTGAACTGACCACAGTAAACGTTATTATGGTACTGCAAAACACCAAAGTTTAACACCGGGGCCCGATTTTTGCCCCCGAACATATTTTCCCAACACAACATCTTGCACTCGATGATTAACCATTTCAGTTGTGGGTCCACTGGGAAACTCCTCTCGATAGAGACACTCTCCCAAGACAGCAAAACTGGACAGGCAGTCACCAATAACCTTGTTCACAGAGGCACGTTGTCCTTAAGTACTGGACGTTGGTAGTTGATCTGACCCTCCACAGACCAGCAGGTACATCTACATGACTGTCACTGGGGCCAGCAGCGATCATAAAACAGCCAACTTGGTCATGAAGACAGCTCAGGGAGACAACACCTTGTAGTTGAAACAGAACTGAGGCAAACTTCTGTGCTGCACTAAGAAACAACTTGTAGCTCCGCTCCTCACTCTAACTGGCACACAGAGGTTTGGGCGACCGGTGTAGTGGTCACTGGTGGGGCTCACGGTGCCAGGAGGTTCTGCCAGATGAGGAGTTTCTTTACATTAGCTCAAGTTTCTTCAAGTCACACTTGTTTAGTTACACACCAGTCTATACAGGTTACACGCATGGTTTCTTTAGTCCAACTCGTCGCCAATTGAAGTGACCTGGTTCCAGGTGTTGATGTGACACAGCAGACGTAGCCAGGATAGATCTTTAGTATATTTATTAAGTTGGTAAAGTCCATAGAATAGCCCCACCAGGAGCAGCCTGCTAGCTGCTCAGCCCATCCTCTCAACTGTCTCACACCACACCAACATTCCAGTCACGTCATCATTCTACATGGAACACTCACACTGGCTGAGCAGCTAGTTACAAGATACAGGAGAACAGTTAACCTTATATGAAGATACTACAGAAAAGTAATTATAGATTCCTTAGGTGTGATCTGTTTATAATGAAAAGCTATGAAAAAGCAAGTAGGCCTTACTTAAAAGCCAGTGTTAAAGACAACAGGCTTTTAAGATGGATTGTTATTACTCTCTGCTAAAGCCTGTAGGCAGGTATTTTGTTACATAGAATCTTATAGTGGTAAGCAAAGGTTCTGGTATTGTTGGGCCACCTGACGAGATCATGGACGCAAACAATTTGCACTATGGTAATCCTTTTTGGTTTCTATTAGTAGGGATTTTTTTAAATGGTTTTGACAACTGTATATTGTACATATTTGTAATTTCATTATGGTGTGCATGTTGGTTGTCTTGTGAAAAGGCTTTTGAACGAACACCGTAGATCTGAGTTGGCTATGCTGACAAGCCAATGATAAATGGAATAGGCCTGATTGTGTATAATGAAAAGGTGTGATGAAGGCACGAGAGTAGGCCTAACATATTGATTGTGAAAAGCATATGCTCAAGTCAATAGTCATTGAAGGGTAGAAGGCTAGCATTCTGTATTAAGGCCTACAGCTATGTATTGTGTTTGATGGAATCTCACAGATTACCATTGTAGACAGGGGTTTTGGTGCTGGTTACTCTGACCAAACATGGGTATAGAAGAATTGTACCCTGAGAATTCTTGTTAGGCCATCTTATGAGAGATGGTACTTTATGTTGCCAAATGTAAATGTGGGTACCATGTAAGTTTTTCTGAATGCTTTTCTTATGATTACATTATTGGGAAGCTTATTTTCAGGACAGGAGGTCTCAGTTGGTTATGACAATAAATCATTGATAACAGCTACAGGCCTTATTGGTTCATGGACAAAACATATTTGTGTTGCCATGGGTCTTCATTAGCACTGACTTATTGATTGGGAAATGCATATGTTAAAATCAATGGGCAGTTAGGGGTGGATTATTATTTATCTACATTAAGACATACAGGTAAGTTTTTTGCTGCACAGACTACCTTTTTAAGGAATGATTTTGGTATTGGTTACTGATTCTGGCAAATCCTAGTGGCAGATCATTTACACTGTAATAATTTTTGCTAGAAACTATTCTAATCTGTTTGTCAGGATCCCATAATAAAACAATCCTTAAATAATACATACATCCTACATGCAAATATATATCCATATAGGTAAATAGACAGTTGTACCATTGGTCTGTCTTAGTTTCATTTACACTCTTCTTCTATAAATAGCAGTGATGTGCATTGGTTAATGGTTCTGTCCACATTAGTCATTGGCTCTAGTGCTCTATGAATGATGGCCTTTTCTTATCACATGTGTATATCCATCTGCAAATAAGTGTGCTTCAGTGTCATGGCTGGTTAGCCTGTTTTTAGTTTCACAATTCTTACTGTTATAGTTTCCTTTTCACTTATTTGCCGTTTCTCTTTTCATTTTAGTGTTTTTTTAAATTTGTAATACAGCTCTCTAGACAGTGTGACTTGCTTGCTTACCACTCATTTCACCTGCAGTGCACTGCATCCCATGTGGTCACCTTCTCTAAACCAGGAGACCACTAAAGAATTGTGTGGTGCATACTGCATCATTGTTTTACCATTCCAGGAGGTACAATACATTGGTTTTAAATGTGGTGGGCATGCTTAAACATTAAGAAAACAATAGAATATTTACAATATCTTTGCAAGATGAACACTCACTGCTATGCTTAGTTTTGTTATCTTCATCATATGCTGGCTGTGTTTAGGCTGCAGCATGTTTTTTTTTTCTACTTGCCTTTTTGTAACCATCTTGCATATGTTGTTGAGATTGTGTGTATTCTATTGTAGTTGTGTCAGACGGTGAATACGATAATGAGGCAGTTGATTGATGAATGGATACATGAGTGCAATGTTGAGTGACATAGTGGATGTATCACAATGTATTGAGTCTCTAACCCTTAAATGACACAAAAGGCACTTTCATTCATAAACCAGACCTATAGTCAATGTTTCTTAATTGTAACATCTCTTAAAGGGGCATCTGGTCAACAAATCTCTAAACCACAACTAATGCCATCAATCACAGCAGCGTTCTTAAATGCCTATTGCCAGTGATTATTACAATGGCAGGACTTGGTAAAGAGAATTTTTGTCTGTACACTGGATTGCTCATTTAAGATGCTAACGTGTCATGAAATGTGAAAATCTTTCACATTTTGAGATGAGGGGAAAACAGTTTTTAAAATTCAGAGCGAAATCCCCCACATTTCAGATTAGAGCAATGGGTTAAATTTGAGACATTTTTTGAGCTGAACGTGTGCCTCACAAAAACTGTGAATTATAGGTTTGATCAACTTACCCATGAAAAAAAATATTCTGCAAATAGGCTTCAAATGTGTGTAGTGCATGCATAACTTCAGATACAGGGGTTGTGCCATGATGGGCTGGGCGCCTGCTTCTTTTTGCGTGCAAATTGAAAAGTTTCAAATATATCATTCAGAATTTCTAAGAGTTAATACATAAGCTTAAGACAGAAAAAGTCAGAAACAGGGAGAGGCATTCTCTGCTCGCTGTTTTGGACTTTCTCTTTTAAAACTTGATGCATTATTTGAACACTTTGAATGCAGAAAACAAGTGCTTCGTCCCTCATGATACTGCCCTTCGTATTGTATTCTAATGGAGACACAAATGTACAAATATGTCACGCAATGCACCGTAGCACTGAAAGTTGCTGTGCTGTATTGTGTGAGATGGGGAAAGTGCAAAATTTGTTAAGATTTGTCACTGCTCTGCTCTCTCTCCCTAGAGCTGATGCACAATCAAGCTGTCAAAACCTATGAACACACATTTTCACCCTAGTGCAAATGTGTCTGTGTTTTGTCTAGCATAAGTTTTAAACTGGAAGGGCACCTTTCAAGTACAAAATACTATTACTAGACAAACTTTAAAACTTTTCCCACTTTGGATGTGTGCTGTCCAGCTTAGCACACATACCTACTGCAAAAGGTTTAGAATTATAAAAGCCTTTGCCGTTTTAAACTTGCCTTAAGAGGCATCATTCTTTTTGCAAAACCCTGTCTATTATTGTTAGTAGATGGGGTTTTGCATCATGCATGGGTTGAATAGGAATGCCCATATACAACCCATGGAATGCCCCCTTGAAGTAGAGTAATGCAGACAAGTACAAAACAGTGTTCTGCATTACTTTTAAGCAATTTTGCAGCATAAAATATGTTTTGTGCTGGAAAGTTAATTTACCATAAAACTTTTCTGTCAGTTTGCATCACTTTTATGATGCAGACCTGGCGTAAAATGTTATTAAATCTAACCTAGGTGTTATGGAGTGAGAAAAGCACAAACATTCATAGGAGTCAATAAACACATATCGATTTGAGTCATTAAAGTGGTCACCTAACGTTGCATGCTATATTAGTAACAACTGAAAACAGATACTAACAAAAGGCAAAAATTGAGTTGGCTGACACTACATGATTTTCCAATGCTTGATACACGTGAAAATCCTGAAATGTACAAATAATACGCAATTTCTCCTTGGAAGGCTGTCTGCATAACAACAATTGTACTATACCTGCAGTAAATAATTCACACACAATAGTCACACAAGATTCTACGCAAAAGAGTTACCTTATGGTGCAATAATAATTTGCAGTCAGCATCATAAGAGCATAGTATGATATGCATTTGCATCTCAGATGAGGCCATCGGTAATGCAATGAATTGTAAAGGTGACTCTGTCCAGTAGTTTTCCATTTGTCTAATATGACGCAACTGCTTTTCGCTGAAGGTTGCTTCACCCAGATCTTAGTACTGGTGTCCCAAAAACCCCGATTATGGTCAGCCTAGAAATGGACGCAATGTTTATTAAGGTCAATACATTCGACAACACAGGCATTGGAATTTATCAGCTTCAATAAATAACACCAAATAACAAATATTGAACAAAGAATGGGGAATCTTGGTGCTTACTGCCCCAAATTTCATGTCCCATTGTTTCCTAGACATTATTTTCTGGAAAATGTTGTCAGGTTTTACCTGTTGGAATGTACACAGTAATAATGTGGGGGACGCTTCTTATTCCTGAATTTGTAGTTGCAATACATGCAGTAATAAAAGGTATTGCATATATCACAAGTAATCAGACCAACAGTCGAGTGTAAAGAACCAAAAGGAGTATTCACTGAAAGTTCATGGGTGATTCTGTGTCGCTGGACAACATTGCACTGGGTTTTTCCGGCTATTAAAATGGTCTGTAAATTACTTTGTATTGTGTTGCTTGAGTCCTGCAAAAAACCTAAGTAATTCCCCCGTTCCAGATTCACTAAGACTTTTTGCTGGCGCAATGCAACATAAAGCAATGTAAAGCAGTGCAGCATCTTACATGCTATTTACTATCCAGCACAAAGGTTTATCTGTGCTTGAAAGATGCCGCTTTGTCAGCATAAAACCGCGTTGTGCCATTTGGCCTTTCTTTGCATCAAGAGGGCGTTACGGGGGTGGATCAAGCAAATGCACATAGTTTAGCATAAAGCCTTATCTTGTAACATAGCCAGAACAGTCTTTGCATTGTAAACTAAGGGCCATATTCTCAAGGGAGTGGCGGAGAGAGGCATTACCCTTCTTGGCTTAGGAAACGCGGAAACGCGAGACTGCACCCTATTCTCAAGCATTCGGTGCAGCCTCGTGTTTTCCCCTGCGATGGCGCTAAATTTCGCAACTTAGCGCCAACGCAGGCACCCTTGCACCAGAGTGCAAGGGTGTCTGCAAGCATGGAGGTTTGTTTATGTACAGGAAGGTGTCCCTTCCAGCACATAAACAAACCTTAAATGCCAGTTTGTAACTTACATGGGTGCTGCTTCATGCAGCACACATGCAGATAGGCCCGTGTATTTGGCCTTTCTGCCCCCAGGGGGGGCAGAATACCCCACTAGACACCAGGGACGTATTTGAAATTATAATGGAAGCGACCCCTTGGGCAAGGGTCGCTTCCAGAGGGCAGATTTTTTATTAAATTTGGTTAATGTTTTTTCTGCCCCTCCTGGGGACAGATCTGCCCCTTTTTTTGGGCCTTTTTGCCCTAGGCGGGAGGCAGAAAACCCTACTAGGCACCAGGGATTTATTTCTTTTGCAAGGGGGGCACATTTCTGTCTGCTGTTTTCTGCCCCACCCTCAGACAAGCTCACCCGATCCCTTGGGCAAGTTTACCCCCCATTTTTGCACAGCCCTATTTGAAGGCCCATCTGGCAGATTGACCAATTGGGTAGTGACATAGTGTGTTATAATGTTAAATATTTTATTTCTTTTTAATTGCAACTGTAATGCTTTATTTCTTCCTTTTTGTTCTAGTTCAAAGCTTTTGCTCTTTAGACTGTTCCGGGTTGCGGTTTTGTTACTTTTGGTTCTGATGTTTGTGTAGTTGCTTGTGTTTGGTAAGATACTTTTTTTTGTACAATGTAAATGTTTTTCATTTCTCTGCATGAATGTGTTTTTTGCAAATGGTGTAATAATTGCAGCATGTTTGGCTTCTGTTCTTTGAGTGTCAAAAACTTTTTGAATTTGTGCTCGATGTGTATTTTGTTGTTTTGTAAGTGTTTTTTTTTTCTTTCTAGTGGGATATCATTTTTGCTGTCTCTCTGCAAAGTAGGTGCTGGTGAGTGTAGTGGTCTCTTGCAAGTGCATCGTGTAGTTTTTGAGTATATAGATCTTTGTGATAAAGGCACACATTTATTTACTTACTTATTTTGCATATGTGTTGGTTGTTGTTGACTTGTTTGTGCAGTCTCCTTTCTTAGTAAGGATAATGGCTAGCTGCAGGATTACTGCTCAGCAGGTTGTTGGTATGCTTTTTAAGCCTTCCTCTGACCGTGGTTCAGAGACTGACTGTGATTCTGAGGCAGAGGTGGGAGGGGAAGATTCAGGCAGTGAGTTTTCTCTCCACATGGCATCATTGGATGATGAAGCTAATCTCAGTGCGGATGAAGCTACCCTTAGTGCAGATAAAGTGCCTGTGTTAGAGGAGGACATTGATGCTCCGATAGTGCGCCAAGAGACATCTGGGCTGCAGCTTGGGGCTGCAAGGCTTCCCGTTGGTATAGTGCGGCAAGAGGCATCTGGGTTGCAGCCTGGGGCTGCAAGGCTTCCAGTTGGAAGTGATGACCTCTGGGTTGCCCCAGGCATGGTGCAGCCGGCATTGCCAGACTTTACTGGTGTTCCAGGGTGTAGAGTGAATACAGAAAACATTTTGCCGATACATTTTTTTCAGTTGTTTATGGACGATGTGTTTTTGGCAGAGATTGTTGTGCAGACTAATTTGGATGCCGAACAGTTTTTGAGGAACAACAGTGCCAGCCTTAAGCCCCATTCTAGAGCTACCCGGTGGACTCCCACAAATCTGGAAGAGATGAAGAAGTTTGTGGGTTTAACTTTTTTGATGGGCTTGCTAAGGAAGCCATCAATGTCTTCATATTGGTCTACTAGTCCCTTGATGGCAACGGCTATATTTCCGGCAGTCATGTGTCGTGATAGGTATTTGCTTCTGCTTCGGATGCTGAATTTTGACGATAATGGTTTAGTGTTGCCACGAGATCACCGGTCACATGGTGTGACCGTCTTTTTAAGATTCGGCCTGTCATTGATCACTTTGTAGATCCATTTTCTGAGATCTATGCTCCAGGGAAAGAAATAGCAGTGGATGTGTCTTTGGTCTTGTTCAAGGGCGCTTGGTTTTTAGGTAATACATTCCTATTGAGAGGGCACACTATAGAATTAAGCTGGATATGCTGTGTGACAGTAGGACTGAATATGTCTCTAATTTCAGGGTGTACACTGGTAAGGAATCCAAGATTAACCCCCCTGGTTGTCCGTCCACATTTGAAGTGACTGAGAAAATTGTGTGGGAACTTGGTAGAGGACTTTTTAACAAAGGTCACCATTTATATGTAGATACCTTGTACACTGGTGTGCGATTGTTCAGGGAATTCGCCAAAGTGGACACTGTTGCTTGTGGCACAATCTGCTCTAACCGCAAATGTCTCCCAAAAGAACTTGTGTGGGAGGCTCAAATACCCGCAACAGGCAAGGGCCCAAAACGTAGTGAGGCTACATCAAAATTGCCTATCAAAAAATGTTTTGGGCCCTTGCCTGTTGCGGGTACTTGGGCCTCCCACATGAGTGAGGCACCATTTTAACGGGAGACCCTGCAGAACGCTGGGTGGTAGGAAATTTGGGTCAGCGTGTTTTTGCCACAACTTTCCCACACCAAAATGTGTGAAAAAAGTGATTTTTTTCAGCTAAAATTGAGGATTGCAGGGGATTCTGGGTAAGGAAACGTTGGGGGATCCATGCAAGCCATACCTCCCTGGAAGTCCCCGGGTGTCTAGTTTTCTGAAATGTGTGGGTTTGGTAGGTTTCCCTAGATGGCCGCCGAGCACGGGGCCAAAAACCCAGGTTACCCCCCTTGCAAAACCAGGTTGTTTTGTGATAGGCAATTTTGATGTCGCCTCACTACGTTTTGGGCCCTTGCCTGTCGCGGGTACTTGGGCCTCCCATACAAGTGAGGCACCATTTTTATTGGGAGACCTGGGGAATGTTGGGTGGTAGGAAATCTATGTCAGCCCGGTGATGCCACAACTTTCCCACACAAAAATGTGTGAAAAAAGTGATTTTTTCAGCTAAAATCGAGGTTTGCAGGGGATTCTGGGTAAGGAAACGTTGGGTCATCCACGCAAGCCATACCTCCCTGGAATCCCCCAGATATCTAGTTTTCAGAAATGTGTGGGTTTGGTAGGTTTTCCTAGATGGCTGCCAAGCACAGGGCGAAAAACCCAGGGACCCACCTTGCACAACCAGGTTGTTTTGTGATAGGTAATTTTGATGTCGCCTCACTACCTTTTGGGCCCTTGCCTGTCATGGGTACTTCGGCCTCCCACACGAGTGAGACACCATTTTTATTGGGAGACCCTGGGGAACGTTGGGTGGTAGGAAATTTGTGTCAGCCTGGTGATGCCACAACTTTCCCACACAAAAATGTATTAAAAAAGTGATTTTTTTTCAGCTAAAATTGAGGTTTGCAGGGGATTCTGGGTAAGGAAACATTGGGGGATCCACACAAGCCATACCTCCCTTGAATACCCCGGCTGTCTAGTTTTCAGAAATGTGTGGGTTTGATAGGTTTCCCTAGATGGCAGCCGAGCACGGGGCCAAAAACCCAGGTGACTCCCCTTGCAAAACCAGGTTGTTTTGTGATAGGCAATTTTGATGTCGCCTCACTACGTTTTGGGCCTTTGCCTGTCGCGGGTACTTGGGCCTCCCACACGAGTGAGGCACCATTTTTATAGTGAGACCCTGGGGAACGCTGGGTGGTAGGAAATTTGTGTCAGCCCGTGATGCCACAAATTTCTCACACAAAAATATGTGAAAAAGTTGTTTTTTTCAGCTAAAATTGAGGTTTGCAGGGGATTCTGGGTAAGGAAACGTTGGGGGTTCCACACAAGCCATATCTCCCTGGAAACCCCCTGGTATCTAGTTTTCAGAAATGTGTGGGTTTGGTAGGATTCCCCAGATGGCCGCCGAGCACGGAGCCAAAAACCCAGGTTACCCCCCTTGCAAAACCAGGTTGTTTTGTGATAGGCAATTTTGATGTCGCCTCACTACGTTTTGGGCCCTTGCCTGTCGCGGGTACTTGGGCCTCCCACACGAGTGAGTTGCCATTGTTATCAGGAGACCCTGGGGAACACTGGGTGGTAGGAAATGTTTGTCAGCCCAGTGATGCCACAACTTACCACACTAAAATGTGGGGAAAAAGTGAATTTTTCGGCTTAATTTGAGGTTTGCAGGGGATTCTGGGTAAGGAAACGTTGGGGGATCCACGCAAGCCATACTTCCCTGGAATCCCCCCGGTGTCTAGTTTTCAAACATGTATAGGTTTGCTAGGTTTCCCAAGGTGCCGGCAGAGCTAGGGTTCAGAAACTACAGCTAGGTACTTTGCCAAAAAAGGGTCATTTTTCAAAGTGAAATTGTGGTGTGTCCATGTTGTGTTTTGCGCCATTTCCTGTCACGGGCACTAGGCATACCCACACAAGTGAGGTAGCATTTTTCTCAGAAGACTTTGGGGAACGCGGCGTGGGTGGAAATTTGTGGATCCATGCAAATTCCAGAACTTTCCACCACAGAAATGTGAGAAAAATGTGTTTTTTTTACAATTGTTTTGGTTTGCAAGCGATTCTGGGTAACAGAACCTGGTGAGAGGCAGTCAAGTCACCCCATCCTGGATTCCCCTGGGTGTCTAGTTTTCATAAATGTATAGGTTTTCTATGTTTCCCTAGGTGCCGGCAGAGCTAGGGTTCAGAAACTACAGATAGGCACTATGCCAAAAAAGGGTCATTTTTCACTATGAAATTGTGGTGTGTCCACGTTGCGTTTTGTGCCATTTCCTGTCACGGGCCCTAGGCCTACCCACACAAGTGAGGTAGCATTTTTCTCAGAAGACTTTGGGGGACGCGGCGTGGGTGGAAATTTGTGGATCCATGCAAATTTCAGAACTTTCCACCACAGAAATATGAGGAAAATGTGTTTGTTTTGACAATTGTTTAGGTTTGCAAGGGATTCTGGGTAACAGAACCTGGTGAGAGGTTGTCGATTCACCCTGGCTTGGAGTTCCCAGTGTGTCTAGTTTTCAAAAATGTATAGTTTTGGTAGGTTTCCCTAGGTGCTGGCAGAGCTAGGGTTAAAAAACTACAGCTAGGCACTTTGCCAAAAAAGGGTCATTTTTCACTCTGAAATTGTGTTGTGTCCAAGTTGCGTTTTGCGCCGTTTCCAGTCGCGGACACTAGGCCTATCCACACAAGTGAGGTACCATTTTTCTCTGAAGACTTTGGGGAAAGCAGGGTGAGTGGAAATTTGTGGATCCACACAGATTCCAGAACTTGCTACCACAGAAATGTGAGGAAAATGTGTTTTATTTGACAATTTTTCAGGTTTGCAAGGGATTCTGGGTAACAGAACCTGGTGAGAGGCAGTCGAGTCACCCTGTCCTGGATTTCCCAGTGTGTCTAGTTTTCAAAAATGTATAGTTTTGCTAGGTTTCCCTAGGTGCCGGCAGAGCTAGGGTTCAACAACTACAGCTAGGCACTTTGCAAAGAAAGGGTAATTGTTCATTGTGAAAATGTGGTGTGTTCACGTTGCATTTTGAGCCATTTTCTGTCGTAGGCACTATGCCTACCCACACAAGTGAGGTTCAGTTTTTATATGGAGACTTGGGGTAATTCAGATTTGTAAAGAAACTGTTATTACCGATTGACTTTCACTGCATTTCTGCCTTCCAAATGAAAGACAATGTGTAAAAAAGAAGTAATTTTGAAAAATGACCGATAATTCTCATGCTAGTATGAGCGTTCCCAATTTCGGAAATGTACAAATATCTACTGTTTTTAAACTCTAAATTTTGTCCCCATTTCAGAAATACATAGGTGTCTTTCATACCAACTTTTCCATGTATACATTTTAGCAGAATAATTGCTATATACCCGCTACACAATAAAAAACCATTGCAAGTCACTGCTCAGTGTTTGGCTCTTTGTTCGTCGGGTTCTTGGTGAACCTACAAGTCTTATATATCCCCACAACCAGTAAGGTCTCGCAGATGTAACAGTATATTGCTTTCAAAGAGCTGTCATAATTAGAAGAAGTTACAGATGAAAACGTTGACACAAAAGTCTGTTTTTTTCAACTAGTTTTCAATTTTTCCTATATTTAACTGTTAATTTCTATAAAGAAACCTTGAAGGATCTACACAAATGAGCCCTTGCTGAATTTAGAATTTTGTATACTTTTCAAAAATGTATAGCTTTCCAGGATCCATTATTACTTTCATACCCATTTCTACCATTAACTGGAAGGAGGTTGAAAGCACAGAAAATAGCAAAAATAGGCTATGCCCCAGAAAAAGGCCAAAATTGTGTAAAAAATTTTGGTTTTCTGACAAAAGTCTGTCATTCCCTAAAAGCTGGGAAAATGGTAATTTCACCCACAAAAACCCTTTTTTGATACCATTTGCAGGGAAAACCCCAGACACTTTCATTTGCAGCACTTTGTTCCCATTTTTTCCCCACAAACTAATATTTAGCTGTATTTTGGATCATTTCTGGGTCCCCTCCAGGGGAATCCACAAACCCTGGGTACCTCTAAAATCCCCATGATATTGGAAGAAAAGGACGTAAATTTGGCGTGGATACCTTTTGTGGTCACAAAGTTACAGGGGCCTAAGCACGAACTACCCCAAATAGACAAAAAAAAATTAGCACGGGGGGAAGGCCTAGCAGCAAAGGGGTTAAAAAAGGTTTGTTTATGTACAGGAAGGGACACCTTCTTATACATAAACAAACCATGATATTTTGCTTTTTCCATGTGTGCTTCACAAGGCAGCACACATGGAAAAAGCAAAAATTAGGAGAAATAAAGTATTTATCCTCGTTTCGCTACCATAAGACTAGATTTTTCCTGGTCTTAAGTTTGGCGCTACCTCCTATTTACGCTGCCCTTGTGAATAGGCGGTAGCATCAAACTCAATGGGTGTTGCAGTGGAGTGCCCAAAGCAACACACACTGCACGCCCCTTTCACACTAAAAATAGCATGAAGGGGACCCTATTCACAAGGCAGCGTTAAGCCGCGTTAAGCCACTTAACGTGGCTTAATGCTGCCTTGTGGATAGGGCTAAGCCCCTATCACCAAAACAACATCACTGAAAGTGACGTTGTGGTGGTGATCGGGGCTTGAGAATATGCCCCCAGGTCTACTGGGAGGATAATTTCTCAGAAAAGCAAAACATTCCAAATGTGCTCCAGTGAGTTTTTGTAGGCATAGGAATGTGTCTTGCAAAGGTATATTCCTATTAGAAATACTTTATTGGACACTTAACACTCACCTCTGCGTGATGTTACAAGTCTGTGCATCACACAAGCAACATGATTGTGGACTTGTGCACCGATTGACAGCAAGAGCAGGCCAAATTTAGTAAATTTGTTTCTGCACTATTTTCACTCTTGCACAACGCAGCCCAACACATTTGGTCCTGCACTGCTTTGTGTTGAAAATTAGTAATTTTGGGCAATGTAGTTTTGGAAATAGTCTAATCAACAAGGACCATGCGCATGAATGTAGATAATAACCTCAAGGCAGCTCTGTGGTGGAGAATACCATTGTGAACACATATAACCATTACAAGTACAAACATAAATGAAATATGCTAAGATAAGAAAAGTAGCGTATACTGTAAATGGCTGAAAGTATTGAGAATATTGTAACAGTGAAGTGTGCCAGTGTAAATCTCTACCGCATACATCAGTGCTTGACAAGCCCACTAATATCTGGAACAAGGAATCAGTCATGGATGAGTTCCACCTATCACTATGAAAGATGCTTTCTGAAGTGTAGATGCATATTTCTGAAGCAAATATATTTAGAGGTGGTCAATAGGCCAAGGAAAACAGTGAAAAATTACAGATTTGATGTCATCCTAATGTAATGCTATGCTCAGAACCAGAAAAATGAACAGTGGTCTCCAGCATGGTGACAACCTCTAGGAGAATAGATTCAAGAAGAATGTGGAAGATACAGTAAAAAATGTTGGGTCTATTACAAGAACCATGGGCCTGATCTAATTCATGGCAGAGGCCCACTCCCCAATCAGTGTGAAAGAGTAAATTCCTCGTCCACCCTGATAGAGGTAAAGCCCTCCAAATTTGGAAATGCCTGCTGGACCAGTGGACATTTCTAGCATTGACTGGAAACATTGTCATGGTGGTTCCTGTCAATGTATTGTAATTCTGCTGTATGGCTCCATCAACATGATGGAGCCATACTGCAAACTGACCAAGTTTTATTGTTTTCCCAAAGAAAATCCTAAGGATTTTCTTTTTGTTAATTAAAAAAACAATGCCAGCTCGCCAGGTGAATTTCCTTCCATGGCGACGCAGGCATTGAGCACTTTTCATTTCCCTTTATCATCATTATTTCCTGGCGGTAGTAGGCACTGAAAAACAGTTACACGTCAGCCTATCTAAATTAGGTGGGCAGCCATATAGCTAAACCACCAATGTCCCTGATGTTTGACCAGAGAGGAGACAGAGTAGTCTTTGCCGTCATTAAATTTAAATCGGATGTGCAGACCATACTCTTGGTGGGAAGGAACTCTGGGGCATATTAACAAGCGGCAGCAATAATTATCGCTGGCCGCTCTTAGCGAGAAAAATGTTATCGCTGGCTATCGCAGGAAATTATCGCCATGCTAGCGTTGTATTAACAAGGCATAGCGCAATGGCGATAATTTCCCAGCGATAGCGATATTTTCCATGGAACATCGCTGGGTTTCCAGCGATGTTCCATGGAAAACGGCGATAACCTTGCTGATACGACCCTGTGGTCGTATCAGCATAATCCACCCCAATGGAAAGTATAGCTAAGTCTGCATTTTAACAAACGTTAGTTTTTAGAGAAAACAGCTGTTTTCTCCAAAAACTAACGTCTGCTAAAATGCGTGGGCAGCCTTGTAAATACCGCGATGTGTACATTAGCGATATTTACAAGGTTGTACTGCCCAGTGACGCTAACTTTGCATCACACTAGAGATGCAAAGGGAGGCGTCGGGTAAAAGGCTGCTAACATGGGCTAATGCATGTTATCACCCTCTTGTAAATAGGGCGATATTTTTATCTCCGCTTTCTTGACTTTAAAAGCCAAATAGCGGAGATATGGCCCTCGTAAATATGCCCCCTTATTGCTATTGCGATGGAGTTCACGCTCTGCCAAGATATAAACTGGGCCCTTTGCTTTTCGTCCCAGAACAACAATATATGACATACGTTTTTATGAACAGTGTAGAGGGGATTAGTAGCAGGCACACCACAAAGGAAGAAACCAAAGTGGAAAACGTTTTTTTCTTTATATTGCCAAGGATACATCCTCACAACAAATAGTGGGCCTTTGGCAAGACATTAAGATTTATATTATTACATGTAATGCCAAGCACAGCTAAAAGTAGTCACATAAGCATAGATATATACAACCAACTAAAATACGGCACACACAACATAATTAGAAATGCACAGATGTACATAAAACTTGTCTGTACCTACAGTTATCTCTTTGTGGCCAATGGGACCCAGTACAGTGGATAACATCTTGCACAGCAGTATTCTTTTCATGCACTCTGTATCCAGGCAAGGTAGTGCAGCCTGTTTATTAGGGCACATTCGCCGAAATATGAAAGTGGTGGATGTGCATGTATCCCGCTTAAAGGATCTGTAATACATTCCACAGAACACGCCAGAAATATAGTAATACACTGTTAAATAGTGAAATACATGTCAAAGTTATAGATGACATAGTCTTGCAACTAAGATGCTGCACATAGGTGGTGACAAATGTTCATGGGGGGGGGGGGGTCAGCAAGGTATAGACAAGTTGGCTGGCAGAAGGCCAACCTGTGATAATCTGTTATTTTTTCTCTCCCCCTACACATCTCAAATTTTTCTCTTTTACTTAACTGCTTTGTAAGCTTTATTAGTTATAGAACTGAACTCACATTGCTCACACTTATGAGCTTGCTTTGTTCTGGATTCATGCTCTGTTAGAATGTTGTGTTTGAATGCTAAGGTGCTTTTTGACAGTTGATGGCCATTCCTTATTCTATGCCATTTCATGTACAAACAACTCTCCTCTGACAATAAAGTTATTTTTTAAATATTTATGTTATTTGACAGTGAGTTTTATTCTGTTCTGTTGAATTCCTACCATCCTCTCTACAGTCCGGGAGTGGTTCCCCAGTATGCAGCCGCTTCACAATAAGAAAAAATCATTCACATGCTCAGATCTGCCAACCTCCCTGTGAGAGAAGGGAACCAGGAGGGGTTGGGACCTGGAGAGGATGCAGGACCTTGAGCCCATTACCTCCCCGCCAAATTAAGGGGCATATCACCAACAACCAGCGATAATTATCACTAAGCGCACTTAGCGCTAGGATCATTATCGCCGACTAGCGTGGATTTGTATCTCTGAAATAGCGTGCTATTAGCAACGCTTACCTCAAAAGCGATAAAAATCCTAGTGCTAACTGCGAAACGTGAGATTATCGCTGGAAACCCAGCGATAATCCCACGAAGTTTGGCGATAGCTTGCTGATAGGGCCTCACATACTTAGCCATGATATCCACCTTACATAGGATATCATAGCTAAGTCAGTTTGAAAGCAGGCGTAAAGAAAGTAGCGATAAAAGAGGTTATCGCTACTTTACTTGTCGCTATGCTGCTTAGAGTGAGGCTTGATAATAGGAGAAATGTCGCTTAGCGACATTTCTCCCGTTATCCTGGGGAGGAATGCCCACTTTACATCTCATTAGAAATGCAAAGATGGGCGTTAGGAATTCAGGCACTAAGGCAAGGTTTCATGCGATAGCGTGACCTTGCTGATATAGCGATAAAATTATCACTGCTTTTCGGCCGAAAACGGCCGCAAAAGCGGCGATAATTTTATATCGCCGCCTTGTAGATATGCCCCTAAGTGTTTTGATGTGGGTGCGTCTACTGATAAGGTGATGAGGCTGTATACAGGTCCCTGCCTGTGAGGCAATAACCCCCCCCTCTAAAAAAAACACAGAGAGGCATCAAAGGCTTCTGCTGATGTCCAAGGGATTTTGCATAACCCCAATGGGCATCAGCTGTGCTCAGCTGCCAAAGGATGAAAGTTGGAAACACCCTCTGCAGGGGTTTCCCACTCACATTGTCTGTCTCTGTGTGATATCGGCTCCTTACCTTGTTGACCACGTGAAAGGAGGTGATATTGTGTTACACATGGTGGTACTCTGTGAGTTGGCAGGTCTGCATTCAGCTATACTGCCATATTCCTACAGTAGGCTGTATTTTAAAGCACCTATGCACACTTTTAGGAGCCAAAGAGCATCTAAAAAATCATCTTGAATGTTTCTCCTCCCAGACACTCTCATTATCAGGCGCCTAATACTGCATTACAAAGCATGTTCCCAAGTGTCACCGGCATGTAATACCTTCACCTGAGTGACAGCAGCCATTTAGTATTTTATTATTGTATAATGATGTGTGCGTTTCTTATTCAAAATGGTAATTTGGCGACATCCTGAGGCATTTAGCGTTTTTTTTTTCACCTTCAATGCTGATTTAAATATTGTTTCTGATCTTGCCTTAATTAATCCTACTAGGGCGATTGTGAAGTGAGATAATACCATGAACTTTGTACTACATATTTAAATGATTCATCCATAAACCATGATAGCTGTCAATTCTATCAATACAACATTCTTCCATTCTTGGTAATAGCATAATGTATATTTGCTTAAACATTCAGTGCCTATGCTTCTGTTAACATTTCTTTCCTTAAAAATACTATTCAAACATGCAATTTAATTATCAGCAAACATATTTACAGTGTAAAGGTCAATACTTGGTGGATGAAATTCCAACACGGTAAGTGTAACACAGTAGGGGGCATATCAGCAAGGGCTGGCGATGTAATTATCGCCGCTTTAGCGTCCCGTTTCGGCCGAAAAGCGGCGATAAATATATCGCATTATTTACAAGGACACGCTACCGCGTGTTTCCTTGAATCAGCTCCTGTTTAGTTCACGCCTCGCTTTGCATCTCTAATGAGATGCAAAGTAGGCGTTCCCTGCAAAAACGAAGGGAAAATGATGTCTAACTGCCCTACTCCCTATATACAATACGGCCCAGGACACCCATAGCGATGTAAAATACAGCGTTAACCGCTGTTATCGCCGGTAGTTTAAGTCTGCTATTTTTCATGACTACCCTATCTATGACATGGGAGGTGGATTCAGTGGCTGAATCCACATCTCCTTATCATCAATGTTTCTTCTATCGATGTGGGAATATCGCTGGTTTAACAGCAATATTCCCACATAACGCCGCTTTTGATGTAAAATTTATCGCCCTGGAGTAACACGTTGTTAATAACGCGTTATCCTGGTGATAAATTACAGCGATAGGCGTCGATAAATATAAAAGCGCTAAGCGCGCTTTGCTATATTTATTGCCGTCTGTTGCTGATATGCCCCTAGTTTTGTCTATTTTTACTCTACCAACAGATTTGCCCCTGATTAGCTGTTCCATGTGCAAAAAAACACACAGTTGCTTTTTGAAGCAATGCATGGGTTTGGGCAATACACTTATGAAATACATTGCCTGTCCTTTGACAGTGCTCCTGAAAATAACCTCCCCAGCAGGGAAGCCTGTGTGCGGTGCCTGCCTGCAAGACATCCTAGCACTGAAGCAGAAAGGTGCTACACACAAGCTCAAATAATCCCAAAGCAAGAGTAGTTTTGGCTACGAACGGCCACACAAATGCTATTCTTGTAAGGTAATAGTTGGCGGCACTCATCCTCTAATGGACAAGTACTCAACAAACATAAATACAATTGAACAGACAAAAGCACACAAAGGGGAGTGCCTCAAGAGTCCAACAAGTGTATTATATTGGTTGTTTCTCTTTTTTTCCTTTTTCCACAAAGAACACATAATTCTATTGTGTCCCTCCCAATATACTCTTCTCCAAGACCAAAATAACATGGAAGCCGTAGTATGAAGTCTCAAAACAATACTCTTTATTTAAATCACTACAAGCATCCAGAGTTTTTGATGCAAAGTTTGATCTACTAAAATAGGCAGTCCAGGCTTTGCCTATGAAAGAATATCTCTCAAAAGCAGGCGATAACAAGGAGAAATGTTTTCTTTTCTCCATACATTACACACATTGCGGGCCTCATTTACAAAGAAATGATGCAGTGCGGCACCTCAAGCCATTTTACTCTGCCGAGTTACGTTATCTTAAAAGCACAGGAATGTATTGCATTAACAATACTACAACACATCAATATGCTCCCTGCGCTGCGGCACAATTGGCTGCAAAGCACCAGCTCATGCACCCTTGCCTCATGTTGCAAGGTTGCCTGCATAGCGGGGATGACAGTTTTTTTGCAGGAAGGGACACCTTCCTGTACAAAAAAAACAGGAATTGTATTTTTCTCTTTGTACGCACTTGGCAGAATATAGCACACATAGAAAGAGGAAAAAACGAGGAGAAATAAAAATATTTCTCCTTGTTGCGCCACTCCTGAGTGTCTCCTGGGGAAGTGTAAGATTCTGACTTATTCACAGCTTTACCAAACTGTGCAAATCTGGGAATGTGTCAGTTTCCATGGATGATGCATGGGAAAACTCACTGCAACACCCATGGAGCGCCCCTTTCAAGCAGAGTAATGTGTGAGAGGGGCCCATACTTACAAGGCCATGACAAGTTACGTAGGGTGACTTTATATGTCCTTGCAAATATGGGCAGGCACACTGCGCCGCCAGTGCGTCCAATAAAGTGATGCACCGGTGACTCAATGGCCATTGTAAATGAGGCCCTTTACGTCTGCTGCAGTGTACAATGCACATACTATGTGTGGATGTTTAATAATTTGTTTTTGGATAGGATTTTTAACTGGGATGGCAAGTTCCTAGTGCAAATCGTATGCTAGACAGCAGACATACACCTCTACAAGTAAATACCATTGGAAGAGTTTGCACTGCTTTGGGTCTCTTTGCATGACTTTGCCCTGGGGAAAACTCTAAATAAATCTGACCTTTGAAGACAAATTTGCTAAGATAGGTGAAATATCATGGTGCTTAAAAATCTCCCACATCACAAGAATGGAGAAAATGTACAAAGCATCGAATTGTCTATGCATCACATGGTGAAGATATTATTGGACACCAAACAACAAATAATGCAGCGTCTGTTTGACGCTAGTCATGATTTAGTATTGCACCACAGTGCAAAGGCAGGGAGAGCAGTGTTTTGGGTGAGTTTTGGACTCCCGTCATGCAAATCTCCTCATGGAGATAACTGTCCATAAGTAGATGACGTAATATGTGTAATTTGAGTTAAAATGACATTTATTATGCCACGAAATATCACACACAATTTCCTTCGGTACACTGTCCGTTTTCATTTGGTGCCAATACTCTACGCGAACCCGGTCCACACTACTTTACATGACTTTACTCAATATGGCTTTGCCTGGACATCTAGGACTGGTTGGGCTGCTTTCGCTCCATTGCACCGTCTCTGTTGCGTTATGGACGTAGCAGAGAGGAGGGAATTCGCGTACTTGACGCTCTTGCATCATTCAGGAGCGCAGAAGTCCATTTCATACGAACGTCCCTCAATGCTGTTCTTTCTCTTATTTAACGTCACTTAACATCTTTTTGCATGGAAAGCACCGGTGCAAAACGTTGGCAGCCTAAATGCGAAGCACCGCCCCCTAGTATGGTGTTATGCCTTATCCTACCTAGCTGTCGGTACCTATTTTAATTATATCGGTTGAACTTAACTGCATTTAAACAATGAGGAAATGCTGCTACGGGTTTTAATAAGTGCAAAACGTATAATTTAAAAAAGTTTATTTCATTTCATTTCTGATCTGTAAGCTTTATTGCAACTGTGGGAGAACATCTATTTTATGTCCTTTGCTGCCACCGTGTGCTTTTTTAATGAAATGTTTATACCGTGAAGTTGTTAAACTTTTTATTTGTACATATAAAAACATCTGACGCGCAAACCTTGGGGCATATTATCAAGAAACGGAGTTAGAATTATCGCCACTTTAGCGGCAGAAAACGGCCGCTAAAGCGGCGATAATGGGCTTGATCATATGCCCTTGAGAATTCCCATAGAAGCCCATGTTTTGGTGACAATATGGGCTTCTATTGGAATTCTCAAGTGCATATTATCAACTCCATTTTTCTGCCGCTAAAGTGGCGATAATTTTAACTCCATGCTTGATAATATGCCCCCTTGTTTTTAAACATATGTCCGATAAAATTGAAACCTATGCTTTCATTATTGTAAAACCTCATATTTACACCTTCTGCTCATTATTTTGGGGCATATCAGCAAGGCGAGGCGATAAAGTTATCGCCGCTTTTGCGGCCATTTTCAGCCGAAAAGCGGCGATAATTTTATCGCCTAATGAGCAAGCTCACGCTAACGCGTGAAAACTTGCGTTAGCGTAGGAATTCCTAACGCCCAGCTTTGCATCTCTAATGAGATGCAAAGTGGGCGTTCCTGACCTGACATGAGAAATGTCGCTAAGCGACATTTCTCCTATCATCAAGCCCCACGCTATGAAGCATAGCGGCAAGAAAAGTAGCGATAACCCCTGTTATCGCTACTTTCCTTACGCCTGCTCCAGGACTGACTTAGCCATGATATCCTACGGAAGGTGGATATCATGGCTAAGTTTGTGAGTCCCTATCATCAAGCTAACGCCACATTACGTGAGATTATCGCTGCGTTTCCAGCGATAATCTCACGTTAGGCAGTTAGCGTGAGGATTTTTATCGCTTTTGAGATAAGCGTTGCTGATAGCACGCTATCTCAGCGATAAAAATCCACGCTAGCCGGCGATAATTATCCTAGTGCTAAGTGCGCTTAGCGATAATTATCGCCGGTTGTTGCTGATATGCCCCTTTGTTGTTTGCTTTATTTAGGGACATTAGACACACTGAAGGGTTGGTTGTAAGCAGGAAATGCTGCTCAGTCTCAGAACCTCCATTCACCATTCATTCATCTTTTCTCATCGTTGTAGTTCTGGGTACTACTACATAACACTTCTCATTACCTCCTTGTCCGTCATTCTCGTCCCAGTACTTACCGGCTAAGATGAACATCTCCTTTCCAGAAATGGTTCTACCAAGCTAAAAAGAAAAAAATCAAAACTGGACTAAAGATGGCCAACCTCCTTTTTCTGTAACCACTATATAGAGAGGAAGTCAACACCACAACATCCTGTTTTGTCAGTTCTCTTCTAGAAGAATATGGGGGAACATTATCAAGGACGGCATTAAAATTATCGCCAGTTTAGCGGTAGAAAATTGCCGCTAAAGCTGCGATAATGAGCTTGATAATATGCCCTGGAGAATTCCAATAGAAGCCCATGTTCTGGTGTCAACATGGGCTTCTATGGGAATTCTCCAGGGCATATTATCAAGCCCATTATCGCAGCTTTAGCTGCAGTTTTCTACCGCTAAACCAGCGATAATTTTTAACGCTGTCCTTGATAATATGCCCCCATGTTTCTGCCGTGGAAAGTGAAGAGTTGTTTGTTTATTTTTCTGATGTTGTGGAACTCTGCATAGCAAATTCTTTTTAATACTTCACACCTGCATACTTGCGGATCTGCTTTAGTGGTCGCATCATCAAACCTACCTCACATAAGCACCCCTTCACAAACCCACCAACCAAAATCCAATCAAAGCTCTTATCACTCAAACTTGATGCATCCAAACTGGTGCATACACCATCGTATTCCACTCATCAACACTCCCCCTCCCCTCCAAAATCTCTAATGGGTCTCAACCTGACCAACCTTTTGTTGCAATAACATTAAAACTTGTCAACACCCGTCAGCGGCACAGGCTCATAACAACGAAGAAAAAAGAAAAACTCTATCCTTGTACACCTGCCTCACTAAAATTGAACAACAGGGTGGGTGGGAGGGCAAAATCCTGAAAATTATTCTTGTCAGCAGGGTGCACCATTTACTAAAATGGCACCCAGCACCCAATTTCATGGGCTTAAAACTGCAACCTTAACCCAGCCCACGTGCCCCTCAACCAATCAAGGCTGCCCCTCGCTCCTGAACCACCCGCTTCAAGATCGCCGGGGGCAGGGGATTCTGCCCACCCTCTAAAACCCCCATCAGGCAGGATGGCATATCCAAGAACGACTGTCTACTTGATAGTGTGTAAGAAGTCACTTTAATGAAACAGATGCACAAAGTATATAATAGAACCTTGGCTCGAATGCCTTAAATACTAACTCAATCTGACCTCACTATACATTTTGAAACTATCCAAACCTAGCTCCCCTAGGCAACCCTTTAAAAAACCAAACACCCATAATCCTATCACAGCTTTCGTCACTCAAACTTCCTGCATCCAAACCTTGTGCATACACCATTATCATTTTATTTCACTCATCAAACCACCTCCTTCCCCTTCCCCCGGAATCTCTAATAGGTCTCAACCTGACCAGGGTTTTGTTGCAATAACTTTAAAATATATCAACGCCCACCACCAGAAAACCTCTGAGATTCCGCCTCCCCAGAAAAGAGGGTAACGTACATCCCACTGGTAAGTGTAACATTGCTTCCAAAACATTCCTCAGCTGCATAAGGTATAACTACACCCCATAAGTGGATAGGTGTACACCATCATCTCTGAAAAATTCCATTGTCTTGTACTTAATATCGCAATGTTCCAGAAGGAATAAACCTTCTGCTCTGCAGAACTTACGCAACTCTCTATTTGGGGAACAGCCTTTACAACGCAACTTTTACAACGCACTACCATTACAACGAAACTATTACAACGCAAAATCTGTTACAACGCATGCCATTACAACGCAAGTCTTTACATCGACTTGCACTAGATGGCGTGCTAACATTAAAAATAGTGTAGTTTACTATCCAAACACCTTCCCTACTGCAACGTGGACTGGAGTTAGAATAGTAAATTACCCTTTTTTAATGTTAGCACGCCATCTACTGCAAGTCGATGTAAAGACTTGCGTTGTAATGGCATGCGTTGTAACAGATTTTGCGTTGTAAAAAATGCGTTGTAACGGCATGCGTTGTAAAAGCATGCGTTGTAACGTCATACATCCCTCTATTTCCTTTCCTCTGTGCTCAGTCAATAGACCCTGGTTGTGTCACCCCTCAAGGGCTGCCCCGCTCAACAAATTTAATAAGGGCAGCAACTTGTGCCACCCCATGCCACGTTTGCCAAACTATTTCAATTGGACTGCAGTATCTGGCAGTCCTAACTGCTATCCACCATACCTTGCCATCCACTTCACAAATGAGTGCCTAAAATCCACACCTCAATGTGACTCAACTGCGGTCCTGCAATACAACCTAGGAGAAAAGAGACTTGTGCTAGCAAGCATCTTGGAAAATCCATCCCAAATGCAAATAATGACAGTAACAGTCTGAATGCCTCAAGCTGACTCCGAATTTTCACTGCCATCTAACCCCTGGATTCTGCCTTTGTGGCCATCCCAATATGCAACAGGTGTGTCCCAAAATCCTGTGCCTCATATCCCAAGGTATTAAACACCTTCAGCAGCACCTCAAAAACCTGAGGCGCAGAGTAACATGTTCAATCTGCATGCCGAAAGTTCTCTCCAAACCCTTCCCCTTGCCAACACAGAATCCTCCACCATTTGCATGGTTAAAATCACACACCTGGGTACGCCCTCATAGTCACACAGCTGCACCCGCCCGACTTATCTGTTTTTTACCTAGGGATCCACACCTGAATTGCACCCGAAGGATACGAACATCCTGCCATTGAATTCCCACCTGGACCTTAGAGCCAACCACCACTGTGATCTGAAAGGCACCGAAAAATAACCAGACCATAATTACTGCAAACTGTAGTGCCTCCCCAGCTTCCCAACGCACAACTGGCAGTGTAGAAGCAATCTGCTTCAAAATACCCAAAGTGATGGGTCTCCTCACTCTCGCTCCATTGCCCTACTCCCACGACAAGCCGTCCAGCATTCACCTCAATATCTCCCCTTCCGTTGGCTCAGACCCCCACAGCAGCTTCCCCAAGAACACCACACCTGCCAACTTACTAGCTATGGTAACTGCCAACAAATCCCGTTTAATCAAGGACATAATGAAATTTACTACATCATTCTAACGCTCTCGACCACTGTCCTCAGCGCTGTGCCATAGTGCCCCAGATTTCGCAAATTCGTCCCACAGCAGCCCATACATCTTGTGTGTGGACTCTGACAATGATCCCAGGATAAACTGCCTCACACGATCTCTCAGACGGACCACAAATGAGCTTGAATCGCAGTCTTGTCCTTGTCAATCCTTGGGTCACACCCACGGAATCTCTTCCATTGAAAACGAGAAAGGGCATCCCCACTTAATTGGGAACCCCAGTATATGCTGCACTTTATAGAAGACATTCACACGCAAACATTTCAGAAAATACACTTGCAACCATTGCCAAATGCTTGGGTCCCTCGGGTACTGCGGATTTACCATGCTCACTACTGACATGTTATCCACATTGAAGAGTACGGACTTGTTGGTACAGTGACGTTCCCACAAACAAACTGGCATCACCAAAGTGTATAACTCAAGAAAAGCAATACTCCTCTCCCCTCTCCTCCAATCAAATGGCCACTCCTCTGCACACCAATGACCTTGTCCAAAAATTCCAAAACAATGCACTAGGCATCATTCCTTCTTTTCTGCTGGCAACCTGACATCCATCCGGAGGGAATCCAAATTCACTCTTAAAAAGGACAGCATTTGAACGGACTCCACTGACGTGTCTGGCACAAATGGGAGCCCACATCCTGCATCAAATCCTGAAACAAGGTCAAAATCTCCTGACAATCCTCTGATTTTGGTGCACCCACCAAGAAAAAGTCATCTAAGTAATGTGGCATGGTGTCTTTTTTAGCTACATGCACAAATAAGGTCTCCAAAAAGGAACTAAAAGCCTCTAACAAACAACATGAAACTGAACAACCAACCCATGGGCAAGACCTTTTCTGCCAAATATTGCCCTCCAACGTGAATGCCCAGCAACTCATAATCTGCAGGGTGCACCAGCATCAACCAAAAAGCCGGTTATTCATCACAAATTGCCATCAAAGCACCTCAGCCACAAAGCTCACCAGCTGAACGTCCATGTCAACAGATGCACAGTGCACCTTGCTGCATGCCTCAAGAATGAAATTATTGATCAATAAGACCTCTGGTCATATTTATTAGTTTTATATATTTCAGGTTTTATATAGGGGTGGGTGGAAGTTGCATAGTCGCGCTACGCAAAGCTCTGCGAAACGGTAAAAAATCCTCGAACACGTGGAATTGCTTGTTCGCGATGCTTTTTTCCTGTTCGCGAATGCTGTTCGCATGCTCGGGGAAAATATTTCGCGAACATGCATTTTGAGAACGCAAACAAGCAAAAAATTCCGCGAAGCCGTGGAGCACAGAATTTTGGGCAATTCCGCATTCTCCGCAGAACGTGAAATTACTCAAATTCCGCGAGCGGAATTAAATTTACCGCCCAGGCCTAGTTTTAGAGTGCGAAAGTGACCCGTTTGGGCATCAGAACACTTTACAGGTATAACACGTTGTATACAAGTTTGACATTGGCAATAAACATGGATAGGGATGGAAGGAAGTGACTATATTCGGGCATAAACAGGGTATATTCAATAATCAGAGGAGCGACATGTCAGCCACATGCAGAGAAAACCAGCAATTACATTTAAGGGAGTAATAAATCAATACAAAGAATAGGAGCAACCAAGCAGACAAGAATTTTGAAGAAAAACAAAAGCGATGCCGCAGAACGGTGTGCGCAATGAAAGAGATTTATGGGGGAAACTTGCTCATAAGGAAAGTTTTAGCTTCCTTTTTAAAGATTGACAAAGAAGGTATTCTTCTGATGGAGGATGGCAGCGAGTACCAGATTCTTGGTGCAGCCCCAGAGAATGCACGATTATATGTTTTTTCCTTACGGAAGCAAGGTGGATGGAGCACAAGGTCTCTGGAGGACCAGGAGTTTCTGACTGCCACAGATACCAAGATTTTCTGGGCAAGATATGCAGGGGAATTCTTGTATAGTGTTTTGTGCGTGATTCAGGCCAGTTTGAGTTGAATTCTGGCTTCAAAAGGAAGCCAGTTTAGCTCCTTCAGATGTGGTCAAATTGTTTTGAGCCTGTTAGAAGTCTGGCTGCGGCAATGAGTAAAGCTTTTAGGTGGGCCGTGGAGATCTTGGGTAGGCCAGATAGGGTTGAGTAATCGTACTCAATTCTGGAGATAACTAACACCTGAACTGCAGTTTTGAGGTCTCAAGGTTTCAAGGAACGGTTTTAGTTTCCTCAAGTAGCTCAGGTGGAACCTGGCAGTTTTGGCCATCGAGCTGATATGGTCAACGCATATTCAGGTTGCTGTCCAGGGTTATGCTGAGGGATTTGGCAGATTCCACTATGGTCGTTGTGCAGTTAAGTGCTGGGATCGAGTTATTCCATTCTAGGATGTCAGTAGTGCTTTTAGGGGGGGAGATGAGAAGGACCTCTGTTTTTGGTGCATACAGTTTGAGTTGGTTGTTGGTGACCATTGAACAGTCAACTTCAGATCCTCATTCAAACAGTTAATCTCCATTAGAGATGAGATTTTAATGTAGGAGGGTAGGGGACACAGTGGAGCCTTGTGGGACACCGATTGTTATCGGGGAAGTAGCAGATAGATTATAATTTGGAGAATGGTGGTTTCCGTGCTGTGCCCAGGTCTGAAACCAGATTGGAATTCATCTAACAGGTTGAAATTAGCGATGTGTTGGCTCAGTTGAAGTTGCACACATTTCTCCAGCACTTTAGAAAGAAGAGCAATATTGTATATTGCTCTGAAGATGTCTGGAATAGCAGGATTCAGAATGTTTTTTTTAAAGATGGGGATGGCTTGACTGGTTTCTAGAGAGTCAGGTATGGACCCTCGTAGAAGGGAGGCATTGAGTGTTGTAGGGTTTCCAAATGGGAATGATGAATGGGGAGGTCGCTGCCAAGCTGTTGGAGGGGAGTGGGTCATTAAAGTGGTTATTCGGTTTTAGGGAGGATAGAATTTTCAAGATGGAGTGGTCTTCATATAACTTGAAGTTGGACCAGTGAGCTTGATTTTTGGGTTTTGCCTGGGTGGATGAGAAGAGAGATGGGTGCTGGCGGGAGGCGGTGGGAAGTTTGAGGGGGGATTAAGTTAGTTTCCTGGTTGATTTTGGCTGTTAATAAGGAGGAGAACTCCTCACAGGTTATTAGGGATTTGGCAGTTTCTTTGGAGGTTTTAGATAGTTTGTTTGATTGGTGTTTGACCATTTCAAAGCACTTACGGGGTCTGTTCTTAGCGTTTTCCAGTTCCGATCTGGAGAACTGTTTTTTGGATTTGAGGATGTTCCTGTCGTATGCATTTCTGGTCTGAGGGAAAAGTTTTTGTTGGGAGGCTGAGGGGTGCTGTCTCCATTTTCTTTCTGTTAGCCGGAGAGCTCTCCTTTCGTTGTTGAGGGGTCCGTTGAACCAGGGGTTTTTGTCTTTAATTTGGGTTCTTTTTAGCTTTAGCGGGGTAAGATCATCAATTATGTTGGACATAGTCGAGTTTTAGTGCTCTGTGAGGTTATTGACCTTAGATAGATTTGGGGGAGGGTGGGTAGGTCATTCTCGTAACGAGCAGTCAGCTTCTCAAGGTCAAGGCACTTAGGGGCATATCAGGAACAACCGGCGATAATTATCACTAAGCGCACTTAGCGCTAGGATAATTATCGCCGGCTATCGCCGAATTTTATCGCCGAGATAGCGTGCTATCAGCAACACTTATCTCCAAAGCGATAGAGATGCAAGCGTTAACTGAAAAACAGTGTGATTATCGCTGGAAATCCAGCGATAATCGCACTGTGACCAGCGATACCTTGCTGATAGGGCAGGGTGGTCTTAGCCACGTAATCCACCTCCCATTGGATTACATGGCTAAGTAAGAACTAGAGCAGGCGTAAGGAAAGTAGCGATAACCATGGTTAGCGCTACTATTCTTATCGCTATGCTTGTTAGCGATTCCTTTGATAATTGGAGAAATGTCGGTTAGCAACATTTCTCCAGTTATTTCGGGAAGGAACGCCCACTTTGCATCTCATTAGAGATGCAAAGCTGGGCATTCAGTAAACAGGCGCTAAGGATTCACGCGATAGCATAACTTTGCTGATATAGCAATAAAATTATCGCCGCTCTTCGGCCAAAAACGGCTGCAAAAGCAGCATTAATTTTTTATCGCCGCCTTGTAGATATGCCCCTGTGTGTCTCTGAACCAGAGTTTTGGTTTCACAGGTTGCCCTGGCATTTTCATGAGGATGCCAGGTATTAAGAAGGTGATGGTGTGGTGGTCTGACCAGTCACATGTATCAATTGAGTTAAGCCTGACCGCCGTTGCCTTTGCAATGATCTAATCCAGCATGGAGCCTTTCATGTGGGTTGGTAATGTGCAGGCTTAAGTAAGTGGTTGGTCAGCAAGGAAGACTTTGATGGCGTTGACCTGTGGGTCATTGGGGTCATTCCAGTGCAGATTAAATTCCCAGATGAAAATGTCATTGGAGTGGGGGGAACCCTTAGAAGTAATGATTTTCATGAGGTGGTTGGTGAATGTGTCATTCTTGCCTGGGGGGTGGTAGAAGATGTGCAGTTTGCACAACTGAGTAGCATTATTACATATGGAGAATGCGAGATATTTGCTGGAATCGGTGTGGTCGGAGTTCTGTAATGAGGAGGTCTGAGTGGTAGATGCAAGCAACGCCTCCCTCTTTTTTTATTTGCCTTTCAAGCCTAACAATGTTATAATTTGGCAGGACCAGTAAATCTAGGTAAGGTGATGATGATTTGTTAAGCCATGATTCGGTTAGAATGGCTACATCAGTTTTTTGGCTCAGGATGAGTGCGGTGATGTCGGAGGCATGCTTCTCTGCTGATCAGCAGTTAAGTAGGAGGCCATAGAGTGGACCCTTGGAGCATGTGTTGTAAGTAGGGGAGGATAGGGGTACTTGCGCTAAGTTGTAACTGTTTACTCCTTTGTTATGGAGAGTTGACGGTCTATTACTGTTGAGTGAGACCATAGGAATTAAGTAATCATCTTTCTTTTCTGGAGGACTGGGGCATCAGGAGGAGTCTTAAAGGATAAGAGGAGGGCTAGATTTTCATCCTCCGAGAGGTAGTTGGGATGTTAGCAAGGGCGAAGGTGTTTATTGGCCAGTGGCATGGGTTGGAGGGAAGGCCTGGTCAGTGGGGGAAGGACTTAGTTGTGGGAGACCTTGAGATTAGCGATAGAGTGTTCAGTGCGGTGAAGGATGTTCTTCAACTCGAGAATGGATTTATGAATGCTCTGAACTATGTTGGAAGCTCTGATGTTCAAGGTTTCAAGGTGCATTGGTGAAGGTTGTACTTGCGGAAAGGGGACCTGTGGGTCAGGACTAGTTTTGGTGGCGTGAACGGGAAGCCTGGTAGAGGAGCTTGACCTCCCTGAGGCAAGGTTTCTGGGAGGAGGGGTGTAACGAGGGCTAGGCATGCTCAGTAGGGTGGTCACAGGGCTGTTGGTGAGCTGAGAATGATGTGTGTGTTAGTTACTAAACGAGTGGGCGAGCGGCATGGATTGGAAGAGGGGGGCGATGAGGTTGCCTTATTGTCAGATGCTGGAAGTTGGGGGGGAGTGGAGGGAAGTTTTCTAACAGATCTAGGGGAGATACAGCCCAGGGATTTGTTTTGAGTGGGGAGCACTTTGGGGAGAGTCAGACCAACCCGCCTTTTGGGAGAGAGTGAGGGGGTGCATGGGGAGCAGGTGCAGCTTTGGTAGACATATTTGGGAGGCCCTTACCATTGGACAAAATAGTGCTGTTTTTCTAGAGTAGAAAAAAAGGTCATTGGTAATGATGCCCTTGTCGGCGTTGAAGTACAGGTCGGAGATCAGGGTCTCTGTGTGTCTTCTCAGGAGAGAATGTTTGAAGGTTTTAGCACCGATCTTGGAGAGGTTAGGAGGGTATGCAATGGTTTAAGAGTTGCCCCCTATTGCATTCAGGCAAGACCCTGCCATAATGGAGAGAGAAGGGGAACTAGGTAAAACCAGGAGGAAGAGATGGTAGGCTTCAGGAGTGGCTCAAACATTGCAATTGCAATAGGCAATGCCCGTGTAGGGTGCAGGCAATAAAGGGACAAGTTCAGAGCACAGGCGAGGCAGAAAGCCTGCTCCCCAGGAGGGGCTCCGAGAGCTGAGCATCACCAGGGAGGAGCCAACAGGAGCTCCTGGGACGGTGCAGACAAGCAAAATTAGTGGAGTAAGTGAGGTGAAAGGTCCTTGAGGCGTACACAGTGGGTGGCGGCCTCTTAACAAAAGAACGCTAGTGGGTGCCCCCGACCGACACAGGCAGGGGAAAGGAAGGCATTTGCTATCACAACCCGTGCGCTGTAGTAGGCGGTCGGGAGCAGGTCTCGTACAAAGTAGAAACATTGTGACATGACATTTAATTAGCAAGATGTAATGTACCATAAACAGCTATCACAAATTTTAGAAACCAGGTTCAACAGAATCAGAAACATCACCCAGGTGCTGCCTTGGTTTGTGGGAGGCAGAGATCCAGCCTCGTTCCAGGGCTGAGGGAGGGGGCTGAGGACAAAGAGAATAGATATTGTCAGCAAAACCCACAGCCAACAAAGATAACGTTCACCCAGGTGCTGCCTCCGTTTGTGGGAGGCCGAGATCCGGCCTCACTCCAGGACTGAAGGTGGGGGTCAATAGACATATGGGGCGAGGCACCGTAGTCAGCGGTGTGTAGCAGCAGGCGGCGGGGGACAAGGCCTCGCTTCGGGCGGCAGTAAAACGGGCTGCCCTCAAGTCAGGCAGCAAGGATCCCCAAAGCGTCCAGCGGGGGGCAGCAGGAGATGGGGAGCAACAGCCTTGCTATGGCCTCGCTCTGGGGCTGAAAGAAACCGGGTCGCATTCCAGTGATGCAAATAGGCTGGGCCTCAGAGTTCAAATGCAGTGGCTGATAACTTTGCACGGGGCTACGAGACAAGGCCGCTCAGGGCAGGTGATAGGCTGGTGCGAGCAGTGGCCATGCTCTGATTGTGGTCGTAAGAGACCGCCCCAGAGGGATTTATCAGTCCGGGGTAAGGACAGTCTAGATCTGGGGCTGCAGGGCACAATGAAGGCGAAAGAGAAAGCGGCCTCGTTCCGGGGCTGCAGGATATACCACTACAGCCAACAACAGGTCCATGGGGAGGGATGCTCTCTCACTGGGTTGTTCTTGCTCTGGGCTGCAGGAATCCAGGCAGTCGATGAAGTCGACCAGGCCTCAGCATGGCAAGCCTTCACAGCGGACCAGGTAGCAGGAGTTGAGGCCGCCCCCCAGAGGGGTCGAGCAGGTCAGGGTGAAGACAGCCTCGTTTCGGGGCTGCAGGGCACAAAGGAACTGGAGAAAAGACGGCCTCATTCTGGGGGTCGCAGGACGTACCTCAAATCTGGCAGCAGGCAGCAGGCAATGGGGAGGATCGCTCTCACTCCGGGTCGTCCTCGCACCAGGCCGTAGGAATCAGGGCTGTCCTCGATGCAGGCGACCATGCCTCACCGTGGCAGGTCTTCACCACGGACCAGGCATCAAGGGTCACAGAGCAGCTCCGAGCAGAGGAGACCCGACTGGTCTCATCCCTGGGTCCAACAATCATCACCCTTCACGAAGCAACCGGTACCGGAGCAGCGGATCCAGCAGTTGGAGCTGGATCAGAGGAGCGTAGGCTGAATCTAAGGGAGAGCGCATTGGCCGATCCAGCGCGTAAGTAGAGGCTTCAAAGTTGTACATTTGAGAGGGGTGATCTGTGGATAACCAGGGCAGGAGGGAGGAGGGCGGATGGCAGGGATTAATGGGGATAACTATCGATAAGGTAATCAACAAACCAGGAGTTCTCTGGAGGGCTCCTGCTCAGTGGCCATCTTGACCCGTATAAGGTCATAAATCAAAAGGAACTCTCCAGGCTCCATCTTGGGCACGACCCTAATTGGCGATATCCTAAGATTCTCTAGAGGCCAACCTGGAAATGGCCCTTCCATTCTTCATCAATTTGCTCCATACTAACTCCTCTTTACCTTTAACTGACTTCAAACTGTCCAACAATTGACGTACCCTGGAACCCTTGTAACACAAATGGTAACCAAAATAAAAACCTGGCAATAACAATACCAGTTCTGCTTCTTAACCCAACAACTGGAGCCAATGTCCCAACCCAGTAGCGGTCCCTGGAGGGAGTTCGGTGGGGCAGTGAGGCGGGGCGTGGGAGGGTCAGGGTGGGGAAATGTAAACACCGGAATATGGATGAACGGAGGTAAGTACACATTTAAATAAATAAAACAAGTTCCTTTGCGCACGCTGCATGGCTAAATGCGATGCAGCGCGCGCAACAAAATTCATTTTATTTATTTAAATGTGTACTTACCTCCGTTCATCCATATTCCGGTGTTTACATTTCCCCACCCTGCCCCTCCCCGCCTCACTGCCCCACCAAACTCCCTCCACGGACCGCTACTGTCACAACCTCTCCTCCGCAACTGGCGTACGAGTCCTTGCCCAAGGTGTTCTGTACCCAATGCCTCTTCCACAATCTCTGTCACCTGCCTACTGACTCCCTTGCTGAATAAACCACCCACACTGGGTACACACTGGGTGAAAATGTGTTTACCTCCATACTTCGAACACTCATGTCTGTTTACAGAACTCCCATAGACACTGTCCCCCAGTGTATGACCAACATGCCCCCACTCCACACCTGTCCCCTGCCAGCTGCACCCACACCAATTTGTATGGGCTCCCCACGAAAGGGATTGTAACGATCCAGCCTGGCACTCTCCATATAAGTTTTGGGGCTAGCCATTCCAGCATCTTCGTTTGGAGGAACAGCTCCTTATCTGGCTGCCCCCATATACCAAGCGAGTTGTCTGCAAGTCGCACCAAAAACTCCTCATTGTAACGCACCCAGGCTCATCCCCCAAAAGTAACCTGGGCTCTACACACTACATTGAGGTACTTGAATAAAGCCACACAACTCTTTAGTAATAGATGCTGCATGAATGAGAAATGCAGCTGTCCAATTTTCAATATTAACAGGCACCTTAGGCCTGTGAGACAGCTCATTGGAGCCCTTCTTTGCCCTTGCCTTGCAATGCAGGAGCTTAAAGATCTCTACATACTCCCATTCCCAAATACACTCTTTAGTCAATAACATTAAATTAGCTCCCATAGGTTTTGTAATCCCCACATAAGGCTGTCTGTTCTTCCTCAGATCCTTACTTTCCTTCTTATTTGTAGTGCCGGCAATTGGACCATCGTCCCCTCGTTCACTCACCGCAAATCCACATCCAGAATTCATGCCTGTGCCCGGATCTTGCACATACCTACTGTTTAAAAGATGCAAGCTTGCTTTTCTTGCACTGGCACATCAGCTCCAACCACCTGCACCCCTGCCTGCAGTAGTCTCTTCCACACCAGACACCTTACCTGGCCTCAAAGTTGGGGCCTTCACCAAAGCCATCTGACCTGAAGCCGCTTGTGCCTCCCTTTGGCTGGACACTGCCTTCATTGCTTCCATAGCCGTAACAGGCAGCAAAACACCAACCCTCCTCCTGTGGTTAGTGTTGTCCCACCCCTGCTGTACCTCCAGAGGTGCCGACCACCATTCACTCTCATGTGCCTCATCCACAATCTCTCCCTCCTCCAAATAATCCTCACTGTAATCCAGCGCCCATTTTTCCTCACCACACACATCTCCACAATCCACACTTGTGCCCTTCACCTAGCAGTCACTCACACCTCTATTACCAAACTGCATGTAATAGAGATCTTGTGAAAGGTCGAATTCCTGCAAGGCAGCTGCAGATCCTAATTCTTGCCTCTCTGCAGAATGGTCCAATGCCGTCCGGGAGCCAGCTGTACAGACGCAAGCTCCAACTTCGGACCGGGGATACCAGACTGCACTAGACCCGACCAGGTGCCATCTCTGGCAACATTCCTCCCGGAAGCCTCTGCTGTCCCTAATCTGTCCCTGGCCTGCTTGTCTAAAGCCAGTAAATGGGGGGTCATGGCACAAAACCCAAATACCAGGCCCTCAATCCTGAAAAGCATCTCCACCCACCCAAACCATGGAATGCACCCTGGGCACAAAAAAAACCCCACACCCTGTCCCCTTTCCTCACTCTCTGTCCCCTACCAGATAACCCAATACCCAGGGAGGCTCGCACTAATTGCACAGGCACCCTGCCTGACAAGTCACTTGCCACAAACCTACCATCTCCGGATGGGTGGCACTATCTGCTGGTTGCCCATCACCAAAGGCCCGCTGTCGTACTGTCTGCAACATAGGCCTGAAATCCAGCCTGAATGGGGCTGAACTAGGCTTCCCCTGATACCCCTCCCTCCCTGCAGTTTCCATAATCAGACATTGTACCCTGCGACAGGGCCTGCCACAAAAGGCTGGAAATACCAGCAGCAGGCCCGGATCAGCATCAACCACATCCCTGTCACCTACCTGTCAGCCTCCCCAGTGTGGCCGAGAGGCATCACCTCACAGCATGAGGGCCAGCCTGCAGCTCTCACCACCTGGAGCGTGGGCCAGAGAGGACCCAGAAACCACCTGGTGCACTCAAATCAGCACACAGCACCCATGACACGGCGCATGGGCACAGCACGCCAGAAGGACTTTCTACAAGAAAGTTGGTCAGCAGAGAGCATGTGGCCTCTCATCGAGTGCGTCCTATGCCAGTTTGACTGAAAGCCCCAGCAGCCCTGGAACGAGCCCCCATGCCTCAAGCAGGGGCTGCCCCTAACTGCCTTGGACCCACATCAGCCCCGGGAGCATTAGCAGCGTGGGGGCCAACAATCGACATGCTAACAATCGTCATGCCAACAAATTACATGCTCCACCTCCTCCTATCTTCTGCAGTGCACAATGGTCAGCCGCTGCACTGCCTACTACTCCCCTCCTCCTCTGAAACCCTCCTCACCTGTCTCATTGGAGAAGCGTAGGTCAGAATGGCTGCCACTACGCCCCCAGCAGATTGTCGCAGGGACCTGACCTCCAGGGTAAAACCCTCCAAGGCCTCATCCGCCAAAAGGTCTGCCCAGTCCGCATCCTGCAGGACAAGCAGTGCTTGGTGAACCTCATCAATAATTACCAAAGCCTTGGGTACTATCTCACACAGTTAGGTATATGACTGAGGAAATATGAATTTTGTGATCAGTTATGTCCCCTATCGTAGACCCCAACGGCTCCATGTGCATGCTATAAGTACATGTATGTTCCCTCCTGCTCCAGTTCTGAAGACGCAAACATATATGCGTCCACCGTCAACATGTCCTCTTTCAGATCCGCCATGAATGGGTCAGATATTCCATTCCTAAGTATGAAAGGCCACCGACTTTATGTGGTTCACTTTCCACATTTCACAGATTCAGGCGAGTAGGCCCGAATTCTGTCATCAAGCCTTTTCCTGCCTTCTGCCTCTGAAAGCTCCAGTCTGAGCCTGCATCCATGACCATGAACTTTGTCCTACTCCCTGCGCGGCTAACGGTGCCTGATCCACCATATTGCCTGCCAAAAACTGTATTTCACCTTCAAGATTATCTCCTCCGCTCCCCATCCGATGCATTCCTGTCTAGTAGTTTAGGTAAACATTCCTCCAGCTACCATGCAAAGGGGCAAGGCCTCGCTGTCTTCATGCAAGAAATTCATAGCCCCGTTACCATGGAATATTCCTACCCCCTCGCATCTAGTGTAGACACTTAGACGCTTGTACACGCACTAACAGTCAGTATAGTCAGTATAGAATAAGATTCTATCCTAAGAGACCTCTCCTTTTGGATAACACAGTTCTTTAAACATAGGATATTAGATATGATATGGGATTAGGTTGACATAACCCCAGACTTCTGTCTCCACATGTAGAGCTAAATGTCAAGTCCCCTGCACCCTCTAGTTGCACGTCAATCACACGTCATGCGGCTGCGTGCGCATCTTTGCCAAACATTTCTGCTGACATTGCAGGATTCTTTTATGGATCCACCCACTTGTGACATCATGTTTAAATGACGTTTCTTGAATTACGCCCTCTATTAGCTACGTATGCACCTTTTATCAGCTGTTACGCCTCTTGCATCTGTTTCACTGTAATGTATTTTCTATAAAACTGCTTAACTGTCAATAATATATGCTCCCTTCCTTCCTGAACTTTCGTGGTGATGGAACAGAAGGCCCACAATTCGAATTGTCTTCCTTTGTATAGGAATAAAGCATTTTAAACCTCTAATACCACGGATTCTGCCTCTTATATTTACTGAGTTATTCTTGATAGATTTTACCGCATAAAAAATAGTACCGGTAACGAAATATTTACCACATAAATTGGCGCCCGAACAGGGACACTTTCTCATCTCACGCGCCGGTGGTGCGTTGCAGGCCCGGTCTCCTGCCACAGCTGAACGGACAAAAACGCGTACCCGCAGGATTTCCTGTATCTCCCTCCGGCCAAGCGGGAGCGACTGAGGCTGCGATCAACACCCAGACGAGGCGGTGAGAAGTGCGAAGTATCCCGACCAGAGCCTAGCTGAGAGAGCAAGATCCGAGGTATACAGAGTCCCGCCAGGTTCCGAAGTTCCGAATCCAGTCGAGTCGAGTCCAGTCCGGTCCAGTTTCAGTTCCGTTCCGAGGCCTTCCGTTCCGAGCTACCCGGTGAGCACCATTACCGGGGAGGCATTTTACGTGCACATAGTCTGTGCCGGTCAAGACGGGTTTGGGTACACAAATCCGGTCTGCACTGTTTCAGCAGTGTATCTGTACTGTTTAGCAGTATATATAGTATGTTTTGCATATAAAAAAGTATTATCTAGTGTCAGTATTATGTCAGTAACTAGTTTTCTATTAGTTATCATTGTTCGTAAAACTGTTAAGCGTTAAATGTTTTAAATACGTTCTATATATTGTGGTGTGAATGACTGTTCATTATTGTGTTTTCTCGTATAAAGTGTGTTCTAGAAACAAGATCTAAAAATGCCGCTCTTTTCGAAACTAAGACAGATTAAAACTAGAAAAGGTGTACTCGAAGAAGCCGTTCCCATTCCACCTAGGGATACTCCAGGATACTTTATGTATCATAAGCATGGTCTAGATGCCGTATTATTTCTTGATTTATGGGTGGACTACACCAAAGAATTACCAGAGAGTCAGAGATGGCCCGCAGCGGGGACCTGGGATGCAGATTGCATCATGAGAGTAGAAGAAGAATTATGGAAAAAGAAAGCCAGACAGTCACAGAAAGATGCCATTGAATTATGGCGTAAAGAATCATACAGACGTACAGAAAAAGCACACAGACAGGAAGAGAAAGGTAGAGAGAATTCAAATAAAACTCGAGAAAATCTATTACTTGAGGAAGGTACCCGAGTAAAATCAGAACAAGTAGATAGACAAAGAAACGCCCTTATGAATGGTATGTATCCACTTCTGGCCGAAGGGTTACCTAAGGCTACTCAGGAAATACCAAAAGACTTGCCACCTCCATTGTTTCCGATAAAAGCACATCCCAAATCACATCCCAAAACAGCAATGGACGTTTTTCTTTCCTCCTATTTAGACGACGCTGCTCCCGAGTATGCTAATGCCATACCACACACACCGCTTGCCGATGGTGTTCAACACCAAGAACATCCGTCTGTATCCCCGCAATTACAAACTCCTACACAAGTTCCAACAGACCCGTCCGTTTCTACAGTTTTTCCCGCATCTACAATCTCTATCCTACACCCAACGAATCCTTTCGTGCCTAGCACCTCAGACGGTGCTACAGGAGGTACGACAGACATGTTTGCCACTCCGCCGCGAAATAAACAGACTCTTAGAGATTTAGCCCTCCAACGTACGCCCAAACTAGCAACTCCCGACATGCTTAAGGAACTTCTAGTAGATTGTAGATATGATCCTGTGCCCGGTAAACGGGACGAAATGCTGCTGTCATCATTACGTATTCGACGAGCTGCAATATATTTAACGAAGCTACCAGGAATGACTACACATTTAGAAAGTATGTATCACTTTGTCCAATCAGGGCGAAGTCCTGAAAGTATTAGCAGAGCCATGGAGTACCAGAAAGCGGAGGTACAGGGACAACTGTTACGTTTCCTCATAAACTGTGTAATCAGAAATCAAGACCGGCCTGGGGTAAATCCGGAAGAAATGCAAAAACTTGTCACTTGGGGCCGGAATATATCAGAAGGGAGACATGATAAACAGTTATGTATAGTAGCTATGTACCGAAAGATCCGCAAAGAAGTAGAACGAATACACGAAGAAAGATTAGAGGTAGACGCCGCTGAACTAAATAGAGAGGAGGAGGAGCAAGAGTCAGAGCAAGTAGAAACGATAGCTTATGTAAGTAGAGGAAAACCCCATAATAATACCAGAGGTTTTAATGATCCGGTACGTCCAATACGTCCAGAATATAATAGACATTTTCCAAACCCTATGCAGAATACAAAATCCCCTGAACACTTATTCCAAGCCGCTGATAAATTACTCCGAGATCGAAGGGGGTACCACATGCTCGATTCCATGGACGAACAAGAACTAGCCAGATCAGCAGTACAATGGGCTGACAGTCCCGGCGAATACAATGATGATGTACTTACACACACGTTTCTGAATCTAGACCCATATGAACAGCGTTTAGCTAGTATATACATGATTCAACACCTCCTTATATTATATAAAAGCCAACACTCCGATCCAGGACCCTTACCTGACATATTGACAGAACTACTCACGAATATATGGAGAGGGTCAGGTACTGATTTGATTAAGGAAATTCTAGAATCCCGAAACCAATATTTAAATTTCGTATGCCCAGAACACGTTCCAGTTCCCATAATGGGAAGAAAAATGTATCACATAGATAGACAGAACCCGTTACGCGAAGTGCACCCAATCAGAGGTGCCGGTGATAATTTTACACGCGTGTTTCTGTACACACCTATAACTAAATTAGAATTATTAGAAATGAAGAAAGTAGTACCCAGCCATGACAAGGACCCAGCAGGTTTCCACCGTGAGATAAAAGACATGTTACTCATGGGAGAGTATACCTACCCCGACATTATGAAAATATTAAAAGTCCTACTACCCGCCGGTGTTTATGAAAAACTCAAAGAAAAAGAATGGGAGGTGGGAGACCAAAAGATAGATTGGACAGCATTAGAAAACGAAGAAAAGGCCCGAGCTGCAGGCTCAGGGCTTGGGGAAAAGACTACAGCACTAGCAGGATTACTAATACAGGTACTGCCACGTTTATTAACTACGAAAAAGGAAGACTGGGGTGCAATCTCAGCCTGTAAACAAAAGCCAGACGAAGACACTAGTGATTTCTATTCCCGATTTGAAAAATGTTTTGGTATAAATAGTGGCATAAAAGCAAGTAGTGAGTCATACCCACATCTGTTTGTGACAAAATTAGTTGAAAATTCTCTGATACAAGTTAAGAATAGAGTATTGAAATTCGAAAGTACCTGGCAAGGTAATACCCCATCACAGATGCTACAGATGTTACAATATCATCACAATAGAATTAGAGAAGAACAAGAACACGAACAAAGACGTATGAAAGATACAAAAATGAAAATGCTTGTTGCACAGTCAGTTCCAGCCGATAGTCATCAAAAGGGTGATTCCGCAGGCCCTGCGAAAGGGACATGCAACTATTGTAAACAACCAGGTCATTATATACACGATTGTCCAGTCCTGAAACATAATATTGCTACAGGTAGAACACATGAGAGACCACGTCCACCTAGACAGGATCAGAACCAACAACAAATACCTCAGCAAACACAACATAGGTTAGCTCCGCAACAGCTAGCTCCGCAACAGGCAGCTCCACAACAGACCGTAGCACCACCACAAGTGCAGCCTATTGCTGCAACACAAGCAACAACACAACAGATGTATCAGTATGCACAAGCAGATTATCCCGATTATCAGCGATACACATGAAATAGCCTAGAGAGGGAAGTTGGCTTACCCCTTATTGAGGTTCCAGTAGACCAAGAGGGACCTTATGTACATAGCGAACTATTAGGGGAAGACAGAAAGTTTTTACTTGATACAGGGGCAAGCAGAACAACTATAAGACGTAGTGAAGTTCCAGGGGCACCCCTCTCAGGCTCACAGAATATTTCCCTTGGATTCTCAGGAAAACCTATAATTAATGATGTGACACACACTCTTCCACTTACAGTCGGTCCATTGACACGTACTACAGATCTATTGCTTACTAAATCATGTCCAGAAAACTTGTTAGGCATAAAAACATTGAAAGCTCTAGGAGCTATAATATGTTGTTCTCCGGAAGGGGTACGACTATTTTTACGTGACTTTAAAGGTCACTACGTATCCAGAGACATGGATCACCGACTGCAGAATTTACCTACACATTTATGGGCACAAGGCCCCACTGATGTTGGTTGCATGAATATTACACCATATCGAGTTACACTGAAAACAGGAATAGTACTACCACGAATGCGACAATACAAGTTACCCCCCGATGCTATTGTGGCTTTACTGCAAATCATTGACGAGCTCATTGCACAAGGAGTGGTTGTTGAAACCGACTCCAACGTATGTAATTCTCCGATAATTCCGATTCTTAAAAGAACGGATCCAAAAGCTCCACCAGTATATCGATTAGTTATTGATCTGCGCGAATTAAATAAATGTATTGTGCCACAATACCCCGTGGTCCCAGATATCTCTTCATTACTCACAGCTATTGACTCAGAAGCAACGTTTTTCACTGTAATTGATCTCAAGAATGCTTTCTTTAGCGTCCCAATAGATCCGGAAAGTCAATATTTATTCGGATTTAGTTTAAATGGACGAAGTTTTAAATTTACACGCGCACCTCAAGGATTTACAGAAAGCCCCAGCATCTATAGCCAAGCACTGAAACGAGAACTTGACAGTATCCACATGCCAGTTAACACTGCCTTGCTTCAATATGTCGATGATCTGCTGATCACCGCTCGAAGCGAACTTGAATGTGAAAAAGCGTCACTGACGGTTTTGAAATTTCTGGCCGACAAGGGGCACAAGGTGTCCCCTTCTAAGCTGCAATTCTGTGTCCAGCGAGTTGTTTACCTTGGGCACTCGCTGTCCAAGGAGGGAAGGCAGCTTACACCCGACCGCATCCAGTTAATCGCTAACATGCCACCACCCAAGACACAAAAGGAGGTGCGGGCTTTTATAGGCCTCACTTCATACTGTAGGCAGTGGATCCCTCAATATGCATTTCTAGCAAAACCACTCATCCAGTTGACAACACAGGAGGCAGCCACATCGACTGTCCTCCCTTGGACTCAAGAACATACACACGCCTTTGAAAGCTTAAAGAAAGCTTTATGCCAAGCACCTGTTTTAGCAACACCATGTTACAGCAAACAGTTTACACTCTTCGTTACAGAACGCGAAGGTACTGCTTTGTCAGTACTCACTCAGGAGCAAGCAGGATCACATAAACCATGTGCTTATTTCTCTAGTACATTAGATCCAGTAGCTCAGGCTCTTCCAGCGTGCCTGAAATCGGTGGCAGCAACAGCTTTAGCAATCAGACAAAGCGATGCCATAGTGTTAGGACATCAATTGACAGTACAAGTACCACATGCAGTAGAGGTTCTCTTGAACCGCACACAAACACAACACTTGACTATAGCGAGACTCACCGGTTACGAATTAACATTGTTTCAGCCACATATAGAAATCAGACGTTGCAATACGTTAAATCCTGCCACACTGTTACCAGTGAGCGGAACAGATCCATTGGCACATGATTGTGTCGAAGTCATTACTATCACGACGAAACCCAGACAAGACTTGACAGATATCCCTTTGTCAGATCCAGACTTGACATTATATGTAGATGGGTCATGTATGAGAGCAAGTACAGGAGAGCTAGTGGCCGCTTACGCAGTCACAACAGACACTGAAGTCATTGAAACAAATCGTATTAACACTTTGTCAGCTCAAGCAGCAGAGCTCATCGCTCTGACACAAGCCTGTATTCAAGCCAAAAATAAAAAAGTCAACATATACACAGATTCACGTTATGCCTTCGGAGTCGTCCATGACTTCGGCGTACTGTGGCGAGAGAGAGGTTATTTAACTTCTCACGGTGCCCACATCCAGCACGGACCCCTCATTCAAACCCTATTAGACGCGATTCATCTACCTACTGAAATATCGATTATGAAATGCAAAGCTCATACAAAAGTTACCGATATTATTTCTCAGGGTAATGACCTAGCTGACAGAACAGCTAAACAGACTGCTCAGAATCAGACTCTCACAACTGACATGACAAAGACAATAGTCCCGACACTAACACATTGCATGACAGTTAAGGATCCCGCCCTTGATGTAATTGACATACAGACACATGCTACACCAGAAGAAATAAAGAAATGGACTGAATTAGGAGGGATCCAAACAGATCAAGGATGGATGACGAAGGAAAAATCTATATGGTTTCTTCCCGACTCAATGGTCCAAGTCATCATTAACACTATACATAGTCCAGCACACCTAGGAGAAAAAGCTATGCTAGACAGTATTCAACACATTTGGTTCAACAAACATTTGCGAGCCGCAGCTAAACAAAAAGTTCGTACCTGTATGATATGTTGTCAGTTTAATCCAGGTAAAAGCATCCCCGTAGAACAGGGTGGATTTCAAACTCCCGATCATGCTTTTGAAGTCCTCCAGATGGATTATATCCAGATGGAACGATGTCGAGGATTCAAATATGTTCTCGTAGTTGTCTGTGCTCTTTCCCGTTGGACAGAAGCATACCCGGTTTCAGATTACACTGCCCCGACTACTGCCAAACAGTTAGTTCGAGAATTCTTCCCACGGTACGGTTTACCACGTGTTGTCTACTCAGATAACGGCCAGCCGTTCTCCTCCGAACTAATGAAACACGTTTCTCTTCTATTAGGCTATCAATGGAAATTTCACTGTGTCCGACATCCCGAGGCAGCAGGTCTCGTAGAACGCCATAATCAAACTTTGAAAATTAGATTGTCCAAAATATGTAGAGAAAAAGGAGTCGATTGGATAGTAGCCTTACCAGTTGTGCTCTTTTACATGAGAATGGTAGCACATTCTCGAACAGGGCTATCCCCGTATGAGGTGATCTTCGGTAGACCACCAAATATGTGGGGGACGCCTATACCTCGTAAAATCACTGACGTTGACTGTAATATGCTGACAGATTACCTGGCTTCCTTGATGTCTGCACTCCAATCTTGTCGTTCACAGGTATCCGCAGCTTTTCCCGATAATACTGAGGTGAAGCCCCATGACGTGGTTCCTGGTGATCTTGTCTTGGTCAGGAATTTCGACCGGAAGACCCAACTGGATCCTAGGTGGAAGTCACCGAAGTTGGTTTTACTTACCACAAGGACAGCCGTGAAAATCGAGGGAAGAAAAGGGTGGTTGCACTCGAGTCATATCAAGAAATTTTATGGACTACCATCCAATGTAGAGACTCAACCCTGTATTTCCTCAGAAATCTATAAACTAAAATTGAGGTCTAATAAGTCAGACAATTTGATTGTTTAAGTCCTCTCCAAGGTGAATCGGTTGAATTTGTCTCTGACATGTATCCTCTGGACCGAAATAGAGAAAGAAATCAGCGAAAGCAGCTGAAAAAGCATACGTATTGTAAATCACTTCGTAGTCACTGTACAGTAACATTATTAATTTTGTTTTTCTTAAGTCTTCTGATCATCATTGTCAGCATCCTATTGCACATGTATTACCCTATTCTTAAACGTGCTTATAATATAACTGCAGAACATTCTTTTAGTGAATTTCCTCCGCATGAGTTGTCCTATAGATTTGCGCTGCGCAACAACACATTCATTAGTATGCTACATCATTCCCATCAAACCAGCAATGCCACAAATTGTTGGATATGTGGCCGACTCCCTCCCTATCAGAACTATAAGGGAGTCTTGCCCCTCTTTCCCTATCCGTTCACACACAATGGCTCCTGTGGAGCATGGTTTAGTTTGATCAATACCCTAGATTCAAATTCCGCAGTTTATCAAGACAATTGGGTATGGGGAAACCTGAACCTAGTTTTGCTTAAAGTCTGCTACCCTAACAAGGAGGGACTTCCCAAAAGAACAGGAACTGATCTAGAAAATGAAGTATATGGATTAGGTAATTTTACACTTAACCTCATGATCCTGAACGTTGAATCTGAAGCTACACCAATCTTGCCCGCCATGTCAGTATTCCCAGTAAAAGGGGAATTATGTATAAGAAAGAATGGTTCCATACACATGGGTCACAGTAAATGCACCACTGTAATAAAATTCAGTGATCAAGGCAAGTCTACATTTAGAGCTTCCCATCATTCCTACTTCATATGTGGCCAGACCGCATATATATGTCTACCTTTAGATTGGGATGGTACCTGTTACATAGCATTCCTTCTGCCACCTGTTTTCCTAGCTCCTCCTGATTATCATAGAAATACCCATTTAGTACACAATAGACAGCAGAGAGATCTCCCAATTGTCGATTACACTGAAACAGCATGGGAGAAATACACCGATTTCAATAAAGGTTTCTTTCCCTATATAGGTACAGTCACTAATAGTAAGCTGATACGTAGATTAACCAGAACCCTTGAAGCAGTAGTGAACGAAACTATTTCCGCCTTAGGCAATTTAACAGAAGAGCAGTCTGCTATGCGGATTGTTGTGCTTCAAAATCGGCTTGTCCTTGACGTCATCCTGGCCGATAGGGGCGGAGCTTGTAGGGTCATCGGATCAAGTTGTTTCATTTTCATACCAGAAAATTCACCGTCAGTATATAAAGCCATAACCCGCCTTCATAAGATTGTAAGCCAGATACACCAGAGTCCAGGCACCTGGACTTGGTCCGGTTGGTTCTGGGGCGTGTTGTCAGCCTGGGGATGGAGAATCCTATCCTTCCTAGGTATTGGCTTTCTCATATTATTCAGTTGCTGCTTATGTCTACAATGTGGGCCAGCGATTTGTGGTCTGTGTGCCACCTCGTGTATCCCACATCCAAGTTTTCGTTCGAGATCCCGGAAGAAGAAAGAAGAACAAATGATGCTATATGAACAGATCGATGGTTTGATGAAGATCGATATCTCCTGAGGGTCCGAAGGGGACAAGGAGGGAATGAGGAAATATGAATTTTGTGATCAGTTATGTCCCCTATCGTAGACCCCAACGGCTCCATGTGCATGCTATAAGTACATGTATGTTCCCTCCTGCTCCAGTTCTGAAGACGCAAACATATATGCGTCCACCGTCAACATGTCCTCTTTCAGATCCGCCATGAATGGGTCAGATATTCCATTCCTAAGTATGAAAGGCCACCGACTTTATGTGGTTCACTTTCCACATTTCACAGATTCAGGCGAGTAGGCCCGAATTCTGTCATCAAGCCTTTTCCTGCCTTCTGCCTCTGAAAGCTCCAGTCTGAGCCTGCATCCGTGACCATGAACTTTGTCCTACTCCCTGCGCGGCTAACGGTGCCTGATCCACCATATTGCCTGCCAAAAACTGTATTTCACCTTCAAGATTATCTCCTCCGCTCCCCATCCGATGCATTCCTGTCTAGTAGTTTAGGTAGACATTCCTCCAGCTACCATGCAAAGGGGCAAGGCCTCGCTGTCTTCATGCAAGAAATTCATAGCCCCGTTACCATGGAATATTCCTACCCCCTCGCATCTAGTGTAGACACTTAGACGCTTGTACACGCACTAACAGTCAGTATAGTCAGTATAGAATAAGATTCTATCCTAAGAGACCTCTCCTTTTGGATAACACAGTTCTTTAAACATAGGATATTAGATATGATATGGGATTAGGTTGACATAACCCCAGACTTCTGTCTCCACATGTAGAGCTAAATGTCAAGTCCCCTGCACCCTCTAGTTGCACGTCAATCACACGTCATGCGGCTGCGTGCGCATCTTTGCCAAACATTTCTGCTGACATTGCAGGATTCTTTTATGGATCCACCCACTTGTGACATCATGTTTAAATGACGTTTCTTGAATTACGCCCTCTATTAGCTACGTATGCACCTTTTATCAGCTGTTACGCCTCTTGCATCTGTTTCACTGTAATGTATTTTCTATAAAACTGCTTAACTGTCAATAATATATGCTCCCTTCCTTCCTGAACTTTCGTGGTGATGGAACAGAAGGCCCACAATTCGAATTGTCTTCCTTTGTATAGGAATAAAGCATTTTAAACCTCTAATACCACGGATTCTGCCTCTTATATTTACTGAGTTATTCTTGATAGATTTTACCGCATAAAAAATAGTACCGGTAACGAAATATTTACCACAGAAGACGAAGACGAACGAGGAGGTGATGCCTTAGTTACTTACCAGTAATGTTCAGTATTCTGAGTTCAGGTCTTCCTCGTCCTGGTCCTGTTTTGCCCATCCTCCGTCCCTTAGGGGAGAGGGAACCAGAAGTTCCTTGTTGGGTTTCTTTTTCTTTCTTTTCCCTCTCTTGGTATTACATGAAGTTCTGGAGTCAATTTACTCTGTACAAAGCGGTTAGGGGCAGTTGATTTTCACCAATCTTTAGTGTAGTTTGTTACTAGCTTGGTAGAACCATTTTTGGAAAGAAGAAGTTCATCTCACCCAATAAGGACTGTGACGAGGAAGACCTGAAGTCAGAGTAATATAGATTACTGGTAAGTAACTGAAGCATTTCTATATAGCTCAAACTAATTAAAAATATTAATTATAAAAATGCAATGTGCTCTCCACATTCATTTGTACCACGTATGCTCTTTTGTCACTATATAGGGATTTCTGCCATAGAGCCCCGTGTGCCATGGGTTTGGTATGCACAATGGAGAGGTAGCCAAAGGACATATACTGGGCAGTCTAAGGATGACTGGCAAGAGGTAAGGCTAAGGAGAAGTCAGCAAAGGGGCAAGAAGTCAGTGCAGCTGTTCACCCCAGCAACAAATTAAGGGGCATATTATCAAGAACGGCGTTAAAGGGGGCGTGGCTTGGACGCCGTTCAAGATGGCCGCCTGAGTCCGGAGCTCCGCCGCATCGGGACGACTTCCTCCGCTTCGCGTTTATTTACGCGATGTTATCACAAGCTACCTGCTGGTTCCTGTAATCGGAACATGTCCTGTTCAGGATGAGCTAAAAATGATCGCGCTGGGACTCCTCAATCCTTCGTTTCAAGCCGTTTTGTGAGCGCCTCATAACGGCCGCCATTTTGTTTTTCCGGCGCGATGATTCCCACGCAACCACATTTCTCCTCATGACACATGGATTCTTGGATCATGCCCAAGGTAGATACCTTATAATACCTTATTTTTCTTTTTGCTTGTAACCCTCCATGGTTTATCTTCAAGGACACACAGTTTTTATTATCTCCTTGGTCTGACTGCGCTTTGAGGATCATGGTTAGACGCTGTTCTCAGTGACTTTCTTTTTTTTGCGGCAATTACTTCGGGTGCCTTGGTTCTTCTCCGTGGCAGGTGCAGGTGACTGTGGGGTCTTTGAGTGGAACGTTGTGTTCTGTTAATGTACCTTTTCAACCTCTGCTGACGGCGTTGCCCGCTCTCCTGAACTGTGATACTTGTGGGGATTTGTTTGGAGCGCACTTATGGGCAAGCTTCGCAATCCAAAGTTTGTTTTCGTGCCTTCAAAGGGTTCTTCGGCGGCTCTTCCTTCCTCCTCCTCATCAGGTGATCCTTCTTCCAATCCTGCAGATACAATGGCGACAACGTCGTCCAGTCGTCCTCCGTTGGCACAGTCAGCCTCTGGTAAGGCCTCTTCCTCTGCTACGTCAACCAAATGTTTAAAACAAGACTCTCCTCCTCCAGACCCTCCGTCACCCCCTATCTCCATGGAGTTAATACTTGAGGAAATACGGGCTTTACGTCCGTTCATTGAGGAAACTAACAACAAGATGCAACTTTTTGAAGAGAGATGGTCAACTATCGAGAGCAGAGTGTCGGTGGTGGAACTTCAAACTTCGGAGATTCAGTCTCACTCTCAACGTATCACCTCATTGGAGAAATCTGTTCTTGCTTTGCAGCAGCACACCGAGGATTTAGAAAATCGGAATAGGAGGAACAACCTACGCATTTATGGGCTACCAGAATCCTTGGAGAGCGATGACCCCGTCTCGTTCTTCTCTACTTTCCTCCCAAAGCTTTTGGACATGCCTCCTACCACCTCTCTCACCATTCAGAGGGCGCACAGGCTTGGTCCTCGCCTATCATCCGCAGCTAAACCTCGAGGAGTCATCATTCTCTTTCTGAAGTTCACTGACCTGCTCCTTGTCCTCTCCGCAGCTAGAGCCAAGCGCCAAGTTTCCTGGTTGGGCCAGAGAGTTTTCCTTGCTCAGGATGTTTCCAATGCTACTGCAGCAAGAAGAAAGGAATTTTTGAGCCTTCGTACACCCTTACGTGCTCTGGGTGCCAGATTTGGTCTTTTCCATCCTTGTACCTTCAAAGTCACTCACCAGAATAAGACTTGGACTTTTCAAGATCCTGCGGAGCTGAAAAACTTTATTCACATACAATCCAATGTTGGCATGGATACTTCCGCCTCTACTAGTGGCTGAACGTTCCTCTCCTTTTATTTTACAGGGTGTTCCTGATAATGTTTCCGCATTGCCATGCTGTGTTATGATGTTGGTTTTTCTCACACTGTTTTGCTCTTAAGAGCTTTTTGATATGTTCTTTCATTGTCTTTGATTCTTCCGGCTGGCTGCTCTCTTTTGCGCAGCCTTTGTTTTTTCCATTTTCATTATTGCCCATAATTTTGGGCTGTCTGCACTCCATTGTTTATTGTTTATTCATCTATTTACGTCTCCTTTGTCCTCATCAGTGCTTTTATTCACTTATTTTTGTGTTTGTTTTCTTTGCTCAGATCGACTAAGGTATTCCCTTCCTCCCTCATGTGAGTTGTGTTTCCCATTTCGTCCTGGTGCGGTCGGATTGTCCTCCTGGTGTCGGGAGGTCATGCTTGTTTTGTTGCGTCATCCACTGCCCCGACATCCTCTCCGTGTTCCCCTCAGGTATGTTACTTTCAGTCGTCCTTTATGGATTTGTACTGTCTCTTCTTGTATCTTCTCCTCTTCACCTTTCCCCTCTCTTCCCTTCTTTCTCCTACTTTCTTTAGTCTTCGTTTCCCTTACCTTGCTTGAGCTTCCTTTTCTTGTAGCTATTCTTTTCTATATCTATCTTTTACAATTGCTTCACTTTTTCCCCACTGCTGTAGGTATGGTTTTTGATAATGCTATTCACTGTTTAAGTTCAGAGTAATTTCTTGGAATGTGAAAGGTTTTATTAACCCTATCAAACGTCAGAGAATTCTTTCCCACCTTGCTACTTACAATCCTGACATAGTTCTCTTACAAGAGACGCATCTTTCGGAGACTGAGTCTCTCAAATTAAAACGTGGGTGGGTGGGTACGGTTCTATTTTCCCCTTCTACAAACAAGAAGAATGGTGTAGCTATTCTATGTCATAAAAAATTAGTATGTAAAGTCTTAACACAAGAGTCGGATTCTGACGGTAGATGGATTCTTGCTAAATTGTCAATTAATTCTATCCCTTTAACTTTGTTTAATGTTTATGGCCCTACGCAACCTGATTTACTTTTTTGGCCTTTAATTACTAGCAAATGTTTTCAATATAAAGATGACCTCTTCATTTTAGGTGGCGATTGCAACCAGATTGTGGACCCCTTTATTGATCGTAAGTCAAGTGTTCGTTTCATACCCCACAAGCCCCACAAACAATTTCTCGACACCATTTCTCAAACATTTCTCATTGATTCCTGGAGACTTTCACACCCTAACACACTTGATTATTCCTTTTTTTCTCCTCCTCACTCCTCTTTCTCTCGTCTTGACTATATCTTTCTTTCTCTTTCCTTGTCGCAAAATTTGCTGTCGTCTTCTATTGAACCTATCCTTATCTCTGACCATGCTCCTATTGTAACAGATCTTGACCTTCTCTCCCCTCCTCCCAGATCCTCTCGCTGGCGCTTTAATAACTCTTTACTCACTGACCCCCTTTTCTCCTCTTCCTTCCGCTCTTTTGCTACGGATTTCTTTCTATTAAATGATGCTTCTACTATCTCTCCCCATCTTCTCTGGGACTCCTTTAAAGCCACTGCGCGCGGATTTGTCATTGATTTTGTTTCCAAAAAAAAGAAACGCTTTCTTCTGAAGCGGAAAGATACATTAGCTCATATTAAGTCTCTGGAGCGCCAGTTCTATTCTTCCCCTAAGAATTCTGTACCTCCGGAACTTATTCGTGCCAAACTAGATTTTAACAAAGCAACTACCGATAATGCCTCGTCAATGCTTCTTCGGAGTTCTGCCCGGTTTTATGGTGGTCGCAACAAGTCTGGGAAGCTTCTAGCCAATTATCTCAAATCACGCAAAGAACGCTCATTCATTGATTCCATTTACTCCTCTGACAATTCGTTATTGCATAAACCTCAGGATATCCTTGAACAATTTCAATTATTTTATCGCACCCTTTATACACCTGAGTCTTCTCCCTCTCCCTCTCTTGTCCAAGCTTACCTTGACAAACTTCCTAAGCCCTTGACGTCTCATCTTCATTTCCCGGATCTGGAAGTTGACCTTTCTTTACATGAGCTCTCCACGGCGTTGGCTATTCTTACCAAAGGCAAAACTCCAGGTCCTGATGGTTTTTCAGTTGAATTTTATTTACATTTTTCTGACCTACTACTTCCTAAACTCCTGTCTCTTTTTCAATCGTTTCATTCATCAGGGAGAGCGGAAGGCACGTTTCAAGAAGCTACCATCTGCCTTATCCCTAAAGATGGCCGCGACCCCAAATACTGTAAGAACTACCGCCCGATTTCTTTAGTGAATGTTGATTATAAGTTGTTTGCCAAAGTATTAGCTCTACGTCTTGATCCCTTAATGCCCCATCTCATTGGTAGGGAGCAATGTGGCTTTGTGAAGGGTCGGTTGACATCTGATAATTCTCGTCTCTTCCTTAATGTACTAAATAAAGTTCCATCTCTTTCTATTCCTTTAGCGGCAATCTCGGTTGATGCAGAGATAGAGTTGACTGGTCTTTCCTATTTGCTTCATTGTGCTGGCATGGCTTTGGTCCTCGCTTCATCTCTCTTATTTCTCTGTTATATTCTGCCCCTAAGGCTTCAGTTCTGGTCAATGGTCAAGTTTCTTCGTATTTCCCTCTTCAGCATGGGGTTCGTCAAGGTTGCCCTTTATCTCCCTTGCTTTTTGTTCTTGCCCTTGAACCCTTTTTATCGTCTATCCGGAACAATAATACCATCACTGGTTTTCCTTATGGTGACAAGCAACTGAAACTCTCTGCATACGCAGACGATATTCTTCTTTTCATCTCTGCTCCAGAAACATCTATTCCCCCGTTGCTGTCCGAATTCGAGTCTTTCTCACAGGTTTCTGGTTACAAAATTAATTCCGATAAAACTGAAATTCTTCCCCTTACGAAATTTTGCACTCCTCATGCCTTTGCTCCCACGGGCTTTGCTTGGAATGGATCTAAAATCAAATACCTAGGAGTATGGTTTTCTAATTCTGTTTCTTCTTCAATTGCTCTTAATATGTCAGCGGTTTTGTCCCGCATTGAACGTTTACTTTCTTCTTGGAATCCTCTTTTTCTTTCTTGGTGGGGGAGATTAGACTCCATCAAAATGATGATCGCTCCTATTTTAATTTACGTTCTTTCTATGCTACCTGTCCATATCCCTGCAATTTTCTTTAAACGTATAGACTCTTGTTTGTCTCGCTTCCTTTGGAACAAGAAAAGATCTAGAATCTCCTTGGCTTCACTCCGTAAATCGAAGGCTAATGGTGGGGTCAACTTTCCAGATTTCCGTATGTATCATAAATCTTTTTCCCTTCGCCAGGCATCTAGATGGCTTGCTTCTGTCCCTTCTGCTTTTGCCCCTCTTTGGCTTTCCATCGAACATACATTATTACTACCCTTCTCTTTTGAGGAGGTTATTCGCTTTTCTGCTAGGGTTTCACACTTGGCTCTTCCCTTGTTTAAACATACTTCTTCTCTTCTAAAGCCACTCTTCAACCCTACACCTACTACCTGAGAGTCCTTCTTGAACTCCACTGTCTGGCATAACTCCCTTATTCTAATAAAAAATAGACCTATCTTCTGGAAGTCTTGGAGATCGATGGGCATCATTTGGATGAACCAGTTTTTTGACGGAGCATCCCCTCGTTCTTTTCCCCAGTTTCAGCTGACCTTTCGCTGTCCGCGCTCCTTCTTCCAGAAGTTTGCTGTCCTAATGACGCTTATTCTGGATGTTTTTTACTCTCTTCCCCCCTCCCCTTCTTCGCTCTCCCACGCACCTCTTCTTAAAATTCTCTTAACCTTACCCAAGGCTTCTCTCATTTACAAATTCTTTTCATCCCCTAATCCAGAGCGCCTCAAAACTAAGTTAGAACTTGCCTGGGAGGAAGACCTGGGTTGTGCTTGGCCCGTCGCCTTGTGGGACAAGCTTTGGTCTAGATCTCTGAAAATCTCTCGTTCGGCCTCTCTTACTCAATCTTTATTCTACTTATACCATAGACTATATCTCTCTCCACTCTCTTTAGCCCGTTTTTCTTCCTCTTCTGATTCTAGCTGTTGGACATGTGCTGCCCCCAATGCTAATCTTTTTCATCTCTTGTTTTTATGTCCCTCTGTCTCCCAATTCTGGAAGTCTGTCTGGATCTATATCTCTCGTATTTTCACTCTCCCTTCTCCATACTCAATTTCTACTCTCTTTTTAGGCAGTTTATCTGATTCTTTAAATCTTCCTCTATGCTCTCATGGTCTTTTTGACCTTATGCTCGCTCTCGCCTTTCAACACATTTTCTCTAACTGGAAAACCTTGTCTAACCTTTCCATCCGTCACTGGTGGAATTCCTTGTGTCACTTCCACAGACTAGATACGGCCTTTGCTTTCCTTTGTAACCCTACACATAATAGGGATCTTTTTTGGCTGCCTCTTACCACATACTTAGACCGGATGGCCCCAAGGAATGTTCCCGCCATCACTTCGGAAAACTTTAAACCACCTTGAGGGTGTTACTCCTCCTCCTTCTACTTTAATAATATCAGATTGGGTTATGACACTATTGGGTTTGCTGTGTAACATTTTGATTGTTGTAATGCCTACAGTTTTCATTCCTTCTTTATAGCAAGGTTTTAGGATCTTTTATTATATAATATGTTTTTGCCTTTCCCCTTTTCCCCTTTATTTTCCTGATCCTCCTTTCCCCCTTTCCCGTCCCACCTTTCCTTAAAAATTTATAAAATGCTTTGTTCTATTTTTCTTTTAATGACATTAGCTTGTTTAATGTAACTTATTCCATTTGTTTGTTTCTTATATTGCGGCTGATGCCTTTGTATTTATTCCTTCTTGAATAAAGCTTTTCAAACATAAAAAAGAACGGCGTTAAAATTATCGCCGCTTTAGTGGCAGGAAACTGCCGCTAAAGCGGCAATAATGGGCTTGATAATATGCCCTTGAGAATTCCAATAGAGGCCCATGTTCTGGTGTGAACCTGGGCTTCTATTGGAATTCTCAAGGGCATATTATCAAGCCCATTATCGCCACTTTAGCGGCAGTTTCCTGCCGCTAAAGCGGCGATAATTTTAACGCTGTTCTTGATAATATTCCCCTAAGTCCCTTACTCGTTAGATCACACATGGTAGAGATACTATTTAGTGAAGGTGCTGGTGGAAAGCAAAGCAAAAGTATGAGATGCCCAACAGGCAATTATCACCCCTTCCTTGAGTGTGGGAAAAATGCATGACCAGAGGACTTGTTTCTCTTGTCAAGCCTGGGGGCTGTAATATATGGTTGTTCTTTTTAGTATAATGGCAAAGAACATGCATGAATCATGAAAATAGTTTAACTTGAACTCAAGAAGGAGTTCAATATATTTTCCTTATAATGCCTACATTCTTGCAAGAGAGGAGGAGCATGGGGCAGCAGGACAGAGGACTAATTAAAGAAGAAGCTGCTGCAACTGCTAGGGCACATTGAATATTTTGCATATTTGGATGGCTGGTCACGTGGGTGCAGGTAGAATCTTGGTTCGCTGACAAGTACCTTCTCTAATTTCAAGAATATAAACTTAATGTAAGAGTGGCTCTGGTGATAAAAATACTGTCCTGCACTTCTAGGTAGACTTTATTTCAAGCATGCACAAATGCAAATGATTTTGAAACTGGTAACAAGAACCTTGCATAAATAATATTCACTTTCTCAATCCTGTTTTCATCTAGAGTCTCAGAGTCATTACCAATTGCAAAGCTATGTTCCTCCACCCTCCACAAGAACAAACCAGAACCCACGGGTTAGTTAGTGCTCCGGCCCATTTTAGTATCTGGCAATTATCTACTAGAACCCACTCTGGTCGGATGGAACTTTTTACTTGCCCAATAGCGTGGAGGGAATAAACACAATTATCAAAATTACTGTCCACAATTTGCCATAATCAAAGACGCGAGACTTAATCTCTTGGCTCTCTGGCTTTTATTATCAGCATAAAGATTTGAAGATACAGAGTCCTCAATACGAGGCACAACAAGTACATAGGCACTAACACAAATGCTACTCTACGAAGAATCCGCATACGGCTAAAAATAACTAAAAGCACAATTTCTAAAAGCATGAGGTAGAAAACTACCAAGCCAATGTCGATATTAGGGACACTGGACCATACCATCTCTGTCCCTACTCTGTACTAGATGACATCCCTACTTAGCATTCCCTTGAGACCCTCAGTCGAAAGGTGTCAGAGTGAAACTTCCTAAGAAGTCTTCACTTAGAGAGCTTGGTCTAAGTTGCCCCCTCTAGCTCTTTGCCTAGCCTGTCTCTGCTCTGGGCTGCTCTGATCTGCCTCCACCCTCGGGGCGCTTTCCCTAATACAGAACCCCAAATCTCAGAACACGCCCTTCGCACCTCCTCTTCTGCGGAGTCGTCTTTCAGTCATTTTCCACAGAGCGCTGTCCAGTTCCATCGTCCATCGCTTGGCCTTGAGTCCCAGACACCATCCGCACTAGGAGTTACGATTGGCACATTCCAATGCACTCCCATGTCTGGCTTTTACTACATAAGTCAATTCATGAACAAAGAGCTTCTCTACTAACGAGCAACTGTCCTTACACCTGGGGTGAGATCATGCAAGACAGACATACTTCACATCTTTTAACTTGCAATTTACTACAGCCTAAAACCTCTACTGGAATAAATCCTTTTTGGCCTATTGCCCTTGGCTAACATAAGAAAATACCAGGCCTTTCGCCTCAACGATATATGCGAATTCTGGCCACTACTACGGTTACACAAGCAGGCCTAAATCACAGTATTGACATTTACGTTTTTCTTTCATGTGTGGTCAAACTAAACAGTCTACAGACACAAATTCTAATCTACACGTTTTAACATCACATTGTTCAAATGACTGAACTCTATGCATTTCTCTAATATATATTCACAATATGCTTGTACATAGCTAACACTTCTATTGAAATCGATATAGATTATACAATTCTTAATACATTGCACACAAAATACCTGAGTACACATTTGATTATATGCGGGTGCCGACTAACAGTAAATATAAAGCACCCCTATGATTTTCAAACTTTTAAGCGCTACATCAGTTCCCCCCTTTGATGACATCTGTCATCACACCATTACAATCTTTTTCTTTGGAACTGATTTAATTCGTACTAGTCATGGCTCCGCCATGTCGAACTCCCTCCATTCTCTTAAGACTCTCATATTGCTGCTCCTGAAACTTCGCCATCCTTTTCTCGTTTGCCCTAAGAGCTCTTTCAACCTTGCCTCCTTGATACCACTTCCACGCTTTCACGCATCCCCACAAACAAATCACACAAACTACAGCAATGATAATTGGCTTCAACACTGATCCAAGAAATCCTCTTCCCAAATTCGCAAACCACGTTCCCACTCTTCCAAATCCTTGTCCAATCTTTTACCACACATTCTCCTCCGTCAAGTCCATAATCTCCTTGTGAATAGTTGTGATGTTATCTATGTACTTCCCTATCTCCTTCGTGTTGTCTGGAATATATGTGCAGCATTCTTGAACCTTCAATAATTTGCAGACTCCGCCTTCCTTAGCTAATAGCACGTCTAACGCAAGGCGATTCTGCATAACCATATTTCGTATCGACAACATCTCTCCAGCCACCAACAACAAGGACCTCGCCGTGTTCATAGACAACTCATCAACTACAGTCGCCAACCTCCTGATCTTCACGTCATTCAACACCACACCCATACTAGGTATCATTGCTCCGTATATATCCCCAATCACTGCACCAGCATTTGCAGCCCTACGTCTTCTAGAATGTTGCTTCGTCTCTAAAAATTCCAAGTCCTCTGTGTGATAAATCTTCGGGAATATGATAGCCAAATAGCATATGCCATACCAATTTGCGGGTAACCTGACATAAGCATTCTTCCCACATACATAATACACTGTCGGAATCACTTCTACTGGACCTTGCATAAAACCCTTAACAGAAGCGTCCAGAGTGAAGGTCTGAGAACAAGTGCTATGTCCTACTGCAACCTTCTCCGTGGCCGATTGAGGCCGCCCAATACACAAATTCCCTCTCTGCACTTCATCTAACGCTATTGGTCCATAACTTCCCTTGGACCTGTGAGCCCTCTCCTCCTCAGTCCAATCTACTGGACTATCTCCGGTGTCTCGTGTCTGGGTCAACTTTCTATATCTGTCTTCTACTTGATCTATGAATTTCTTCTCCATCTCAGACAACGCACATGTCAGGTTATTCCTGTGAGCATGCGCCGTATCCAACTTCACAGTCGGTCTAAAGTACTTCAGGAGTCTGTCCTCTTTCTTATAATAATCGTATTTATTCAAATGCTTAATTGCTGGAACTTCAGGAAGTACTGTGTCAAAATTTGAAAAGAAATACTCGAACTGTCTCCTATCATAAAATAGACTGAGCAATAAACTACAAGAAATCCCATATGTCAATGGGAGATGATGATACTTGATACCTTCATCCACTGAAGCAGGCAACTGCATACACACATAACAATCCTTCACATCCATCGCATCGACATATTCATACAATAACTTTGCATACGCATTAAGCTTAAAATCACCCTTCGACAAATCCATGTGGAGTCTGCGATCCTCACTTAACTTCGATGTTCCCTGTCTCCGGATACTGACATCTCTCTGTCCTGGGGTAATAGGTGTGGGTGCTCCCTGAACCTTCCCCTCTTGCCTGTGAGCCACCATATATGAACTGATCACTACTGCAAATATAGTGACTACCACAACCCCTATCAGTGTACCTATTATCAATTTAGCCCTACGATGTGTGTTTGCAGGATCTGCCATCTTCGGAATATACTCAATGTCCAATACAGTTTCTGAAATGGTAAATCTCTTTCTCATTAATGTCTCTTTCGTGAACTTAGGCAACCCTCCCTAACTTTTCTTCGTTCTATAACGGAAAAATCCCTAATTTTGTTCTTCTTCCGCTCGGGTCTAGGTTATCTTCTTCTCTGCTTGCAACCCTCTCAAATCAGTCCAACATAACCGCTGGTCCCAACAGTTCCAGGACTCCCTGCAATATTTCGAGCTTAAGGATGATCAGTTCTTGTGGATCTGGCACAGTAGTGAACGTCGGGAACTCCAAATTGTCCAAGATCATACCTCGAATGACACTCAGAAAGGGTGGACTCGGAATATGAATTGTTAGGATTCCTTCGATCTCCAGTCCCGGAACCTTCAGCAACACTTCCACTCTCTGGAGCGGGACACTGTTGACCAATGTCATCGACCTCAATCTTCCCGTGCTCGGTGACCCTGGCATCAGTCACTTGATATGCCCACTCTGGTGAAGCGTACTTCCGACTTGGCACTCTTGTTCTCTTTGATCTTCTCACACCACCTTGAGGATACTCCTCATCGCCTGATTCCTCTTCTGGCTCCTCCAAAACTGGTGCAAGATCTGTGTCCGGTACCGCCCTCAGGTTTACCCGCTTCTGTCTTGCGGGCCAAACCCTTTCTGCTTCTGTGGTACCTCCGGTCTTCCCTTCGATACCCTGTGCACTGACCTCCTCCTCTTCGGCAGAACTCGATTCCGTACTACCCACTGCACCTCTTGCTCCTTCGCCCGTCTCTGGGTCAGTACTTCTTTCACGTCCTTCCTCCGCTCGGTTCAGTGCACCATCAGCCGCTTCAGCAACCCTTACAGCTTGACTGGCCCTCTCTGGAGGTACTGTCGGCTCAGCTGGATTTTCGTTCTCGAGAGGGGCTGTATCTTCTAAGGGTGCTGGAACTCTACGGGTATGGGAAGCATGCACCCAGTTCAGTAAACCTCCACACTTAACTGCTGTGTTCGTGATGAGGATCACTTGAAATGGGCCTCGCCACCTAGCATCCAAGCAACTCTTCCTCACGTGCTTGCGGACTAGGACCCAATCTCCTGGGCACAAGTCGTGGCACAGGTCACTCGCAGCTGGATCCGTTGCTGTCTGCACCTGCTGAGACACAGAACGGACCACGTCAGCAAGGCCTTTACAATAGTCCAGGATCATATCATCAATGATATTTATCAGAGCAGTAGCAGGTATTGCAGGCAAACGCATCGCTCTTCCCATGAGGATTTCATGGGGTGACAACCCAGTCCTTCTATCAGGCACACTTCGGAGGCTCATGAGGACCAAAGGTAATGCGTCAGGCCATTTCAGAGACGTAGACGAACACACTTTCGCCATCCGAGCCTTCAGAGTTCCATTCACCTGCTCCACTATCCCTGAAGCTTCTGGTCTATAGCTACAATGTAGTCTCTGATCTATATTCAGGGCAGCACAAAGCAACTTCATAACTTCGCTATGGAAATGAGTTCCTCTGTCCGATTCAAAGGACGTCGGGAACCCGTACCTTGGAATGAGTTCTCTCAATAGCAGTTTTGCTACCGTGAGTGTGTCACATCTGCTTGTAGGGTATGCCTCCACCCACCTGGAAAAGTCACATACTATCACTAATATGTACCTCAACCCATTACACTTCGGCATTTCAACGAAATCCAGCTGCATCCTATTGAAAGGTCCACCTGACCTCTCTATGTGGCTCAATGTCACAGCTGTCCTCTTTCCTACATTCATCTGTTGACAAGTGACCCACCTCTGGCACACGGTTTCAGCCACTGCCCGAAACTTCGGGTTGTACCAAGTCTGACGAAACACTCTCATCATTGCGTCTCTCCCAAGATGCACAGCACCATGTATCAGCCTCGCCATGGGGTTCAACAAACTTTCCGGCAACACTGCTCGTCCATCATTCGAAACCCATATATCCACATCTCCTTTCTCACACCCCGCTCGTATCCAACTGTCTCGCTCCTGATCCGAGACTCCTTCCTGAAGCTGTTTCAATTCTTCCCATGAGTCTGCCATTGCTAACATCTGACCATACACCAATTCCTCCTCAGTTTCTTCAATGTGAGTCTCCGTAAAATTGCATCCCTGCTCTGCACAAAACCGAGCTACTTCATCAGCATAATTGTTACCCAATGAAACAAAATCATTTCCCTTCGTATGAGCAGCACATTTAACAACAGCAATTTCATCCGGGCTTTGCAATGCTTCAAGCAATTTTCGTACATAGTCACCATTTCTTATAGGAGAACCTGAAGACGTCATAAACCCTCTCTGGGACCATAGCTGTCCGAAGTCATGAACCACACCAAACCCATACTGGCTGTCCGTGTAAATCGTTACACGGATCTTGTCGGCTGCCAAACAGGCACGAGTCAAAGCAATGAGCTCAGCCACCTGCGCGGAGTGTACTCCTTCTAAACAAGCGGCTTCAACCACCCCCGTGATGGTACATACAGCAAACGCTGCTCTCAATCGACCGACACTGTCTCTTAAACATGAACCGTCCACAAAGAAAATCTTATCTGACACTGGGAGCGGTTCATCGACAATGTCAGGTCTCGGTTTGGTGCATAGTTCCGTAACGTCGAAACAATCATTGTTAGAAATGGGATTTCTGGTTGGCTAAGGCTTGCGCCAAAGTCAGGCAGAAACCACCACTCTAGTCAGGGCAAGGAAGTTACACGCCAAAGATAACCCCTGCTCACCCCCTTGGTAGCTTGGCACGAGCAGACAGGCTTATCCCTGAGGCGATGTGTAAAGCGTTTGCGCACGCACCCAGCAACAACACCCAAGGCCCACCACAAAGGAAACTCCACACCAGGTATTATATATAAAATAACCTTTGTATTATACACAACACATTAGATAAAAACACACACTTTACAATGTGCCAACAGGCACGGGCAGAATTTACAAGGGATTATATATACAGGGGACAGGGCCACATGGACCACTGTCAGGAATTAGCACTCTTTAGAAATAGCACTTAGAACGTAGGAATAATGTTTTAGAACATAGCACATACAATCACTGTAGCACTAAAAAAAGAACATATAGCACACAACCAGTAACTACTGGTAACCAGAAAGTACCACCTACGCAACCCTAACCACCTTTAGGAATATCACGCAGGGAACTAGGACCTTACTAGTACCACCTGTACTAAGGAGAAAACAACCACCTAAGTATCACTCTACCTGTAGGGGTCTAAGCACATAAACACAGGATGCATAAAATACATTTAGAGGTGTAAACACAGTTTAGGAAAGAAAATATCATGAAGGCATTGCGCAGGCGCAAAAGTACATATATGAAAATCACCAGGTACCCTAGGGGAGGGCACAATACAGAAAAAACTGTCCCCCAGGCCAACTGGCCTCTCAGGGGTGCAGAAATGACCAATCCAATAATGTCACGGCGCGACTGCGCAGGCTGCGCAAGCCAGGCGCACAATGTACAGGGGCACAACCTAAACGATGCAGCTGCCCACTAAGTGCTGGGCAGCTGGAGAATTGAGCGTGGGCACCACTGTGCCCTTTTAGACCAAATGTGGCAGTTGTTGGGGCCTCGGGGCTTTAAACAAATCTTCACCCCCTGGAGCGCACTGGCTCCCAACTAATATGTGCCACGAGAGGGGAAGATCAAGGGAGGAACTTGTCCCCACGTTGGAGCGCCTCGCGCTCTGAACAAACACTGCCCCCTTCGTTGGAGTCCCTCTCAGGGACTCGCGAGCCTCGCAGGCTCGTGAAACAATGTGCCCTGCTGGAGCGTACTAGCGCTCTACAACAAAGATTGGTCCCTCGTTGGAGCCTCCCTCGGGCTCTGACCAACAATGCTGCCCCGCTTTGGAGCCTCTCGGGGCTCGAGCACACTGCCCCCGTCGGTGGAGTCCTACTCGGAGGACTCTTTTAGCCACAATCAGGGCCCCCTTCACTTCCTCTCCACTCACCGGCTGAATCGGAGGCTGCGCTGGTGTCTCCGGTGACGGCGGGAGGCTCTCCGCTTCTCTCCTTGGCGCGCTGCTCCGCTGGACCTTGCAGGGCTCTCACCACTCACGGGAGCCCTGCAGGGGAAGCTGCCACACGTCCGCTTCTCTTCTCCGGCGAGGGCACCGGGGCGCAGGGTAGGCTCCTGCCTGCTCCGGGGCCCAACCAAACAGTCGCGAGTCTTCGGAGGGAGGCGGGGTAGGCTCCCGCCCTCCCACTTCCTGTTGTCCCGGAGTCCCGCCCCCGGCCTGCCTGACTTCCTTCGAGCCCGGCCGCGGCGGTGACTTCTCTCGGCAATAAGAGGGGTAGGCTCCCTCGTGATATGAAATATACGGCGGGGTGGGCACCCGCCGTGAAATTAAGACAAACAAGCGGGGTGGGCACCCGCCAATGACCACGGCAATGTCCCTGGCAGGGTGGGCACCTGCCAGGGGACTTCAGAATCTGTTCAGACGGGGCAAACGCCGGGTGGGCACCGGCTTTGAGAAATAAAGCGCTCTGAGCGCTAAAAGCCAATTACAAGCGCTTCCAGGCGCTTGAGGGACAAATAAAGCGCTCCCAGCGCTTTGGCAAATTAAAGCGCTCCCAGGTGCTTTGGGGAGCAGGAAAGTACCAAAGTCCAGCAATGTTCTTCCCTGCATGCAGCAGGGCAGGGGTGGGGGGGCAAGGCTGGACCCAGAGCCAGCTCACTGGGCCTCCAGGCAGGGAGGTAGTCCAAGTGGCGGTCCTCTGGTCCAGCAGCAGCAGCAGCCCCCCTCAGGTAAGATCCTGGCAGAGAACAGTTTCTGTGGGGACACAGCCCCATTTTTATACAGGCAAACCCTTTGTTCTGGGTTCAGGGTGAGGGGGAAAACCAGTCGCAGCTGGTTGGGGAGCACCCTTGATGTGCTCAGCCCCTCACTCTATTCACTGGAAGGGCTAGGGTCGTCAGTCGCACCACAGGGGGCGGGGCCAGCATTGTGTTTGGAAAACCCTGTCCTATTCAGGACCCAGGTGGACTCCTCCCACCCATCTAGCTGCTGATCTCCCCATTCACCACTGGGTGACTCATCCTGACACTGGGGAACCCTAGCCCGTCACATGACATGACCAGCCAATCACGCGACAGACATACTGCACACAGAAGTGCCCACTTCTAGAAGTGGCACTTCCACACTAGGTACATACACGCCGCACACATCATCGCGCAGCATTCACTCCCACGAGTCCGCACATACCAAACTCGGGCCTGCACACCCCACGCATCAGGAACTACTAGGGACACATACATTCCCCATGCATTCCTATGGGAGGGCAGGCCTATCTCACCACATGCACTCAGAGCACGCACGCACTTTACCCTGGGACACAGGGAAAGTGCGCAGAAACCAAACAATCACCACACCAAGTCACCAGTAAAAATCAAAAAAGTTCAGGGGTGAACCTGCCAGAAGGGCCAAGTCCAACACAACCCCCTTCCAGCCAAAACGCAGGGCAGCCCAATCACCACCGTGATGGACTTCCCTGCTTGGGGCGATAGAACACGGACACGGGCCCGCAACTGCAGGGACACCCTCCGGTTCTACGCCACGGCGAACCCATGGAATTCTTTCTAACACCACTGTCTGGACCAACTGGGCTACCCCACTGGTACTCCCAAGCTGTCCGCGGCCAAGACCAGGCCCTAGGCCACCCAGGTGCCACTGGTCTTTGCCTAACCACAGAGTGGGGGGTAGTAACCCCTGGCACATAGCGGCCATTCTCCACTCTTCCTCTCTGAAAGACAGGACTAGACTGCCACTGGTTCTCCAGCCTAGGGTCTACACCCTCAGGCGGACCAGGAGTCTCATGGAAGGCTCTCCTCCCCCTACCTCTTCTCCTAGGGTTCCTCCTCCTCTGGCGAGGGGTACACCTAGAACGCCATTCCAACCCAGGGTTTAACCCCTCAGGTTGTACCGGGGCCAGAGGTGGGCTCTCCCACCCTCTGCACCCCCTTCCAGAACCCTGCTCCCTACCAACTGGGGCGGTACCTCTGGAAGAAGAACTGGTCGGGACGCTGATTACAGACGTCCCATCCTTCAGGTCAGGCTGATCCCGAACCTGGCCTTCCAACCTCCGGCCTAGAACCTTTGGTGGAATAATTGCCTGGCACTCCAGGACTTCTGGGGATCTCCACTCCATCCCCCTGAGGCTATCAAATGACACGTATGTCGAGCGACTGTCTGTCTGGCGCTGATCTCCCGTCCCCTGTCCACCTGACAGTGCGCGGAGATCCCCCAGAACAGAAGTGGTGTCACCCTGGTCACTACACGGGAACCTAGCCCAACTGGGAAGTCCCTGACCCACCGGCTCTTCCACTGGGGAACTCATCCCCCAATCACTCACGCTGGACTCCTGTACCCTCCCTACCGGAGCGGTACCGCCAGACTCCAGAACCACAGGAGCCCTGGTTACAGGTGCCCCAGGTCCTCCACTCACTAAGAGATCTTCCTCAAGTGGACTAACAGGACAGCCTAGGTCCCCAACTTGGTGTTCCCTCATGAAACCATCCAAGTCCTGAGGCAGGGTTTCGGGCGTCTGGGGACCCTCGGTCACCCCCTCACTCCTGCTCCACTGAGCCAGGCAGCGAGCCCCTACACCCTCCTCGCTATCCTGGGACCTAGCTGGGCTACACTGAGCCTCCTCCACCACGCTGGGCTGGAGGATCTCTGACCCACTATTGTTGGAATCACTCACTAATGACACTAGAGAACCTCTGGCCCTTTCCCAGCGGTCTGCTTCCTCTGCAAGTTCAAATGGACAAAAAGAGTTATACCTCAACAGGTGTTGGCGCAACCCTGGAGAACAACTACTGAGCATCTGCTCCTTGATAATCATATTTAGTACTCCATCCAAATCCTGCTCCGGGTTAAACACCAACCAGTCCACCAGGGCATCATGACATTCCTCCACAGCCTCCTCCCAAGACTGGTGAGACAGCTTCTTACTGCCCCTGAACTTCAACCTACATTCCTCCTCTCGGGAACAAGGTACCACACTCGGGGAACTGGGACTGGGACTCTCTATACTGCACTTTATATTGCTGCCCCCCCTGGACTCCACCCTCACTGGGGAATCCAGAAACCTACCACTGCGCTCAGGGGACAGGGAAAGGGATGAGGCGCTATCTTCTACGCTGGACCCAGCAAGGGACTCCCTACCTACGGGGTCCTCACTCTCTACTGGCGACCAGGTACTGTCATCTTCTTCTGAGTCTTCAGGGCTCCCCACAGACCCACCACCCTCCAGGTGTGAGGCCCGGGCCCTTTCTTCCTCACTGCGCTCACGTTTCCATTAATCTGCTTGCCATCCAATCATGTAGTTCCTCAATTCGTACACCGTGTCTGACTCTCTCACCCCTATGTTTCTCTCTCTACAGAACCTTTCCAACTCCTGCATACTGTAATAAACTAGATCACTGAGATCAAAAGCAGGCTCCATTCTGGCAGACGTTCTAGAGAAAAGATCACACAGGGAACCTAGGGGTCTGAGCATAACACAGGAGCACACAATTCACAAAAAGATTCAGCAAGCTCTCTAACCCAGAGAACTCACACTCACTTGCCTAGTGCCACTCACCACTCATCCACACACAACCCTCCCCTCGGACTGGTAAGGCAGTTTCTACCACCCCTGATTCCTCAACCTGACCACCACGTGACACAGGTACCAACTCTGGGCGCAGGGCGGGGGACAAATGTACAGGACACTATTACGCTGCCACCACTGGATCCCACCCTCTGGTGAATCCAGAAACACAATGCACTAAGGGGGATTATCTACCCTCCCGAGCTAGGGACACCTAACTCACAGTGCACAAAAACACATTTCCAAAGAAATGACAATTAAAAACAAACTTAGAACAATAATCCCCATACCATGTGATTTATCTAAATGCAGAGTTTTGTAGTGCGGCCAGTTGCCGCTGCGGTACAGCGCAAACGCAAGTCCAAATCCCACCGCTGATCACCAATGTTAGAAATGGGATTTCTGGTTGGCTAAGGCTTGCGCCAAGGTCAGGCAGAAACCACCACTCTAGTCAGGGCAAGGAAGTTACACGCCAAAGATAACCCCTGCTCACCCCCTTGGTAGCTTGGCACGAGCAGACAGGCTTATCCCTGAGGCGATGTGTAAAGCGTTTGCGCACGCACCCAGCAACAACACCCAAAGCCCACCACAAAGGAAACTCCACACCAGGTATTATATAAAAATAACCTTTGTATTATACACAACACATTAGATAAAAACACACACTTTACAATGTGCCAACAGGCACGGGCAGAATTTACAAGGGATTATATATACAGGGGACAGGGCCACATGGACCACTGTCAGGAATTAGCACTCTTTAGAAATAGCACTTAGAACGTAGGAATAATGTTTTAGAACATAGCACATACAATCACTGTAGCACTAAAAATAGAACATATAGCACACAACCAGTAACTACTGGTAACCAGAAAGTACCACCTACGCAACCCTAACCACCTTTAGGAATATCACGCAGGGAACTAGGACCTTACTAGTACCACCTGTACTAAGGAGAAAACAACCACCTAAGTATCACTCTACCTGTAGGGGTCTAAGCACATAAACACAGGATGCATAAAATACATTTAGAGGTGTAAACACAGTTTAGGAAAGAAAATATCATGAAGGCATTGCGCAGGCGCAAAAGTACATATATGAAAATCACCAGGTACCCTAGGGGAGGGCACAATACAGAAAAAACTGTCCCCCAGGCCAACTGGCCTCTCAGGGGTGCAGAAATGACCAATCCAATAATGTCACGGCGCGACTGCGCAGGCTGCGCAAGCCAGGCGCACAATGTACAGGGGCACAACCTAAACGATGCAGCTGCCCACTAAGTGCTGGGCAGCTGGAGAATTTAGCGTGGGCACCACTGTGCCCTTTTAGACCAAATGTGGCAGTTGTTGGGGCCTCGGGGCTTTAAACAAATCTTCACCCCCTGGAGCGCACTGGCTCCCAACTAATATGTGCCACGAGAGGGAAAGATCAAGGGAGGAACTTGTCCCCACGTTGGAGCGCCTCGCGCTCTGAACAAACACTGCCCCCTTCGTTGGAGTCCCTCTCAGGGACTCGCGAGCCTCGCAGGCTCGTGAAACAATGTGCCCTGTTGGAGCGTACTAGCGCTCTACAACAAAGATTGGTCCCTCGTTGGAGCCTCCCTCGGGCTCTGACCAACAATGCTGCCCCGCTTTGGAGCCTCTCGGGGCTCGAGCACACTGCCCCCGTCGGTGGAGTCCTACTCGGAGGACTCTTTTAGCCACAATCAGGGCCCCCTTCACTTCCTCTCCACTCACCGGCTGAATCGGAGGCTGCGCTGGTGTCTCCGGTGACGGCGGGAGGCTCTCCGCTTCTCTCCTTGGCGCGCTGCTCCGCTGGACCTTGCAGGGCTCTCACCACTCACGGGAGCCCTGCAGGGGAAGCTGCCACACGTCCGCTTCTCTTCTCCGGCGAGGGCACCGGGGTGCAGGGTAGGCTCCTGCCTGCTCCGGGGCCCAACCAAACAGTCGCGAGTCTTCGGAGGGAGGCGGGGTAGGCTCCCGCCCTCCCACTTCCTGTTGTCCCGGAGTCCCGCCCCCGGCCTGCCTGACTTCCTTCGAGCCCGGCCGCGGCGGTGACTTCTCTCGGCAATAAGAGGGGTAGGCTCCCTCGTGATATGAAATATACGGCGGGGTGGGCACCCGCCGTGAAATTAAGACAAACAAGCGGGGTGGGCACCCGCCAATGACCACGGCCATGTCCCTGGCAGGGTGGGCACCTGCCAGGGGACTTCAGAATCTGTTCAGACGGGGCAAACGCCGGGTGGGCACCGGCTTTGAGAAATAAAGCGCTCTGAGCGCTAAAAGGCAATTACAAGCGCTTCCAGGCGCTTGAGGGACAAATAAAGCGCTCCCAGCGCTTTGGCAAATTAAAGCGCTCCCAGGTGCTTTGGGGAGCAGGAAAGTACCAAAGTCCAGCAATGTTCTTCCCTGCATGCAGCAGGGCAGGGGTGGGGGGGCAAGGCTGGACCCAGAGCCAGCTCACTGGGCCTCCAGGCAGGGAGGTAGTCCAAGTGGCGGTCCTCTGGTCCAGCAGCAGCAGCAGCCCCCCTCAGGTAAGATCCTGGCAGAGAACAGTTTCTGTGGGGACACAGCCCCATTTTTATACAGGCAAACCCTTTGTTCTGGGTTCAGGGTGAGGGGGAAAACCAGTCGCAGCTGGTTGGGGAGCACCCTTGATGTGCTCAGCCCCTCACTCTATTCACTGGAAGGGCTAGGGTCGTCAGTCGCACCACAGGGGGCGGGGCCAGCATTGTGTTTGGAAAACCCTGTCCTATTCAGGACCCAGGTGGACTCCTCCCACCCATCTAGCTGCTGATCTCCCCATTCACCACTGGGTGACTCATCCTGACACTGGGGAATCCCTAGCCCGTCACATGACATGACCAGCCAATCACGCGACAGACATACTGCACACAGAAGTGCCCACTTCTAGAAGTGGCACTTCCACACTAGGTACATACACGCCGCACACATCATCGCGCAGCATTCACTCCCACGAGTCCGCACATACCAAACTCGGGCCTGCACACCCCACGCATCAGGAACTACTAGGGACACATACATTCCCCATGCATTCCTATGGGAGGGCAGGCCTATCTCACCACATGCACTCAGAGCACGCACGCACTTTACCCTGGGACACAGGGAAAGTACGCAGAAACCAAACAATCACCACACCAAGTCACCAGTAAAAATCAAAAAAGTTCAGGGGTGAACCTGCCAGAAGGGCCAAGTCCAACAATCATGGTCCTCACAATCTCCATTATCATCTACATTTGGAACAGGTAACAATGTAGCCGGATTTAAAACAGCACACCTCTTCAATGTCACATTATCGGCTGCAAGGATAACTTGCTCCTAACGAGTCAGCCTATTATTCGTGAGGTGCTGTGTTTTAGTCCTAGTCATCAACAATTCAACAGAATGTGGCACATGTACAGTAAGAGGATGACCCATCACAATGCTCTCACATCTCTCGATGCTGACACCTGTTGCCTCAACGGATCTGAGACATCCGGGCAACGCAGAAGCTACTGGATCTAAAGTAGCTGAGAAATAGGCAACTGGTCTACGGACACCTCCATGATTCTGAGTTAACACTGCTAATGCGCAACCTTCTCTTTCGCAGCAGAACAATGCAAATGCCTTGTTGTAATCCGGCATTCCCAACGCAGGAGCGCTACATAAGGCTTCTCTCAGCCTCAGAAATGATTTCAAACAGTCGTCGTCCCATGGCACCGGATCACTTACATCCTTTCGCGTCAGCCGCTGTAAAGGCTTCGCTTCAAAGGAAAAGTTTGGGATCCACTGGCAGCAATAGCCCACCATTCCCAAAAACATTCTAACTTCCCTCTGTGTCGAGGGAACTGGCATTCTCAGAATCGCATCAATGCGATCTGGGGACACCTTCCTTTTACCCTTCTCGATTCTGTGCCCCAAATACTGTACCTCAGGTAAACAGTATTGCAGCTTGTTTGGAGACACCTTGTGACCATTCTCTCCCAGGAAATTCAGCAGCGCAATTGTATCAGTCCTGCAAGCGTCTTCTGTTTCTGACGCAACGAGCAGGTCATCAATGTATTGCACTAAAACAGAGTTTTGTGGCAACACAAGACTTTCAAGGTTTTTCTTTAGGAGCTGATTAAAAATCGATGGGCTCTCCGTATACCCCTGTGGGATACGACACCACGTTAATATACGATTTTCTAGCCTAAATGCAAAAAGAAATCTGCTCTCTTCGTGTAGGGAAATCGAAAAGAATGCCTGACATAAGTCAATCACTGTGAACCATCCAGCTTCACATGGGATCTGAAACAGTATCACAGATGGATTCGGTACCACTGGACAACATGGAACGACTATGTCGTTTATTTTTCGCAGATCTTGCACTATCCTGAACTTTCCACTTGGCTTCTGCAGTCCCATAATGGGCGAGTTACATGGACTACCCATGATCTCCACCAGTATTCCCTGCCTGATCATAGACTCGATCACAGGTTTAATCCCTGAAATCGTTTCAGGGGATAATTTATACTGAGGTGTTCTCGGGAAGTCCGCGTTTGGCTTAACCTGTATCTTCACCGGTTCCACTCCCCTGATTAAGCCAATCTCCTCTCCACTTAGGTCCCACACGTCCGCCGATACTGACTCCCTCAAATCCTGTGGAAGCTCTTCCACTGTCAAAGCTGGGTACATTTCCACGCACATCCGCTGATTTGCAACCTTAAAGGTCGCATCATCGTCCCTTGTCTGCACCGCTACTCCTTTCGGGGTACAGTAAATCGTGCAATTGAGCTTGCACAATAAGTCTCTTCCCAACAAACAAACAGGACTAGAATCGCACACCACGAACTGATGTCGATCCCTAAAGTTTCCTATCCTGACTGGAATCGGTTCTGTCAAGGGGCTAACTAGCCTCTTGTTCGCTACTCCAACCACTTGTATGCTTTCTCCCGAAAGGGCTACACCCGGGACTACTGCTGATCTTATAGTTGACCTGGTAGCCCCCGTATCTACCAGAAATGTAGTAGGGTGTCCGTCAAGCTCTGCTTCCACAAAGGGTCCTCTCTGATCTACTTCTAAGATGGCCCTAAGTATGCAGTCATCCTCTTGGCCTAAACTCAGCCGGGCCAGAAAATCCATATCCTTCTCCTCACTCACTTCGAACATGGGCATCTGCAAATAAGCTCGAGCTCCCTGCTGTACATTTTGTATCCTGGGTGGCTGGGGAATCTGCACTTGCGGGATGCCGGTCCCCCCTTGCATCATTCTCGGTACAGTCACCGTCTGTACCTGTTCCACCCCAGGGACCTGACCCATTCCTCCCTCTATCTGTGGCTGATTATAGGGGTTCAAGGGACACTCGCGCCTCCAGTGTCCCACCTGATGACACTGGTGACAAGCTGTCGTCTTTTTCAGTATTGCTACGTCTATACCTGTCCTAGGGTCCACGGGCCTCGGCCTTCCTTGACCCTGCACATTCTGATTCCCTGTCTGATAGTTTCCCTGTCTCCTCACCGCTGAACCCCCATTCGGCGGTCCCTAAGCAGCTTGCATCTGAATGAGCAATAGGTTATCTTTCATCTTCTTGTGTTTCGACTCAATTTCATCAGTGCAGTACCTGGCGTACCGCAAGATTTCATCTACGGGCTTATTCTGCCAACAGATTAAATGCTGCTGTATCATGAGACTAACCTCGGGCTTCAAACCCAGCACGAACTTAGACACAAACTGTCCCATATCCTTCGTTTCCAGCTCATCTAGACCACTGTACTGCTTGAAAGCCTTCAAAAGTCTCTCATAAAATTCATGTACTGTCTCTTTTGGTTCCTGAACTGTCCTATCTATTTTCACCCAATCTATATCTTGGGGTGAAACCTTCGATTTCAACCAGGTAATTACTTTATCATACAACCTCATCACTACTGGCGACGGACCATTTGTAATCATGTTCCTATCAGGCTCATAGTCCGGCCAGTCAACAGCAACCTTGCATGCGTTCCACAGATCTCCCGGAACCACAATATCGAATAAGGTATTTAGATCTATCCACAACACCTTCGAAATCTTGACAAAACGCTCAACTTGCTTGTACCACTCTGCAGGCTTCTCCCTGAGCCTGGGAAAATCGTTCGTAAATGATGCCAAATCCCCCCTGCTCCATGGTACATGCACATATCCTCCATTCGCCACTTCCCTCAGGGGAAAGGTCTTTGCTAATAACAACCCTTCACCCGGGGTTCCTCCTTCCGCTCCCTTAGAGGTCTTTTTCTTAGACCATTTCTCTTCCCATTTATCAAGCGTCAGCCATGGCCGCATGGCTAGAACCAATTCTCTGGCATGTGACCTCAATCCAACAACCCTCTTCTCCTCCAACTCTCGCTCAGTATAATGCATCCTATGACTTCCTTGCAACACCCTAGTCTTGGATAAATCCACATCATATTCCTTCGCCAATCCCCTCAATTTCTCGTGTGCCATTCGTGCTTTCCGAGTCACATCTTTCGCTACGAAAAACAGCTCATCCGGACTGTAAGATACTATCCTCTCAAGAGGTAGACTTCCATATATAATTTCGTCTACCTCTGCCTTGAGCCTTACTATATCTATCATCCCTGCCTTCAAGGCTCCTTTCAACACCTGACAACTGGCTCCACGTCCCTCATCATATTCACATTCCGGTTCCTTCTCTCTCCTTTCTTCTGGTGCCTCTATAGGAGCAGAATAACTCCTAAAGTTATCCTGAGCTTTCTCCGTTTGGCTCACATTCCGGTTCAGGTGCCTCTCTGACGGTACCCATGACCTTAAATCTTATCTTGACTCCATCAGAGTCCTCGGCCTCCCCGATCTCTGGTCCTCTTCGCCCCTAGATGTATCTGACACCGCTGCCAACGGTGTACTCCATTGTACAGGGCTTGGAGGTCGGGCCATTGCCCCTTCCAACCCACTTTCCTCGCTTTCTCTCCTCGTTCCTTCTGCCACTTGTTCAGACCTCTCTCCTTCCTCCGATTCCGGACTGTATATCGACACAATCGGTCCAATGGTGACCGGTACCCTCAGTGCATCCGGTAACCTCATCTCCCTCTCAATCCTCCCACTAACTTCAGACCGACTCCGTAAACTCTCTGTTCCACACGAAACCAACCCTTCCACTCGGGTCTCGGGTTGGATTATTACCCTTCTAGTTTCTCCCCTCTCACCCCACCTATCATCCACTTCGTCTGGATTATAAGGAGGTGGTCTCTCGTCTAACAATCTTTGCAATACCCCATCATCGGAGTCACTCTCTTCATCCTGTGCTTTCACATGCCTTATCCCCGTCGAGTCTATCAGTAAGGGATACAGTTTCTCTTCCTCAATCGTCTGCACTCTCCATCTTTTCTCCGCTGCGTCCCACTTGGCATCCTGAAATGCCCTGATCGACTTCCTCATCCTCTCCTGACTTCTTCACTTTTCCTTATCATGCGCTGCTCTAATCCACGCATGTAATGCTTCGAACTGTGCCGGTCTTGGCAAGGGTCTTAAGGACCCCATCACCGTCTTCAGCTGGTACAGCACCGCTAGTCTAAATGAGCCATACCTCGGGAACGCTAGTTCCCCTTCACCTTGTGTAATCTTGTGCCAATTCTCGATCCAAACTATAGTATGTAACCCCACATTCTTTGCCATGTAATGTGCTGGGGTGTCCTCGGGAGGGGCTTTTTCTCCCTCACGAACAACCACATGCTTGTCGCCTCTACACAATTCTCGCAAAACCCTAAGACACTTCATGATGAGCGAATTCGATCTCGCGCTCTATTTACTTCTTGTTCTTAAATCCTCCAATAACAGCGCGACTCACACCAACCGGCCTATCACAGCGTGACACCCTCTGACATCACCTTCCTCCGTTCGCAGCAGTTCCCTTCTCCAAACACGTTTCACGCTTGCTCTTGTCCCATTCATACACTGAAATAACTGATTAAGTTACTTCTCTGGCTGTCCGTCCACAGCCTCTGACTGTTCGTCCACAGTCTCTCGACCTTGTTGACCTCGATTGGCGCCCGTCTGCCCCCGTCCGGCCAGACAGATCACCACTGATAGGTTACTAACACTCCGATCCCCACACAACAACCCACGACCAGCGTTAAGTTGCCACACACACACACGTTCGCTCCCCCTATCTCGGTCCAGGTGATCGATGGTACCTCACGATCTCCTTTGGGTGGTCAACAAAATCTATCTCGGGTGTCTTCTACACCACAATTCCTGGGCTGCGCGCGCTCACAGCCTGATCTCACAATCACACGACATACACATCAACTCCGCAAGACATCACACAACAAATCAACACCGCAATCTACAACATCTCATTCTGTTCATACTCACTCCTGGAACTGCTGCTTTCTGCCGCACTGCTACTCGCCGTCGATGCTCATCTGCTGCCGTCTGCTGCTCGCCATCTGATGATTCAGCATCACTTATCGTCTTTTGGGCCTCAAGGATCACTTATCCTTATCTAATCTAATCATCCCTCGCTATCGGAAGTAACCATCCGTCTCTGCTACCTACTGCTCCGGCCCATTTTAGTATCTGGCAATTATCTACTAGAACCCACTCTGGTCGGATGGAACTTTTTACTTGCCCAATAGCGTGGAGGGAATAAACACAATTATCAAAATTACTGTCCACAATTTGCCATAATCAAAGACGCGAGACTTACACCCTTATGCATCAAGCCAAAATCCAGTCGGTAAAATACCGATTCCTTATTAGCTCCCGGTATTAAGTAAAAAATACCCAATCCCAATGCATCAACCCAAAAGCAGAAATCGGTATTTAAGGAATCCTTAAATAGCGATTCTTTAAATAGGGATTCCTTAAATACCGATTCCTTAAATAGCGATTGCATTTAAGGAATCCCAAAGTGAGATTCCTTAAATGCAATGCATCAAAGTTAAAAAATTAGCGATTTCGCTAATAAGGGGAGCAAATTACCATGAAGATGAACTGCATGGTAATTTGCAAAAACTTTGAAAAATGCACTTTTGTGCATTTTTCAAAGTTTCATGTTGCGCACACACATGCCCTTAGAGCATGTGTGTGTGCAACATATGTGCACATATCATTTTCAGGGGTGCAACAGGGTGTCCTTTTGACACCCTGGCACCCTTGAAAGTGCTCCAGCTATTAGCGATTCGGTAATACCGAATCGCTAATACAGAGTGGCTTTACATTCATTCCTATGGGCCTCCAAGCCCATAGGAATGAATGGGGTAGGTATTCCTTATTACCGATTCGGTATTACCGATTCGGTAATAAGGAATGTTAAGGAATCGCTATTTGAATAGCGATTCCTACATGCATAGCCTTTTGCTATTCCTTATTAGCGATTCCTTATTTTTCGCTAATAAGGAATCGCAAATGCTAATGTTGATGCATATGCGCCTTTATCTCTTGGCTCTCTGGCTTTTATTATCAGCATAAAGATTTGAAGATACAGAGTCCTCAATACGAGGCACAACAAGTACATAGGCACTAACACAAATGCTACTCTACGAAGAATCCGCATACGGCTAAAAATAACTAAAAGCACAATTTCTAAAAGCATGAGGTAGAAAACTACCAAGCCAATGTCGATATTAGGGACACTGGACCATACCATCTCTGTCCCTACTCTGTACTAGATGACATCCCTACTTAGCAATCCCTTGAGACCCTCAGTCGAAAGGTGTCAGAGTGAAACTTCCTAAGAAGTCTTCACTTAGAGAGCTTGGTCTAAGTTGCCCCCTCTAGCTCTTCGCCTAGCCTGTCTCTGCTCTGGGCTGCTCTGATCTGCCTCCACCCTCGGGGCGCTTTCCCTAATACAGAACCCCAAATCTCAGAACACGCCCTTCGCACCTCCTCTTCTGCGGAGTCGTCTTTCAGTAATTTTCCACAGAGCGCTGTCCAGTTCCATCGTCCATCGCTTGGCCTTGAGTCCCAGACACCATCCGCACTAGGAGTTACGATTGGCACATTCCAATGCACTCCCATGTCTGGCTTTTACTACATAAGTCAATTCATGAACAAAGAGCTTCTCTACTAACGAGCAACTGTCCTTGCACCTGGGGTGAGATCATGCAAGACAGACATACTTCACATCTTTTAACTTGCAATTTACTACAGCCTAAAACCTCTACTGGAATAAATCCTTTTTGGCCTATTGCCCTTGGCTAACATAAGAAAATACCAGGCCTTTCGCCTCAACGATACATGCGAATTCTGGCCACTACTACGGTTACACAAGCAGGCCTAAATCACAGTATTGACATTTACGTCTTTCTTTCATGTGTGGTCAAACTAAACAGTCTACAGACACAAATTCTAATCTACACGTTTTAACATCACATTGTTCAAATGACTGAACTCTATGCATTTCTCTAATATATATTCACAATATGCTTGTACATAGCTAACACTTCTATTGAAATCGATATAGATTATACAATTCTTAATACATTGCACACAAAATACCTGAGTACACATTTGATTATATGCGGGTGCCGACTAACAGTGAATATAACGCACCCCTACGATTTTCAAACTTTTAAGCGCTACATCATTAGCATGCGGCTTTGAACATTTTAACTAGTGGATTGTGGACTGCATCAACCCTTTGGCCCCCACAGACAAAGTGAAACAGCAAAAACAAGAGCACAAGCCAGCAGGATAGACTTAAGACCTCAGATTGACCAAACACAATTGCAAACAATCATCGGAACAGAAATGGAGAACTGTTGGGCTTGGCCCATTTTACAGTGTCATTCCATAACTTTTTTCGTTCCTCCTGTATTTTTCTGACCTATTGTTGGTGGTTTTAGGACTCTGAGCACTTTATCATGGCTGTTCATTGCTAAAGGGCATGTGCACTGTTTGGTAAATGTGGTTGGTCTACACCTGTTTGGCATATTTAATTTACCTATCAGTCCCTCATACAGTGGAATCCCATATACCCAGGGCCAGTAAATTAAATGCTACTGGTGGGCTTGCAGCGCTGCTTGCGCCACCCACCAAAGTAGCCTTTCAAACCTGTCTCAGGCCTCTGCCACTGCAGGGCCTGAACGCGCAGTTTACTGCCGCTGTGAAGTGTAGGTAAAAGGTAGGACATGTGCTTTAACTGTGTGGCATGTCCTGGTAGTGACAAACAGCCTATTTGGTTTCTCACTGCTGTGAAGCTGCCCTCTCATAGGAATGCATTGGGGATTCCCTGATTTGTGCTTCAGTGGTAATACCTGATCTGAGAGGGGTAGCATGATCAAGTTTGGTATGTTTGGACAAGTTGTGATAAATGCAGCTTACTGGTGAAAGCAGATTTATTATTACTATTTCAGAAATGCCACTTTTAGAAGTGGCCTTTCTGTGTGCTATGTGTCTTTGTTTCCTGTCTGTTGTGCATTGACTGTCTGGTTCTGACTGACAGGGGGAGAGGGGTATGCAGTGGCTCCAGAGAGTCTGGATGAGTCAGCGCTAGTCTGAATAGGCCTGTTCTGCATTTTTGGTGCTGGGAGGAGTAGCACCTGCACCTGAATAGGGCTGTGCCTGCCTTCCACAATGATGGCTCCGCCCCATGTGGTGTGTCTGGGGCCAAGGCTCACAATAACAATGAAGGTTGTTGTGCACTTCCAAAGTGCCCCCCAGAACTGGTTCGGAGTGGGCTCAGAGCCCTGTGCCAGGGGGCAGAACAAAGACTGTTAGTAGTATACGTACTGTGGCTGTGACCCCATGAAAGGCTGAGCTTACATGGAACTTGTGGAGAAGAAGCCACTGCATGGGACTGGTGCCCCAGAGTATTGTTGTGCCAGGCAACCGCCATCTGGACTTTGCCTATGTGCTGGCCGGAGCCTGCTTCCTGCTTAGGCCCCCAGTGAACTCTCAAGGCTTTTGTGGTTTGCCCTCTCTGATTTGCGTGATGAGCACTGGTTTTTCACCCTGCGATTTTTGGAGTGCGTGGTGGGTGCTCTCTAATCTTGTTGCCTGAGCCGGAGAAGGGGGCTCAATCGCCAAAGGTGGCGGGCGCGGAGTGCATTTGCACTGCGGGGAGAAGCCACAGCAGCCGATGTGGAGAGATTGCCTGTGAGACGGAGGGCGGGCACTGGAAGTTGCTACCGGAGGGAAGAGCTGTAATGTGGAAGTGCTCTCCCCTCCCTAACCTCCAGTGCGTGTGCCCTCTCACGGCGAGAGACCTGCGGTGACGGAGCCACAGCAGTGTCTACCAGCATGGCCCCAGGCTGGGCAGAGGTTGCCTGGCAACCCTTCCGGAGCCAAGGGCGGCCCTGTCCATCTCCAGGAGTGCAAGGGCTCCAACCCAGAAGCTGCAGAGGGAGCTGACTAAGAAGTGGTGAGGTGGAGACTTCTCTCCGTGCCTTCCCGTCCCAGAGGGACCTGACCAGAGAGCCCCCTGTGTGACCGGAAGCAAAGAGAGGAAGGCTAGAAAGGCATCCGGCAGTACGTGTTGCACTGCCTTGTGCCAAGGGTACGAGAGGAATGGGAGAGCAGAGGGGAAGCAGCACTCTCAGTCTCGCTGACCGTAAAAGCCAGGTAAGGAGCTGAACCAGCGTCACTCAACGTAGCCAATGTAGCAGCTGCCCAGGGTAGTAGCGGGCAGCTGCCGGAGTGACCCTTGGCCTCAAAGCCCTACTTTTAGGCAAAGTCATTAGTGAGTTTTGGCCGCTCGAGGTAAACCTCGACGGAGGTCCCCGAGCCTTGGTGGAGGGAGGAACTTCCACAAGAGTACCGGCATGACAAGGAGGGTTCCTGGTATTTTGGGGCCCTACGGGACTGTGGCACCCATTCTTCCATTACACATCGCTTATAAGGCTCAGTGATAGGGGTTCTGCCCAATTCCTGATGTTCGCATGTAAGTTGGAGTGCCAAAGTTGGCCCCCTAAGCATTACAACGGTGACCTGCATATGCCTAGGAGGGTCATGATGTGTTTCTGATATGTGCACTATGACAAGTGTTTACTGTGGTGCACTGTGGCTGATGTTTTGCATAATGTGTTGTGCTTAGGGCAATCTTACCAGGAGTTACTGGTTGCCATAACTAACTGTGATTTATGTGCTTATGACAGTGGCCTGATTGGCCCAGTGATCCATGGAATCTCTGTAAAGTCATGACATGTGCCTGGTGGCACAGTGTAATGTATGTGATTGTGTTCTAGTGTGCATTTATGGATAATATAAAGGCTATTTTTATATAACCTTGTGTGAAGTTTCTATTGTGATGTGCCCGGTGTGGCGCTGCTGTGTGAGTGTGTTGTGCAAATGCTTTTCACATTGCCTCTGGGATAATCCTGACTGCTCTGCCTAGTTACCAAGGGGGGAGGCAGGGGTTATCTTCAGTGTGTTACTCCCTTGCCCTGACTAGAGTGGTGATTTCTGCCTGGCTTAGGCACATGCCCTAGCCAACCAGAAACCCAATTACTAACAAGAACCACCCAAGGAGAAGTGAAAAAGACACTTTCAATGCCCCTGTAAATAAATACCACCAGCTAATCTGAGAAACCAAGAGGAAGGCTCTAGCCAAAGAAGTAGATGCCAGCCCCAACAGCAGCAAATACATTTTTCACACCCAGGGCAGTTGCCAACCCAACTCATGACCAGTGTAATGGCCTCTCAAAAATCTTCTGCATCAAGATAACAGCCATATATCACAATTTTGCCTGACAACCAGACCCTTTCAATCCCACCATAAGTCTCTTGGTGAAAATGAAGAAAACACAATAATCACATGGGATACTGTCAGCACTGATGAAACCACAGCAATCGTAATGACCATCAGTGCCTCATTGGATCATTTCCCTCATCCCACCTTTGTCAAAGGAGCGACCCCTATCAGTAAGGCCCTCAGCCATCCTCAACACCTCCATCAGCACAACCATGTTTCTGGTACCATTGAGACATGCAGCATCAACGCCCTCCTAAAGAAGCCCTCAGGGTACCCAACCAATATCCTTCCTACCCCACTACACAGCCAAAGTCCTGGAAAAGCCATCAAAAAATACCTCTTATAGGAAAATGGGTTACCCCTACTCAAGCAGCAACCACAATTCTTGTCTGGTTGAAACACAAGCAAACCCCAAATTAACCTGTGCTTAACCTTCTGGTAGATTGGCACAGAAGGCAAAGTGTATAGTATTTATGCAGCACTTCAAATAGTAATAAAGAGAAAAGACAACACAAGAAGAATCACACGCCAGTATAAAAATATAGTAAAATGTAATAAATTATTAGAGACCAAAATGATAAATTTCCGGTGAGTAGAACTGGAGATATGCAGTTTTAAAGGTTTATGTAAATAGAGTGCCTAAATGCCCAAAGTGCCACTTGCGGCTCTCTGCTCATTCAAGACCAAGTGAAAGTCCCAAGTTCAGGCTGACTGCAATGGAGCATGAGCCGGATACAGGGTTCAGGTTAGCCCTGCTGAACGAGATACCTTTAAAGTCTAGTGCGAAGAGTTCTGTTCGTGGTGGAGGGGGCAGTGAGGAGCCGCAAGAGCATAATGGATGTTCGTCGCTGTAGCGTGCAGAACAGACCAGGTGTCATGGAACGTCATAGCTATAGTGTGACGTTCCTCTCGGGTGTCGCGGATGATTTGCATGGGCGGTCACTGTAGGCTGTTGATGCTGTAGCATGGAATGCAGATCTCCTGTTGCCAGGTGTTGCTGGTGGTCACTATGGTGTGAAGAGTTGGGTTCACCGAATCTTTGTATCAGCAGGCAGTGCTGGCTGGAAGATCTTTGCACAAACAAGCCCATTTACAGGGGCCATAAGCCCAAAACTTTAGGATGTCTCCTTTTCTTGGAGAAGGAGCATAATTGAAGGCACATCAAGGGTCCAGGAACGGAGGGGCATTTTTTGAGGCTCAGAAACTCACTCCAGCAGAGACTGCAGGGCTCAGGCAGTTTCAGGTACAACCCTCTAGAGAACAGTGTAACTCCCTATGTGCCTGATAGAAACTTGCCCTTGGTTAATAAGTGCTGCCACTAATAGGGCATTTTACACTCTAGTGGAAAATATACCAAATAGGTAGTCTTGCTTATGTAAAAATGTAAATTCCATTTGGAAAAAACGGCTTCAGCCAAAACTACATTTAGGATGTTCAAAATCATTTATGATATGACTAGTATTCCGAAATGTATTTTATTTAAGGATTTTTATATAGCGCTGGCCGGACCCGGGGGTTTCAGAGCGCTTTACAGCAGTTTTTGCAAGAGTCATATAATAGAGCCTGTTATCTTGTTATACATATTGGTTCGAAGTCCAAGTGTGCTGTGCAGTATTGAGATAGTACATAATTCCTGAGATTAGCCTTGATTAGTGCACGTTGTTTTGGGTTGAACCACAGCAATTTTTCACAAGAGTCATAAGGTAGAGCAGTGTTATACATATAGGTTCGGAGGTCCAAGAGTACTGTGCAGTATTGAGGTAGTACGTGAGTCCTGAGGTAACCTCGATTGGTGCACTTTGTCTTGGGATGAACCTTTAAGGGTGAGGCGGCGGAACAGGAGGAGGTTAGAGAGCAGTGTTATACATATAGGATAGGGAAGTCCAAGTTTTCTGTGCAGTATTGAGGTAGTGCGTGTGACCTGAGATAACCTTGATTAGTGCACTCTGTCTTGGCATGAACCCTTAGGGGGGAGGATCATGAGATGGTCAGGGAGCAGGTAGGAGGTACGCCTTTGTGATATAATGTCAGGGAGCAACGACGAGTAGAGTTTTGTATTGAGGCGGCGGTTATTCCTTCCGGAGGGAGCGGTTGACGAAGAGGACTTTTAGGTGCTTTTTGAATTTTGTGAAGGACGTGATAGTTCTGATATCTGCTGGGATTGAATTCCAGATTTTGGGCGCGTTTCCGGTGAAGGATCGTGCAGCGTTTTTTTGTTTGCGTGTTTTCATAGGGATGAGAAGTAGGTTATTTGAGCTCCTGAGGTTTCTAGTCTGACCAGCCCTCTTGAGTTTTGCGGCCAGGTAGTCGGGTTTTCCTGTGTGTAGGGCTTTGTGTGTGAGGCAGGCAGTTCTGAAGTTGTCACGCAGTTCGACTGGGAGCAACTTTAGTTCTCTGAGTGCTGGTGAAATGTGATCATATTTCTTAATTCCAGTGACCATTCTGACTGCTGCATTGAGTGTTGTTTTAAGGGGAGCTAGGTGGGATTTTGTTGTACCAGTGAGGGTTGCATTCCCATATTCAAGTCTGGATAGTACCAGTGATTGTGTGGCTTGTTTGAGATCTTTGGTAGGGATGAATGGTTTAATTTTGTTGAGTAGCTTCAGATTGAGGAAGGCACTCTTGGCAGAGTTTTTGATGTGTTTGGCCATGTCGAGTTTTGGGTCTGGGGTGATTCCTAGTGATTTTACTGAGTGAGATTCCAATTGAGAGCATACATCCCTTGTAGCCATTCTGCAATTTGAGGGTTCTGTTCTTTGTTAGAGATGAGGAGTATCTCGGTTTTGTCTCGATTGAGTTTTAAGTGATTTAGAGACAGCCAATGTTGGATTTCTTTTAGAGTGACATTTAGACTGTGGATGTCATCTAAGGAGGAGGTTTCTAGATAGATCTGGGTGTCATCCGCATATAGGTGGAAAGGGATGTTGCCATTTTTAAGAACGGTGGTGAGGGGTTCCGTGTATATGTTGAACAGTTGAGGTGAGTGCACTGAGCCTTGTGGGATGCCTCTGCTGACCGGGTGTAGGTCGGAAGTAAAGTTTTTGATTTTATCCTTTGCGAGCGGCTGTGTAAGAAGGAGGAGAACCAGCATAGGACCACCTCATCAGCACCTACCCTCTTTTGTTGAGCCTTGATGAGTAGTTGTTGATCAATCGTGTCAAAGGCTGCCGATAGGTCCAGGATAATGAGTAGGCAGCATGGATCGGTATCAAGGGATTTGTGGATATCATCTGTGATGTTGAGGATCGCGGTCTCAGTGCTATAGCCTTTTCTGAACCCCGATTGGTGGGGGTCCAGAAGGTTGATGTTGTCTATGTGCTGAGTCAGTTGCAAGTTGACGCATTTTTCGAGGATTTTGGATAGGAGGGAGAGATTGGAGACGGGTCTGAAGTTATTCAGGTCCTTGGAGTCAAGGCCTGTTTTTTTTAGTAGTGGCGTGACTTGGCCAACTTTGAGGCATTCAGGTATGATGCCGGTTTCCAGGGAGTTGTTTATGATTCTGCACCAGAAAGGGGCTTTGAAGAGTTTCAGTTTTTTGGTCAGTTTGGTGGGTATCGGTTCAAGGACGTGGTAGGCGGGTTTGGAGGTGGATATCAGCTTGAGGATCTCGGCTTCTGGGATGGGGTCGAAGGACTTCCATGTTTTCATGGGGTGCATGCACGTGCTGTCTTTTGTCACTGGGGCAAGTTTTTGCAGGCGGGGTTGACATTGATGTCTAGTGAGAGTTCAATCTTGGTGATTTTTTCTTCGAAGAAGACGGCAAAGTTTTCGCACAAATCTTTGGAGGCCTGTGTTGAGGATTCGAGGGGCTTGGAGGTTTGTTGCTTGATGATTTTAAACAGTTCGTTGGGCCTATTTTTTGCGTTGTCCTGGGCAGAGCAGAAAAATATGGATTTCTCACTGCTGATGTGTTTTTTGTACTTCCTTCGGGCTGCTTTGAGTTGTTCGAGTTGGCTTGCGGAGGGGTTGCTCATTCATTGTCTTTCTGTAGCTCTAAGTTGTCTCCTTTGGTTATTAATATCCATGTTGAACCAGGATCTAGATGGGATGTTCCTGTTTTTTTTTTAGTTTCAATGGGGCTACTTGATCTAGAATGGAAGTCAAGGTTGTGTTGTAATGGGCAGTGAGTTCAGTGGTGGATAGACCATCCGCGGAGTAGGTGAGGAGAGAGTTAACCCTTTCTTAAAGGACATTCATGATGATCTGACTGAGGTTTTTGGTCCATTTGGGAGGGTCTTGGGTGGGGGGTTGGAGAGTTGGCAGTTGAGTGAGGTGGAAGAGGATTAAGTGGTGATCTGACCAATCCACGGGTAGGGTATGGTTTATTGTGATTGTGTTGTGTTTGGCGATAATGGCATCTAGGATTGCTCCCTTGTTGTGAGTTTCCTCTATGCAGTGTTGAGTATGGTTGTTGTTGTGTAGCAGCTCATTCAGGTTCTGGATTAGCAGGTTGCTGTCTTCATTCCAGTGTAGGTTGAGGTCACCCAGGATTAAATTGTTTGCATCTCAGAGAGAGCAGTGGGCAATCAGGTCACACAGGTGTTCAGCGAATGTGGTGGTTCTGCCTGGGGTGTGGCAGATAAGGTGGCAGATTAGTGTTTTGTTGTTGCTAGTGTTCATGTTGATGGTTAGGCATTCAAAGGTGTTGTAGTTGAAGGAGTCTATTTCCGTCATGGAAATAGTGGTTTTGTGGATGATTGCTATGCCTCCTCCTCTTTGGTCTCTTCTATCTTTGTTGGTGATTGTAAAGCCTGGGGGGATAAGAGTATCCAGAAGAGGTAGGGAGGAATCATTTAGCCAGGTTTCAGTGATGAATTCTTTGTATATGTCGTGAGTGATGGATGGAGAAATGTTGTATGTCTGGAGCACACTGGTATTGTTTGACCCAAAGTATCATAGAGAAATGTCTGGTAGTTGGATTATGAAAATTACATGTCACCATTACCTTCATATCCATCTATTCAATTAATTTCACAGCAAGTACATCTGCATTTACCTTACAGGAGGATAGGTATTAAAAATATTAATACTCAAGGGTGTGGCCAAAATGGCAGTTGGGTCGGACGCCTATCGCCGGGCTTCAGTCTGGCCTGCCAAAAATACGGAATGATCCCTGCTATCAGGCCGTCTGCAGATTTGTGACTGCCTGCCCGGGACCCTGTTGATGTTAGGAGCCTCTCCATGCCCTCTGCCACCCACCAGCCCAAGGATGGGGCCTGAGGCCTGCTGCGCAGGAGGGCCCTCCAGACCGAGTGATCCTTCAAAAGAAGTTCCTCCACCCCCATTGGCCTGAGAAACAGACCTTACTTCCACACCTGAGGGGGGACGCAGGCCTATCGGGCGGAAGTCAAAGGGGCACAGGCCTGATTGGCTGGGCTCTGGCTGCAGCATCGTCTTCCTCCTTGGTGCTGTGAGCGGACGACCCTGCCTCCCGCTACTTCTTACTGGTGGAGGCCCTGTGGGCTGGTGCCACCAGCTGTGTGGTGAGCTGAAGCAGCTCTGTGGAGGCAATCCATTACCCTAGGAGACCCTGCAATCGGCGAGATCGGTGAAGAACTCCAGTTACTGGCAGTGAGTGGTACGGCCTCCTGGACCTGCCCATGATGTACTGGTCGCCCCTCGGTGGCTGGAGATTTCTGTTGAGCCCACTGACAGAGATACAGAAGTAAAAGATGCCCAGCAGCTGTCTGCCTCGAGAGAGTACAGAAGTGGACTGATGCCCCATCAAGGAGATTCGGATCCCGGATGGCCAGCCACAGTGAGTTTTGGATGAACTCACCACCCATGTGATATATCTGCTGCCACTGAAACTCTTTATCCTGAGTTAACTCCTGCCCACAAAGCAGTGTCTGAGGCCACCCCATACCACATCCGGCAGCCGTCCGGTCGTGCTCCCTCTTCTCTCGGTGGCAGGGGACTTAAGTGTAATGGTCCTGTGGGGGAGGTGGCATCTGTAATCCATTCAAAGTCCTGCTTGAAGGGCTCTGAAACATCATGTCACCTGCGGAGGACACAGCCTTACATCTGTGGTTCTGCTAGTGTGAGAGGGCCCTGCCTCTCCCCCGCTGTCACCATTCCCGGGGAGACCAAGCCGATGGGAAAGAACTCTCCAGAGGCCTTACACAGACACCTCTCTAGAAGGTTTCTTCAAGCATGCGAATGTTGAAGCATAAGAACCCCAAACCTACCGCCAGGAGAGGCTTGACTGGTATGCCAGGGTGGTGACCCCCCCCGCCACCAGAGCCGGATGAAAAGCTTATGCTGGACAATGTGGTCCTGCTACTGCTATACAGTACTCCGAAGAAGCACTGTAGACTAGAGTGGGTTAAGTGCGATCTGAGGTCACTTTACTATGGGAGGACCTCAGCAATGTGGCAGAGAGGGTCACCTCTGAAGAACAAGGATTACAAACCTGGAGGATCTGGTCTCGACCCTCCGGACTGATGTCATTAAAGCCCATGCCACCACCAGGGATATGCATGCCAGGAAGGAGGAAGTTGAAAATCGAGCATGCAGGACCAACCTCCAAATCATAGGATTCCCGGAGAGAATCGATGGACCTGACATGGTGCATTTTCTAGATAAGTGGCTGACCTCTGTCCTCCCCCACGACAAGTTCTCATCTAGCTACATCATGGAAAGGGCCCATCGTGCACTGGATGGTAGGCCAGCACTGGGTCACCTCCAACAAATGTAATATCATGATTCATAAACTTTCGAGATAGAGATATGTTTCTCACTGAGGCTGGCAAGCTATGCAAGGTGTGCCATGGGAACTCAAAGATTTTACTATTTCCAGATGCCACTAGAGAAGTACAAAGGCAGAGACGCACCTTTGATGACATTAAAGTAAAGCCTTTGAGGTCTTCAGATGCAGTACATGCTCAAGTTCCCAGCTAACTTAAATTTCTATACCAGAAAAAAATCTTTTTCTTTCCTCGCCCCAGAGGAGGCATGGTCCTGGATGGAGAAACGCCCCTTTCCCCATGGAGGTCATGGACAGCGACAAATAATCTCCACCAGAACACGATGGAAAGCGTCAGACCCAAAATCAAGAGGTGTCATGGGAAAAAGGGCCTGGTCCAATCAAGAAAATCTCACAGAACTCCATGGGGAGGAAAGTGCTCCCTGGGTAGACAATCATCCTCATCAGACTCCAAAGATGGCCATCGAGTACTAGCCCACGGGCCAACAGTACAGACATGGAAGAACCACCTTCACTTGGAACTCCTGGGGCAGAAAGGGAAAGAGAACACAAGACCCCTCACCCACCGGTGACAGCCATTAATGTCCTGGAAAGTGGCTCGGAGGGGACTCCTTTGGCAGTTCCCTGACCACGGATCCTTAAACGTCTTTGTGGACTGCACCTTGGCATCTTCTCCTGGGCCAGTATGTTTCTGAGCTTTGGCATCTACAGTTTGGCTGCCCGGAGACAAGGCAATTGAGTTGTCTTTTACTTTCCTTTACATAATCTCTCTTTTTCCTCCTTTATGTAGGTTACTGTTGTCAGGGACAGTTGTGCCAAATGTTGTATGGTTGGAGTAGAGAGAGTTAGGATTTTGCAGGAGGGAGGGTGGGCTACATGTCTCTCACTACCCTTATTGAGTAGTTTTCAAGTACAGTGATGAGGGGTGTCATTCACAGGGGTTCTTGTGGGGGTAAAGTGGGGAGGCAATTGTGTGCTATTGGGTGTGTCACTTGTTTGTTATGTTACAGGGAAGTTGCAACCTTTTTGCTGACAAGAGCCTCCAGGTTCCCTACTGGACACCCTGATTGGAACACTGCATTACCACTGATGTACATTACCCTCTCGTCCCTGGTTGGAATCTAGATATTGCCCTGCTTACCCATTCTGGGGTAGTTTCTCGTCGGCCCCCCAAAGTGTCCAGTCCTTTTCTTCTTTCCATGCACTGAGTACCATAACAGCAAATGAAGAGACATTCTCCATTTTTTCTTGGAATGTGAATGTTTTATGAGATACGTTAAAGGGGGGACTAGTTTCCAAGTATATTAAACGAGTCAAGCTCTCCATAGTATTCCTGCAAGAAACACACCTCAGAGGCTCTCAGTTTAAATTTCTAGGTAGTGGGGCCTATGTCACAATTGCTCACGCAGGGTATACCTCTGGGTCCTGAGGGGTAGCCATCCTTAACAGTAAGAGCCCGCCCTTTGTGCTATTAAATTCCTGGGCAGACCCACTTGGACGTTACATTGGAGTGAAAGGTTTCTGGGGGCACAACAATATTATGATGAGATATTATCTCCTTGGCCGCAGACCCCTAACATCCTTTTAGAGGCAGGGTCATCCATTCATATCCTGGGTTGAGATTTTAATGATGGTATTGAGCCAGACCTCGATAGGTCATGCATTTTAGGCCTCTGAGACATATCCACCCCACTTGAGAGACTGGTACCATAATGGAGGTGGCCTATTTGGCTCAGGGACTATCAGATCATTCACCCTGGTGCGGTTGGGGAGGTGGCACAGGGATGGCACTGGGTGGAAACTTAATGCTTTGGACCTGTGCGAATGGCAAGTAGAAGTTGGACTTCGGGTAGATACTAAACTCTACTTTAAAGAAAACATAAATTCAGTTGCCTCTAAGATCATACTTTGGGAAGCCTATAAAACTGTCCTTCAGAATAGAGCACAAAATGTAATCATGCAGCAGAGGAAGAGGGCAAACAAGACCCTAGAAGATCTAGAGCATCAACTCGTAATACTGGAAAACAAAGTGGGTCCTGAACCTGACCCCTTGCGTATCCAGAGGATTGGGTTGTTATGGGAAGAATTCCATACTCTGGAGTAGGAACTGGCTAAAAGCTAAATAATAGCTACCCGGAACAGGTTGTATGAGGCTGAAGACAAGGCAGGCAGACTGCTTGCCTGGCCAGGAAGGAAGAAGGTGGAGGCCTTAATGGGTAGATCATATTGTAGACTCCAGTGGGGAGCTTGTGGAATCTGGTGACCAAATCGTGGGTACTTTTGCCCGTTATTATGCAGATTTGAATGGGGCCAGGTAGTTGCAGCCATCTCCTCAGATAACATCATATATCACCTCAATTACAACCCCTGTCTTGGACAACAAGGTGCGGGTAGCGTTAGACGCAGAGATCTCCCTGGAAGACATCCGCAGTGCTGGCACTCAACTTAAATCGAATAAGACACAGGGTCTCAATGGAATTCCAGCAGACTTCTACAAGAAATATCTTGACCTTCTAGTACCCCATCTATTGGCCAAGTATTGGAAAGTATACCAATCTGGGACCCTCCCTCCTGATCTTATGAGGGCAACCATTATGGTAAAAGATGGTGTGGTGCGATGTGCTCTAGCACTCCTGTATTTACAGTGGGGCTCTGTCGGATGTTGGCACAGTGGGTGTGGGGGGATAGGAGATGTATTGAATTGAACTGGGTTTTTGACTGTGTCCATAACGAATAATGTCACACAACTGTAGTTTGGCATGTGTCTGCCCAGTATCATTGATGGACTCCTAATAAAAATATATATTCTTAAATAAATATATATATATATATATATATATATAATATTATATATATATATATATATATATATATATATATATATATATATATATATATATCGAAGAAACTTCCCAAAGTGCAATGGCGCACATCTGCAGGAACGGACAACTTCACTCGCCGATGCTTTCAAATCTTGTTTATTTGTATTGCGTGCCTAGTCCATGACGCGTTTCGAGCCACTCGGCCCTTGCTCACATGACAACGTTACGTGCAATAATATTGTATTTATAGAAAAAACACCAACCACCACCTGAAAGTAATCGAATGGCATTACTAAAGGAAACAGAAGAAATACTGTATCGTATTGGTTCAAAGGAAAGGCCATTAGCTGTCATTTTCCAGGCATGATTTTTTAAAAAAGACATAATTCTTTGCAATACGTAATCGTTAAATCTAATAAGTTATGCATAATCAGAATTAATCAGAAAAATTTGTCAGTCAAAATGCAAATGCCCATACTAGTAGTACAATTGCTAGTCACGTGATCACATACTTTAGGTAATGCTGCAACATTGGATCTGTCCTTAAATAAACAAATATATACAATGTATCAAGTTATCTACAAAAACAACTCATAGAATTTCAATAGGGACAAAATGAGAGAACAATTAAATAAATGGAAAAAGCTCTCAATAGATCTTTAGCAAAACACGATAAAGGTAAATGAAAATTCGCGATACTGGGTACCAATACCCTTATTAACGAACATAGTGGTGACTCAACTGACTAGTTGATGGATAAAGTGCTATGTGTATTGTGAATAAAGCATCTGGATTTTATTCAACTGAAATGAATCTGGGAACGATATACTGATATGTGAATAGTCCTGGATTTATATTATGATCATGTGCCTTGATCCTAATGCCAATAATAAGTGCTCAGTGCTGGAGTATGTGAAAGAAGTGGGTAAGAAAAACCCACATATAAAATATATCGTCTTGGTATCAGCCTTGTAAGTCCCCAATATCTCGAGTAGAAATGGGCTATGACAAAATTTATCACCATACATGGTATAAGTACCCAAGGCTGATGAATAAATGCAGGGATCCCCCTTAAAAACAAACCCATAATGTGGGTTGGACCAAACAGAGACACACAGTGAGATAGCTCCTGTAGTACATTGATCAGAGAAGACTTTGTGAGTATGAACTGCACCCAAGTGTAGAATCGTATAGCTCAACATCCTAGTATTGACATGACAGATTGCTATGTCTCTAACTATAAGCCAGGTAATCATTACAGAAAATAGTGCATATCCTCGCCTGTATTAAGACCTTGGGGATATTTGGTATCGATCTCGATAATATATCGAGATTCCAGTTGTCGTAATCGCTTTTCGCGATTGCCTCCCCTTTTCTGACTTGGTACAGAATCAAGGACACAGTATTTGAGGCAGTTTAAGTTGTTGTCATGTACCATTTTAAAATGTCTGGCCACTGGGTATGCAGGATCAGAGTTAACGATGGCTCGTAAGTGCTGTAATATACGAGCATGAACCGGCAGCTTAGTGCTGCCGATATATTTGAGACCACAGGTGCATTGTAGCATATAGACCGCATATTCCGTTCGGCAGGTGTAATGCCCTTTGATGGGATAATTTTCCATTGAAAAAGCAGTGGTATAGCTGGTGGTGGTTATCCCAAATTTGCAGGCCCGGCAGGAGCTGCATTTATAGAAACCCTGTTTGGGAGATAACCAACTGCTTTTGGTTGTGAGTTCAGGACTAGATCTAACTAAGTCACTGTGCATGGAGTGAGCTTTCCGGAAAGTGATGGTAGGCCTGATGGGAAGGACCTGCTTAAGAGTAGCATCGGTCAAGACAATAGGCCATTGTTTATAAACAATGGTCTTGATGTCTTTGGCTTGTTTGCTGTATGTGGTTATAAGCCTACAAGCAGTTTGATTGCACTGTGTATCAGAAGATAGCAATGGTGTGGGTGTGTTTGAAGACTGTGCAGAGTTACTCAAGAGTAGAAGTCTATTTTTACTATTGGCCTTGTCTTTGGCTGATTTGAGTTTAGTAGGATTATATCCTCTTTCTAAGAACCTCAAAGTGGCGTCTTCCTGATGGCGATCTAAAACTATTGGGTTGCTGCAAGCCCTGCGTATGCGAAGATATTCTCCATACGGGAGACTGGTGATAGTGTGGGCAGGGTGGAAACTATTGGCATGCAAAATGCTGTTGCCAGCTGAGGGCTTGCGATATAGACATGTCTCAATACGATCTTTCTCAATGTAAACTTTGATGTCAAGAAAGTTACAGGTAGAGTTGTCTATGTTTGCAGTAAATTGTAAGTTGATATTGTTCGTATTGATTCTATTGACGAAATCTTCAGCTTCCTCGTGAGTGCCATGCCAGATAACAAAGATGTCGTCAATGTAACGCCACCATTGAACGACATGTTTACTCCACACTTCACCATGCTCTCTCTTGAGGACATGCTTCTCCCACCAGCCCACGTGTAAACAAGCGTAGCTGGGGGAGAAGCATGCCCCCATCGCCACTCCCTGCAGTTGTTGAAATAGTAGACCATCAAATGTAAACACATTGTTGAGGAGACACCAGCGAATCATGGACAGCAGCATCTTATTATGGCAATGGAATTCAATAGATCTTTGATTGAGATAGTGTTCAATGGCTTGGATTCCATCATTGTGCCTGATGCTGGTGTATAGTGTGGCGATGTCCAATGTTATGAAACAATACTCTGTTGACCAGGTTTGATTATTGAGTTTGCCCAAGAAATCTTTGCTGTCCCGAAGATATGAAGGTAGTTGTGTAACAAAGTCCTGTAAATAATAATCAATATAACGGGAAGTGTTTTCAAAAATACTGTTGTTCGCAGAGATGATAGGTCTGCCCTGTACTGGATTGGTGCCCTTATGAACCTTGGGTATGAAGTAAATGGTCGGGAGAACAGGATATGAATTATGCAAAAAATTGAATTCATCTTTACTGATCAAAGTATCTCTTAATGGGTAGATCATATTGTAGACTCCAGTGGGGAGCTTGTGGAATCTGGTGACCAAATCGTGGGTACTTTTGCCCGTTATTATGCAGATTTGAATGGGGCCAGGTAGTTGCAGCCATCTCCTCAGATAACATCATATATCACCTCAATTACAACCCCTGTCTTGGACAACAAGGTGCGGGTAGCGTTAGACGCAGAGATCTCCCTGGAAGACATCCGCAGTGCTGGCACTCAACTTAAATCGAATAAGACACAGGGTCTCAATGGAATTCCAGCAGACTTCTACAAGAAATATCTTGACCTTCTAGTACCCCATCTATTGGCCAAGTATTGGAAAGTATACCAATCTGGGACCCTCCCTCCTGATCTTATGAGGGCAACCATTATGGTAAAAGATGGTGTGGTGCGATGTGCTCTAGCACTCCTGTATTTACAGTGGGGCTCTGTCGGATGTTGGCACAGTGGGTGTGGGGGGATAGGAGATGTATTGAATTGAACTGGGTTTTTGACTGTGTCCATAACGAATAATGTCACACAACTGTAGTTTGGCATGTGTCTGCCCAGTATCATTGATGGACTCCTAATAAAAATATATATTCTTAAATAAATATATATATATATATATATATAATATTATATATATATATATATATATATATATATATATATATATTCAATGAAAAAACCATAGGTTTCACACACGTTATAGTTAGGAATCAGCATTTCAAAAACCTTGCAAATTCACTTCAAAAACCATAGGTTTCACACATGTTATAGTTAGCAGGACATTTCACTCGAGCAAAACCAATGAAATTCCCCCGTTATAGTTAGTGCAGGCAACTATAACTCACGCGACCGCAATCCTCTGCTGATGACGTCAGATATTACATCACTGTATTTAGACACTTATTTACCCATGTCTTCTTCCATTAATTTTTAGCTATACATATATTACATTTTTTTTTCAGAAAGACACATATGTCATCAGTCATGTAATATCTGACGTTTTAACAGGGAAACTGACAAAGGCTAGGGGGTCAGGAACTCTCTACCCTGCCCCCTTTTCACGTTCGCCACCTTCCTTTTTCACTCTTACACTGAAAACAAACAAAATGGCGGCCGACACTTCCTGATTTCGACCGATTCGAACATTGACTAACATGTAACCACCAATCAGAATTACGATCGCACATGTTAGGGTGCTCGCACGGTGCGCGCACGGTGCGCGCGTATAGATATTGATAAGCTTTTAAATGCTATTTTCTCAGGAAATACTGAACAGATTTACACCAGACCTGCAAAAGGCACTCCCTTGACCTTATGGGGAAAACGTGTTTTGGGACCCCCCCTTTTTCTCGGCCCCCGCTTGATGAATCACCCCGAGACTTTCAGCATACGAGCGGAGCGGAGCGCCCCATTAATTTTGAAAATTTCGTGAGGATTCGTCAACCGGCGCCAAAGTTATTCAAAATAGAATTTTGAGATTTCATATGGAAACTCGGTCCTAACTATAACTATCTACTGGCGACCGCCAGTAGATTATATATATATATATATATATATATATATATATATATATATATTTATATATATATATCAACAGCGTACTTTCCCTGTTAAATCATTAACTGAGCTTCCAGGCATGGACCTCTTTAAATCACCAAAGGAAATCCAGACAACATGAAATATTGCAATGAGCAGTGCAAAGTTTATTTTCCTTTTCCAATTACATCCAGGAATGATCGAGCATAGTGCCCGCCATTTTATATATATATATGTTCACTGAAAAAACCATAGGTTTCAGAGATGTTATAGTTAGAAATGAGCATTTAAAAAAGCTTTGAAATTCACTGAAAAAAACATAGGTTTCAGGGGTGTTATAGTTAGCTGGACATTTCACTCGTACAAAACCATAGAAATTCCTCCGTTATAGTTAGTTCTGCTAACTATAACTCACACGCCCGCAATGCACTGCTGATGATGTCACATATTACATCATTCATGCATGGTCAGTGACATCACTGATGACATCTCAAATGACATCACTGATGACATCATCCAGTGATTGTGGTTTAGTTTGAAATTTAAATATGTGTTATATATATACCAATCTGTATTGAAGATTGAGTGGATATGTAACTGTCTGGATGGAGGATTTAGTAGCTGTCTGACTGTCTGTTTAAGTGAGTAATTAAAAGTGTCTCACTTAATACATGGATTAGTAACTAAACTATGTTAATGTGTGCATCACTGTCTCTGTTGTTGTATAACATGCTGCATCAGTTGGTCACTAACTACATGATTGTGTATATTAGTTATTGATTAGTTGGGTGAGTATTTGTATGGGACACTGAGTTTGTGTGTGGTTGGATGAGGTGTGTGTAACTCTATGCATAGATGTATGAATGGTTGATTGACTAAGTGTATAGGTTTAACAGTGCATGTGGAAACAGTTGTTTGGGTGACTGAGTGTATATATTTGTGTGTTGGTGAGCGAATATATGTTTTAGTTGTACATCTTCAACAAAGCAAACAAATAAAAGGCATTGTATGTGAGAGTTGGTGTATATAAATAAGTATATATAAGAGCCAGTGATTGTGAGAGTAACTATATGAATGAGTGTATAATTGTAATGGTGATTTTAAACATATTAACTATGAGTTACTATGTGTTTGAATAAATGAGGTGTTGTGTGTATAATTGTGTAAGTGAGTAAATGTAAGCGTGATACATTTTTTTCATGAGTGAGTAGGATGACTGCATAACCGACTAAGATAACTGCTGAACTGTCAATGTCTATATATGTGTATAAGTGCATTTGATAGTGTTCTATTAATTAGTGACTGCATGTATAAGTGATTCTGTTGTTGAATAGGTAGTTGTGTGTGTAGACTTAGGAATCAGTGAGGGGGTATGTAGGAACTGGTATTGGTGTGTCAATGGTTTCAAATATGGTACTCGGTATTTTACAGTGAGTGAGGAAAGGTTATACTAGTGTATGATGAGGTGTATCAGATTGTCACATGGATGATGTCATCAGTGATATCATTTGAGATGTCATCAGTGATGTCATCACTGATGTCTCTGACCATGTCATGAAGGATGTAATATGTGACATCATCAGCAGTGCATTGCGGGCACGTGAGTTATAGTTAGCAGAACTAACTATAACGGAGGAATTTCGATGGTTTTGTACGAGTGAAATGTCCAGCTAACTATAACACCCCTGAAACCTATGGTTTTTTCTGTGAATTTCTAAGGTTTTTTAAATGCTAATTTCTAACTATAAAGTCTCTGAAACCTATGGTTTTTTCAGTGAATTTCAAAGGTTTTTTAAATGCAAATTTTTAAGTATAAGAGTAGTTATACCTATTTTTTTTGTTCTGATTTTCTACAGTTTTTTAACTGTTTATTTATAAATATTTGATTCATTAAATAACATTATATATTTTTCTGAAAATTGTAAAAAATATTTTTTTATGAATTAAAACTGAAATATTGTTAAAACTTTTTATTTTTTATTTTAATATATATATATATTATTTTCTTTTTTTAAAAAAATTCCAATTTTTTTCAGAGTCGCGCACCCAAAGCGTACACATCACGGTGGGTGCGTGGATTCTAGCCACCATTTTATAAACGTCGTGAAGGATCCGCGTACAGTGTGCGATGGCTGCATGTTTTTCAGTTACATCATATACATTTAATATTATGTGATGTGTGCGATTTTTATGCGACCAGTCCGCGATTCCTGCTCCCGCGCATTCGCAACACATGCGCATTACGGTACGCAACGCTTGCACGGTGACGGGTCCCGCATGACGTCATACACGTGCTGGGGCACACTGGGTGCGCGACTCCCGCAAAAATGTGTTATGTTCTAAAATGATATGTATGTCTGTTTAATATACATATAAGGGCAAGAGGCTATCTAAGATATTCATAAAAATAATATATTTGTACTTATAATAAACTTATAATTTTTTAAAATATATTTTTGTGAAGTCGCGTCAGGTGCGTGCTTCATTAGCTTAGAGTGCACAGATGCCATGTGACCTAAAAAAAAAGATTTAATTGTTTCATAACATTTCCCACTGTAACTATTGAAGTACCCCACCCATTTTAATCATTCTTGTTGGAGCATCTTTAGAGAGACATCTCTTTTCCTACAAGAACACTTTTTGCTTGTTTTTTTTGGTGTTTTTCAAAAAATATCAAACAAAATGGCATCTGGACAGCAGCAGGAGGAAGTATCTTCTGAAGAAGAATTCTTGCAGGAGGCACCACGTCCATAGAGGCCGGAATCTGTCGTGTGGACATTCTTCACTTTTCCACCTGGAGAGAAGACAGTAAATGCGAGAAAGGTGACGTGCAAAATTTGTGACCGAGTCCTGTCAAGAGGCAGTGAAAAAAATACTCTTGTGGCACTGCTTCTATGTACAAGCATCTCCGTACCACACATCCTCTCAATCTTGCTCAGGAGGAAATGAGGCGAGCTGCTTTGAATCCCTCACCTGCTGTGGCAAGTACATCTGGAGCATCCTCAGGAACATGTGCAATGCACATTAGGCCAGAATTCGCCTTTCTCAAGCAACACTGCGTGAAGTGTAAGAAACGTATATGCTTCGGTGAGCAGTCGGTGAATGCAGTTTGTGCTGTGCAACGCAACCATCGTTGGTAATTTTTTTGTTTTTGGAATGATAAGTAATTCCAAATGTTTCCTGTTTTATGTGTTCTTTTTTTTGTTCACTTGTTGAAATAAAACCAACAAAATACAAAATTGTTCCAAAAAATAAAAAAAATACAAAAGGAAAAAGACAAAAAAAAAGTTCTTGTCAGAACTACCTTATCTGGTTAAAGAAAGAACTATAATTGCAAGGCAATGTGTGAAAGTTTGGTTGAATACATGTATACAGCATGATTGACTGAAAGAATGCATTAGTAGTGTAAGGTGAATTTATTGGTGAAGATTTATGAAGTACTGCAGCGTGACACTGCAAGCTCTTTAGCTGCACTGTACTGTGGCACTTGCAAAGCACAGGGATGTGACATATGTACATGAATATGTTGCAACTCTGTGCTTCCCTCTGCACTGCTGCACAAACTGCAGCCCTGCGGTGACACAGACACCCTTGCACCATGGTGCAAGGATGTCCGTGTCGTGTGGAGATTGTTTTTGTACAGGAAGGGACACCTTCCTGCACAAAAACAATCAGTAAAGGCATTTTCCTCTTTCAATGTATGCTGTGGAATGTAGCATGCATTGAAAGAGGAAAAAATGAGGAGAAATTAAAACAATTCTCCTCGTTGCACTTTGCTACACCAACTCTAGGATGGTGCAGCATTCACACACATCTCTAGTTTTACGATATTTCATAAATCTGGAGATGTGTCTTGTTCTATGGGTGATGCGTGGGAACACCCACAGCAACACCTATGGGACGCCCCTTCAACGCAAAGTTCTGTGTATGAAGGGGTCGTATTTACAAGGAGAGGAAAAACCATGCAGGGTGGCTTTTCCTCTCCTTATAAATATGAAGGAGTGCCTGGCGCCATCACTACGTTACAAAAAGTGACGTACTGGTGGCGCAGGGTGCTTGTAAATCTGCCCCATAAGTGCTTAGGTATTGGCAGACTGATACAATAAAAACATAGTGCTGGATGGGTGATTGAAGAATTGCATGAGACTGACAGGAGGTATCCTACGCTGCATGGGTACTACTTTAGTATTTAATGAAGTGGACCAATAGTATGCATTTGCTCAGAGATTTGTAGGGATTATGCACAGAATATTTTATGTGTACTTGTGTTGGTGCCTAGGTCATTTTATAAGAATACCACTAGTAACTGGAATGATGACAGTGCTGCAAACAGTGAACACTTAATTTATAAGTGCTTACGTATTGGTGGAGTGATAGGATAAGTAGATAGTGGTAGATAAGTGATTAAAGAAGTGCATGGGACAGACTGGACGATTCCTACACTGCATGAGTACTAACTGGGTATTTAGAAGAGTGTATCAATAGTATGTAGCTAGTTAGATGTCTGCTCGGATAGTGCACAAAATATTATAGATGTACTTGTGTTAGTAGCTAGCCATTCCATAAGTTCATGACTAGTAACTAGAATAATTACAGTATTACAAACAGAGTGTATAGTGAATTTATAAGTGATTAGGTATTGGTGGAGTAATAGGATAAGTAGATAGTGCTGGATGGGTGATTGGAGAAATGCATGGGACAGACAGGAGGATTCCAACACTGTGTGGCTGCCTTTCCATATAATGAAAAGGTCATCTATATATCTGAGCCAGAGTTCGATCTTGTCAAGGTTCTTAATGGTATTCACCCCAGAGAATAGTTCTTCTTCCCAGAGGCCCATGAACAGATTCGCAAAACTGGGAGCCAGACATGAACCCATCGCAGTACCGACCAGCTGTTTGTAAAGAGTGCCATTAAATACAAAGATGTTATTCTTGAGACAGAATTCCGTCATTTCAATAATCATGAGATTATGGTCCCAATATTTTATATTTCTCGGTTTGAGAAAATGAGTACAGGCAGCCAAGCCTTGCTGATGGTCAATGATCGTATACAGTGACTGTACATCCAATGTTATAAGTAGACAGCCACTTGCCCAATTAATATCTCGCAATTTACTGAGGAAATCTTTGGAGTCTCTTACGTAGCTCGGGAGTTTGGTGACATATTCCCTAAGAAAGAAATCCACATATTTAGAAATGTGTTCGGCCACACTTCCTATGGAAGACACAATTGGCCGGCCAGGTGGTATTTCCGCATTCTTATGAACCTTGGGTAACAAGTAAAGTACCGGTAACTTCGGGAAATCTTTTTTAAGATAGCAGTACTCCTCCCACTCCAGGATACCCTTGTCTCTCCAAATAGCAAGTTTGTCCCATATGGTGATGATACTGTCATTGTATGGTTCTTTGGTGATCTGCATATAGGATGCACCATCATCCAGTTGTCTAAGGGCCTCTTTAATGTACTGTTCCCTATCTTGGATGACTATGTTACCACCCAATATCGGAGCGCGGCAGCAATGTTCACAGCGCAGCTGCGCTGATTTTAAATGTTTCCGCCCTGTGGGCGTGGGCAGCAGGTGCATGATGGTACCTGGAGTTCTTTTTTAGTAATGTTGCCGTGAATCTCCGTAATTTATTAAAATTCCACAGTGGGTAGTTAATACTGGCACCCCATTCACAGCCCTGAAATTTCCAAGCTCCAACTGGACACGGAGTTCCTGCAACGTCTCTTCTTCTTTTACGTTGCGGACCGGCTCTTCCGCCGCGGGGCACCTCTCGGTCCGAGCAAGACCGATTTATATCCAAAAACAAAGCTGCTCCCAGCATTGAGGCGCCACACACTTCATGTTTGAATATCCTTTATTGGAGCTTTCACAGGGATGGAGCAGCGTGCAGCAAAACTTCTTCTTCAGCCTTTTAATCCATACGCGTTTCGGGAGCCATCTCCCTTGGTCACTGGCACAGGCAATATCGGAGCGCGGCAGCAATGTTCACAGCGCAGCTGCGCTGATTTTAAATGTTTCCGCCCTGTGGGCGTGGGCAGCAGGTGCATGATGGTACCTGGAGTTCTTTTTAAGTAATGTTGCCGTGAATCTCCGTAATTTACCCCATTCACAGCCCTGAAATTTCCAAGCTCCAACTGGACACGGAGTTCCTGCAACGTCTCTTCTTCTTTTACGTTGCGGACCGGCTCTTCCGCCGCGGGGCACCTCTCGGTCCGAGCAAGACCGATTTATATCCAAAAACAAAGCTGCTCCCAGCATTGAGGCGCCATATATATATATATATCACCCAAAGATTGCCCTGCAAATGAGCCCGCACTCCACAACAGGTAAATTGGAACACCAATATTTATTCAAAGCAAAGCAGGCTTTTCAGTCCGAGGCTTTTTCCAGTTCACTGCTAGTCTCTTGCCTGACGTGTTTCAGAGAACATTTCTCCGTTTTCAAAGGCATGTGAAGTTTCAGCATTCAAAGCACCACAGTTACCTTCCTGCTTTTATTCAATTAATGAGCCTCTGGTGTGCTGCTGCCTCCGGTGTGCTTTTTTCTAAGGCATTTTGGTCTCTGTAGTGCTTGCAAAATTGTCACCCTCCAATGGGTTGCTGTATTATTTGTGAATTTTAAACAGGGAAACACAGACTGAAAGTCCTGCTTTCACTTTACTTTTGAATTACCTGCTCGTCGTTTTCTCCTGGCATAATTCCAAGACAAGATCCCTCTCTCTTTTCAGGGAGGTGCGTCGGCCCCACGGCTGGACCTGCCGTGTATAAATCACCCAAAGATTGCCCTGCAAATGAGCCCGCACTCCACAACAGGTAAATTGGAACACCAATATTTATTCAAAGCAAAGCAGGCTTTTCAGTCCGAGGCTTTTTCCAGTTCACTGCTAGTCTCTTGCCTGACGCGTTTCAGAGAAAATTTCTCTGTTTTCAAAGGCATGTGAAGTTTCAGCATTCAAAGCACCACCGTTACCTTCCTGCTTTTAATCAATTAATGAGCCTCTGGTGTGCTGCTGCCTCCGGTGTGCTTTTTTCTAAGGCATTTTGGTCTCTGTAGTGCTTGCAAAATTGTCACCCTCCAATGGGTTGCTGTATTATTTGTAAATTTTAAACAGGGAAACACAGACTGAAAGTCCTGCTTTCACTTTACTTTTGAATTACCTGCTCGTCGTTTTCTCCTGGCATAATTCCAAGACAAGATCCCTCTCTCTTTTCAGGGAGGTGCGTCGGCCCCACGGCTGGACCTGCCGTGTATAAATCACCAAAAGATTGCCCTGCAAATGAGCCCGCACTCCACAACAGGTAAATTGGAACACCAATATTTATTCAAAGCAAAGCAGGCTTTTCAGTCCGAGGCTTTTTCCAGTTCACTGCTAGTCTCTTGCCTGACGCGTTTCAGAGAACATTTCTCCGTTTTCAAAGGCATGTGAAGTTTCAGCATTCAAAGCACCACCGTTACCTTCCTGCTTTTATTCAATTAATGAGCCTCTGGTGTGCTGCTGCCTCCGGTGTGCTTTTTTCTAAGGCATTTTGGTCTCTGTAGTGCTTGCAAAATTGTCACCCTCCAATGGGTTGCTGTATTATTTGTGAATTTTAAACAGGGAAACACAGACTGAAAGTCCTGCTTTCACTTTACTTTTGAATTACCTGCTCGTCGTTTTCTCCTGGCATAATTCCAAGACAAGATCCCTCTCTCTTTTCAGGGAGGTGCGTCGGCCCCACGGCTGGACCTGCCGTGTATAAATCACCCAAAGATTGCCCTGCAAATGAGCCCGCACTCCACAACAGGTAAATTGGAACACCAATATTTATTCAAAGCAAAGCAGGCTTTTCAGTCCGAGGCTTTTTCCAGTTCACTGCTAGTCTCTTGCCTGACGCGTTTCAGAGAACATTTCTCCGTTTTCAAAGGCATGTGAAGTTTCAGCATTCAAAGCACCACAGTTACCTTCCTGCTTTTATTCAATTAATGAGCCTCTGGTGTGCTGCTGCCTCCGGTGTGCTTTTTTCTAAGGCATTTTGGTCTCTGTAGTGCTTGCAAAATTGTCACCCTCCAATGGGTTGCTGTATTATTTGTGAATTTTAAACAGGGAAACACAGACTGAAAGTCCTGCTTTCACTTTACTTTTGAATTACCTGCTCGTCGTTTTCTCCTGGCATAATTCCAAGACAAGATCCCTCTCTCTTTTCAGGGAGGTGCGTCGGCCCCACGGCTGGACCTGCCGTGTATAAATCACCCAAAGATTGCCCTGCAAATGAGCCCGCACTCCACAACAGGTAAATTGGAACACCAATATTTATTCAAAGCAAAGCAGGCTTTTCAGTCCGAGGCTTTTTCCAGTTCACTGCTAGTCTCTTGCCTGACGTGTTTCAGAGAACATTTCTCCGTTTTCAAAGGCATGTGAAGTTTCAGCATTCAAAGCACCACAGTTACCTTCCTGCTTTTATTCAATTAATGAGCCTCTGGTGTGCTGCTGCCTCCGGTGTGCTTTTTTCTAAGGCATTTTGGTCTCTGTAGTGCTTGCAAAATTGTCACCCTCAATGGGTTGCTGTATTATTTGTGAATTTTAAACAGGGAAACACAGACAGCGAAAGAAGTATAAAACCCAAGCCGGATGGCTAAAGCATCTCCTGTGTCGGTGTCCGATTTTATTTTAGATTGCTGGAATAGTGGCAGAACCGACGCGACCTCGATCTGGCGTTTCCCCGATTTTCTGGTGATTTTTGGTGTAGAGTGTTGTGCGACACTACGAGGAAGCCCCCCCAATGCCGTTCCTTTGAATTTGTGACCGGTATGCCGAGTGACGACTACTGATGCTGCGAGCCTCTTTGGAAGCGGAGCACTGAAGTAAGACTCCACGGAAGTAACGGTCAGTAATTACAGGCAGTGGGGAGAGGAGCCAGGGTATCAAAAACCCGGCGGTGTATGCTGAGCAGGCAAAGGGTGTATTCAGCGAGAATATATATGTAAAAAGCAGTCGCTTTTGTGAAAAACAAGTGTTTTGTAATGGATACCTTAATTCAGCAACGTGAAGAGACCGCCAACTCCGTATTCAGTGAAAGGAGTGATACTGCGGCTGATCCAAAACATGGAGTGGATTCAGCAGTGAAGGAGTCAAATGACGATGTACATGCGCTAAAGAGAAAGATTGAGAAATTACACCGCAACGAAATTTCTAAATGGTGGGAAGTGAAGTCACTAAGCAGATACCTGGATGTGGGGAGGGTTCCTCGAGGACTGCGAGTGTTGACTGCCCCCACGTATGAAAATCCTGACCCTGAGATGCTCAAGGAGTGGGCAGCGAACAATGCGCATGCGTCTGAGAACATGATGAAAATCCTGATAAAATATGCTGTAAAAGATCGTGAGAAGATACTGGCAGAAATTACAACATTAGAAGCGGATTTACTAAAGTGCTTGGGAGAGGAGGTGATGAATAAATTCAAGCTGGATCTCAATATCCGCCTCAAGAAATATGAGCAAACAATAACTGAACGAAAAGCCACTAAATTTCAACGCGATAGGCAAGATTATATGCGGGGCCAGATCTATACATTCGCACGCCGTTTTGACACTATCCAAAAACACAGGCTTTTAAAGGTGAGCGGAACAAAAAGCAAACAAGCAATGAGCAGTATGTCCATAAATGACCAAGGCGAAGTATCCGATCTCAGCTCAAGGGCAAGTTCAGATATTGACTCACTTTCAGAAGATGGAACATCGCAACCAATTGCAATAACAAACCCCCCGTCCATAATTGAAGAGTTCGGTTTTTTATATCAGGACCGGACTCAAAATTCACGACCAGCGTTTCAAAATGAAAGAAAAGAAGACTACGGAAACGGAAAAACAGACGGGGCAGGTATGGAATTGCGATCAGGGAAAAAGAAGAAGGAGCAGTATCAGCGCAAGGGTTGGAAGAAGTAGCAGCAACTGTAATGAATTTAACGGATTTGGTCCTAACAGATGAGGGAACAAAAATCTTGTCACTAGGACTCTGTTTTTGCAAGCGCACAAATTTTAACTATACGCAAACACGCATTGACTTTTTCAAATTTATACGGAAACTGAAACTTAAAAAATTCTTTGACATGAAAATCACCAATCAAAAGGAAAACAGAATGGTGATAAGTGAAGATACAGGAAATCTAGAAGTTAGTGATATGCAGGTACTATTTGATTGTCAACAGCTGATGAGAGAGGGTGAAGGCGCCAATGTGGTAGAACATATCAGCCAGACGGATGAGTTATTTTGTTTAGATGTATTTGATAGCTCAGTTACCACGTTTAGATCGAAATCTACCTTTACACCCAACACTCCAAAAGATGCGATAGATATGTTTTCTGATCTGGTGATTAAGGATCTGAAGGAGATATCTTTAACCTCTAGTAAAGATTTTCTGAAAAATGAAACAGCTTTTGGCAAAAAATATCAATCTGTGATGATTAAGGTTCAAAACAGACATGATATAGTAGTAAGGCAGGCAGATAAAGGGGGTAACCTTGTTTTGTGGTCTCTGGAAGCTTATAATTGTGAGGCAGCCGCGCAATTGAGAGACAAAGAGTGTTACTTATTGGTTCCACAAAGTAATTTGGTTGAAATTAAACTCAAATATGAAAAGGACCTTGCAAGATGGCGGGGTCTTGGTCTGATTAACCAATCAGAATATTCTTTTCTGAAAGTGGATAAACCAGTGGTGCCTATACTGTATTTGATACCAAAAATTCACAAGCATAAAGAGCAACCACCAGGGCGGCCTATTATTTCCGCCATAGGTAGTCTCTTTGAACCGACTTCTAGATACCTTGATTCATTTCTACAAATGTATGTGAGAGCTCTACCAGCATATATTCAGGACTCTAGAGATTTTTTAATAAAATAGAAGATGTAAGAGGGGAAGATTCTTATCTCCTCATAACACTTGATGTTGTGAGCCTGTATACAAGCATTGCCCACGAGGATGGGCTGAGGGCAATGAGGCACTTCCTAAATTTGAGACCAATTAACCTATACCAACATACTAATATGCTGTTGGAGATGTGCAGGTTGTGTCTCAACAACAAGAATTTTTTATTTGGAGGTGATACCTACAAACAATTGAAGGGCACGGCGATGGGCACCTGCTTCGCCCCCAGCTATGCTAATTTGCATATGGGCTGGTGGGAGGAGCAGGTGCTCAGAGTCGACTACACTAGTGAATGGAGGGATCATGTTATCAAATGGATCAGATTCATTGATGATCTTTTCATCATATGGAAAGGATCTAGAGAATCAGCTCAGAAGTTCATTGACAGCATTAATGTAAACAATCTTAATTTAAAATTCACTGAGCACATAAGTACAGATAGTGTGACATACCTGGATCTGGAGGTATATATTGCACAAAAATCAATACAAACGCGTACATCCAGGAAACCTACCGCTGGCAACTCAATTTTGCACGCGGCTAGTTTCCATCCAACCAAATTAAAAATGAGTATCCCATATGCGGAAAATCTAAGAATGAAACAAAACTGTAGTGAAGTAGACACTCTGGGTCAAGCCCAGGGTGCTTTCACTCACAGATTTCTACAAAGAGGGTATAATTTGGAAACATTAAATCAAGCAAAATCAAAAGTAGATCGTTTGGAGAGAAGTGCACTATTAAAACCAGATACAAAAAAAGTTGAGGAAAAGAAAAAACACACTCAGGGTGAGATTCGTATGATAACAGGTTTCAGTGCATACCAGACTAAGGTGAGAGATAGCCTGAGTAGACACTGGCACCTTGTTAAACAGAATCCAATATTGCAAGGGACGGTCTCAAGAAGGCCGATGGTGACATTTAATCGGGCCAAATCAATGAAAGATGATTTGTTCAAAACTAATCTAGAAACTAGGAAAGGAGGTGGTTGGCTAAAAGTTAGCCCGGGCTTTTACAAATGTTTTAAATGTAAGGCCTGTAGATATGGCAAGAACACACAACAAGTCACTTCCCCTCTCCTCAGTAGCCCTTGGAAATTAAGAAAACCATTGAATTGCAAAAGTGATTTTGTTGTTTACATTCTGAGATGCTCTTGCCGAAAGATGTATATAGGTAGTACCATTCATATGGTTCACGTACGCATCCTACAACATCTTAGGGCAATTAGTTGTAACGATAAGAACTATGTAGTGGCACGTCACATGAACGAAATACACAAAGGCAATACCAATGAACTAGTATATTTTGCTATTGATCAAATCCCCAAGGATCAAAGAGGGGGTGACAGAGAGAAAAAATTACGCAAACTGGAGTCAAAATATATACTGATGTTTAATACAAAAAGTCCACATGGTTTGAACGTTGAGGAAGACTTACATGTGCATTTGGCATAGTTTGGTATCCATTATGAACATTTTAGCTTTTTTAAGCTTTTTTAATATATTTTAATTCCCAGAAGTCACAAATGAACAGATAGTCTCCTCTATACCTATATTTGAAAAGTCACTGTCGGAATGAGATCCCTTGTCTGTTTTATTAGTGGAGACGTGATAGGTCATAAAAAACAATTTCAATAAACTATTTTAGCTTTTCTAAGATAAAGTACTGTGATGCACTTGCACCTTGTTAGAAATTGCGGTTTTTGCACATAAGAAGGCACTAGCACTTTATTGAGCAATGTTTGCACTTCATGTGTTGTGATTATTGCACTGAATAAAGCACTAGCACTTTATGTTAGCGAGATTTGCACATTGTTAAGCAGGATAAAGATTGACTGTTTTAATAAGCATATGACCTATTAAGATTTTAATACATGTCTCTCCTTTCTGATTTTTTTGACAAGGGTCTAATGGCGGATTGACAGGATATAGTCTCTGTAATGTGCCCGATTGAAACAAAGATAAATAAGTAATTGGACTCGTGAAAGGGGCACTTGCCCAGGAGACTAGTAAGGAAGTACAATTTGTGTGATAAATATAAACATGGAATGTATAAATATTGTATTGCTGTACAAACATTTTTAATGCACTTGTGTTTGAAATAGTGTCTTTTCTCTCTCTCTCTTTTATTATTTTTAGCACCGCTGCGGCAATTAAGCAGACTGTTGGAGCCTGATCACAGACTTCGTGAAAACAGGGAGATGAGTGCCAAACATTTTACTAGCAGAGTAACCGGAGGCTCTGGGAGAGCCGTGAACAGAATTGGTACTCGGCAGAACCCATCAAGGGTAATATTTCAACGCTGAACTACGAGTCCCAGAAGGCTGAGAATATCAGGAGCCCATTGAAGGGGATTAAAAGCAAAGAGGGACTCCACGCCAGCGTATCTGCCAGCATCAACAGACCCGTGACCAAGGAGCATGGGAGCTCCGAAACGCGTAGGGTCTAACAAAAATGAAATGCCTGGAAGCGCTGCTGGTTTGAACAATAAAGAGCCTTGCTGATGAAGCCTGGTCCGCCTGTCTCCGTGTGCGCCTTTGCTGAGGGCAACTTTTTGGATGAATATTTACCGGCCGGTCCCGGTCGGAAAGGCAGCACCGCTGCGGCAATTAAGCAGACTGTTGGAGCCTGATCACAGACTTCGTGAAAACAGGGAGATGAGTGTCAAACATTTTACTAGCAGAGTAACCGGAGGCTCTGGGAGAGCCGTGAACAGAATTGGTACTAGGCAGAACCCATCAAGGGTAATATTTTAACGCTGAACTACGAGTCCCAGAAGGCTGAGAATATCAGGAGCCCATTGAAGGGGATTAAAAGCAAAGAGGGACTCCACGCCAGCGTATCTGCCAGCATCAACCGACCCGTGACCAAGGAGCATGGGAGCTCCGAAATGCGTAGGGTCTAACAAAAATGAAATACCTGGAAGCGCTGCTGGTTTGAACAATAAAGAGCCTTGCTGATGAAGCCTGGTCCGCCTGTCTCCGTGTGCGCCTTTGCTGAGGGCAACTTTTTGGATGAATATATATATATATATATATATATATATATATATATATATATATATATCAAAGCTCACATCCAAAGGACAATCACACTCACGGGGTTAGTGGCATTATTTTGTTTATTGCGAGGACGCATTTTGGCGCTTAGCCTTCTTCCAGCTCGCTTCATGAAAATGTGACACAGCCAACGTTACACTTTTTAAATTGGAAAAGTTTGCCTCATTGAATATGAGGATTGATGGCAAAGAGAGAGAACTGCTGCTATTGGGTGCTGGACCGATGTCCAGCCTCCCCCTGTCCGATGTATCCAAACCTAACTTTAGCACAGCGGGGCACAGCGATGTTTCAATCCCCGTCTGTGTATCAGGCTCTCACACCCGCTGCGGCGTACTCGCCTTCGATGTTCCTTGGATGGGTAAGTCCGTGCAGTTCCCCCTCATAATCCAAAGGTGCCCTTTGCTTCTGGTTGAAGTGTCCCATATTGCCGCCCCTACCCAAACCACGGCAGCTTTCTAATTCCAACCGCAGGAGTCAGTCATATGGTACTGCTCCAACAATTACGATGATTACCGATAATTTTCGACGGTGGGGTTTTCTTTCTGCCGTGGCGGTGCAATTAGCTATTTTAAATTACTGCTCCTCGTTCCACCATCGACTGCTTCTGCACTCTTTTCGGTAGGTGCAATTTGACATGGTGGTGGGTCCATGTAAAATCAAAGCTCACATCCAAAGATAATCACACTCACGGGGTTAGTGGCATAATTTTGTTTATTGCGAGGACGCATTTGGGCACTTAGCCTTCTTCCAGCTCACTTAATTGAAATGTGACTCAGCCAACGTTACACTTTTCAAATTGGAAAAGTTTGCCTCGTTGAATATGAGGATTGATGGCAAAGAGAGGGAACTGCTGCTATTGGGTGCTAGACCGATGTCCAGCCTCCCCCTGTTTGATGTATCCAAACCTAACTTTAGCACAGCGGGGCACAGCAATGTTTCAATCCCCATCTGTGTATCAGTTCTCACACCCGCTGCGGCGTACTCACCTTCGATGTTTCCTGGATGGGTAAGTCTGTACAGTTCCCCCTCATAATCCAAAGATGCCCATTGCTTCTGGTTGAAGTGTCCCATATTGCCGTCCCTTGCCAAACCATGGCAGCTTTCTAACTCCAACTCCAGGGTACATCGAAGGCGAGTACCAAATGACAAATATTCACAATACAGTAATACAAATATGACTTTCAGATGGTAGAAATAGTTCCGGTCAAAGCAAATTGCAGATGCAACACTTTTCTTACAAAGTACCTGGGATGCATCACAAAAAAAAAAAAAATGGGACGCAGGAAAGGTGATGCGTCGGTTCTTTACACTCAGGGAAGATGATGCATCGGTTCCTTGCTCCGGTGGAGGTATTTGTCGATTCCTTACTACAGTGCAGGGGATGTGATGCGTTGGATCATTACCGTAGAAGAGAGGATGTGATGCGCCGGTTTCTTACTGTGTGGGGAGGTGATATGTGTTGGTTTCTTACTGCATCCCCCAATGAGGCGACAACTTGGCCCCTCGATGCAATGTGATGATCCGGAATGATGCATGAACTCTTGCAGCTGCACAGCAGGCCGTGCGTCAAAATCGTTTTGGTGACCTCAGACGTCGGAGATCAATGAACTCGATATATTAGTTTGGCAATTTCTCGAGCAGTTGCAGGCGCTGCAACATTTTTTTGGCAATGCGTCAGAAACAGGTGCGGATGCTTCTCGCTTCTTTGTAGTTGCTTTGATTTTCCAGCTACCAGTGGAAAACAGTTCTCTAGAGGTCCAAAACAACAGCAGGAACCTCTTTGCAGGTCAGAACTCAAAGCAAGGCAGTTCAGGGGAGCAGGTGGTGAAGTCTTTGTGTTCAGACTTCAGAACAGGAAGTGAGCTCAGTTTCAAGCCCTTGGAGAACTTTTCCTCAAGCAGGTGACACAGCAAACAGCAGAGTCCTTTTTTTCTTTCCTTGGCAGCAAGTAGCCGCTGCAGGCCAATCCCAGACAGCAAACAGCACAGGGGCCGTATTCCTCTTCAGCTTCACTGACTCTTCTCCTTGGCAAAGGTTCCTCTTGATTTCCCAGAAGTGATCTAAAAGTCTGGGCCAATCTTTTTATACAGTAAATATCTTTGCTCTCTGTGGCAGCGAATTCTTTGCCCAGTCAAAACCAGTTTTGTCCTCTCTGGTGCAGCTTCCTGGCAGGAGGTGAAGACAGCATTGTCCTTGGCAGACCAGGCCCATTCAGGTGTGAAAGAAATCTCCTCCCCCTACTCTGAATTCAGCCCAGGTTTATTCAGCCCAGGCCTGACTCACCCTGGAAAGGAATGACACATCTAAACCCCCTAAGTGGCTGTCTGAACAGAATGCACATCCCCAGCCCCTGTCACTCCAAAGCCAGACAGTTAATAAACAATCTAGCAAAGACACACAAGAAGGTTAGGCAAGAAAATACCTACTTTCTAAAAGTGGTCTTTTCAAACCCAGAATGTAAAATCACCCTTACTAAATGATGCATCTTTACATTCTGAGTTCAAGCATATCAAACTTTATTTTCCTGTAGTGTTCCCACGGTCAGTTATGCTTATAAGATGTTATAGGCAAACTCCCTATTATATTCTATGGGGACAGATAGCCTTACAATCGTGAACAAGCATTTGCAATGCAATAGGTATCACATTCACACAAGTTTGAGCTATTTGCATTGTGAAGGTGGTGGTGGCGGTATTGGTGGTGGCGGTATTGGTGGTGGTATTGGTGGTGGTGATATTGGTGGTGGTGATGGTATTGGTGGTGGTGTTGGTAGTTGTATTGGTGGTGTTGGTATTAGTGGTGGTGGTGGTATTGGTGGTGGTGGTATTTGTGGCATTGGTGGTGGTATTGGTGGTGGTGGCAATAGTGGCGGTGGTATTAGTGGTGGTATTGGTGATGGTGGTATTGGTGGTGGTGGTATTGGTATTGGTGGTGGTATTGGTATTGGTAGTGGTGGTATTGGTGGTGGTGGTAGTGGTATTGGTGGAGGTGGTATTGGTGGGGGTGGTGGTATTGGAGGAGGTGATATTCATATTCACCAGGTTTTGCCCCGGCCGCTCCTTTACGGAGAGATGAGGTCTGCATTAAACATCTCTGCTTAATGCTGAATACAAGATCGGTAGGGAAGCACGCCTTGGAGATCTTTGATCTCCTTGTTAGAGAGAATCCACTCTGTCTCCTGCTGACAGAAACTTGGTTGGGGGAGACGTCCAATCCGGATATTAGGGCGGCTTTTCCTCCTCATTATACAATCTTTCGTCAGGACAGAGTGAAAGGCAGGGAAGGAGGGGTGGCGGTAGTAGTGAAAAAGTCAGCTACCTGCTCTATCGCTTCTTTGAACACCATTGCAGGAGCGGAATCCCTTGCCTTCACTATCAGATTAACCCCTCATCAAGCTCTGAAAGGGCTACTGGTATATAGATCTCCTGGACCAGTGGGCTCTTTTTTTGATGATCTTCAGGGGGCCGTATCTGGTATGGCATTAAGTACGGAGCATTGTCTTCTGGCAGGAGATTTTAATTTTCATATGGACGATGACAATGATCCGGATGCTAAAAAACTGCTCGATATTACGGCTCCTCTCGGTCTTGTCCCTTTTTTGGTTGGTTCCACACACGACAAGGGTCATACTTTAGATCAGGTTTTCTCCTCGGTTCCTCTTGTTGATGTGGAACTTCTTCCGGTGCTCTGGACCGACCATAGATTGGCCAGATTTGGTGTATTGGGTGGCAAAAAAGTATTCAGCAGCGCCCCCAGACAGCATGGCACTGTTCAAAGGGCTCTGCATAGAGTCACACCCGAGCTGCTGGCTCAGGCTGCTATAGACCATCCCTGCCCTCTTACAGGGGATTTAGAGCAGGATGTGGAGTCCTTGCAGGGACGGCTGTTGGAGAGGCTGAACGATCTGGCCCCCGCAATGGCCCCTCGGGATAGGGCTAAGAGGGTCTCAGCCCCATGGTTCACGAAGGCATTGTGTGCTACTCGTGTGCAGTGTAAGGTCGCCGAGAGGGCATGGCGCCTTCGCTATGACCCGGAAGCTAGATCGGCTTATAGGATAATGATTAAATCCTATCATCAGGATATTCTCCGGGAGAAAAAGGAATATCTGGCCAGGAGGATTGAGACTGCCTCCAACTCTTGTAAAGAGATCTTTACTGTGGTAAGGGAGTTTACGGCGCCTAGATCCTACGTGGCCCACAGTGTTCCATTGGAGCGCTGGGTCTGCGATCTGGCCAAATTTTTCACGGATAAAATAAAATCTATCCAGGACTCTTTCCCAGTGAGGTCTGTGGAGGTGTGTTCCAGTCCGATGGCCGGATTGTCCTTCCCGCCCGCGCAGGGTGCGGTTTTTGCTGAGTTTCCTCCTGTCTCGGCCGATGCTTCTCTTGCTCTACTGGCCAACCTTAAATCGGGCTCACCATTGGATTCTTGTCTTGCCAAATTTTTGGCCAAGATGGCGGCCGTGGTTAACCCACTAGTCAACCCTTTGGTGAATCTTTCCCTGAGGGAGGGGAGGGTTCCAGTGCCATGGAAAAGAGCTATGGTGATCCCCCTCCTCAAAAAGCCTGGGTTGGACTCGGAGGTCTTGGCCAATTATAGGCCGATTTCCCTTTTGCCGGCCTTGGCTAAGATCACAGAGAAGCATGTACATGGTGTTCTCTCCAGCTTTCTCGAATCCAATGATTTGTTCCATCCATCGCAGTCCGGTTTCCGTCCTAATTTAAGCACGGAGACGGCACTGCTGGAAGTGTCGGAAATCATCAGGGAGACACTGGATTCTGGAGGAAGGGTCATGCTCGTCATGCTGGATTTGTCGGCGGCCTTTGACACCGTCCCCCATGAGGTGCTCCTCTCCAGACTTTATGACATCGGTCTGAGGGGGACGGTGTTCAATTGGTTTACATCTTTTCTTGAAGGCCGCCGACAAACGGTCTGGGCCTCTCCGAGCTCCGCCGAGATGTCGCCATTGGGAGTCGGTGTTCCACAGGGTTCTGTGTTGAGCCCGACTCTCTTTAACATCTTTATGACACCTTTGGCGGCACTGGTGGAGTCCTCTGGGGCCCGGATCGTATCCTACGCTGATGACACTCAACTGCTTTTCACGTGTGGGAAAGGCCAGGCTTTTGATGGAGAGAACCTCCGGGGTTGCTTGGAGTTGGTCTTTGGCTGGTTCCAGCAAAACGGCCTTAAGGCAAACTCCAGTAAATCGGAGGTGCTGTTCTTCGGCTGCTCTCTGGACCCTGATTGGCAGGCCTGGTGGCCATTAGGTATGGATTGCCCTGTCCAGGCATCGCTTGTGGCTAAGAATCTGGGAGTGAAGGTTGACAATAATTTGTCACTGAGCTCACATACTTCTGGCCTGGTGGGTACCTGCTTTGGTATGCTTAAGATGCTCCGGAAGTTCCTGCCTTTACTCTCAGAAGAGCACAGAAAGATCACTGTGCAAGCCTTGATAGGCTCGAGATTGGACTATGCGAACGTCCTTTATGTAGGTCTTCCGGAATATCTGGTTCAGCGGCTGCAGGTTGTGCAGAACTCCGTGGCCCGGGCCACCTTTGGCCTTCATAGGCGAGCGAGAGCTTCGGGTCTGGTGCGATCGCTTCATTGGTTACCTATCCGGAAGCGGATTATGTTTAAAGCACTGACCCTGGCGCATAAAGCGCTATTTGGCACCGGAGCGAGGTATCTACAGCAGAGATTGTCTTTCTATCGCCCAGTTAGATCTCTGCGGTCGGAACCTTTGTTTCTCGCGGTGGTTCCTCGGGTGAGGAAGGCCCGCACTGGGGGTCACTCTTTTAGTTTGAGGGCCCCTCAGTTGTGGAACTCTCTGCCTTTGGACCTACGGTCCTCTTCTTCTCTCCTTCTGTTTAGGAAGAGCCTCAAGACGTGGCTTTTTAACCTGTAGGGTGTCTTTGTCTTTTTTAGTCTTTTTTTCTTTAGTCTGTTTTTATGTTTTCGGTTTTACTGAGCTGCCTCGATAAAGCGCCGGGACACTCCACGGAGTAGCCGTGCGCTATAGAAATAAAAGTTTAACATAACATAAGATAACATATTGGTGTTGGTGGTGGTATTGGCGGTAGTGGTGGTGGTGATATTCGTATTGATGGTGGTGATATTGGTGGTGGTGGTATTGTTGTTAATAAAACAGACTTTTGAAAACAACCCATCAGGTGGCTTTAGTACAGATGGCATGTAACAAAGATGTGCTGTTGTCAGCTTCAGCCCATTAGCACAGGATTATGTGCTACCTGGAATTCACATGACTTAATTCGCTAATCATTTCTACATCTATTTTACTTGGGGGGGGGGTTAAAACAGATACAAGATAATGCCGGGTTAAAGTTATTGAAAGCAGGCATCCGTGTTACGTGGGCAGCCGTGCTGCTTTAAAAAACACAAGCGATTTCATCTGAACAGCGCATATCCGGCCTGAAGTAAGAGAAGCTGAATGTAAATAGTGCTTACAGACTAAATAACAGGTCCTGTGTAACAACTGAAGTAAAAGGGCAAATCGCCATGGGAGGGTACAAATGAACACAAGCATTTACAGAGGACAATGACACAAGCGAATGAAAAATATGGGAGAAGAGTGGGCGAAGCTCCTCTCCCATACTCTACTACAGCAGTCTCTCGGAGCGAACAGCGAATGCGTGCTGCCACTAGGCTCTACCTAAAAACTAGATTGGCAATATTTCACTATCAGGACTTGGCAAACATATCCGGGCAAGTCCTTCACATACACTGCACCCTGCCCACAGGGGTACCTTGGACCTACCATAGGGGTGATATAAGAAAGGGGAAGGTTAGGGCCTGGCAAGTGGGTTTCACTTGCCAGGTTGACATGGCAGTACTAGATTGCACACAGGCACCACAATGTCAGAACTGAGACTGTGTTGCAAGACTGCTTGTGTAGGTGGCACAATCAGTGCTGCAAGCCTACTAGCAGCATTTGGTTTACAGGCCCTGGGCATACACAGTGCACTGTACAAGGGACTTAACAGTAAACCAAATAAACCAATCATGGAAACATCAATCCATAACAGCAATTTATAAAGGAAGCACTTTCACTCGGGCACTGAACAGTGGCAAAGTGCCTAAAGCATCTAGACCAGCAAACAAACTCCAACAGAAAGCAAAATAACAGGAGGCAAAGGTAAAAATATAGGGGAAACCCATGCCATTGATGCTAGATCTAACTGTCCCACGCAGGGAGTTTGCGTAGAGGTTTTCTGTGGAAACGCCCCCTTTCTCCACCACTTTTCAAATATGCCTCCTGGCACACTACTAGTTGGCAAATAGAGTCCCCTTGGCTCTTGTGGGTCCTTCAGGGCTAACTACCCCTCCTGTTACCTCCAGTAAGACCCACATAACTGGATTGCTAAGAGGTCATCAGAGGCCACACACCCTTTCTCCACCATTCTGCAAATGTGCCTCCTAGCACACAACTGGCTAGGGGCAGAAGTCCACTTTAGTCCTGAGGCCCTCCAGGGTAATGTAATTCATTCCCCAAACAGCAGTGTGCAAGGATGTGTATTTGCAAAGTGGTGGAGAAAGGGTGTGTGGCCTCAAAGTCCTCTCAGCAATCCTGTTATCTGGGACTTACTGGAGTTAACAGGAGGGCTTTTTGGACCCAAAGACCCGCAACATTCAAGAGGACATCATACCCTGACCACCACTTCACCAGGAGGTGCGTTTGCAGAGTGGTGATGAAGGAGTTGTGGCCTCCGTAGATTTGTCGGAATTTGTATTTTTTATTTGATTTTTTTTGTTAGGGAAGGGGGCTACCTAACCCCTCTTCCCTCTGTTGATTATGACCCCAGGGAACCTCTCAGCTGGTGCACGGCTTTTTTTAAAATATTTGTTTTGTAATTAAGTTAAGGGGGGTGCTTGGCCCCCCTTCCATGTGCTGATTTGGGCCTTGAGGACACATCATTTGGGGCTTGCCTATTTTTTATTTTTTTAACTCAAAAAAAAGGGAAGGAGGGCCTGCGGTCCCCCTCCCGGGCCAAATGCTAACATGACGCTCCCTGTGTGTAAAAGCAATTCTGCTCCACTTCCAGTAAGCAAGAGCATTTTATGCTCTTGCTTACTAAAAGTGAGTAGTGTTTGCTACGGCTTGGTGGGACCAGTGCTCCTGCCAAGCCATAGCGAACTGCAATGTCTGGGGTTGGGCACCCAGGGCAACTCCCGCAATATGTGAAATTAAAGCCTCGGGTAGGTGGCACCCCCCAGGCCTGCGGGGGATTCTGTGTACTGCCCCAGAATTATCTCTGATAAAAGCCCCAAGAGGTGGCAGTCCCCAGGGCTGTGGAGGGTCCGCACTGCCCCCCGTATTATTTCCAAGTCAAGCCTCAGGGAGGCTGTGGTCTCTGGGGCTGGGGGTCCAAGAGCCCCCCCATTTACATAACTATAAGCCCAGGGGAGATGGTGGTCGCCGAGGCAGTGGGGGAGGCCATATGGCATCCCCATCATTTACTTGTATTGAAGCCCGGGGGAGGTGGTGGTCCCTGGGGCAATAACAAGCCCCAAGACGGGGGAGGCATGTGCCCTCCCTCCTATAGCTGCTTAATGCCCCCGGCACCTAGCCCAACCAGGGGCCAATAATGAACAAAGTGCTTTCTCTTTTCTTTTACATTTTTGGACGGATCCGTGGCTCCTGCCAAAATGTTTTTTTCACAAATGCTTTTTTTGGCACTGTGTGGTCCCAGTGGGACTCCCACGCGAGGCCCAGGGGATCAGAGATTTTCTACCCTGCCCCCTTTTCTATTTACACTTTTTGTGGGACTCGGTTCAACTGAGTCCCAAGATGGTTGTCAACACTTCCTGGTTCAAGTGTTGGCAGCCAGTCAAATTTCAGCAGGGTTTCAGTAGGCTGTTGTGCTCCCAGATATCTATATTTTTTTAACTTAAATATCTCTGAAACTACTGAACGAATTTACACCAAATTATAAAAAGCACGTTTTCTGGACTAACATCTAGTTTTCTGTCAAATTTGGTGTCGTTTCGTTCAGCGGGTTGAGCTGTAGTTGTGTTAAAAAAACGAAAAATCCCCATGAACATAGCTTAGGAAAAACATATTTTGAAACTCCCCCTTTTTTCTTGCCCCCCACTTGATGGTTCACTCCAAAACTTTCAACCCAGCAGCAGAACCAAAAAGGGGAAGTTTTTTTTAAATAGTCATGAATATTCGTGCAAGGTTCACCAAAGTTATTGACAAGACAAAAAATGTTTTTTTGCCAGTAGATTTTATGTATATATACATATATATTTCCATCTGTTCTCCTGATTTGAAGATGCACTCAACAATGGACATTTAATCTGATACTTTATTTTCAAACCGACTTTTGAATTCCAATTATTTTCCTGACCTGGCATGTTTCAGAACCCCTGCTTTTTCATCAGAGGCTTGCCAACAGCCAACATTAGCAGCATGTGTGATGCATCCTGCATCACACATAGAAAGAGCAAATCGCCATTATTGATTGTTTATGTACAGGAAGGTGTACCTTACTGCACATAAACAATAGCCCCTGCCGCGCAGGCATCCTTGCAACATGGTGCAAAGGTGCCTGCCCTGGCGCTAGGCAGCATTTTTAGCACCATCACTAGGGGAAACACATGCTTATGCCATATTTGTGTAAATATGATGCATCCCTGCATTTTGAAAATGTCAGAGTGCGGCATTGCCAAATTGGCCGCAACACTGTGCTCCGGCATTTTCTTGTAAATATCACTATTAGTTATATATTGACCCAAGGTATACTGTGGTAACTTTGTGGTATACCGTGGCAAGCCAGTATATCAATGGCTGGACACAGCCAAACTGTGGATAAAACAACATACCTGCCTTTTACTTTTGTAAAGGCAGCCATTATCCAGTCATTTACTGGCTTGCCATGTACCGTGAAATACCGTGGTATTTTTGCGGTATTTCACAAACGTTTGCAGTATTTCACAGCCTCAGATACCAGTAAGTTTAAAGCCCTTATAACTTTAAAATTATTTACCCTACTGAGCAGTACTAACAAAAAGGATAATCTATGCACCATAATCTGCAATTCTGCCACATTTCATGACAATTTATCTAATACAAACGACTATGAAAAATGTTTTGGAAGAAAAACGTATTTTGGGATCCCTCCCTTTTTAGACCGAGCCTACAGCACTTGCACTGTCAGGCGATCTGTGGCATGTACTTTGTGGGGTCTGACTCCTTCCACGGCTTTTGATTGGCTTTTGTCTGTGTAATTAAAAAATGGTAGCTTGCTAATGGTTTTGTCTCAAGTTAACTCCCATGGAGTATTGCCGCTGAAACGAGCAGTGATGCTTGCGTGGCTTATTTTCTAATGTAACCTATTCATCTGACATTGGCTGGCATCAGTGCTGACATTAGGAGCAAAACATATAGGCAAAGCTATCCACACAGTTCTACGCAGCACAATTAAACTCCGAACATTTCAAATTCACACCACATAATTCAACACCAAACCAGATAATTCAACTCGACAACCAAATTGCACAACATACCACATTCATCCTACTGAAACAACAGAACTCCACTTCATGCCACAAAATTCAACAGCACATCATAGAATTAAACTCCACTACATACCACTCCACAACACAAAATACCATTCTGTAGTAAGGAGGTCCACGCAGTAAGGTTGAAGAATAAGTTGATTTATTGAAGATAGTTACATGAAGGAGACATCCAGTACAGCAGGTAGTTAAGTTCTGTAGAGCAGCCCCACCAGGAGAAGCCTGTATGCTGCTCAGCCCATTCTCAACTGTCACTTCTAACCTCTCAGGTACCCAACATTCCAATTGCATCATCACTCCAACATTCCATGAGGACACACACAAACACACTGGCTGAGCAGGAGATGTAAAAGGCACAACAAGAACATGAGTAGGATACTACATATTCCACATAATTATACTCCATAACACACAATCCCACTCCACATACTTTCAGTACACTGAACACCACATATTTCTATCCACATAATTCCGTTGCACACCATGCCACACACTTCCACTGCACAAATCTACTCCACACTACACAATTCAATGCCACACAATTCCACAACTAACAATTCCAATCCAATCCACATAATTCCACTCTATACCACATACACTCCATAAACATAGATAACAGACATTGCCATTTACAATGCCAATAGCTCTAACTTAAACAAATGAGAGACCTATTGCAATTCCAATGCTTGTTTCTTCGTGCCCCCTTGAGAAATCCCCAGACAAACTTTCCATCGTCCTCCAAAGTAGATAAAGATATAGTTCTGGAAAGTTTCGTGGAGATTTGTCAAATGGGGGTAAAGTTATTAGCAAGCAAAAGTCAGAGAATATCCTACCTCTGGGAATGATGATTTCCAGATTTACATGACAACAGAATCAGGCTTTCATTACAGACTCGGAGGCTAACATTATGCACAATCTTTTATTGCCACTCCTGACAGCAGCACCTTCAAAGAATCTTCCAACCAAGCAACAATCCAGAACTGGAATTTTAATTAACACTAAAAGTCTCTAACATGTAACTCTCGGCCTCTTTTAAAAGCAAAACTGCGAAGATATAGATCCTTTCTCCTCCATCCGACATCTCCAAGACTTCTTCACCTTACAATTGAGCATCTGTAATCAAAGAACAAAATGCAACTCTTTGTTCTCAAAAAGACAAAAATCCACACAAAAATTCCTGAAACTTTCAAATGTGATATACTTTTCATCTCTCAAAATCTCCCCCTTTTTCTTATTTATACTCGTTTAAATTATTATTATATATTTTATTTTTTTAATTCAAACTCCTAGGGAGAGACGGAAGGGATAATGTTAGCCTCAGTGTCTTTAGTGAACTCCTGATTCTCTTGTCATGCAAATCTGAGAATTGTCATTTCATTACAAGACCAGAGGCTACCATTATGTATGTTGAAAGCCCTTCAACACTAACTCTGACATGTGCTCAATTGGTCTAAAATAATGTTTTGCAAAAGTATCCATGTTTGACCAATCAGCTGCATTCAAGATGTTTTCTAAACTTACACCAGACCAACAAGCTTCACTTGCCATTGCACCCTGTGAGAGGCTGGCTCAGTATATGATGTACATTTTTATAAGTGGACACCTTGCACTGATCCAGGCAACCCTTATGGTGATTTTAGTTGTCTTAGACAACCTTAGACAGCTCTCTAAGTGGTAGCTGTAGAGAGCAGCCTTCGGGCTTAGTCCAAAAGGAGTGTAAAGCAGCTTGTTTTACCAGAACACAATCTTATAGGTATAGATTAAGTGAAAAGAGAAACACACAGTGTATTTATTAAAATATTCATTATAAGACACTCACTAACACATACAGATATCTCCTTGCTAGAGATATACATAATGCACACAATACTTTGCAATAGAAAAAGGTAAGTAGCATAGAATACGCAATGGTCACCAGGGGGGGACCAAACCATGTACTAAAATAATTGTATGCGAACCACAACTCGAGTCAAGACAATAGTCAGAGGACGTTGAAGTGCTGGGGACCCAAGGAACCACCCAAGGTGAGTATCTAGAAGTCCCACGCAGGTTGTGTGCAGTGTGGGAACACAACCACTTTCTCTGAACAAATCAATGTGTAAGTCACAGTTGCAATTTTAAAGAAGAAGAAGTGGACCCTGAAGAAACCCGGTGCAATAAAGAAGGTTGGAGAGCCACCCCACCTGTGGATACCTTAGGAACTAGGATACTTGCCCAAGGGGAGCCGGGTGCATAGGGGTGAAGTGGCGTTGGAGACCGCAGTCAAACCCATTGGAGGACTTCAGGAATATGCAGCTGCTGGGAAGGTGAAAGTGTTCAGTGGAACACAAAGGTGGATTCAAGATGAAAAGTACCTCAAAGGAGAGGGGACAGAGACTATGCCACTTGGAAGTGACCAGGAGGCCCTGAAGATGAATGCCCACCAATGTCAGGAGTTGTAAGAGAGTTGACGGTGCCCTTGGAACTGCAACTGTGAGGACCAGGCAATGCTGTGGAACACCAGGAACCATTCACAAGCTGTCCCATGTCGGATGCCGGATTTGAGGGGTTGGTGGAGCATCAACAAGTTTCGGCAACTACAAACAATGTAGAAGTAAAAGAAGGTGCAATGTCGCGACCAGCAAGGTCCGGGAGACTAACCATAAGCAGAGAAGTCAGGGCAGATCTGGAGCAATCAGAGAAGCCCAAAGGAATTCAAAGTGACCCTCAAGCGGAACCACAGGCTGAAGGCACTGCAGTCACGGAGGACCTCGAGCAACTCACCAAAGATGCAGGCTCACGGTGCAAGTGACGTGGTGAGGATGAAGATCTTGGTCACTGGAGATGCTTGAGGTTGGGGCTACTTAGAGCCCAAGGATCTTGTTGAAGGAAGCCAATAAGGTTTTTGAAACTGCAAGTCGACTCTGTGCACAGGGTTTCAGTTCCTGCGGCTTTGACGAGGGATACTGGACTCAAACTTGGTGAGGGGACAGGGCAGGCCTCGAGGGATGTGGAGAACCCCCACCTGTGTTGCTGAGCCTTTCGGTGTCTGCCCAAGATCACCAGACTGGTCAGCTTGTTTGCGGTGCCTGCAGATGCAGGGAAGTGACTTCTTCACTTCAAGGGAGATAGGGAGATTCCTTGGGTGTCTTAGATGTTCACAGGCCCTGGATGGGCCCTGGATGGGCCTCTTGAACTGGAAGCTGACTATCCTCTTCCTCTAATACTATTCCTTGCTCAGCCAAACCGTCCTTATTGAAGAGGGAATCCAGAGAATCCCTGAAAACCTCTTTCTGTTCCCCTGTACAAGAAGTTGTATTGGGAGCTTTGAAAACCCCAGCCAGCATATGATCCCCATCTGCTGGCCCTTCCAAAAACTCCTCCAATCACTTTCCTCATATTATTTTGAGCTTTACATAATGCGGTATAAGTGGCCACATGCTTCCCTAAACCTTTCACCATTCCTTCTCCAAAGAGCAACTTTTTCGCATAACTACGCGTCTCCTTGTCTGGCAGCTCACCCAACTTAGGTTTTATTTTCATCAATACAGATTTCCTGTGCTCTGCCAATAACCCTGAATTTGCATTCATTAGAAACACCATTGCCCTTGGGCTCCAACCTCGTAAAAAATTTCCACATCCACCTGCTCCTCATTCAAGTGGGATTACTCCGCCATATCCATTATTTTCGCCAGTGGACCAAATTCATGGTCAAGGTTAGGCATCTAACAAACCTTGGGGCATATTATCAACGTGGCAATAAAAAATTATCGCCGTTTTTGCGTCCGTTTTCGGATGAAAAGCGGCGATAATTTTAACGCCCTATTAGCAAGGACACACTAACGCGTGAATCCATGCTTCTTCGCCTTTTCCCTTTGCATTGCTAATGAGATGCAAAGTGGGCGTTCCTCACAAGAATAACGGGAGAAATGTAGCTAAGCGACATTTCTCCTATTATGAAGCATCACGCTAAGAAGCATAGCGGCAAGAAAAGTAGAGATAACCTCTTTTATCGCTACTTTCTTTACACCTGCTTTACACCTGCTTTGAAACTGACTTAGCCATGATATCCTATGGAAGGTGGATATCATGGCTAAGTATGTGTAGCCCTATCAGCAAGCTATCGCCAACAGTTGTGCGATTCTCGCTGCACTTCCAGCGATAATCGCACAGTTGGCAGCTTGCTCTCTGAATTTTATCGCTTTGGAGATAAGCGTTGCAGATAGCACGCTAACTCCGCGATAAAATTCAGAGGTGGCCGGCGATAATTATCCTTGCGCTAAGTGCGCTTAGCGATAATTATCGCCGGCCCTTGCTGATATGCTCCCTTATTCTCTGTCTGTAGCCTCAAACACTTAGCCTTTAAAACATTTCTAACCTCAATCCATTTCATTATAAACTTGCTAACATGGTCCAATGGCCACTAATCCATGCTTCTTGGGTGCCTCAACTTGTAAGGACTGATCCTCTCTTCTCCTAATAGATCCTTTATGACTGTCTTACTTGACGTTGCTACGTCATGTTCTAAATCATCATTCAATTCGTCATCCTGGTCCACATCATAAATATACTCATCATAGACTTTTCCTGACCCTTCTAAAACTGTGTCCTTGGTTTCCATTAAACAATCTTCATCTATTATATTTTGTGTGCCGCCAAGGATACCTTTTCTCTGCATGCTGCTATGGACACCAACTCTAGTGATGAGGTTAAAACCATCCTTGCTTCTTTTGTCCATGTATTTTTTTTTCCTTTGTTTGGTCCTATTCTACTGAATAGGACCAAAAATCTTCCTTAGATCTACAATCCTTCCTTTTCTTTTCTAAAACAATCTCCAATACTTCTCTGACTGACGCTTTCACCTCACTCTGTATTAGTCTCCTGAAAAAATCTTCACTAACTCTCCCATCAACTGCCTGAGCCTGATTAACACTATCCTCAGTGGATATCTTGTATTTTTCCTTTCCTTCCAAATAAGCTCACAAACCAAAGAAATGCAAAATTATTCTCTACCTTATTATTTGATTAAACCTTATCCAAATCTCTTACTACCAGCAACTCAATCTGATTACAGTTAAACTGATCCCTTCTGATGTAGTTGATTGCCTAGCAACAACGCACTCTTCTTCTTTCCTCTATTACGCCAGCTTGTTTCCCATTTTAAAAAACCTCCCTAAGGCAAGATGGCCGCCGTGATATTGTACGATCATGACGAGCCAATAATGCTATTCCTTCACTCCATTGCACCACGTGTCACTTATTTTATTTATTTTTATAATCTTGACATGCTACCTGATCTAGAACAGAAGCGTGAGCTCTGGGACACGCTCCACTCTACCAAGATCGCGCTGCTTTAGGCGCTTGCCCAACGGTAAGCGATTTTCCCGAATCCTTCCAAAAGGTTTATTAAATTGAAAAACTAACTCCCGTACATTGCCTAAAACAATTAAAGGTTTCATAATAACATTGGGGCAGATTTACAAACCCCTTGCAACACTTTTGCGCCACGTTGCGTCCCTTTTGTGACGCAGCAGCGGCAAAAAAAATTAGGCCAATTTACAACGTGATGCATCTAGAGAGATACGTCACATTGTAAAGCCCTGCATCACATTATACCTGCGTCAGGTATAATATATGCAGGGAGGGCAATCCCACGCAGGAAAGCCTCTTAAAAGTGATGCGGTGAAATCTGTAAGATTTCACTGCGTCACTTCTAGGACGCCACTGCGTGTAAACCTTATGCCTACTTGAAGCAGGCATAAGGAGTGATGCAGTGTAGTGGGAATAGGCCTCAAAATGCATTGCTGGAGTTGCATCGTGCTTGAGATACGACTCCAGCAATGCCTGACTTTTCCCTCAAAATGTTTGACGCACCTGTCAATCCTTGAGCCATGATATGACGTATCCATGGTGGCGCAAGGGTTTCTCAGGGTGACGCAGGGAAAGTGACGCATCTCTACAGATGAGTCACTGTCTTGTAAATCTGACCCTTTCTATTTAAAAATATTCAAACTATGGGGCTCATTATGATGGCGGGCGGTACTGACAGTGGCGGAAAATGGTATTTCCCGCATGCCAGCAGCGGTCCTCATGTCCGCCATATTACAATGGGCAAAGATAGCCCATTTCCAGTCCGCCGAGGTGCGACGTGAACCGTCTTAAAAATGCGCCTGCCACCGCGGTGATGGGAGCCAATAGAGACCCACCAGCATGCGGAATGAGGTCCCAACCGCCGTACAAATCACGATGCCGCAAACAGCTCATCACACCGCAGCAGAGAAACAACCCAACCAGAGACGGCTGAAGCACAACAGCGGAGCGCAAAATCAGAGTGCCATACCCAACCACCCGGTCCCGACCACAATGGATCCAGCATTACACGTTTTTCTGGTGCTGTACCTGATCTACCAGCAAGTAATGCACCGTCATGGACAATGTCGCAGGTACGCAATCACACAACTCCACACACAACCACAACACACAACACACAACACATGGACTGAAATATGGTTCCTGTCCACACCAGACACACTGGTGGGGACAAGAACACATCCTCAAGTGTACCCAGACATGTCCTGCCTGTCATAAAATAACCCCTCCGCATCGAGGTCACCCATCAACCACGAATTCACAGCAATCTCCCAGTCACGTCACCGCAGCGGTGCAGACGCGGGAAAACATGTGCTCAATGTAGTAGGCAGGGCCAGGACCAGGCATGGGCAATCCACAAAGATCATAGAGCCACCCCTCCACCCTTCACACACTAGGCCCCCAACACCAATTAGGGGATATGCTGTGTGTCCTTCCTGTGCCCCCCTGCACAATTAACCAGCCAGGTGTACCCAGCCACTGCACCACACACACCAAACAACCATGGAGCCTGTCTCAGAAGGTGGAGCTGAAGAGGAACACCCTGCACAGAAGCTCAGGGCCAGGGCAACCCTCCTCCCCACACCTACCCTCCACTCAAGTCAAGTAAACTGAGTCCAACCACAAAATGAACACTCACACTGCATACGAACAGCCACTGAACTGTCAACACTAGTGTTAAACACACAGAATGGTGCAAATAATGTCCTGGGAGTACACTGACAAACAATCACACTCCCTGGGTTGCATCCACATCACACACACATTCAGGGATGCCTGGACCAATACAGGCACAAAACCTATAGCCAAACACAAACCTCACAAACAACATACACAGATGTCCAACAAGCCCACATATGGCCAGCCAAACAGTGGAAAGGCAATGGGACCCCAGACAGTACAGGAGTACAAAACATTGTCACTCAGGATCAATGCACAGACACCATACCCCAACACAAACAAGAAGTGCATCACCTCAAAACAATCATGGACACAAACTGGGATCAATGAGACAATAAGCTAACACAGACAGACATACCACACCACCCATCAAGTCAACATGGTGTCATAGTGTACCACATGCATGCACATGCACAATCCTGACAAGTGACAGGACAAAAATAGGAGGACAAACCACCAAGGTGCAATCACAACAACCTCAGGAACAAGAATCGTCCCAACTGCATGTGACAGACACACAAGTAACGCACACTACACTTGCAACACACATCTGAATATATCACAATGCACAAACAACTCACCCCCAATGACATGCAAATAGAACATCACACACAAAGCATCTGCCAGCTGAAAGAGCCATCACAGACCAAACACTGCACACATCCACATCAAATACACAACAGATGCAGATGCCAATCCCTCACAATGCAAACACAGCTGGACATCAGGGGATGCACACCAGGCAAGTACAAGGCAACATACACTCACAGCACTGCATGCACAACAAGCAGTGTGTATACACCAACCAACCCAGTAGCACACATATCTCAATGTCACACCTTGAACCCCCACAACACAAATCAGCATAGCACACAGACAACATCACACTCAGGAAGGGAAGCAGTACCTCAGCAAAAACACATCCAGCTAACCCAACACCCACAGATGCACAACTCGGGGACACCCAGGTGCAAACAACATGACCAGAGGACTGTGCAGCACAAACAGTACACTGTATATGAGCAACATTGACTGCAAACAAGTACAAGAAAATCACACATAACTATTTGGGAAACTGTCCTTAGTGGCACATTGGTCCTGTGCACAGATCAGCATCACAAAGCATAGTGTAAGAAGTTAAGTGGTGGGGAGGCACACACACTGGCAAACCAAGGGGATAGGTGACATAGAGTGAAGTGGTGTGCACGTCAGCAGTGGACAGGTCAGGAGTGTACTATACACAAATACATGGAGGAGTCACTCACAATGGGTAGGGATCAGAAGCAAAGCTGGGGATGGTATGACTCCATATCCCACATACCATACTGGGGCCAAAAGCGGCTTAAGTGACAGCAATGCATGAGAAAACACACCCACTATGACAGTGTGGCTGAGCAGTTCTGCACAGTGAGCACAAACAGTAACAAGGCACATGGCTGATCAACAAAACACAACACAGACTTGCCTGTTACACACTCTGCATACTTACAACTGGCAGCAACAACAAGTAGGTGTACCCCAGGAGTGTGAGAACACACCAACACTAAGGGTGGGTGCAACGCTCCGCTCCGCTCGCTGAGTGTGCATAGTGCTGCCTACTTCGCGCTTAGCAGGCGTAGCAGGGGCAGACTACGCACACGCCGCAGCGGAGCAGAGTTGCCCACCACCGACCTCCCTCCCACCCTCATTTTACAATTACTTAGAACCTTACATATAAAAAAAATTACTTACCTGACCTGCCGCGTCCCGGGGCTCCATCTTCCTACTTCCTGGCTAGCTTCTTCCTCACGAATGCGCATATGCGGGCGCCAGCGCATTTCTCCCGAGACATGCACATGCGTGGGCGCCCGCGCATGCGCATTCATGAGGAAGAAGCTAGCCAGGAGCATACAGACATGAATGACGTGTACAACTTAGCAAACCTGAACATAGAATGATCAGGATAACAGTAGGTCATCACAAACAACCATCATTGCACCCCAAGCCTCAGAGTCAAGAAGAACTGAAGTGCCTGTCACCTCTGCAGAACCCAGAAAACGTGAAACAAGCCATTCCCAATGTTAAAGTGGCATAAAGAGCATGTGTCTCATTAAACCATACCCACACAGATAACCCTTTATTTAGCAAGGACACTGACAAAGCAGACAACAGGAGTAACTGTCTTTATGACATATTACACAGATCGCGTTACAACAAACAAATGATGGACGGAATGCTGACAATGCAGACATTCTCCCCCAGTCAAGAGATCTGGGTTAAATCCATTGTTCTTTTGCCCACTACGCCACCCCAGTTTAGACATGGCCACATGCAAATCAGTCTTGACCCTGTGCCTCATGGGAACAGTCCAGCCCAAACTGCCAAGCCATGTCTTCCCCGGACCGGAATCAAGCATCCTAGGACCGGTTTCTGGCTATCAGCCGTCATCAGCCAGGATAGCTTGACTCCAGTGGCGTAGTGAGCACGGGTCCCACGTCTGGGAATACCCATTCCACTTAGGGCGAAAAGCGTTACAACAAACAAATGATGGACGGAATGCTGACAATGCAGACATTCTCCCCCAGTCAAGAGATCTGGGTTAAATCCATTGTTCTTTTGCCCACTACGCCACCCCAGTTTAGACATGGCCACATGCAAATCAGTCTTGACCCTGTGCCTCATGGGAACAGTCCAGCCCGAACTGCCAAGCCATGTCTTCCCTGGACCGGAATCAAGCATCCTAGGACCGGTTGCTGGCTATCAGCCGACATCAGCCAGGATAGCTTGACTCCAGTGGCGTAGTAAGCACGGGTCCCACGTCTGGGAATACCCATCCCACTTAGGGCGAAAAGCGTTACAACAAACAAATGATGGACGGAATGCAGACAATGCAGACATTCTCCCCCAGTCAAGAGATCTGGGTTAAATCCATGATTCTTTTGCCCACTACGCCACCCCAGTTTAGACATGGCCACATGCAAATCAGTCTTGACCCTGTGCCTCATGGGAACAGTCCAGCCCGAACTGCCAAGCCATGTCTTCCCTGGACCGGAATCAAGCATCCTAGGACCGGTTTCTGGCTATCAGCCGTCATCAGCCAGGATAGCTTGACTCCAGTGGCATAGTGAGCACGGGTCCCACGTCTGGGAACACCCATCCCACTTAGGGCGAAAAGCGTTACAACAAACAAATGATGGACGGAATGCTGACAATGCAGACATTCTCCCCCAGTCAAGAGATCTGGGTTAAATCCATCGTTCTTTTGCCCACTACGCCACCCCAGTTTAGACATGGCCACATGCAAATCAGTCTTGACCCTGTGCCTCATGGGAACAGTCCAGCCGAACTGCCAAGCCATGTCTTCCCTGGAGCAGAATCAAGCATCCTAGGACCGGTTTCTGGCTATCAGCCGTCATCAGCCAGGATAGCTTGACTCCAGTGGCGTAGTGAGCACGGGTCCCACGTCTGGGAATACCCATCCCACTTAGGGCGAAAAGCGTTACAACAAACAAATGATGGACGGAATGCTGACAATGCAGACATTCTCCCCCAGTCAAGAGATCTGGGTTAAATCCATCGTTCTTTTGCCCACTATGCCACCCCAGTTTAGACATGGCCACATGCAAATCAGTCTTGACCCTGTGCCTCATGGGAACAGTCCAGCCCGAACTGCCAAGCCATGTCTTCCCTGGACCGGAATCAAGCATCCTAGGACCGGTTTCTGGCTATCAGCTGTCATCAGCCAGGATAGCTTGACTCCAGTGGCGTAGTGAGCACGGGTCCCACGTCTGGGAATACCCATCCCACTTAGGGCGAAAAGCGTTACAACAAACAAATGATGGACGGAATGCTGACAATGCAGACATTCTCCCACAGTCAAGAGACCTGGGTTAAATCCATCGTTCTTTTGCCCACTACGCCACCCCAGTTTAGACATGGCCACATGCAAATCAGTCTTGACCCTGTGCCTCATGGGAACATTCCAGCCCGAACTGCCAAGCCATGTCTTCCCTGGACCGGAATCAAGCATCCTAGGACCGGTTTCTGGCTATCAGCCGTCATCAGCCAGGATAGCTTGACTCCAGTGGCGTAGTGAGCACGGGTCCCACGTCTGGGAATACCCATCCCACTTAGGGCGAAAAGCGTTACAACAAACAAATGATGGACGGAATGCTGACAATGCAGACATTCTCCCCCGTCAAGAGATCTGGGTTAAATCCATCGTTCTTTTGCCCACTACGCCACCCCAGTTTAGACATGGCCACATGCAAATCAGTCTTGACCCTGTGCCTCATGGGAACAGTCCAGCCCGAACTGCCAAGCCATGTCTTCCCTGGACCGGAATCAAGCATCCTAGGACCGGTTTCTGTCTATCAGCCGTCATCAGCCAGGATAGCTTGACTCCAGTGGCGTAGTGAGCACGGGTCCCACGTCTGGGAATACCCATCCCACTTAGGGCAAAAAGCGTTACAACAAACAAATTATGGACGGAATGCTGACAATGCAGACATTCTCCCCCGTCAAGAGATCTGGGTTAAATCCATCGTTCTTTTGCCCACTATGCCACCCCAGTTTAGACATGGCCACATGCAAATCAGTCTTGACCCTGTGCCTCATGGGAACAGTCCAGCCCGAACTGCCAAGCCATGTCTTCCCTGGACCGGAATCAAGCATCCTAGGACCGGTTTCTGGCTATCAGCTGTCATCAGCCAGGATAGCTTGACTCCAGTGGCGTAGTGAGCACGGGTCCCACGTCTGGGAATACCCATCCCACTTAGGGCGAAAAGCGTTACAACAAACAAATGATGGACGGAATGCTGACAATGCAGACATTCTCCCCCAGTCAAGAGATCTGGGTTAAATCCATCGTTCTTTTGCCCACTATGCCACCCCAGTTTAGACATGGCCACATGCAAATCAGTCTTGACCCTGTGCCTCATGGGAACAGTCCAGCCCGAACTGCCAAGCCATGTCTTCCCTGGACCGGAATCAAGCATCCTAGGACCGGTTTCTGGCTATCAGCTGTCATCAGCCAGGATAGCTTGACTCCAGTGGCGTAGTGAGCACGGGTCCCACGTCTGGGAATACCCATCCCACTTAGGGCGAAAAGCGTTACAACAAACAAATGATGGACGGAATGCTGACAATGCAGACATTCTCCCACAGTCAAGAGACCTGGGTTAAATCCATCGTTCTTTTGCCCACTACGCCACCCCAGTTTAGACATGGCCACATGCAAATCAGTCTTGACCCTGTGCCTCATGGGAACATTCCAGCCCGAACTGCCAAGCCATGTCTTCCCTGGACCGGAATCAAGCATCCTAGGACCGGTTTCTGGCTATCAGCCGTCATCAGCCAGGATAGCTTGACTCCAGTGGCGTAGTGAGCACGGGTCCCACGTCTGGGAATACCCATCCCACTTAGGGCGAAAAGCGTTACAACAAACAAATGATGGACGGAATGCTGACAATGCAGACATTCTCCCCCGTCAAGAGATCTGGGTTAAATCCATCGTTCTTTTGCCCACTACGCCACCCCAGTTTAGACATGGCCACATGCAAATCAGTCTTGACCCTGTGCCTCATGGGAACAGTCCAGCCCGAACTGCCAAGCCATGTCTTCCCTGGACCGGAATCAAGCATCCTAGGACCGGTTTCTGGCTATCAGCCGTCATCAGCCAGGATAGCTTGACTCCAGTGGCGTAGTGAGCACGGGTCCCACGTCTGGGAATACCCATCCCACTTAGGGCGAAAAGCGTTACAACAAACAAATGATGGACGGAATGCTGACAATGCAGACATTCTCCCCCAGTCAAGAGATCTGGGTTAAATCCATCGTTATTTTGCCCACTACGCCACCCCAGTTTAGACATGGCCACATGCAAATCAGTCTTGACCCTGTGCCTCATGGGAACAGTCCAGCCCGAACTGCCAAGCCATGTCTTCCCTGGACCGGAATCAAGCATCCTAGGACCGGTTTCTGTCTATCAGCCGTCATCAGCCAGGATAGCTTGACTCCAGTGGCGTAGTGAGCACGGGTCCCACGTCTGGGAATACCCATCCCACTTAGGGCAAAAAGCGTTACAACAAACAAATTATGGACGGAATGCTGACAATGCAGACATTCTCCCCCGTCAAGAGATCTGGGTTAAATCCATCGTTCTTTTGCCCACTATGCCACCCCAGTTTAGACATGGCCACATGCAAATCAGTCTTGACCCTGTGCCTCATGGGAACAGTCCAGCCCGAACTGCCAAGCCATGTCTTCCCTGGACCGGAATCAAGCATCCTAGGACCGGTTTCTGGCTATCAGCTGTCATCAGCCAGGATAGCTTGACTCCAGTGGCGTAGTGAGCACGGGTCCCACGTCTGGGAATACCCATCCCACTTAGGGCGAAAAGCGTTACAACAAACAAATGATGGACGGAATGCTGACAATGCAGACATTCTCCCACAGTCAAGAGACCTGGGTTAAATCCATCGTTCTTTTGCCCACTACGCCACCCCAGTTTAGACATGGCCACATGCAAATCAGTCTTGACCCTGTGCCTCATGGGAACAGTCCAGCCGAACTGCCAAGCCATGTCTTCCCTGGAGCAGAATCAAGCATCCTAGGACCGGTTTCTGGCTATCAGCCGTCATCAGCCAGGATAGCTTGACTCCAGTGGCGTAGTGAGCACGGGTCCCACGTCTGGGAATACCCATCCCACTTAGGGCGAAAAGCGTTACAACAAACAAATGATGGACGGAATGCTGACAATGCAGACATTCTCCCCCAGTCAAGAGATCTGGGTTAAATCCATCGTTCTTTTGCCCACTATGCCACCCCAGTTTAGACATGGCCACATGCAAATCAGTCTTGACCCTGTGCCTCATGGGAACAGTCCAGCCCGAACTGCCAAGCCATGTCTTCCCTGGACCGGAATCAAGCATCCTAGGACCGGTTTCTGGCTATCAGCTGTCATCAGCCAGGATAGCTTGACTCCAGTGGCGTAGTGAGCACGGGTCCCACGTCTGGGAATACCCATCCCACTTAGGGCGAAAAGCGTTACAACAAACAAATGATGGACGGAATGCTGACAATGCAGACATTCTCCCACAGTCAAGAGACCTGGGTTAAATCCATCGTTCTTTTGCCCACTACGCCACCCCAGTTTAGACATGGCCACATGCAAATCAGTCTTGACCCTGTGCCTCATGGGAACATTCCAGCCCGAACTGCCAAGCCATGTCTTCCCTGGACCGGAATCAAGCATCCTAGGACCGGTTTCTGGCTATCAGCCGTCATCAGCCAGGATAGCTTGACTCCAGTGGCGTAGTGAGCACGGGTCCCACGTCTGGGAATACCCATCCCACTTAGGGCGAAAAGCGTTACAACAAACAAATGATGGACGGAATGCTGACAATGCAGACATTCTCCCCCGTCAAGAGATCTGGGTTAAATCCATCGTTCTTTTGCCCACTACGCCACCCCAGTTTAGACATGGCCACATGCAAATCAGTCTTGACCCTGTGCCTCATGGGAACAGTCCAGCCCGAACTGCCAAGCCATGTCTTCCCTGGACCGGAATCAAGCATCCTAGGACCGGTTTCTGGCTATCAGCCGTCATCAGCCAGGATAGCTTGACTCCAGTGGCGTAGTGAGCACGGGTCCCACGTCTGGGAATACCCATCCCACTTAGGGCGAAAAGCGTTACAACAAACAAATGATGGACGGAATGCTGACAATGCAGACATTCTCCCCCAGTCAAGAGATCTGGGTTAAATCCATTGTTATTTTGCCCACTACGCCACCCCAGTTTAGACATGGCCACATGCAAATCAGTCTTGACCCTGTGCCTCATGGGAACAGTCCAGCCCGAACTGCCAAGCCATGTCTTCCCTGGACCGGAATCAAGCATCCTAGGACCGGTTTCTGTCTATCAGCCGTCATCAGCCAGGATAGCTTGACTCCAGTGGCGTAGTGAGCACGGGTCCCACGTCTGGGAATACCCATCCCACTTAGGGCAAAAAGCGTTACAACAAACAAATTATGGACGGAATGCTGACAATGCAGACATTCTCCCCCGTCAAGAGATCTGGGTTAAATCCATCGTTCTTTTGCCCACTATGCCACCCCAGTTTAGACATGGCCACATGCAAATCAGTCTTGACCCTGTGCCTCATGGGAACAGTCCAGCCCGAACTGCCAAGCCATGTCTTCCCTGGACCGGAATCAAGCATCCTAGGACCGGTTTCTGGCTATCAGCTGTCATCAGCCAGGATAGCTTGACTCCAGTGGCGTAGTGAGCACGGGTCCCACGTCTGGGAATACCCATCCCACTTAGGGCGAAAAGCGTTACAACAAACAGGGCCAATATGAGAGGGCAAACAGTGCCTACACATATGAGTCAGTACACATATTGATGAAAATGGAAGGGTGAAGTTTCAACAGTGCAACAATCTGCTGTGTCATAGGTGAATTACCACCAAGAGTGTCACCCTCTGGCATTTCACTCTTGTGCCTAATGGTGAGATATCCATGCTAGCAATATTAAGTCAGACACACTTCCATCAGCACCCTCTGGACGGAAACTCTTGATAATGTAACAGATGAGCCTGTGAATAACCTCATGGACCCACACATCCATTAGCACAGGCTATTTCTGTCCTGACTCCAGCTTACCAAATATGCTGTGTCACTGTATGGCAGCAACAACAATGCATGTCCCTCCCATCTTGATATATACCCAGGGAGGTGTGTAAAGCCACACTCTCAGGCACATACTGCAGCAGATCAACTTCATGTGTGCAGTCCCTGCACTCTCACTTCCACTCTGAAACACTTACCATGACATCTGGAGCACCATATAGCCTTCCATACTGTGTGAGCACCTCGTCCACCAGGACCTCCAACTCCTCTATGGTGAAGGGATGGGCCCTGATGTTCTCAGTCCTCACCATCACTGGGTCCAGGAGACAGGAGCAGCAGCAGTTGCTGGTGAGGAGTGTCAGGCAGCAGTTTCTGGAGACAGGAGACAGGAGCAGCAGCAGTTGGTGGTGAGGAGTTTCAGGCAGCAGTGTCTGGAGACAGGAGACAGGAGCAGCAGCAGTTGGTGGTGAGGAGTGTCAGGCAGCAGTATCTGGAAGCAGTGGAAATGTGAGGGTCTCTCCCACACATATATAGCCCCCTGAGGTAGTTTCAGTGGTTCTAAGCTGCTGCGATTGGTATTCCAGGTCCGCTTTCTTCAAATGCATCCAATGCCTACAGCGATTTTCAAAAATTCATTTGCTTTCCGCGATTGCGGTTCCCATTGGCTGTAAGGGCATGGGCATTGGGGTTGACACACCGCAGGGGCCAGGCGGTCTCTACCGCGGTAATGCATCTTTCAATTGCATCCAATGCCGGCCCTGTGGTGGTGGAGCACGCCTACCGTGATTTTTTAAAATTGCCTTAGATTTCTGTGATTGTGGTTCCCATTGGCTGTAAGGGCATGGGCATTGGCAGTGACACACCGCAGGGGCCAGGCAGTCGCAACCGCGATATGGCTGCTATACATTGCAGGAAATGGCTGTGATTTGGGTGGCGGAGCATGCCAACTGCCATTTCACAATGTGTATATCACTACCGCCAGTGCCGTGGGCATTGGCGGTAACACGCCGCAGGTGCCAGGCGGTCGCTATCGCGATATGGCTGTTATACATTGCTGACAATGACCGTAATTTGGGTGCCAGAGCACGTTGACAGCATCTATGGACACATCATGCTGTGGCAATGACAATGGCCAATTCTCCACAGTGCACAGTCAACACCTGATTCATGGCACAAGATTGTGCACACAATGCCAATGTGACTTTTAGCCCACTTATGCCCACACATGCCATGTTGGTGCATATGATTGGAAACATTGGTATGTACTCCCTCACATGTCACTTGTGATATTGCTGTGCATGTACACAGATCAGTGTTATGATGGAATCTCCAATGGGTACACATGTCAATGTGTGATGTGGCTAAGCAGAGCACAGTGATGAATATCTGACTGCATATTGTGCATATTTCACTGACTAGTTTCCTTGGCTCATGCACATACTTCATCTTAAGGCACATACTGTGTTCAATTGTTGAATGATGTGTGCCCGGTTCGACTTATGCAAGAAGGTGTGGCTGGTACAGCAGCTAGGTAGGAGCCAGTAGTGTTGCTGTTTCACACATATGCTGTATGAACTACTGTCAGTGCTTGTTCTGCAAGATGTGGACATATACCTTTGGGCATTCACATAGTCAGATTTTAACTGCAGGTATTCACTGTGTGAACAGTGGACAAGTTTACGACTAGTGTAGCTGAAGGTGTCCCTATATGTAAGTTGTGATGTAAGCTGAACAGTGTTGCCGGTCATTGTTAGTGTTGTGTCATTCAAAATGTAAGATGTCAGACACATCTCATAGGGGGATTCAATTGACATTTGTCCCCTTTTATCTCACCTAGGAGTCGACCAAATGTGCATCATCCCTTCACAGTGCTGGTGTACATGGAGGATGAGGACGTCATACAGAAATTCCATCTGGATCGGCCCACCCTACAAGACCTATGTGATCTGTTGGAGCCCCACCTGCGGCCTCGCAGAACGGATCCGACTGCTTTGACACCAACGTGTAAGGTGATGACGGCCCTGCATTTCTTTGCTACTGGTTCATTCCAGTACAGGGTGTCCGCCGCAGGTGGGATGTCACAACCTATGTTCAGCATGGTGCTACATGATGTCCTGTCCGCTATGATGAGCTACAAGGACAGGTATATCCATTTCCCCCGATGCATAAATTGGTGGCTGTGAAGGGTGATTTTTATGCCTTTGGCCACATCCCTAATGTTGCTGGTGCCATTGACTGCACACATGTTGGCCTGGTTCCACCACAGGCACGTGAGTAACCCTGGGCATAGTTCGCGAATTAGCACTTCGCGAAGCTACTCAAAGTGTAGTTCGCACTACGCGAGCTACGCGTAGCACTTCGCGAACTGCGTAGTACCTTGTTCGCACTGTGCCAGATGTCATTTTCAATGATTGCACAGTGCGGACAAGCAACCAGCACTGTGCAATCATTGAAAATGGCATCTTGCACAGTGCGAGCTGTAGTTTTCTGATGCTCGAGTAGATTTTTACTCGAGCGGCAGCTTTCTCAACGCGAACTGGTAGTTTCTCATCGCGAGCCGTCACGAGCATACGCGACCACTCGCAATGAGAAACCTGACCTCCTCGCGTTGGGTATCTCGCCGGGAGGTTTATTTTCCATGCTCGCGATCGCCAACTTGATGTTGCTGATCGCGAACAAGGAAAAAGTCTCGCCGGGATGTCATTTTGCTTGTTCTCGGTCGCCAGCTTGACGTTGAGGACCGCGAGCAAGCAAAAAATGACCGCAACACTACGCAACACTACGCTACGCGTGTTCGCACTGTGCTACGTGCAGTTCGCGTAGTGCGAAGGAGCGCGAACTTCGCAAACTACGCGAGCATAGCGTAGTGCTTTGCCCAGGCTTACACATGAGCACATCTACAGGAACAGGAAATATTTCCATTCCATCAATGTGCAAGTGGTGTGCCAGGTGGATATGATCATCTCACATGTCTGTGCCAAATTTCCTGGCTCGGTTTATGACTCGTGCAACAGCTGATGGCAAATCTGCTTCAGGAGCGTGCATGGATTGTGGGTGAGTACACAGAGTCAAGTAGCGTGCTGTATGTGTGACATGCTGTCCTCTGCCACAGTTATTTTACAAGATCAGTATGTGTATCTCACAACTAGGTGACTCTGCATATCTCAACCGGCCATGGTTGCTGAGCATACTGCGTAATCCCACGACCCAGGCTGAAGTCCGCTACAATGATGCCCGTGGGAGGACACGTTGTATGGTGGAGTGTACTTTTGGACTCCTGAAGTCACGATTTCGCTGCCTGGACAAGACCGGAGGTGCACTGAAGTACTCGCCCAAAAAGGTGTGTCAGATTGTAGTTGCATGCTGCATGCTCCACAGTCTGGCCTTGTGCAAGGAAATCCTCCTGCTCCTGGATGCTGATGAGAAGCCGAGGTCCACACATGTCCAGTGATGAGGATAGTGGAGAAGAGGAAGGTGTCAACCTGCATCAACAGCTCATCAATCGCTACTTCCCTAGAAGGTGAGTGAAAACGTACAACGGGGCCATTGTCTGCTGATGTTGGTGAAAAGGCCTAGGATAGCTTTGTGACTGCTGCTTGTTGTTGGCTCTGTGCTTGCTGCTAATGTTTCTGGGACAGTGTAGTTATGCACAGCTACATGATGTCTATGTCGGTACTGTTGCTCATTGCAATGTGTACAGATTGGAGTACCTTGATGACAAGTGTTGTGTAATGGCAGTAATGCCACCACCTGAAAAGTGAATATTTTTTCCTTTTGTTTTCCTAGGTCACTTCAGCCTCTCATTGCCTGCAAACAATCAGTGCTCCTGGTACATTATAATCATGGTCAACATTGTACATCCTGTGATAAACATGGAGCAGACACGACTACATAGGTGTGTAAGGAGTGTTCATTTACAATGGGTATATGTGACAGGGAAGTGAATATTTACAAAAAGGTGAATAGGGAATCAATGACTTGTCAGTGATGAGACAATCGAGTAGTCACCACATTGATGTGGTGACCCAGTCCAACTGACGCATGCCATTAACATGGCAGTGTGGGGAAGGACAGTCAACAAAGTCAATGCAATGGTGAAGAGGGGTGCCATCATGGTTGGCTCCTTGCCTGGTGTTTGGCAGGTGCTTTGCCACGGGATCCTCCCTTGGATTTCTTTGGACGGCCCCTTGGTCGTTTGGCAGGGGGGCCCTCTGCTGCGGGGCCAGTGGGTTCTGAGGACTCTCTCCTCTCTGTGGCCGCAGGGGAGGATGTGGAAATGTCATCCTGCAGGCCACCAGAGGGAGGTGAAGATGTTGTTTGTGCCACAGGCCTGTCCCCCAGAACCGCCACTAGCTGGAACCGCCACTAGTTGGCCCAAGAGGTCCACGATTTGGCCCATGCGGGTGTCTATGGACCTCAGCAGCAGGCGATGCTCACGGAAATCTTCCTGAACCCGGCCTGTTTGTCCCTGGGCTTGTTCATAGGCCCCAAGGTGATGTTGACCAGGGCTTCGGTCCCAGTGTCCGGTTGTCTTTTACTTCCACTTGCCCTGCTGTCATGGACCTATTGTCTCACCACTGTACACACCAGCCTACTCTCCCTGGCCTCCTCAGTTGGTTGGGTGGGGTGGCCATCCTCTGGGGCAGGGAGAGTGTTGTAGGCAGCACTGGTGGTGGTGGTGGAGGCCGCACAGGTCGTAACAGCAGGAGTCAGCGTTGTTGTTGTTGCTGATGTGGTGGCGGGAGGGACAGTTGGGTCCTGGGACCTGTTGCGCCCTGGCCTGCCAGATAGGCTGGCTTCTTGCTCCGCATCCTCGAAATCCAGGGAGTCATCATCAGAGAGTCCATGTTTAGGGGGAGGAGACTGGCACTGCTGGTTGGTGTTGTCATCCTCTGCAGTCAGTTCTTGGTCACCTGTGGGATAGAGGGTAATTGGTCATTGACGTGCACCCCTCAAGCTTGGTGATCGATGTATCTTATTTACAGGTTATGCACCAATCAGTTCACTAGTTCTCATATTGTATGGCTGCACAGTAGTGTGCTTCATGACATGTTGTGGCGATACATACATTACTTGTCCATGGTGTGACATGTCAATGGATACCATGCGCCACGTACAGATGTTGTGATTACGAGTACATGTTGTCATCTAATGACTAGCGGCACAATGACTTGATGTGAAGCTTCTTTGCTGATTACTCTGCCTGGCAGGCGTTACATCTGAGCATGAACTAGCCATTGTCATATCATGCATACCTTTGTCATGTCATGTGCTTTGGTTTATTTGTTCTACAGACCATGCTTGCTTTGTTTTCATATGGTCCTTCAAGCTCTGCCCCATGGAACTTACAGATAGCATTTGGTGCTGTGCATGATTGTGCCCTGAATTTCTTCAACATGTGATTTTTTGAGTCAAACTTTTATTGCTGTGACAGTTACATACGCTTAGCTGTCTGCACACTGTGAGTGGCTATTGTATCTGTGTCAATTGTGGTGGGATGTGACTGCTGGTGTTGACATATGGCTCCATGCGTTTTGAGAGGAATGTTGGTGTGCATGCACTATCTACTTATCAGTTCTGTTGCCACATTGGGGTGGAATTTCTGACACATCTCTCTGGGTGTGTGTTTGAGTCCTCCATCCTGCTCAGGGGGGCTTGTGGGAGTATTGGTGCTGGCTTCCCAACCCCAAACACCCCTCCCTGTGAAGATGGCTATCTACCTGTAAGTTTGGTTGTTGTAATACAATGGTTGCCACATGCTTCTAGCAGGGGGGGAGTGCTCCATCCTGCTCAGGGGTGGGTACCTGGTGGGAGTTGTGGTGCAGGCCTCCCACCACCAAACAGCCCTCCCTGTGAAGATGGCTACCTACCTGTAAGTTTGGTTGGTGAGATACAGTGGCTTGGCTGCCACATGCTTCTGGCTGGGGGAGTGTTCCATGTTGCTGAACTGTGGGACATGGGGGCCTGTTGGGATTTGTAGTGCTGGCCTCCCACCAACAGACACCCCTCCCTGTTAAGATGGCTACCTACTTGTTAGTTTGATGAGGGTAATTTAATGGCTGCCATATGCTTCAAGGTGGGGTGGGATGGGTGCCCCACCTTGCTGAACTGTGGGACATGGTGCCTGTTGGGAGTTGTGGTGCTGGCTTCCCACCCACAAACACCCCTCCCTCTGAAGATGGCTACCTACCTGAAAGTTTGTTTGTTGTAATACAATGGTTGCCATATGCTTCTGGCTGAGGGGGAGTGTTCCATGTTACTGAACTGTGGGACATGGGGGCCTGTTGGGAGTTGCAGTGTGGGCCTCTCACCCACAGACACCCCTCCCTGTTAAGCTGGCTACCTACCTGTTAGTTTGATGAGGGTAATGTAATGGCTGACACATGCTTCTGGGTGGGGTGGGGTGGGTTCTCCACCTTGCTGAACTGTGGGATATGGGGGCCTGGTGGGAGTTATAGTGCAGGCCTCCCACCCACAGACACCCCTCCCTGTGAAGATGGCTACCTACCTGTAAGTTTGGTTGTTGTAATCCAATGGCTTCCACATGCTTCTGTGGGGGGGGTGTAGTGCTGCATCCTGCTCATGGATGGGACAGGGGGCCTGGCGGAAGTTGTAGTGCAGGTCTCCCATCCACAAACAGCCCTCCCTGTGAAGATGGCTACCTACCTGTAAGTTTGTTTGTTGTAATACAATGGCTGCCACATGCTTCTGAGGGGTGTAGTACTACATCCTGCTCATAGGTGGGACAGGGGGCCTGGTGGTAGTTGTAGTGAAGGCCTCCCACCCCCAAACCCTCCTCTCTGTGAAGATGCCTACCTACCTGTTAGTTTGAAGTGAGCAATGCAGAGTCTGACACATGGTTCTGGGTGGGGGAATGCTCCATCTTACTGAGCGGTGTAACAAGGAGGCCAGGTAGTAGTTGTGGTGCTAGCTGCCCGTACACATTCAACCCTGGGAATGTTGCTGGCTCCCTTTGGGGTGATTCAGATGGAGTGTATGTAACATCTGTGAGACCTGTGTTGGGTATTGTGGTGTTGATGAATGTAATTGGGCCTAGGAGGTGTAGGTTTGTAGTTGTGCAAGTCAGTACATAGCAGTGTAATGGTATACATTTGTTTGTACTTACCAGCCTGCACTCCCCCGGCTATTTCTGTGAGACTCTCTGGATGCAGTATGGCAAGCAAATTCTCCTCTCATTCAGTGAATGTTCTTGGTGGAATGGGAGGGCCACCGCCAGTCATCTGAGCCAGCTGACTGTTCATGTTGTTTTTCGCTTTCACTGTCCACTTCAGGTCATGCCACCGCTTCTAGATTTCCTGCTTGCTGTGCGGGGTGTTTCTTACTGCATTGACCTTGTCGACTATTCTTACCCCCATTTGTGCTCTAGTGGCTAATGGTGTCTGTTGGACCAGGGTACCAAACAATTGTGGTTCTACTCTGATTATCTCATCTGCCATGAATGACAATTCACTCTCAGTGAATTTTGCCATTTTAATTTGTGCCATGGTGTGTGATGTGCAAATGGTTTGAGGTGAAGTTGTGAGGGTGGTGGGGGTGGTGTGTGTGTGTGTTGTTGTGCTGGTGAGATGTGTGGTGTATTGCCTATCCAATGTGCTGCAGGGTTTAGTACCTTCAGGGCTGGAGTCGTGCAAAGGATTCTGGTCAGGGAAGGGGCTGGTTTTATACTCAGCTATGTGGGTGTGTCAAAATGGAGAATTGCTGTCAAGTGTGTTGTGTGGGTTGTCCTGGGATTTGTATTTTTTAAGTTGCTATGGGGGTGTGTCATTGGGGTGTGTTAGGTGTTTTTGGGGGCTGAGCTAGTTTGATGTGGGCACTTGGTGGCCTTGTTGTGTGTTTTTTTTTTGTTGAAAGCCATATTTGTCATGGAGCATCTGCGGCGGTGGCTATGCAACAGCCCTTTCGCCGGCTCACCCATTCATCACTGTTTGCGATCATAGCGGTCAGAAACAGCGGATCGTCCCGCTGTCACCTCAATGGAATCCTAATTTGACGTGTGGTCACTCCGCTGGCCCCATGGCAGTTTTGTGTTTTTCCTCCGCGTATCTGACCGCAGCGGACGGATTTTCACCAGCTCTGCCCACTACCAGCAGTCTTTCGTGGCATCGTTCTGCCGCGATCGGGAATTTTTGGTGAATGATCCTAATCGGACCACGCAGTACCAGCGGACGGTTGATTTCCGATTACATGGCAGTCGGGATGGTTTTCCAACCGCCATCCTAATAGGCCCCTATGTATTCAAGAAGCCCTCCTTCTCCTACTAACATATACTCTGCACATACAAAATATAGTATTCATTCAAAATCACACTGCTTCTGAAAATTAGAAGCTTCCAAACAACTCCAAATAATTTCACATTACCTTATAAAAAGTACCATAGACACAGAACAAAAGGTACTTTTCTGGTCAGGAGCAGCATTTAAAATAGGTTGAGAGTTCCATGCTAGAGAATTTTAAGGGCAGATTTACAAGGACTGGCGCATCCCTGCATATTAGCAGGGATGCGCCAGTAGGATGCAACACGCAGGAATACCCTTGCGCCACCACAGATGCGTTGCATTTAAAATGCGACACACTGTGGCACAAGGATAGTCAGATGCGTGTCACATCTTCTGGATAAGGGCAGCGCATTGCTGGAATCATGTCGCAAGTGCGATGCAACTCCAGCAATGGTCAGGTGTGCCCTATACCTAACATGCTGCGTCACTCCTTGCGCCTGCTTCAAGCAGGCGTAAGGTTTTGACGCAGCATGGACGTAAAAGTGACTCAGTGAAATCTTGTTGATTTCACTGCATCAATTTTACGGGGCTTCCTTGCGACAGAATGCCCACCCTGCATACATTATACCTGACACAGGTATAATGTAGTGCAGGGCTGTATCGCTACTTTCCTTACGCCTGCTTCTGGACTGACTTAGCTATGATATCCTATAGAAGGTGGATATCATGGCTAAGTTTGTGAGGCCCTATCAACAAGCTAACACCACATTTCATGAGATTATCGCTGGGTTTTTATCGCTTTTGAGATAAGCGTTGCTAATAGCACGCTATCTCAGCGATAAAAATCCATGTTAACCGGTGATAATTATCCTAGCGCTAAGTGCGCTTAGCAATAATTATTGCCGGTTGTTGCTGATATGCCCCTATTTGCTGAATATAAATCCTTATATTTTCTATTATTCTCATCTTATTCGTATTTTACTCCAACAGAAGCATTTTGATCAAATAAACGCTACAAGTGAAACTCAGTAGTACATAGTTGCCAGTGCTCTTCATCGACCTAACTGTTCTCTTACCAGCATGTTTACTATAACTGCTCTTGTTCACTTTTTGAGAAACCTAGCAATTATTAATTTGTATTCTGAACACGTTCGCAACTTCAATAGAAGTGAGTCAGCTGGAGAAAAAACGTATTGAACCAAATTCTATCAGAGGGAAACAAGTTAAAATATATATTTTTTCCGATATTGACACTATTCTTTTTCAGAACAAAAAACTATTGTATAGTTCCAAGGGCAAATAAAAACAATTCGAGGGTTTTAGACCCCGTTATAAGATACAGCAGCGAATTATCCCTTTGAATGGAATGGAGATCTCTATTTTGCCTTGTTTCTGCTTGAAAAATATAAGTTCTGGATGGTTCACGGTTATGGCATACTTTGTTACTGCAGGTAGCATGCTGCATGTGCTAATAACAATGTTAGGGAAAGAACAAAATGTGGAAGCTGCAGGGGAGGGACACAAATGCTCAGATAGCAGCATGTGGCAAATAAACATGCAGAAAGATATTTTTCTCTATGCGTCTCATTCGTCTTCTCATGCTCATTTTAATGTTCCAAATAAACTATTCCCAAATGAGGATCAAGATTATTAATCAGTTGAACAACCCCGTGCCCTCGTATTTTATAACTCTGCCACTTCGTCCATTACCAAATACTCAGCAATTTGGAAAAGAGCTGCATTTTTCCTGCATTGCCACAAGATGGGGCCAGAGCAGTATAAATCCAATTAATTCATTATTTCGAGCTTTGCACTGAAAAATAAATCAGTGTTGTCGGTGGGGATTTCTTGATTGCTGTTGATTTAAACCCAAAAAACGGAATATCACATTTTCTATGAACAAACCTGTTGAAAATGACCTTGTTGCATGGTGTACCCCCAGATTTGTGCATTGACTGTTTTCTGCTGGCTGTAGAAAGCTGTGCACCTTACCCCTGCTAACCAGTGATTTATTTATTTAGGAGCTTATAAAGCGCACTAATACCCGAGGGTGTCCTGGCGCTGTCATGCTGAGCATCCCTGGAGAACGAGGGTCTAATCCCTGAACAGCCAAGTCTTCAGCCCCCTCCTAAAAGACATAAGTTCCTCCTCTCTCCTAAGATGTGCTGGAAGGCAATTCCATGCGGAGGCCGAGGCAAATGAAAACATCTTTCCACCCCAGCTAGCCTTTTTTATCCTGGGAACAACCACAAGGTTGTTCTCAGCAGAGCGCAGTGCCCTCCCCGGCACATACCGCCTAAAACAATCCCTCATGAACTCTGGGCCAGTGCATGTCAAGGCCTTGAAAATCGTACAAATGGCCTTAAATTGAGAGCGTCTGTGAATCGGAAGACAATGGAGTTTCCTTATTCCTTCTCGAACTGAAACATACTTAGGAGCACCAGTCAATAGTCTCGCTGCCGCGTTTTGAACCACCTGCAGTCTGTCCAGATGTTTTTTTTTCAGATTAAGGTAGAAACTATTGCAGTAGTCGAGGCGCGACAGGATCAAAGCTGAGACTGCTAACCGGAAACCATCCTTGGGCAGGAATGTTTTTACCTTCCTTAGTATCCTGATAATGTGAAAGCATGAAGAAACCACTCCGCTGACCTGACCTCCAAAGTCCAATTTCTGGTCCATAATGACACCCAGATTCCTAGCTTTTGGGGTAGGCACTGGCTGCTTCCCTAGGGTCTTGGGCCACATGGCTGGCGACCAGGTATTTGGATTATTTCCAAATATCATTACCTTAGTCTTGCCGGCATTCAGTTTGAGGCAATTTGCAGCCATCCAGTTTGCGATATCTTTAAGACAATCATGACACCTAGTTGTCATATCCACTTTAGACTCTCTTTGTATCGATAGCACAATTTGCGTGTCATCTGCGTACGAAGTAAGTTGGAGGCCATGGGATCTAATCAAGGCTCCCAACGGACTAACGTAAATGTTAAAAAGAGTGGGGCTCAGGGAAGACCCTTGCGGAACCCCGCACGGGAGGGCAAATGGTTTGGACACCTCGGCACCCAGCTCTCACCTCCTCCGTCGCCTTAATCAGGGCCAGTTCCGTGCTACGTCCTGCACGAAACCCGAATTGCGTGGAATCCAGGGCCTTCGTTCTCTCCAAGAAAAGGCTAAGTTGCCTATTTATGGCCTTCTCAAATAATTTTGCAGGCAATGGGAGCCGCGAAATTGGTCTATTGCTGGTAGGGTCACTTTTTTCTAGATTTGGTTTTTTAATTAGAGGTAGGATAGAAGCAACTTTCCATCTCCTAGGATAAATACCTGACTCAATGATAGCGTTGAACAGAGGGGTCAACGTGGTGGCAATTACTTCTGGGCAGTTTTTAACCCCTTCGCTGCCAGGCCTTTTCCCCCTCCTGTGCCAAGCCTTTTTTTGGCTATTTGGGGTAGTGCACGCTTAGGCCCCTGTAACTTTTTGACCACATAAGGTATCCACGCCAAATTTGCGTCCTTTTCTTCCAACATCATGGGGATTCTAAAGGTACTCAGGGTTTGTGGATTCTCCTAGAGGGGTCACAGAAATGAGCCAAAATACAGCAAAAGGTTTTTTTTTCGGAAAAATGGGATTAACGGGCTGCAAATGAAAGCATCTGGGTTTTTCCCTGTAAATGTTATCAAAAAAGGGTTTATGGGGTTGAAATCACCATTTTCCCAGCTTTTCGGGGATACCAGACTTTTGTCAGAAACCCAACATTTTTTACACAGTGTTGGCATTTTTCTGGGACATAGCCAATTTTTGCTATTTTTTGTGCTTTTGACCTCTTTCCAGTTAATGGCAGAAATGGGTAGAAAAGCAATAATGGATCCTGGAAAGCTATACATTTTCGAGAAGAAGACAAAATTCTGAATTCAGCAAGGGGTCATTTGTTTAGATCCATCAAGGGTTATTTATAGAAACAAACAGTTAAACATAGGTTAAATTGAAAATTAGTTGAAAAAAACAGCCTTTTGTGTCAACGTTTTCACCTGTAACTTCTTCTAATTATGACAGCTCTTTGAAAGCAATATACCGTTGCATCCGCTGGACATTACTGGTTGTGAGGATATATAGGACTTGTAGGTTCACCAAGAACCCGACGAACCCAGAGCCAAAAACTGAGCAGCAACTTGCAATGGTTTTTTATTATGTACCAGGTATATAGTAATTATTCTGTAAAAATGTGTACATGGAAAAATCGGTATGAAAGACACCTATGTATTTCTGAAATGGGAACAAAATATAGAGTTTAGAAACAGTAGATATTTGCACATTTCTGAAATTCGGAATACTCATTCTAGCATGAGAATTATCAGTCATTTTTTAAAATGACTTATTTTTTACACAATATCTTTCATTTGGAAGGCAGAAATGCATCGAAATTCAATAGATAATAACAGTTCCTTTACAAATCTGAATTACCCTAAGTCTCTCGATAAAAATGGTACCTCACTTGTGGGGGTAGGCATAGTGCCCACGACAGGAAACGGCGCAAAACACAACGTGCTCACAACTAAATATCGCAGTGAAAATTTACCCTTTTTTTGCAAAGTGCCTAGCTCTAGTTTTTGAACCCTAGCTCTGCGGGCACCTTGGTAAACTTAGCAAACCTATACATTTTTGAAAACTAGACACCCAGGGGAATCCAGGATGGGGTGACTTGACTGCCTCCCACCAGGGTCTGTTACCCAGAATCCCTTGCAAACCTAAAAAATTGTCAAAAAAACACATTTTCCCCACATTTCTGTCGTGGAAAGTTCCGGAATGTGCGTGGATCCACAAATTTCCACCCACCCCGCGTTCCTCAAAGTGTTATGAGAAAAACGGTACCTCACTTGTGTGGGTCGGCCTAGTGCCCGCGACAGGAAACGGCGCAAAACGCAACGTGGTCACACCTCAATTTCGCATTGAAAAATTACCCTTTTTTGGCAAAATGACTAGCTGTAGTTTTTTATCTTTAGCTCTGCGGGCACCTTGGGAAACCTAGCTCGTGAGCTGTAAAGCCACGACAAGGCACCAACCTCTTTACAGGCCATTCGTACACCTTTCATACGTGTGAGACATACAAAACCATTCACACCGCCAGCCGCGGGCCCATCACATAACAAAACTCACACCAGCACACAGTGCCATTCAAGGGCCCATCACTTTCACACGCCCACATTCCTGACACAGCAACTACACAAGCTGATGGATTGCGTGGAGTGGCACTCAGCTAGCAGTGTGTGTAGTGACCAGCAGCAAGTCACTACTCACACACAGCCAGCCGAGCGCCAGTCCACGCACACCGCTAGCCGAGCGCCAGTCCACGCACACCGCTAGCTAAACACCAGTCCACGCACACCGCTAGTCAAGCGCCAGTCCAGGCACACCGCCAGCCAATCGCCAGTCCAGGCACACCGGCAGCCGAGTACCAGTCCACGCACACCGCCAACCAAGTGCCAGTCCACAAACACCGCCAACACATTTAGGATTTTTTTTAGACAAAAATAAAAACACAAGCAAATCGCAAATAGATACAAATCTACAAACACAAAATCAGAAACTAAACACATTGCACTAACGCCAACCTTGAAACAGAATCAAATTTTTCAAAGAATACAGACCAGGCAGTTAACTTTACCACTCATGAATGCTCCCAAAAATTATTTTGCGTGTGGTACGCTCTAAAACAAGCAGGGACACACAGACCAGGTTTAGATGGACAGTCGGGGCAGTACATACGAATCTCCTTCCGCGTACCTCTTCGCCAACAGACTCTGCATCTCCTAGTGGGAAAATCTTTTGCCGGTGTGGGAGGGATGAAATCAGGAAAGTGGCGATCTTTCAATCAAACCACATCCTCCACCACTCCAAATCTAGGAACACTTGCCTGTTCCACAACAACAAGGCTAGGTATCACAGAGTGCTGAAACTGAAGAAATGTCAACTTTGACGCAGGAGAACACTCCTTGAACACAATAAAAGCATTGAAAATTGCTAAATCGAAGAAATGGATGGCCAACTTCTTATACCAAACATAAGCCTTCTACTCTGTCAACACCACCCATGTGCTTATTGTAGTCTAGAATGCACACAGGTTTGCGCACTTCAGCAACCTGACCCCAAACAGCCACAGGTGAAGTACTCTCAACATGGATGGTAGTCAGCATGTACACACCCCTCCTGCCCACAAATTTTACAGCTAGTAGTTCATCACTACGCAAGGAACTGCACTGCCCCCTCTGAAGTTTTTTGCAAACAAGCTCTTTCGGATAACCTTTACAGTTAGAGCGGATTGTGCCACATGCAAAAGTGTCCACTTTATACAATTCCTTAAATAATTGCACAGCAGTATAGAAGTTATCAAGGTACAAATGGTGGCCTCTGTTAAACAGTCTTCTAGCAAGATCCCACACAATTTTCTCTGAAACTCCAAAAGTGGACGGACAACCTGGGGGGTCAATAGTAGAATCTCTACCAGTGTACAAACGAAGATTATCAACATATCCTGTGCTACTCTCAGACAACATATACAGCTTAATTCCATAGCGTGCCCTCTGGCTAGGGATGTACTGCCTAAAAACCAAACGGCCCTTGAAGAAGACCAAAGACTCATCAATAGATATTTCTTTCCCTGGAGTATAGATCTCAGAAAATCGATCTACAAAGTGATCAAGAACGGGCCGAATCTTAAAAAGACGGTCACAGTCAGGGTGATCTCGTGGCAACGCCATAGAATTATCAACAAAATGCAGCATACGTAGCAAAAGTAAATACCGATTATGAGTCATAGCTGCAGGAAATATGGCAGTTGCCAACAAGGGGCTAGTAGACCAAAATGAAGCCAAGGTTCGCTTCCTTACCACACCCATCAATAAAGTCAAACCCAAAAACTTCTTAATCTCTTCCAGATATGTGGGAGTCCACGGGTAGCTCTAGACTGGGGCCTAAGTTTGTCGCTGTTGTCCCTCAAAAACTGTTCAGCATACAAATTCGTCTTCTCAACAATCTCACCCAAAAATACATCATCCATAAACAACTGAAAAAACTGTATAGGCAAAAAGTTTTCACAATCCACTGTACACCCTGCATCACCGCTAAAGGCAGGCAACACCGGCTGCACCATGTTTGGATCAACCCAAAGTCCAGCACTTCCAGTAGGAAGCCTAACAGCCTCAGACTGCAATCCAGATGCCTCTTGCACCATCGGCACAGCAGTTTCCTCCTCTAAGACAGGCACTTCATCCGCACTGAGAGTTGCTTCATCCACACCAAGAGTACCTTCATCTGCACTGAGAGTACCTTCATCATCCGATGATTCCATGTTGAGTGAAAACTCACTGCCAGAATCTTCCCCTCCCTCCTCTCCCTCAGACGCACTGTCAGTCTCATAATCATGCTCAGAGGAAGATTCAAGAAGCATACCGACCACCTGTTGAGCAGTCATTCTACGGCTAGCCATATTGCTTACTAATAAAGGTAACTTGTCAAACAAGTCAACAACAACAAACACTTTGTAAAATAAGTAATAAACAAAAAGCACCTTTATCAAAAACTCATATATTCTCCAAAACAATACCACTCACTTGCCAGAGGCAGCTAAACTACTCACCACCACCTACTCTGTACAGACACAGTATGGATCAACAATATCCCACTAAAAAAGAAAGAGAAAAGCAATTACACATAAGACTGCAAAACACATCGCAAAGAATTTCATGCTCAAACCACTAACTAAATATGCCGCCATTATGACATCACTTACAAACAAAATTCATTCAGACATTATAATATTACTCATTTGGAGTAAATACAACAAAAAAAAAATTCTTACCAAAACAATGCTACTACACAAAACTGCAGAACAACCACTGTCGAAAAGCTTTAGACTAGAATGAAAAGGAGAAAAAAACTTTATTGTCACATATGCATATAATGCTCTAGACCATCACGTACTGAGCAAAATGTATTACTAGAACCTCCCACTTTCAAGAAGGAAAGATTGATGGCCCAATCCTTTACAAGCAACGCGGCGAGAATCTGGAACTGAGCCTCAGCTCTGGACCACCCCCTCCCTCTTCCCAGTCCTTCAAAACTGACCTCAAAGTTCTCCTCCTGCAAAGACACTTCCAAACTTAATTCACACCCTCTCTATTGTCTGAAGGAAGTCTTTACATTATAGGAAATTCTGTTCTCCATGCCCGTAGAAGTGCCTTCCCAGTGTGTTCCTGTGTTTTGCGTGTCTGCCATTTATTGCACTTTTATACCTCTACTTGTACTTTGTACTCTTTTGCAACTTGCACACATGTCACTTTTCCTCTTATAACGTATTGTTTGCTACCTCTTGTATTTTGTTTGCTTTTGATACATGCACAATTACCACCATTGCCTCATGTAACATAACGTTTGCTCTTGTTTTCAGAGTGTCTGCCATTTATTGCAGTATTTTACCTCATGTGACATCCATCAGAGAGCTGCGTGAATAATTACCTGGTAATCCCCTCATCACAATGCAAACACCCACCCGAAATAGGTACCCAGTGAGGTCACACCGTTCGCATCGCCCTAACCTGCTCAAGGTTCATGTGACCTCAGTGACAGTCACAGCGACTGGATCACTGTTGCTCTAGGGTGTGCTGCTTCGTAGGCCTGCCCGCAACACTGGAGATGAAATTCAGTATGGATTGTGGTGGACAGGCCTTCAAGGATAACCCACAATTGACACCACTACAGTACACCTGCTTGTGCTAAGACATCAAGCCTTCTAAGGTCTAGTGGGGCCTTCTACGGTCTAGCATGGGAATGTGCTCCCTCAGTACAGTGGTGTGGTGGACTGGTCATGAATGCTGAACCCGGTTCCCCAGTTCCAAATTCGACAGCTCTGGCCATAGTGCCACATCTAGAAATACAAAGGTATGCTGTTCCTCAAAGAGTGATGCAAAAAAAGGCTTATAATGATATTTGAGAAATATGAGTCGGTAAAGTCAGGAGGAGTTACCTCCTTTGGGAAAAAGACTAGCTGTCATGCTTCGTCAACATATAGCCCGGATGTCATGTTTCATCATCAGGTCTGCTCCGAATCGGGGCGGCGCTGCAATCCCCGATCGGCAACCTTTGTGGCGCCTTTTAATGGAGATCTTTATTCCTTAATCTGCCGGTTGGTGTAGTGCGGGTGAGGGACCTAAAGTAAAGTGTGTGTTGAAAAAAGTGTGTTTAAAATAAGTAGTGGAGATCCTAAATAACTAAGTTTAATAGAAGAGGTCCCACTCTTAATTAAAAACAAAAAGGTGCGTAATCCTACAGTAAAGGTGTCTGGTTTACGCTATAATGGTCAATGGTCAACATGTTTCTTGCATAGGCTGATATTAACCGCAATTCATCAGGACCAGGAATAGACAAAAAATGTTCACACACTTATTGGTAGTGGTAGCAACTGTTAAAGCACTTACCACTAATACAGCACCCTAATAAGTGGTTACTTATGTGGATAAGGTTAAAAACGCCTGTAAGAGAAATACAAGGGGACAAACATACAATTCAAAATCATATTACTAATACAATCTTAGTAAACAGCCTTAGTAAACAGTCTTATCTGCTGCAAGGAATTGGTGTCATGCAGCAATCGTAACGTAGTGATAATCAATAGTATGTCGTACGTGTGACACACATACTTGTCAGTGGCTAATAAGAAAATCATCCCCATAGTACAACAAATACCGCTCCAGAAACCACTTGTGTTCTATTATTCAAGGAACATCGTGACTCATAAAACTGGAAAAAAGAACAAGAAAGAAAGAAAGAAAAGGGGTGGGGGGAGAGAGTTGCTCGAGGGTGGCACACGATAAGTACACAGTCGTCATATTGACTCAGTTCACTATTCGACTCACCCTAAAGTGCAATGTTACAGGTTCCAACGAGATGGCGCTGGATTCCGACACTGAATAGTGCAGTGTCCTGTTATGGAGAAATAAGGGGAAGGCAAGTTCACTAGCATTGGTCTCGTGAACAAAAATACGAGGTCGTAAAGGACCGTCAGGTATTAAAACGCAGCAGCTGTCACGAACAGTTTGCCAAAATAAGTTGAGGTCTTAATCCTGTTAATGAAAGAAACATGTTGACCATTGACCATTATAGCGTAAACCAGACACCTTTACTGTAGGATTACGCACCTTTTTGTTTTTAATTAAGAGTGGGACCTCTTCTATTAAACCTAGTTATTTAGGACCTCCACTACTTATTTTAAACACACTTTTTTCAACACACACTTTACTTTAGGGCCCTCACCCGCACTACACCAACCGGCAGATTAAGGAATAAAGATCTCCATTAAAAGGCGCCACAAAGGTCACCGATCGGGGATTGCAGCGCCGCGCCGATTCGGAGCAGACCTGATGATGAAACATGACATCCGGGCTATATGTTGACGAAGCATGACAGCTAGTCTGCTGGATGTTTGAGGGTCTTTTTCCTAAAGGAGGTAACTCCTCCTGACTTTACCGACTCATATTTCTCAAATATCATTATAAGCCTTTTTTTACATCACTCTTTGAGGAACAGCATACCTTTGTATTTCTAGACTTGTGACTGGGCTACGTATGCTGGACCTGTCCAAAATAGCCCTTTGTTCCTTCCTGTTTTGTAACATAGTGCCACATCCCCACTGAATGCCATACTTGCCCACTGAGAGAAACTCGCACTGTCTTCAGCTATAACCTAATTGTGCCCGCTATAAACACTTGGATGTGGCTCAATTCAAATTATGCACTTGATAAGAGTAATAAGCTGCCTAAAAAAAAAAAAAAAAGCAACCACTCATAGGGAATGCAAATCATGTGAAATGTAAGCAGAAACAACATGGTTACCTAAACGATCTCTCCCTAACTATTCAGAAATCAGCGAGTGGTTTCACCTGAAAAGTTATGGACATGACTAGAGGGCCCTGAAGGGAACCGTTTCACTGTCCATTGCTTACATCCTTACAAAACATAAGCAGTATGGTAGACCACATCCATAAACACAGAGCCATGGTGCACATTGTGTTTTCCAATTCACCCATCAACCAGGTATTACAGTACCTCCAGGAATGGTACACTCTCACACCCTGGAAACAACAATGCTGTTCAAAGGAAGACGAGAAAACGAAAGTAGCACTTCACTGGCAAACTCTGTGATTCTGGTGTATTTGGATGTAAAAAAAAACAATCTGGCCACTTTGCAACCCCTCTGTCTTACTTTATTTCGCCCCCCCCGGAACAACAATGCTGTTCAAAGAAAGAAGAGAAAACGAAAGTAGCGCTTCACTGGCAAACTCTGTGATGCTGGTGTATTTGGATGTAAATAAAATCAATCTGGCCACTTTGCAACCCCTCTGTCTTACTTTATTTCGCCCCCCTGGGAACAACAATGCTGTTCAAAGGAAGACGAGAAAACGAAAGTAGCACTTCACTGGCAAACTCTGTGATGCTGGTGTATTTGGATGCAAATAAAATCAATCTGGCCACTTTACAACCCCTCTGTCTTACTTTATTTCGCCCCTCCTGGGAACAACAATGCTGTTCAAAGGAAGACGAGAAAACGAAAGTAGCACTTCACTGGCAAACTCTGTGATGCTGGTGTATTTGGATGCAAATAAAATCAATCTGGCCACTTTGCAACCCCTCTGTCTTACTTTATTTTGCGCCCCACCCCCCCACCTCCCTTTCCCACGCTAGCAGCACCCCTCAGAGAGAAAACGAGAGAAAAAGGGCATCTCTCGAAAGCGTGGGTTTTTTTTGGATCCATTTCACATGCAAGTAACTGCAATTAGGATGAACCAAGCGCACGAACAAAGCGGAGCCTAAAATAAAACATTTCTACTCCCCCCAACATTGTGCCCCCACCCTACCTAACCCACCGAATGCGAAAATCCCCCCTCCCCAGCCCCAAAACTCACCTTTACTCTACGACGCGCAGGAAGCAAATGGCTTCCTGCGCCTAGGAGAACAAAGGGGAAACCTCCAATGACGTCAGCGCGGCTCGCGCACTGACGTCATTGATGACGCGGGGGAGGGGGGTGGGGGGAGGCAGGGGAAGGTCTTCCCCTGCCTTCCCAGTAAAAAAAAAAAAGATCGACCACTCACGGGGGGAGCGCCAGCGCTTCCCCAGTGGGTGGGTGCCATGACGAGCTGGACTCGTCATGGGCACAGCGCGACTGTGCTCCATGACGAGTCCAGCTCGTCATGGGCACAGAACGGGTTAAGGACTGCCACCGGACACGATCACTAGGGGCTCCCGAACGTGCAGCCAGCAACAGACCAGTGACCTCCTCCAATTGTAATGGGCTAAAGCCCCTTAATCTATCCTGCGGCCAAACTGACCCGGCATCCGCCCTTTGTGCTGCAGTTCCACCCTCTCCATAAACTTCAGCAAATGAGGAGAAGATCCTCGCCACTTTAGTCTGGAAAAAGGTGGCCAAGGTCTCACACATATCAGCACTGGTTGCTGAGATCGGTTCTGCTGGAGTCGTAAGTTTGGTTATGGTCTTAAACAAATCTCTAGAGGAAGAACTAGCCCTCTCTATTTGCTCCGTGAAGTAAGTTTTTTTGGCTTCATTTATTAGATTTTTATAAATAGAGAGGCTCCTTTTGTAACTTTCTTTATTAGTTGGACTGTACCCGTTCCGCCATTTTCTCTCCAATTTCTTACAAACCGTTTTGGCAGTCTGCAGAGATTCCAAGAACCACGGCACCGAGGCCAACGCCCTTCTGGGTGTGAAAGCTTTTTCTGGCACAAAAATATCGCAGGCCCTCTCAACTGACTTGGAGTATGAGTCGACCGCTTTATTTACGTCCGACGGGATACAGGGGGCATTGAGCCTTAAGTACTCCCCCATTTCTACCCTATCTATGTTTTTCCAAGGCCGGCTCACAATCTTAACCCTTGGCTTGGAGCTTGACTCTATCTGGGACCCAGAGGAAAGTGTAAAAATTATAGCCGCATGATCGGACCAAGGGAGTGGCAGAATATCTACGATATCCAGGTCAGGATTGTTAGTAAAAATGCCATCCAGATTGTGCCCTGCAGTATGCGAAGGTCCTGCCACCCTCTGTTCCAATCCTCCTGCAGCCATCAATTCCGTAAGTTGCATAGTGTCTGGATCTGACGGTGAACGAGTGGGCACAAAGTCCATCCTCTACCAAAGTACCAAGTGCCTCCAAAAACGTGCATCTGGGACCAGGGGGACGGTAGATCAGAAGTGCTTTAAACGTATTATGGGGATTATGGGGAGAAAGGCGAGCGATGATAGATAGGGCCTCACACGCATTGTTGGAGGCTATGGAAAATAAGAGATCCAGGCTGTTGTGATAGATCACCGCAAGCCCACCCCACCTTCCTGACGGTCGGTCCAACGTGAAGCAGAGGAAATTTACCGGGAGGGCCTTCACAATATCGGGGCCTGAGGAGTTGTTTGTCCAGGCCTCAGTAATAAAGGCAAGTTTGATCTGGTGCTGTTCCATGAACAGACTGCATTCCAGACTATGCTTGACCAGAGACCTAGCATTTACTAACAGGCATTTCCATGGTTGGGCTCTATTCTCTCGAACATGCGGGCCATTCCTCTCTCTACTCCCTAAACAACCCTGGGCTGAAAAGATATCTCGCAGAGGGTACTGACAGCACCTACAATTGGCCCCAGATTCGTTAAGAGTCATCTCAGGACGGAGCCTAGGGTAATCAGACTTTCCACCTTCAGGATTCAAACCTCTGAGTTGGTCAGATGAGTATCTGAGAACCTCTGATGCACCTGACCCAGGATAACGCACCCTGAGCCCTGGCCGAGCGCGGATGGGCGTATACGGGCTTGCCTTTGGCGCGCCGGCAGCGCGCCCACTGTGCGGTCGCGGCATGCTGTGAATTTAGCTCTCCAGCCCGCCCCAGCGCCCAATCAGAGCCCCGTTCCCACCTCCCTGATTCAACCAATGAGCCGCCTCTTACTCGGCGTCACCGGGAACGTCGGGAGAATGAGCCGCTGGCAGCCCAGCAACCGGGTGAGTGTGTGCAAACAATGCCTGAAATAGCAGCCTAAGTTGTGTAAAACCAACGAATAGCAGCAAGGAATGGCACGTTTAAAAAAACATGTAAAAGCAGCAAAAAACGAGTAAAAAAGCATTAGCTAATTTAAAGGAAAGGAGCTTCACCTGGCGGGTATTGAAAACAACCGGAGCTGCAGGGATCAGCCCTGCGCATAGAGTCAGCTGTGAATTTAGCTCTCCAGCCCGCTCCAGCGCCCAATCAGTGTTAAGATGCCTGGACTCCCCTTCTAAACATGATGAAATTCTCATACCCTAACTGGCATATTCAACTTACCTATAAGTCCCTAGTATATATTGTACCCATGGCCACCACTACAGTGACTGTGTAAAAATGCCAGACTGCCTGCTTTGTGTAACCTGGGTATGCAGGTTTAAGTCTTCAAATTTGACTTGTCAAAATACCCCTTTTGACAGGCCTAAAACCTTCTTTTTACATATTAACAAATCACCCTTACATAGGCTCTACAGCCCATAAGGCAAGGAGCAGTGTACTTAAAAAGAAGGACATGTGAAAGTTTAATGTTAGACATGCCCTCACAGTGAAAAGGCCCTAAAAACTATCTTTACCGGAGCATCATTGGCTGTTCCATAGGAAAGCACTGGAATCAAATATTAAATATAAAATTGCTGTCTTCAGCTAGAAACAACAACAAACTTCCTTTCTCGACTTTTTGAAATATTCATTGCAAGCCCAGTCCATTGGTGAAGCTGGATTGGAAAGAAATGTTTTGAAAAAGGTACTTTTAGAAGGGCCATTCGCATGAGCTTCCAACTGTCACATAGAACCTGAATAGCCCCCTTGATGAGGGGTGAACTTTCTCCCAGAGCTGTCACAAAGGCTGTGGATGTAGAGTGGTGTTCTGTTGCTCTGGCAGCATGAACATCTGGGCTGTGTCCATGAACTTAATTATATTCTTAGAGGCATACCCTGTCACAGAAGGGTTTTGGACTGCCCCCTCTTTTATCCTGTTACCCAGACAGGCACCAATCCCAGTTTGAGAGGAGCTGCCCTCAGAAGAGGTTTTGAGTGATCACAGATGAAGGAGTTGCCCACATTCCTAGTCACACTTCTAGGGTGGGCACAGGAGCTCTGGACAGGGGAAGAAAGACTCTGCCATCTTGGTTTAGGTAGAGAGCGGCAGTGTGCGATTGCAGTAGGGCACATAGGAATTGCAGCAAAAGTGCGTAAGGTTACCCCTGGGAACTTTTCCCCTATTGGTTGGTGTGTGAAATCAGGACCTGTTTGCAGTGCCCCCCACTTTGTGCCCCATTTTAACTACTAGGTGCTGGTTTTCTGATTCTGATTGTGCCATGGGCTCTGCTAACCAGACCAAGGCCTGTTCTCTGGTTAAAAGTACATAGTTTGGTATAAATATGATTTGCAATGAGAGACCCCTGTAAGTCCCTTCTATATAATAAAGCAAGGGGGATTCAAACTACCTATACATCCTTAGTATATAATAGAGTGGGGAGGTTTAGAAGCCCAGTAGACTTCCTGCACTAGAGTGTACACATCTGTGTTGCCTGCTGTCATTTTAAAAGCCAGCCCTGTCTTGCAGGCTGCTTTTAAATTGTAATTATATGCAAATTCGACTTTGGGATTAAAGGTACTTCCAAAGTAGTAATCTACTTTTCTTTTACACATAAGTCACCCCTCCCCTAAGTGTCCCAGAGGTAGGGTGCTTTGCACTTATAAGCACAGACATTATACAATATTTTTTATATGCCCTGGTAAGGGAAAAACTGCCAATTCCGTTTTCTCTATTGTAGTGAATGGCTCCATAGGCTAACTTTGAGATACTGTATTTAAGTATACATATTGACAGGAACCATCTAAAATATATGTCAAGGTATCTAATTAATGCTTAAGATAAATCCAACAATTTGCCACTGTTAGATTTATAAAAACTATGACAGAAAATAAGTTATTAAGCTATTGTTACTGTGAACCAAAATCAAGCCTTTTAGTTGCTCTCTCTTGAATGGTCAGCTTCTGCCCAGGCTGATCAGCCTGCACTAATGACGTGAGGAAAACCCTGCTAGAGAGACCATTGGTTTCCTGTGGGCATAGAAGTACATGCTGTAGCGCACATGGCAAAGAAGGGTGTGAGGTGTGGTCAAACTGATCTTCAAAGGAAGAATGTCAATTTGGGACAGCACAGGCTGAACCCACATCCTGCCACCTCTGCCACATCGGAGCCCCTGCAATAGATTAAGGAGAGGGCTGGAAAGAGAGTGTTTAAGAGAATTAACCACACAAGTAGATTGTGTTAGCCTAATCCAGCTCCTCTGGAGAGATTATGCCACAATTTGAAGGAAGTGGTCATATGCCTGGGTAGCACCCTGCATCCCATTGGTAAGGGGTGCCCCCCTGCTTGATGCCCAGTAACACTGGATTAATATGGGACAGCTGTATTGCTCCTTAGATCTGCTGATTAAAACTACAAGGAGTAGAAAGACTTCCCTACTGGAATCTGGATCTGCACCCAAAGGGCTACACTCTGAAGGAGTCCAGTACAACAACCACAAGTACTTTGCCTTGCTTCAAGGATTAAGGAGTGGACTCCCTACAAGCTACAGGATAACAGAGCCACTTGCATCATCTCCACTTATTCTGGAGTGTGTTTAGTGGACTTTTAAGGATTTGGCCAGGTGCATTGTGGGCATTGTAGTCCTGACATCCCAAGGACTATCTAGGAGACTTTAGACCCTTGGATTTGTGTTTTGGACACTTTGAACCTTCAAGAGGAACTTCAGGAAGAAGTTTCAGAAGTTTGGTGAATATTTGGGACTTTTTGTCAAAAAGCTCCATAAGGTGACTGACTCAACATAGAGAGTCAACCCGGCTACCTTCAACCACAACCTGGCCTGGATTTCAGGTTTGTCCCACTGAAAGATCTGGAGCTCCAGTCTTCCAGGATTTGACTGAGGCCTCACAGAGAAGCAATCCAATTATATTGCATCAACACCGGCGAGTAGTCTCTCCCCTGGATCCGACGGCCTTACCGGGGATTTTTATACAGCATACCAAGATATACTTGCCCAAAGCCTGCTCGAGGTATATGCTGAGGCTATAGAGAGCGGCTCCCTGTCACCGACCATGCGAGAGGCCATCATAACATTGTTACTTAAACTGGGTAAGCCCCCCACTCAGTGCCAGTCATATCGACCGTTGTCACTCCTTAACCATGACTATAAAATCCTGGCCAAAAGACTGGCCACCCGTTTAGTGCTGCTCGTTGACACTACGCTATGTCCATATCAGTCGGGGTTCGTACCCAGCCGATCAACTGCACTCAATTTGGGTATGGTGTTTTCAGTGTTGAATCAGATGGAACCGTCATTTCCAGCGGCGCCTGTTTTGCTAAATGCCGAGAAGGCATTCAATTAGTTGGAGTGGTCTTTCTTGTAGGCAGTGATGCACAAACTGGGACTACCCATCGGATATTTATCGTGGATCCAACTGCTCTATTCTCAACCCATTGCCCGACTCCGAGTAAATGGGACAGTCACAACACACTTTCCACTCACCTGAGGCACTCTGCAGGGGTGCCCACTATCCCCCCTATTGTTTATTGTCGAAATGGATCCCCTCGCTTGCCATATTCAGGAGCTTCATCTCCGTAGGGGGTTGCAACTCCACACAGGACCGCTTGCTGCCTCCTTCTATGCAGACGATATCATGCTGTTTGTTTGACACCCGGCTGAGAACTTACCCCCGCTTTTGAGGGAGGTGGTCCACTTTGGGGTACACTCAGGATTGGTCATAAACTGGGCAAAGTCAGAAATATTTCCACTTACCTCTGTCACTACTCATGTGCACATAGAATTCCCACTGAAATGGTGCTCAGACCCTCCGAAATATTTGGGCATCTATCTACATTACAGTGCTGAAGAGGTTATTCACCTTAAGTACGGTCCTGTAATGAACCGGTTAACGGACCAGATTGATAGATGGATCAAACTCCCGGTCTCTATAGCTAGGATTATCACTATCATTAAAATGGTAATTTTACCACGGTTGCTATATTTATTTCTAAAAATTCCAATTGCCTTGACCACGTCTTTTTTTGATACACTTCGCTCCCTGCTGACTCGACTGATTTGGGCGGGTAAACAACCACGTATAGGTCTCGCTACTCTGACATTACCATTTGAACTGGGAGGGTTTGATGTCCCCAACTTTTATTTATACTATCTTGTGGCGCAGACATATTTCACTTACTTTTGGTACCACCCAGACGCCCGTATACAATACCTTAGACCCAAGCGCTCCCAGATATATCCACGCTCACTCCAAACGGTCCTGCCATTAGGCATCCCTTGCCACCCCGGTGAGACAGAAACAATGGCAAGGACATGCTGGGCATGGGCTAAATTGCGACGTTACTTGCGCTGTAACATCCTAAACTCCCCCACGTACCATTAGTTGACAACCTATGGCTACCTCCCACCACTGAGGCACACACCAAAAATGTTGGACAGACATATACTGTGCACTGTTGGGGATTTGTTCTGTGGCTCTCACCCGCGTACGATTGCTGAATTGACATCGGGGGTGGGCACGACATATATGGATAGTTTCCTTCTCCATAGAGTATGAGGTGCCCTATTGAGCACCTTGCCAGAAACGGCTCCTGAACCAGAGGAATATCCTCCTCTCACTTTGGTAATTAACTCCCCAGACTGCACTCAACTGGTTTCACAACTATAGCACTTATCGTGGACATTGAGGCCTGTAGTGGGCCTTAAAGCCAGAGCAGCTTGGAAACAGGATCTGGGGGTTCCACTGACGGATGTAGTTCGGACATATTGCTGCTCACAGACGCGATATATATTGTCCAACTATAGGCACAAACTACTACATTATAAATACCGCCATAGAATATACATCACCCCAAAATTAATATCCAGGATGAACCCCGATACTTCTAGTGCATGTGCCAAATGCGCAATGCTGGATGCTGACTTTGGACATCTAACATGGAATTGGATAAACATTCGGGCATATTGGGGAGAGGTATTTCAACACCTGTCACTCATGGTCAAGCAAGCACTGTCCCCCTCACCGCTTCTGGCATTGTTGGGATATGTCAAACTTATTAAAAGGTGCATCAGACGGTTCACTGCCATAGCCCTGCTCTTAGCTAAGCGTCAAGTTTCCTTGCACTGGGGTAGAGCACACTCTCTGACAATAAAGGCATGGCTTCTAGATCTCATATATTGTAACGCAACAAGCAATGATTATGCCACACTGCTGCCTCTGACCTCTAGGCCTCGGGACATAAGGCAGCCGCTTAAAGATTACCGACAGCTTCATCCATTTGTTGAGACGCCGGAGTGAACCGCATGCAAACTAATGTAAATAACATGCCCGATGTGCTTTCTGTCTTGGACAAATGCTATTATTAGATAGTTCCTGGATGATGTACACTATGCAATGAACATTTATTGCCCTATTGCTGACACTTCACACACTACTTGATCATACATGTACTGTGATTTTTACTGAATGATTAATCTGTTATGCTCCTATGTTGTTGATATTTTGTTACTGGTATGCAACTACTGCTTATTCCAGCAATTGGGCCATTCTTATGCAGCGTGTTTGTCGAATATTGTATTGCAGACACGATTGGTTGTTGGTTATATACAATAAAAATACATTTATTTAAAAAAAATATTGCATCAAAATCACCTAGCTGGACGGGACCGATCAGTGTCAAGAGAAAATGCTCCAGAAACATTTCTAAGCATAAAGGTAAAGTTTTGACCGAGGTCTCCCACTTAGTGCATTCGACCAGGGCCCCATCGTGGTAGGCCTCAAACTTTTCTTTGTCCAGGTCAAGTGCGACCAGATGTCCTAAAGTGGTGCTGTATATGTTTGAGCACTAGCAAGTGTCTATTTTAAAAAAAAAACAATTTTTGTAATTTTTCTGTCTATTTGTTCATAAAAATATTATCAATTTTTGTAAAATTGTAGTTTTATTTTTATTGTGTTGTCTTACTTATTTAATGTGTCAGAATTTTTAAATGCTTTACACACCTGTCGCGTAAGTTACGCCTGCCTGCCTGAGCAACAGAATAATTTATTGAGACCTTGACTGACCCATTTATTGGGGTCAATTCCGATGTCGATCAGAAGAGCTCCAATCGGATTCGGGTCTGCCAGTTCCCAAGTCCGAATGACCAAGCACAGTGCCTGACCAAATCGGTTCCAAAAGGCATTCGGATAGGTTGGGCCTTCCCGGAGCTGATTCGTACAGCTCTACGGACTTGGTTTCCGAACAAGCGAGTACGATGACTGATTCGGCAGCCTTTCCGAATCGGTTTGTCCAGAACAAAAGGGCTGCCAGAATTGGTATCTGGGGGCCCGTAGCACGCCCTCTTCACCTGGGCCCTCCGAATCGGGCCTGTGGGGGTACCCATGGGTCCCCACTTTCCAGCCATGCACAGTGTGGCAGGCACCATTTGGTGCCCGCCACATGATGCAAGGTTTTCCCCATCCACCCCTTTCTTCAATGGGAGCCTGTGTTCACATTCGGACAACAGGCTCCCATTGAAGTCAATAGGAGTCAGACTGAATCATAACCAAATGCATACGGATGGATCGTACAGTTAGGGGGCAGAGAGTCGTCACCCCCATCCACAGGGCTGTGCTGAGAATAAATGTGCCACCACTGGCCACACTCTTCAGAGCACTACTAGACCTGTGGAATAGAGAACAAGGACTGCACCTGCTTTTGAGGTCTAAGATGAAAATGTAAGTGCTGGCCCTGCTCTAACTTTTACTGAGGATATAAAATTGTATCCAAGGGATCAGTTGGCTAATCTCCTTTAAGCCACTGTGATACAAAATTTGCAAGAAGCCCACTTTCCTGGAGGAACCCAGCTAACCAGTTTCAACCGGATTTTCCCTGTACCCTGCTGGTAGATTCTGCGAATTGAGACCTGACCCCCAAGAGCTATTTTCTGAGGTCCTAAAGCCCTTGGCTTGTGTCAGAATGTACTCCTCCTGTCTAAACCTAAAAACCTGAGGCGTAGAAATGTTTTGCTAATGTTTTGCCTGGAGATCTGTCATGGGCCCGGGACCAACCTGGCAGCTGGTCTGTCCAGGGGGCATCACCAGTGGGCCAGCTCTTGCTATGCTCTACTCCACAGCAGTAAACACGATTCAGTGTATCTTACTCCAACCGGCAATCAGCAAAGTTGAAAACTCTTCAGCTACAACCTGCAACCTTGCCTCATTGAAGAAATCCAACTTACAGAAAATCATCTAAGTCTGAGGGTAGAAATCTTCACTGGAACTGATGCTGAGCAGCATCTGATTGACACTGGTAACTTTCTGGGTACACATTGTGGTCTTTCCCACTCTGAGCTTTTCCCACCTTCATCAACGGCTTCAAATAGTGCTTTTCCTTCTTAAACACGGTGTCTATGAGCCCAGCTCCAGATCCAACCTGCAGCTTGCCCTGCTAAGGGCTCTAGCATCTTGAAAATGTTCTAATTATGAACTTAATTTTTTAGCTGGGACCAACATGGTCCTAATATATGACAAGCTCTCCATGGCGGTCGGCCTCAAACTATAGCCTTGTCCAAGTCTAGCGCAACTTACTGCATGCAGTTAAGGCTTTGTACTTTTTGGTGCTATTTTTAATTAAACCTTTAAAAATGTATATCTCCGGTTACCCTTATCGCATTTTTATCACTTTGGTATCATTTTTTAAAATTAAAATATTCTCCATTTTATATATTGGAGTGGGATTTTATTGTGTTGTGTTTTCAACTTTTTACTACTTCTAAAATGCTTTACACACATTATGAAGGTAAGCCTATCTGCTTTGTGCCACACCTACCAGGGGTTTAGTTCAGTTTTTAATTATTAAAACGTTTACTAGACTTAACAAGAATAGTGGCATTATTGTGGGGGATTACTATCCACCTCAACTAAGAATTCACTTTCTAACATGGTTTAGATGTGATTAAGAGATGGAAAGTGCAACGAAGCACTGGTCAGGAAAGAGGCTGACAGTAGCTAAGTATATCTCCCGGATTGTAGCATGTTTAACCTTATCACTCAGTCTCTCCAGATGATTTAGCATTTAAGGGAATCTGCAGAATGTCTGCCAGCTCATGTGTGTGCACAATTTGTAAAATGGAAGCATGATATATATGGAGTTTGCATGTCTCTAAAGTTCCAATAGTAAAACTTGTATTTTATTATGTAGGCCAGGGCATCATTTCTCAGTTGTATAAGTAATTTTTGGGTTCTGTTATACATTAATGAATTGCCTTAAGAAAAGACTAGTGAAATCATCCTCACAGAATTGTCATGGTTATCAAAAATCGAATTCAATTGAGGGCATGCTTTTTGTTAAATATGCCTCAAACATGGGTTTTATAAGAGTTCTAACCTTTGTATGAGCTGTGGATAATACCAGGCTGGTTTTGTCAGACACCCACTACCCACCCCTAGTACAGAAACTAAATTACCCTAGCTCATCTCAGTGTTGTGAAATGGATTCTAACTATGAAACTATTAGGAACAGTTTGCCTACTCACAGATTGCTGGCAAAAAGGCACCAGAAGGCAAATTCCTGGAATATTCACTCATACGTATCTAGAATTGGGAGAGAAGGGGAGAGCAGAGATGACTAAAAGAGGACAAGCAGAAACAAGTTTAGAGTTACCAGGGTAGTTTTGAGCTTGAAAATGACTGTCTACATTGCCAGACAGTCTTCTTTTATGCCAAGAGGTATTCTGGCAACAGAATAGATCTGAAGTGGATTCTTGTTCAGAGGAAGGAGACATTTTATTTTAATAAGCCCTACAAAGAGGGATGATTGTACTGGAAATGGCGCCTCTGGAGTTTTCAATCTTGGAAATGCTCTCAATAATGCCTTCTTTGATGGCTTTGTGAGAAATTAATAAAAGTGGGTGAATATTTTTGTGTAGAATTAGGCACTGTCATACATTACTTTCAGTCTTCCACTCCAGAGACTAACTGGACATGAATAAGAACAAAAGATGAAGAGCATGCTTTTTGTGTCTACTTCAAAAAAGGTGTGAGGCTTTGCAATCTCATTGGTCAAACCTGCTGACTTCTGGGTGGAACATGAGCATAATACACATGAAAAGCACCTCGCCTGTCATGAACCGGATAGCAAGTTATGTGGGAAGGTTGAGAAGCTCAGATATTTATAGTCTTGCTCTACCAAAGGTAAGTGTGACCCCTTCCACTATGCATGATCTGCTTACACATTAAAGCACTGCAGCAGATGGCGCCTTTCATAAAGAGCCCCAGATGGAGAAAATAGCCAGAAAGCAAAAAAGCCTCCAAGTTCACAGCAAGGCTCCAGGTAAGAGTAAAAACCCAAGAACAGGAGGCTGAACTCCAAGGAGCAGGAGATTTCAGGAACTACAGTAATGCCAGGAGCTGTAACTATACGGTGAAGGACCAGGAAATTTTAAAACTCATCAGAGGTGAGGAAACGCACAAACATGGAGCAAAAAGTGTTGCAATGCAATGAATTGCAATTCAGATGGCTTGTATGCATTAAAGAAAGGTAAAATCCATACAGGAAGAGAGCTTAGGTATATTGAATTGAGAATCTCTTCATAACTCCTAGTGGTAAAGTGGTCATCTTGTAAAGGGCAAGACATTTTCCTGAAATATTTGCTAGAGGTTTCTGGGAAAGATAAGGTAAGGCAGTATGGAGACTCTAAAGGCATCTTCCACCAAGGTCTCCCCCAGTAAAAAGAGGACAGGAAATCATAGAAGCGAGTCAACCACGTGTGGCATCCTGCCAGTGGCAACCTGGTCTGAAATGCTCTTGTGAAGTGGCGTGTCCTTCTCACGAAAGGTCAACTCGGGAGCTGTCATCAGGTGGGACATCAGTGCAACATCACCCAAATAAACAGTTGGTTAATGGACCAGAATTGGGCTGTGCTCTGGCTAAGCATGCCTCTCTCTGCTGCCTCGGCCATGATATCATCAAGGCTGTACCTTGGAGCAGGGAGTAACTAGAAGCAAATATCTTTAGCAAAGAAAGAGGTTGGGATATGGAAATTTTAAACCTCCAGAAAACTAGGATGATGTGCAGTGGCCACCTCCACATGATGCAAACTGAGCAGACTAGAGTTCCTGTTTCGTCCCACCGTTATACGGCAAGGTTTGATGCCTCATCAAGAGCATGGACTCCTATCTAGGACCCTTCAGAGCATAGGCCTGTCCCACTGGAAGATTTTAAGTTTTAATTCAATGGCAAAGTCTCAAATATGCCTAAGCAGTCAAAGGCTTCAAAGTTATTGAGTGAAAACTTTAGTCACTAGAAGTTCTAGTTTTGTTCTAGGCAGAGTGTTTGGAATCAAAAGAAAAGTATTCACTAAGTCTGCAAAAAAGATGTAGCAAGCCTCATAGAAATGTTGCTGTCTACATAGTCCCACTTTGCCCCAACCAGGCAATTTGAGCTAGTGAAGTAAGACTCAGTGGACTGGAATAAAGCACACCAGTTTGCAATATTGCTAGGCGAGTACTTGTGAAAATTAGAAATCCTCATCTGCCTGTAGGGGATCACTTTGATGAAAGTCCTTAGTAGGTTACCACTTTCTGTGGCCTCTTGGCATTATATTTTAGATAGAGAACCCCCCGCCAAACTGAATGTGTTATTCTAAAAAGTAAAATACTAATAATCATGATACTCAAGACATTTTCATCCTACGCGATTGTTTGCTTTTAGTGGTACTGGTCCTTTCTTAGACAGAACTGGGTTATTTACAACCTGATAGTCCTGAGGGTGATTTGTCACTGTGTCAAGTGTCAATAGTTTCAGATAGTGAAGCCAGATAAGTCTCTTCCAATAAAATCCCTAGTTGATACATGTTTAAGTATTTCTATTTATGAATCTATTTTTAGTTCAGCAGCTCTGAATTTTATTATATGATATTATAGTATTGCCCTTATTACTTTTCATTGCGGAGATATCATATAGTTTTGTAGGTGCTGTATAGTATTTTATTGAAGTTCTTATTTTTAATATTAGAATGTTTATCTTTACTCATATTGTGTTTTATAGATTAATGGTAGTACCTTTTTGGAACTCTTTTGTGTATGTCATTTATTATCAAAATTCTAATAAAATATTTTGAACATAGAATTTAATAACAAAACTTTTAGTAGAGATGTTTTTTAAATTGTGTGTATGAAAATACCACTTTTAGAAAGTAGGCATTTTCCTGTCAAACCATTCTGTGTGCCTCTGTCTCTTTCTAGATTGACTGCCTGGTTTTAGAGTGACAGGGCCTGGGGATGTGCATTCACTGTAGACAGCCACTGGGAGGGGTTGAGGTATGTCTGGCCCTTCCTGGATGACTCAGAGCTGAAATGAATGGGGCTTGGATGCATTTACAGTAGTGGGAGGAGATTTCCTTGCACCTGAATAGGTCCTGTCTTCCTTGCACAATGCTCTCTTCACCCCCTATGGTCATACTGCACCAATGAGGACAGAACTGGTTTGGACTGGGTGTCAGAGATCCTTGCAAAAAAAGAACAAAGACAAAATTACATTTAAGTAGTAGACTTAAACCCCAGACCTTTAGATCACTTCTGGACTCAAGAGGAACCTTTGCCAAGGAGAAGAGCTGTGAGGAGGAGTACTGCCCCTTTCCTGTGTGCTGGGTGGAGTTGGCCTGCAGTTGCTGTTTCTGCCAAGGAAAGGACAAAGAATGGAACTTTGCTGTGAACCTGCTTGAAGAAAATATTCAAGGGCCTTTGTGTGCTGGCCTCCTGTTCTGAAGTCTCAGAGAGACAAAGACTTCACCCCCAGCTCCCCTGAACTCTATTGCTGAGAGTTCTGACCTGGCAGGAGGGGCCTATTACAGTTTTGGACCTCCATGACGCTGTGCATAGTTATAGACTTCGTTTCCAAGGTACTGTTTGTTTGGGGGTCTTCGTGCCTAATGCCGCACAACTTGCAATGCCACAATAGGCAAAGTGGAGCTATTTGATTTCTACAAGCTATAGTTTTGCAATAACTGTTCTAAAGTCATATTTCATTACCTGTATGTTGGGTTTTTTGTAGTTTTGCTCTTGTTGAGTTTAGATAAAGATACTTTATTTTTCTCAACTGGTGTGGTATCCATTTTTGATGTTATCACTGTATTATTGTGTTTTTTTAGTACAAATACTTTACACATTGCCTTTGGGAAAAGCCTGTATGCTCGTGCCAAGCTACCAAGGGGGTGAGCAGGGGTTATCTAAAGTGATTATCTCCCTTATCCTGACTAGAAGCAAGGGTCCCTATTCGGACAAAGGTACCTATCTCTGCCAATTAGAGACCCCCATTTTTAACAAACTGGGACAAACGTGCAGCAGAACGCACCAATCTTGATGCACACCCCTCCCTCCTTTGCAGTCAATAAGTCCAACACATATTGATGTTGCATCATCATTACGCATAAGGCAATCAGTTCTTCCTTCATCGAATTAAGGCTGAGGTCAGTGCTGGTCATCATGTTGAACATTTCCCACTTGTTTATCGTTAACCAGCGAGTTTTCACTTTCGCTTGCACAGTGAAGATAGGAATGCACCCTACTGCATTGATTTGTGTGTGAGAAAAAAGTTTGAATTTGTCTGGAATGTATTTGTACTGAGCACTGCCAAAATATTAAGCAGTTATTTTCTCTCAAGCCTGATGCAACAGAGTTCTCTTCTTCCTTAGCAGGTGTTGGTGCAACTCCAACAGATATTCCCTGTAAATGACCAGGGTTGGTTGTGTATGGTGATGAGGGAGTTGAGGCCATGCCATCTGGGGATGAGCTGAGTGTAAGCAAACTCACCACACTACCAGTAGGTATCCATCAGCGTTGAGGTGCCCCATTGCATGTCCAGAATGTGCAGCACTGTACCACAGTTCTCATTCATCCCCAGTGAAATGGTTCCTTTTCCTCTGAAACACAACAAATACAGTGTCAGCTTGTAAGCTGCTTTAACGGCAGTGAGTGAGTGGCCAGGTTGTATTTTGCGGCCTCTTCTTTTAGTGGCCAAGGCCCTGAGGAGAGTGCACTTGCAGGCAGTAAGTTCCTTTGTGTGGGTAGGGGCAAATGTTAAAGTAAAGACACACCTTCTCGGGCATTTCCGTTGTCCATTACCCAAGGCCTGTGGAGATCTTCTACATGTTTCTTTCAGTGTCCCAGCAGAGATGTTGTGCTAGGTGGCTTGATGTCCTACTTTTTATCCCCAATCCAGGCTAGATGTTTATCTCCAAGATCCTCTGACCATTTAATTCCACGTTGGACCTTATAAGTCTCTTCCCCAGTTGGTTCCCCAATCGATGATAGTGATAGCGAGTCCTTAGAAACTAATTGCATGATTGCATGCAAGGATCTATGGGCACTTTCGTCTCTGTCATCGACTTTGAAGTCTTGGAGCCTAGATGCCATCACTTCGCTGACGAAGATGTAATCAATGGTGGATTTGTACCTAAAGGTAGGGTTTGAGCGCCAGCAAGCAGAACAAGCTTCTTTAAGAATTTGAGCAAAGGTTTTTGGGTGATTGTGAAAAAGACCGTACAGGGTTGCAACATCGCTTGTCTAGTTGAGGGAGTTCAAAATCATGGCCAATGCCCTTGTATTAAAGTCCCCAACTATGATTACCTGATGGGAGTCATATTCATTCAGCAGCTCATCAATCATATTTACTAAGGAGTCCAGAGCCTCTTTCTTCTGGTACTGAGCGGGGTTGAGGTATCAGTTAATTAGCAGCAGCCGTAGGTCTTGGGAACTTAACTTTAAGCCTTTGATGAGCAGGGCTTGAACAGCGTACAAATTGCTGGGTATTTTCGTGGCCACTATATTTTGGGCGTGCTTGATAAAAATGGAGAGACTGCCAGACAGGCAGACAAATATGTTGTGCTTTGTAGCACTGCGAGGAAATTCATAAAATCCTGTGAGTGGCATGGGTGCTGCGGCCCAATTCTCCTGTAGGCATAATGTTTCTCCATTAAGGAGGTAGTTGAGGGCTTAGTTTTCCTCTGAGAGTTACTTGTGGCCTGCAACATTCCAGGAGATGATTGTCAATTGTTGGCTGAGGCCTTCCTCCCTGGTGAGTTTCCTTTGCATCTGTCTTGAGCTGGGGTTAGGGATGTCAGGTGGAGGAAATTTGGCCTGCTGTAGTGTTTCCAATAGGGGGGGGGGCGGGGGTGCACTGCTCTTTGGTCATTTGTGCATGTTATTTTGAAAGCCTTGAAAATCTTGGGACAGGTTTGGGGACTTCTGTTGTTGGTTGTACCACTCAGGTTGGAATGTGCCGCTTTCCTCAGAGGAGAGGCTGTGTGGATATTTCGCAAAGTGAGGGAGTGTGATGTCTTTTCCCCATTCTGCCAGGTGGGGCACTTCCTTGAGCGCTGCAACTTGCTGTTGTTGGTGTCCGACTCAAATGAGTTAATTCTCCATGGGTGTCCCCAGGGAGATTTTGGAATTTGACCCTGGCAAGGTCTTTTGATTTGATGGGTACCAACAATGGCATGTGTTTAAATAAACAAAGTGTGTTGCCCCTATTTAAGATGTCATACAATCCTTTCATGCAGCATCTGGGAGTTTACACTGCCTCGTGGGATTGCAGATCCTCCTTTATGGCTTTGGGAACTGCTATTTCCAATCTTTGTGCTTGAGTTGAGCTTGGTGGGCTGGAGCCCAACCGCTCTGTTGTGGAATGTTCATTTATGGTGGTGCCCAAGCTTGCAGGGGCGTGGGGCTGAATGCAAGACAGTAGGAGGAAATTTGATGGGGCCCATGCTGTGTGCTTGCTAGGCGCTCTGCTTGTAACATTGGCAGGGGCCAGTGCTGGCATCCACCCTCTTCCTCTTGTTTGATAGTACATGTGTGAACCCAGGGCTGGACTTGCCATGCCTGAGGGCAGGACTTCTGATGAGTTCCTGTAGGAGAGTAGTCTTTGGATCATGTGCTGAATCCTTGGTTGTCATCTTTTTTTTAGCCCAGTTTGGAGGTGAAGATTGGGTATAGTGGTGCTGCGGCGACTCTGCAAATACTCAGAAATATGAGCAGGATTATAGGACCTTGGTGTATAGTAACCATGCCTTCCTACCACCTTAGTGCCCACAAGCCCAGGACCGACTAGCTATAGTGTCTCACTAGCTATCCTACACAGTCACGGAGAAGCAAATGATAAGACACCCCAGAACACAACACTCCCGGATCTCTCAGGAATTGCGTTAACAAGACACACCTTTTCGATCACACTCTCATACCTGTCCACAATAAAATCTGACTGTATAAGAGTATAGTTTAACATGTTTCTTTTAACTATCATGCTCTAACATGCAGTATACATGCCACAACAATTAGAAAAATGCATAACACAAATATGGTTAGCATTGCAGCTGGGCCATACATCATAAAGGGAGGTGTCATCATATAAAGACAATGGAGAAAGGACTATAGTGCCTCACCTCCCTCCCCTTGGTAAAAAGAAGTATTATTATATAATAGAAGATCTCTTGGCTTTGCCAGCAGACCCCATACCTTAGACCATAGATGGTATTTCTACACCGTAGGTGCATGTTGCTCTTCTCCATGTAAAGGTCCATCTCCTAGTGTGTGTCAACTAAACATGTATCCCCGTAATATCAAAGTACGAGCTTCCAGCAGCAGCTGTGTTAGTGTGTTTTGTCTAGGTGCTCGGGCCTGACCGGAACAGAATAACAAGGGGCATTGTTTATCGACCTTGCTCACAATGTTCAGACTAAACTCCAGGAACAGGCACAGTCTTAAAATTAAGATTTTTCTCAGTTTAGTAGTAGTATAGTTAGGACTCCTAACTTTAGGACTCCTAAATGCCTTCTGTGAATACCGAAAGTCTTAAAATTAGGATTTTTCTCAATTTAGTAGTCCTAAGTTTAGGACTCCTAACTTTAGGACTCCTAAATGCCTTCTGTGAATACCGAAAGCCTTGGAATTTTTCTCAATTTAGTAGTCCTAAATTTAGACTTAGGACTACTAAATTGAGAAAAATCCTAATTTTAAGACTTTCGGTATTCACAGAAGGCATTTAGGAGTCCTAAAGTTAGGAGTCCTAACTATACTACTACTAAACTGAGAAAAATCCTAATTTTAAGACTTTCGGTATTCACAGAAGGCATTTAGGAGTCCTAAAGTTAGGACTCCTAACTTCTGTGAATACCGAAATGAGTAAGTGCCTTCTGTGAATACCAAAATGAGTAAGTGCCTTCTGTGAATACCAAAATGGTAGTAAGTTTAGGATTTTGTCTTAAGTTAGTTCTGTGAATCGGGCCCCTGGAGTATTAATATATCATGCCCAGCCAGGTACCCATTCGATCCTAGGGCATTAATGAAACCTTCGCTTCACAGTTGAAGCAGTGGTTAAAATGTAATTTTATTTATTTATTATTAAACAATTAATATTTATGTATCCCTGTGTTAGATTTTTTCCATGTATATGTCATTTTAAAGATAGAAATAGTCTCTATATTTATAAATCAGTGTTGAGTTTTTATTGTGTTGTGTTCTACTTATTTACTGTTTTGGTGCCACCACATTCCAATGCACTACCCTATTTTTCACCCTATACTGCTCTCAATATATCCTCTACCTCCACTATCTGACTCATCCCAAACACCATTCTAATACTGTGACCCCCAAATTGACCCTTTCTAGACTCTTCCCTCTTCTACCCCTCCTTGCATCATCTCAAACCTCTTTTACTATTCAGGTTTCCCAAACAAGCCTTTCTAAACCCTATGACTCTTCCCCCCCACCTACTCTTTACCAGTCACGGTTGGTAGTGGGAGTACCTGCGGGGCGGTGGTGTGGGGAGGGGGAGGGGAAGTGTGGGGGGTAGTAAACTATGGATTACAGAGGGTTACAGGTAAGTAAACATATAAATAGATAAAACGAATTTCGGTGCACGCACTGCATCGCATTTGGGGATGCAGTGCACGCAACAAAATTTGTTTTATTTATTTATATGTTTACTTACCTGTAAACCTCCATAATCAATAGTTTACTACCCCCCCACCCTGCCCCTCCCCCTCCCCACGTCACCGCCCCACTGGTACTCCCACTACCAACCACGGCTGCTCTTTACTCATACAAACATCCTCCCACTGCTGTGTTCTCCAAAACACAGACCCTTCAATCTTCTGTCCCTGCACTATCCTTTTCAATCCAACTAACAGACTCACATGTGCACCGCTCAAATTAATTTCATATTTCCCTATACTTATTCCCCACTAATCCTGTTTGGGTTCCGGAGAAGCATGCTACCCGACCAAAAAGCACTTTGATGCCTTGCTAGGGGTAGTAAGGGCTATATTACAATTAAATACTTTGCACATGCTGGTCTCCTAAGTTAAGCTTGACTGCTTATTTGCCAAGCTTCAGAGGGATGAGCAAGGATTTATTTAGACTTGACTATACCTATAAGTGATTGTGGTATTATTACTAGCTGAAGGTGGATAACCCCACCTACTAATAATCCACTTTCCTATAGTCAGTGTTACCATATACTGCATTTCCCACAATGCATCTGGGTTAATTGTGTGCTGGTATTCCAGGCAGTGTGCTCCCTTTCCCTTTGTGATCACTCCTTGTTGAGTTGTTGGGCTGACAAGTTCTGGCATGCACTTGCGCTTTGGGAGTGGTACAGAAACCTGTAAAGATTGGGAGTAGAGTGCCAGAACTAATTTGTACCTGTTATTCTCTACTGAAGAAGGACCGCACTGACCTGCACCAACAATGGTGAATACTAATGACTTTCAACTAAAGCCATTGTTATCATGCACTTAATTTACTTCCATGCATCTGGATTACTTGCGTGCTGGTATGCCAGGCAGTGTGCTCTTCTGGCACTTTTGCTAATTTAAAAATGCATTGTGCTATTTTTAATTGCATACATAAAGTATAACGTATTTTGTGTTTAGCTAAAGTATATTTTGATACATGAAGTACATTTATTTTCGTAAAGATAGAATAGGAATATGTTATCTTATCCTATGTATTAGCTCTTATATTTTCCACTTGGGAAGACCTTGTAAACCAGTGTAAGCTTCTCTGGTGTAAAATCAGTTTCTTCGTGTTTAGTGTTTGACCCCTGCTTTGGGTTGACGCTTGGCAAAAAGAACTTAACCATTGAATGTGTGCACATATTTGTCATTCTATTGACTACCAGTGCAGTCCTACAGAGAAGCAGGGTAATAAAGTGACAAACAGCAAGGAGATTGAACGAATGTTTTAATTAATATCAGGCAGTCTCATCCAATGACTGGTTTCTGCCCAAAGTGGCAGAGTGGGGGAAAATCGATGGACTGGGATGCTGCATGGGCATTTTCTAACTTCAAGCATTCCATACATTACCTTGTTCGTTGCTGAAGCTGGCAAATAGGCTGATATTGAGAGTTTGTAAGTTAACATTAGCAGTAGATAGTTCTATGCAGCTACGTATTTGTCTAGTCCGTGAATAGTATCAAGCAGAAAGATGTAGGTGTGATCTTGAATGTCACAATGCATGCTGATGGAGGCATGCTGGCCAGTTTCTCCCAGTCGCGCGCTATCATAGTTCCCAGTTCTAACCTGTGATGTGAACCCAGGAGCCTAATGTGGCAAAATGTACATACTGGAGCCGAGGCTGAGGGAGGTGTGAGACCGATACATGCTTCTGGTCTTGGCAGCTGCATCTGACTTCAGTGTGGCGTCCAACAGGCAAAAATTCTATCAGCAGGAACAGATATTAATCACTGACCAGGTACTACTCTTTGGTGCGCAACAATCCCAGCCCTCTGAGGGGTGCCTTCAGAAGTGCACTGGAAGCACAGTGCATGCAGACTCCTTCCCCTAGGTTAAAGAGCTGTTGACATAGGAGCTGATGAGTCTTTCCTAATCCCGTGGGGTCCAGAGCCTGGATTCCTCATTACAAGTGAGCCTCTCCCTTCTGAGCCTACATGAAGAGGAGACAGCTATCCAGGGTGGGCATAAGGGATATTGCCATTCTGGCAAGGCATCCCCAAAGGACAAACCTCATTTGAATACACCTTGCTGTGCCCGCATAGCCTCTGACACACATGGCTATGGACACAGGTGGGCACACGTCCCATTATACACCTTGTAGGTGTTCTGTTCTTTTAAGTTGAAAACACACACCTGGCTTATATGGCCCTTGACCTTGCCACTCTTCTCTATTAGCAGCTACATTCCTGCACTGGATGCCCAACCCACTGCTGCATACCCTCCAGAGGAGACCTCAAAAGCAGAATGTGCATTCAAATCAACACTGGGTGCACTTGGAAATAACCCTATGGTGGTAGTTGTCACCTGCAGTATAGCACGACCCTCAAGGGCATGCCTCACAGCATTACATGAAACCTCACTGCTGATCCAGTCATGGAATGCCCCACCCAATGCTTCTCCTTCTTGAAGTACTGGGTATTTTAGACCCAGCGGTGCAGGGGCACACACCCTATGACTTCTGGGTTCACCCTGTTCCGGACCTACAGAAACACAGAGTCTTCTGGGTGAAGTCAAAGAATCGTTTATTGGCTGCAGACCAATGACAGGTATCCTAGAAGTACAACAGCGTGTATGTTCTCAGGAGACTGCTGCAAATCATAGGAACGGACTTCTCCTTAAGTACAAAATATCATGCTCCAGGCACACATTCCTTGGTTTACGATATGGCCATATAAAGGTATACATTACAAACGAAAAAGCAGAGTCATGATGACCATCCCACATTCCAGTTCGGCCAGCCCACAATGATTTACACAGTAAGGTTCAGATCCCACGTTTGATGTAAAGAGACCCCCCAATAAACATGAGCATCTCCTGTTTTGGGAAACAAGTCATAAAGCAGGAACAAGCAGGTGTAGAAGAGATTAGCCGGGGGATTGTGTAGAATGAAAGGGTTTTATGACGGGTCAAGCCCTGATGCTAATCACAGGTGGACGGAGGAAGGAGAGCTCGTGAGACCGGTTTGACCCAGGGCAGCAGAGCCAGCTGCCCAGGTCACAGAGAAGTCAGAGGGAAAGCCCATGTACTGTGAGGCCCGTATTAACTCCATTATAGCCTATGTGAGGGCAATGACAAGATGGCCACTGCTTCCAAAATGGAACCCGCGTAGTGTAGCAGAATAACGTGTACACAGTGCATTCATAGCTAGAACGGTATATAAAGCACTCGTACATGCCGCATTTACCATTTGCGGTTCGCTAATACCAAGATAGACAGGGGTAGGGCCCTGTCCCCTACGCGGTCCCGAATATTAAAGTACGACAGACCCTCCTTTTGCCCTTACATAGGCAATTACTATATTCATCTTAATCCGAGTCTAGGTCAATGTCCGCAAAGTCATGGAGATGTTGCTGTAGCATCATCCTATTACTTAGCTCGTCCCTCGATACAGGTTTCCTTACACATAAGGTAGCACAGAGGCCACATATCGCAGGAGCACACTGTATGCACAGACAGAACAGGAAAAGAATGGCTAAGATCATTCCAATGACCATCAGAACTTTCCAACCCCAGGCAGATATCAATTCCCAGAACCACCCCACCAGTGACCAATCTCCCTTATCCACGTGTATGGCTTCAGATATTTTATGGAGTTTGGAGATGGCTTGATACACTGTTGGAGCATTATCTGGTATGAAAATGCAGCAACTGGATTGGATGACCTTGCATACCCCACCGCGGTCTGCAAGAATAACGTCTAGAACCATGCGGTTCTGCAGAGTCATAAGGCGATCCGCTTGGAGCTCAGCTGTCAGATTACTAAGGGCACCAGCCGTGACATTGACAGTGGATTCAACCACACGTGTCAGCTGTCTCAGGTTCCTACTATTGACCATAGGTCCCCAAAACGGCAGGAAACCCAAGAAGAAGTCTCCTGCTTCCTGACCGGCAGTATCTTCCTTACTAATCACACCTCTCACAACTCTGGTCTTGTGATAGTCAGAGGCGGCAGTAAATGTCGGCGGTAGCAAGTTCGCAATATAACATGTGCCCGAGAAATCAGGGGGCAGCCATGTATATGCTCGGTCATTACAGATGAAATATGTGCCCTTGGCAGCTAGAAACGCAGGGGAAAACTGTGACGGGAAAGTGTACGTTTCAGTACAGTCACTTCTTCCCAGTTGAGCTCTAGGATTCTGACCATTACCCTGTAAGCAGAACCGACCCATGTGGGGTACGACCCAGATTGGAGATGAGATTTTTCGCTGTCTTTCACCCAGACTAATACTATACCCCGTCGCGTTCCATCCTACATAAGGTCTCAGCTCTTCTTTGGGAATAGATGAGTATGCATTGATATCCCTACTCATATCGGCAACTCCTTTCATCAAAGCCTTATTATTGGTGATAGGTCTGATGGAACGCGGTTGGCGAGGGGAGTATGTATCTAGGGCATAGAGAAACATGGTTTGGAATGCCCATGACGATCCATTGTAACTGTACGGTAGCACCAGGTAGGGAATACCTTTGTTAATGGTATGTGGCATTAACCCACACACCCAGCAATTGGTCGTATTCATTACCAGTTGGTGCTGGTGCAAGAGTTGGATAAACGAGTTATTTACAAACTCTGATCGTCTGGTCTGTTCGTGCTCAGGCAAAGGGTGAAAAGAGTGAGAGGAGGCAGTAGAAAGAGATATAGGCTGTTGAGTGGGTTCAATGGGCTTTTGAGCGGAGAAGAACACAAATCCTACAATAAACATTATGATACTACACAGTGTAAAAAGGCACAAAAAGACAAAACATTTACTTTTCACAATTCTACACATTCTTGCGTTAAAGTTCATTTCCTCAATCGGTCTCTCCATCTTAAAAAACTCCATCCTCTACTCGGGCCGCTCGCGGCGGATGAGTTTCTTCTGCTAAGGAGTACGCCTGTCAGTCCAGGGAAACGCCCTAGACCAACCAGAACCGTCGACCTAGCGTCTTCGGCCTGTACCCCAAAGTCTTGGCACCGCGACCCTGCGGCAGAACCCGGATGGTGGTTCGAAAAACAAAAATCAAGAAAGTCCTTCAGATGGGAGAGCAAAAAATGTCAAAAGGGAAATAGTGAGGAAAATCTTTATTTGTCCATGGGCCTTGGTCTCAAATTATAGCGAAGGCGGCCAGGTGCTGTTTGGTCTTGAAACAAAAGTTCAGGCTCAGTGGTGTGCAGTCGACTTGATGGTGGCACAGCTTCCTGCAGAATATTGTCACTCTCTTGGTCTGAAACTGTGCCTCTTAAGCGTGCGTCACTGAATGGTACAAAGCGAGGTACAATGTCTGTCTCAGAGTCGGCGATACCCTCCTTGACCCACTGGTCATATGGCAGAGGCAAGGGGACTATTTTGCAGTGGGTACCATGGATCCAGTGTTTCCTCCCTTTTACTCGTACCGCTGATCTCGTCGACAGGAGAACAAGATGAGGGCCGATCCAGCGAGGCTCGTCGTTGCCCTTACGCTGGAAATTCCGGACCAGGACCCACGAGCCAGGGTTGATAGGGTGTCCAGGAGGTTCAGAGGCTTGGGGAAGAGTATCATGTACCTGTTGGTGCAAAACACGCAGTTTAACAGTCAAATCATACAGGTAATCGAGCAGTACTGGATGCTCTATTTCGCTAAATTTCGCCGGTCTTGGCACGCCCCATACATTAGCCGGGCGGCCAAAGACGACCTCATAAGGGCTAAGTCCCACTCGTGAGTGTATGGTCATTCTGGTGGACAGGAGTGCTAAGGGCAGAGCGTCAGGCCATTTAAGACCGGTGCTCGCCTGAATTTTGGCCAGCTTGAGCTTTAAGGCTCCATTGTAGCGTTCTACTAATCCAGCTGATTGAGGGTGATTTGCAGCGTGGAACTTCTGCTTTATCCCTAGCCCTTCACATACATTCTTCATCACTTTACCCACAAACTCACTTCCGTTATCACACCACACCATTCTTGGCATCCCAAACCTAGGGAAAAACTCCTTCACAAGGGCTTTGGCTGTGGATAGGGCAGTGTTATCCTTCAGAGGATAAGCCTCTATCCATTTTGAGAAAGCACAAACAACCACCAGTACATATTTCAGGTTGTTGCATCTTTCCATGTGAATAAAGTCCAGCTGCAAAACTTCGAATGGACATGATGGGGGTGCAAAGTGACCAGCTGGAGTTGGGGTTCCCCTACCAGGGTTGTACTTCAAGCATACTATGCAATTCTTGACCACATTCTCTGCACACTTGGGAATCCCAGCATTCTGCCATACTGGAGCCAACAACTTGCATATACCTTTCGTACTGATATGTGCCATTCCATGTGCCATAGTAACCACTGGAGGCACATATGCATCAGGCAACAACCATCGCCTATGTTCTGTCAGATCAGTCCAACAACCATTCTCATCCAACTTACCCATACTTTCTCTCCACTTGCTTAACTCTTCCTCGGTGGCTTCAGCCTGAAGCGACTTCACACTCTCTATTGTGTTCTCACACATCCCAACATTATTAACCCATCTTGCGGGGCCTACAACATACATTCTAGTCTTCACATTCTGTGCCGTTTCTTTCGCAGTCTCATCAGCAAACGCATTCCCACGTCCAACATCATCTGTGACTTTCCTGTGCGCACTGCATTTCATGATCGCAACTTGCAACGGTAGGGTCAGTGACTCAAGGAGATCATTCACCAACTTGCCATTCTGAATTTTAGCTCCATGCGACGTCAGGAACCCACGCTCTTTCCACAAACGCCCAAAATTATGAGCCACGCCAAAGGCGTACTGGCTATCTGTGTATATGTTCACTCTCATTCCTTCAGACAACACACATGCTCTCGTGAGGGCGATTAATTCTGCTGCTTGGGCCGAATTATGTGGTACCCGTGCAGTTTCCACGACCGTGTGCAAAGTCGTGATAGCATATGCAGCAGTTCTGTCACCATTAGGGAGCTTAAAACAGGACCCATCTACCCATAAAGTGCCATCACACTCAGTCAGGGGAGTATCTTTCAGATCTACTCTCCCTTTCGTCTCTTCTTCCGTTCTGAACAGACACTCATGCTGTTCAATCTCATCTGAGTCTGCTGGAATTGGCAACAATGTAGCTGGATTCAGCGTATTGCATCTTTTTATGTGTATGTGATTAGCTAACAATGTAAGTTCATAACCTGATAATCGCGCACTAGTCAAGTGTTGTGTCTTAGTCCTATTTAATAATGTGTCTACAGCATGTGGAACCATAACAATCAATGTATTGTCCATTACCAAACCAGCAGATTGTCGGATAGACATCGCTGCAGCAGCTGTCGCTCTCAGACAGCTTGGCAATGCCCTCGCTACAGGGTCCAAGGTGGATGAAAAATATGCGCATGGGCGCGGTCTGTCGCCAAAAGGCTGTGTTAACACTGATAATGCACATCCATCTTTCTCGTGAACATACAATGTAAAAGGCTTACTGTAGTCAGGGGTACCCAACACAGGTGCTGAACATAATGCATTACGCAATTCCACAAAACTTTTCTGGCACTCTTCAGACCATGGGATAGGATTTGGCGTGTCTTTGCATGTTAAGGCTAATAAAGGTTTTGCCAACAAAGAAAAACTAGGGATCCAATGCCTACAGTATGAAGTGATGCCCAAGAAAGCACGCACTTCTCTCTGTGTCTTTGGCACACTCAACTGTGCAATGGCTTGAATTCTTTCTGGGGTCAGTTTCCTTCCCTCCTTCGATAAGAGATGACCTAAGTAGGTCACTTCTTGTCGACAATATTGCAGCTTAGAGAGAGACACTTTGTGATGGTAAGCGGATAAATGGCGCAACAGTGACAATGTGGCTTCTTTACAGATCTTCTCAGTATCCGCAGCGATCAGTAAATCGTCCACGTACTGAATCAGGATAGCGCCACTGGGTAGAACAAGTGCATCAAGCTGCGCTTTCAAAGCTTGACTGTATATGGATGGACTCTCACAGTAGCCCTGGGGAACGCGTTTGAAGCGGAAGCTTCGGCCTCCCAGACTAAAACCAAAAATGTCTCTGCTCTCTTCTGCAATTGGGATGCTAAAGAAAGCATTCTTTAAATCGATCACTGAAAACCATACAGCAGAGGCTGGAATCATCGTTAACAAGGCAGTTATATCAGGGACAACTGGAAACTGTGGCACAACAATCTTATTAACCTCTCTAAGATCAATCACAAATCTGTAAACAGGTGGCTGTGAAGGATCCGTTCGTTTTAAGACAGGTAAAATCGGACTATTGCAAACGTTGCCTCTTGTCTCTTCAATCACACCTTTATTAATCAGGTCGCTGACAATGTCTAACAATGCTTTCTGGCCTTCATTAGAGATTTTGTACTGGGGAATACGTGGCAGTCTGACATTAGCCTTTAAAGTCACCACATATAGCGGTATCTCCAAGAGGCCCACATCATTGGGACCAGTAGCCCAAAGGGCATCCGGAAGGGATGACAATTCAGGCGGCATTGTATTTTTAGACAAGTACATCGGGGAAATCACTTTCTTGCCTAATGTAAGTTGTACTCCTGAAGGAGAACAATACAGTGTAGCGTGCAATCTTTTCAACAAATCTAATCCCAGCAAATTCTCACCACAACCCTTTGTTAGGATCAGGGGTGCTTTCAGCTTGCAAGGTCCAACAGAAAGTGACATGGGACTAGAAATCGGGTTCCTAACTGGGGCGCCAGAAAAACCTACTGAAACATTTATCTCGCCAGACAAAGGTGCGCCAGGGAGTTTTGAATGCATGATTGAACTCTTTGCAGCACCAGTGTCTAGCAGAAAAGGCTCCGTTACATTTGCTGTAGTCACCTCAACATACGGTCCACTCTGATCCACTGGCACTGAAACAACTCCCTCTCTCTGTCTATGGCTGTCCTAGTAATCATTATTCTCTGCATCACCGTCCTCTGCATAATAATCATTATTATAATACTGGGCCGTATTACTAGTCGCGTTAGCTTGCTGATCAAAACTATTGATGGTATTTTGAGGCGGCAGAGGACGCGCGTTCTGGGGAGCATTTCCACGCCCTCTGCCTCTAGGAGCTTGCTGACCACCCCTACCTCTTGCGCCATACGCATTACCGTTCCGCTGCATTAATTTAGGGCAACTATATTTATAATGACCTTCCTCTTTGCAGTATGAACATTGGTTGGGACCTACAGGGACACGTGGTTGATAATACCCATTCATTTGCTGATTGTTCTGAAACTGTTGGGGTTGGTGATAGACACCTTGGGGTTGCCTATAATTATTCTGACCTCCACGTGGCGGATAGGCCTGCTCTAAAAGGACCTTTGTCTTTAATTCCTTCGTTTTCTTTTCTGTTCTATCTTTCTCGTCCTTATCTCTATTTTCATAATACTGTGCAGTAGCCAGTATTTGCGCTGAAGAAGAAACAGCCCAGGAACTCTCTGAATCTTTTAACTTTTTACACAGGTCAGGAAGTAGATTCTGCACAAACTTATCCACAAATAACCGTTGGCCACCCTCAGTACTCATGTCCTGCCCACTGTGGTCAATAAACGTTTCTTCAAACCTAGTAAAGAAGTCTGACACTGTCTCATCTTTCTTCTGCTTGCATGCAGATAACTTGTCCCAATTTACGCGCATCGCAGGCATTATTGTCTTCATATACGTGATGATTCTACCAGGCAATTCAGCTACTAAAGGTTCTGGTTTCGCACCACCAGTTTGTCTAGCATCAGCAGCAACAATGTTGGCCCATGTATCCCCTAGTTCTGCATTGTGATCTACATTACGAATTGATCCCCATAGAGGCTGTGGAACAACATTACCAAACAACATGTCTATATCGGCCAGATTCATAACGCATGACCCTGCCGTCTGTGACAACTCTTTATAATAACCTGCTGGGTTCTTACGGGGATCAGGCAAGGACTGCTTAAGTGCTAACACCTCAGAGCGCTTCCATGGAACATGCACCCAAACACGCTGGAAATGCGCTGCCACAGCGGGGTTACCACCGACAGCTGCAACCGCTTCCTTCCATACCGGGGGAACTTCTCTCATAGGGTATTGTCGCGCTTTTGCCTTTTTCCCCACAAGGACCTCTTGTTCAAACAATGACTGTTGGCAATCGTCATTCCTAAGTGACAATACAACCGCAACTGCTTTATCTACTTCGCGGTCCACAATTATACCAGTTCCAAAATCGAACCTCACTCTACACAACTCCTGCGGGTTCGGATTTTTACCACTATCCTCCAATTCTTCACAGAGAATTTCGCACATTTTCTCAAACACATATCTCTGTTTAGGGGCATCCCATTGATGGAAAGTGTTGACAACTGATTCCACATCATAAAGTGAAGGAAAAACGATCCATCTACGCGCCATGTGATCTATTACCTTTTTCTCATCGGGGTTAGGCAATTGGCTGCGCAACTGCTTACGCTGTACACCAGGAGTTGCACCAGATGACCCAAAGAGAGGAGACATTAATGTAGTAACCACATTAGCTAAGCGCTGTCGCGCTGAAGGAGAAGCTGAGGCGAGAACAGGGGGAAAAACAGAGGGAAGAAAAGAGGATGTAGAGACAGGTACTGGAGTGGTGGAAGGAAGAGTGTTAGGGGAGGCAGTTACTGGATTAGGCAAAGTCGCAGGAAGTGCGGGGGCAGTTGGAAGCACAACTGGCGGCGCTTGAGAGGGCTGCGCTACAGGAATAGGAACTGGCTGCAAAGCAACTGGCGGTTGCGGCAAGGCTTGCAGTATATGCACTGGAGGCGGCATATTTACAAGCTGGGGAGGCGCCGTGGCAGTTTGAGCATACGGGGGTGGCGAACTCAACAAATGTGACATCAAGGGATCTTTCTCCTTTTCTTCTGACTCATCCTGCTTAGAATGTGGCAAAGCTGGGTAACATTTGTCAATCCCTAACTTACGCTGCCTGTGCAATTGCTCATTCATTTGCTCCTCTTCATTGTCTTTAAATTGTACAGCTGCTTGCATTACTGACATACCTCTCTCTCTTTTATTCTTTTTCGCTAACTTAATTTCCTTCTGTTTGGCTTCCTTTCGCCATAAGCGGAAAGAGTCAAACATCGCCGGCCGGGCTTTCTTCTTAAACAATTTAATTTCCAGATTATCTAAAATATCGGTATCAAAACTACCATTTTGGGGCCATTTTAAAACACCATCTTTCCTGGTGTAGTGGATCCACACTTCGTTATATGCAATGGGGCCTACGCCATGTTTCACATAGAGCTCATAAGTTGGAGTTCCAACCGGAGGAACCGGACATGATTCCTCCAGCTGGAAATCTTTTCCACAACCCAAACAGAATAATCTACCAAATAATCCAGAACCAGGCATCTTCGCTCACTAGTCTAGATCCAAACGTCAAAGGATTATCAATTACGATAGCCTCGTGAATACACGAGTCCTCTGGTTTTGGCGTTTGCAAACTCCAAAGTACCAATTCAAATGATCCCGAAGGATACCAAAACAAATGGGAGACGCTCCACTTATACTTAACTGAATATTGCTGATCAATGGCGTCACCAGAAGACTCTCTCGATTGTTTCGCTCTCTCAAAACTCGTCAAGGGTCCAAAACAGGTCGATTAATCAGGGCAGCAGTCCTTCGTAGCCGTCGGGACGCGGAGAACCTCGCAGAAAAGACTTTCGGACCACGTCGACATGCAGGGGTCGATGAAGTGGCGGCCTTCCTCCGGAATTTCCACACAAAGCTCCTCACGAACCTCTGGCTTGGACTGGTACCGCTGAAATCGTCCCGAGTTGGGCGCCAAACTGAAGTACTGGGTATTTTAGACCCAGCGGTGCAGGGGCACACACCCTATGACTTCTGGGTTCACCCTGTTCCGGACCTACAGAAACACAGAGTCTTCTGGGTGAAGTCAAAGAATCGTTTATTGGCTGCAGACCAATGACAGGTATCCTAGAAGTACAACAGCGTGTATGTTCTCAGGAGACTGCTGCAAATCATAGGAACGGACTTCTCCTTAAGTACAAAATATCATGCTCCAGGCACACATTCCTTGGTTTACGATATGGCCATATAAAGGTATACATTACAAACGAAAAAGCAGAGTCATGATGACCATCCCACATTCCAGTTCGGCCAGCCCACAATGATTTACACAGTAAGGTTCAGATCCCACGTTTGATGTAAAGAGACCCCCCGATAAACATGAGCATCTCCTGTTTTGGGAAACAAGTCATAAAGCAGGAACAAGCAGGTGTAGAAGAGATTAGCCGGGGGATTGTGTAGAATGAAAGGGTTTTATGACGGGTCAAGCCCTGATGCTAATCACAGGTGGACGGAGGAAGGAGAGCTCGTGAGACCGGTTTGACCCAGGGCAGCAGAGCCAGCTGCCCAGGTCACAGAGAAGTCAGAGGGAAAGCCCATGTACTGTGAGGCCCGTATTAACTCCATTATAGCCTATGTGAGGGCAATGACAAGATGGCCACTGCTTCCAAAATGGAACCCGCGTAGTGTAGCAGAATAACGTGTACACAGTGCATTCATAGCTAGAACGGTATATAAAGCACTCGTACATGCCGCATTTACCATTTGCGGTTCGCTAATACCAAGATAGACAGGGGTAGGGCCCTGTCCCCTACGCGGTCCCGAATATTAAAGTACGACATTCTCATCAAGCCATAGATGCCCCATCATGCCAACACTTTTTTCCCTTCTTTGGCTTACTGTCTGGCAGCAATACACAAAGAAGCCAAAAGAGGTACGGTGTTCATGGGTGGCAAGTTGGCCACCTGCTGAGTACTCAGAGTGGTGGTAGGTGGGAAATACCTCCTTTCGGAACTAGGACCCTCACACACCCAGCAAGCTAGGTGTCATGCTTCATCATATGGGTCTGCTCCTCATCGAGCCGGCGCTGCAATGCTCGACGGGCACCCATAAAGGGCTCGTTATCGGAGATCTTTTGTTCCTTGCCATATAGGTGCCGTGGGTGTGAGGGGCCTGGTAAGATGCAGATGTGGTGTGTGGGTTAAAACAGGTAAAGGAATCCTCTATAATTATTTTTATTCTGGAGAGGTTACAACCTGATTAAAAAGTAAAAAGAAGAAGGAGGGCGACTATTTTGTTTTAATCTGACAAAAAAGATGCTCTACCCCTTAGTGATCAACATGTTTCTCGCCTATAAAATGTCTCTAATAGATCAGTTGGCGATTCCTCAGGACCTAGTGACTAAATGAAAACTATCCACAGTGTGTGGTGTGGTTCTACATACCACTTCTTCTCTTGATAGGATGTTCCCCCGGAGAAAAGCAGCCAACCTAGAGTACAAACATAAAGGATCAAAAACCTAATGGAGATATTGGTACATGGTCCTATTAATTCCAGTGGGTGTACTTCACATAACACAACCTCTTTGAATCTATACAAGTGATAAAAACAACGTGATATCATGCATATCACATTCTAAGTGTGCCTTCATTTGTATTCAGAATATAAAAACCTCAGTGTAACCAGTTAGAGTAATTGAACATCATGGTGAGTGTGTATCAGCTCACCTCTTAAGGATTCAAGTACGGCTTCATCAGACTGCAGCGGAGTATATGGACACTCAATGTAGTGTCGTTATTTCTCAGTGTAGCAGGATGATAGCTGCTGTACAGTAGCAAGCTGTTTCTGTCGGTAGGCTTTTTGTATAGGGATGTCGACACTGACAAATAACCTTCCCTTCAGCCAATTTCTAAGAATTAGAAGAAATTGTAGTTCCATAGAGGACTACAAAATTGAAGCAAAGATACTGGCTGACAATCTGTTGAAGGGACAATACCCTAAGAAACAGGTTCATTCTTGCATGAAACGAGCAAGAAACAATAATCGTGAAAGCCTCCTAGAGGTACATGAGAAAGAACCCACTGACATTTTGACCTGTGTGACCACGTACACACCTAGATCCAATCAAATAAAGAAGGCAGTGAACAAACACTGGGCAATTCTGAACACGGGTACACTGTAAATACCCAAACCAAAGTTTGCGTTTAAACGTACCAACAATTTGAAAGATATGTTGGTGCACACTAGACCCAAGAAGAGCAACATCCCTAACCAGAGGCAACTGTGGTATCTCCCACCCATGACAGGACACTATCCCTGCGGCTCTTGTACCGTGTGCCCACAGACCAGACACACCAAACAATTGGTTCTATCATACATATTTACATGGACGCTAATCAAACACACTAACTGTAATACCCCACGTTGTGTGTACATGCTGACCTGCCCTTGTGACAAGAGGTATGTTGGCATGACCATGAGGCCCGTTAAGGTCAGAATCACTGAGCACAAGAGTAAAAATGTTTGCCATAAAACTACCACCAAACTATACACCCACTTCTCTGAACTCGGACACCCCCCAGAGAGTCTACGCTGGGTCATCCTAGAATCCCACCAACAAATAACACAGACTGCTTTGTTCTGGATTGAACAAAGGAGGGTGTTCCATCTTGACTTAGCAAATGACGGCCTGAATGACGCCATACCCTGGAGCACCATTAATTAATCTGATATATACAACCATTGTCAGCAACTTTAACGAATGAGTAAATCAGCTTAGGACTCCACGCTAGTCTCTCACCTCTTAATACATCTCTGCCACATGATATCGACATCAGGCTAGTCAGATATGGAGATTAGGCTATGTTAGGACAATATATCTAATACCTAACAATAGAGTACAATACTACACTCTAAGATTGCCGACATACGAATCACCCAATCGCCAGTCGCCAGCAACTTATGCATGAATTTAGCGCAGTGACACGAGTGCTTTTGCACTGTATATATTCTTGTTCACATTGTTGACAAAACCACGCCACTCAATGCCAAATTTGAAGCCCTTGATGCGCATCCACAGCAAGGTAATAGCCAGAACTATAGACTTTCACCACATTCAAATATGGCCTCCATGGTTACACTGTAGATGATGTCATGCCAACACCATAACACCACACACCAGGTGCGGCTAATTTACCATGCTTAACGGCACCAGGAGAGGGTATTTAAGACAGGAACCGGCAACCTGTCTTTTCCTTCCTGATGCAGCGGAGCGGGTAGGTGAGCCGGACTGCTCTGAGTGGGAGCAGGTGAATATGGATTACGCGTTGAGACTATGCCTGGTCAGAAGCTTTTAAGAGAGTTAAGAGGTGCTGGGAATTGCTGACACGTTACCGCTTGTCTTTGGGAAGGGTACTCTGACTTTGATGTTCTGTAGAGCTCTGCACTAAGACATAGCTTGGGTGTTGTAGGTGCTCTTAACACACCGCACAATTGGCATAATGTCGGAGCGCATGGTGAAGGCGCCAGCAGCTATGCAGGCAGGTGTGGGGCACTTTTGAGTCTGTTGAATAACCTTGTCAATGATACCAATTTCACGACTATGGGCTTACTTTAACCTGAACCATGCCCACTTTCACTTTTAATGCAGTAGAGTCATGGCCTAGCATTGTGCCTACAAGCCCACACCCAACATACTTGTTGTTTGTTTTTTCCTTTTAATAAACAGCGACACTACGTTGAGTGTTCATATACTCCGCTGCAGTCTGATGAAGCCGTACTTGAATCCTTAAGAGGTGAGCTGATACACACTCACCATGATGTTCAACTACTCTAACTGGTTACACAGAGGTTTTTATATTCTAAATACAAATGAAGGCACACTTAGAATGTGATATGCATGAAATCACGTTGTTTTTATCACTTGTATAGATTCAAAGAGGTTGTGTACGGTGAAATACACCCACTGGAATTAATAGGACCATGTACCAATATCTCCATTTGGTTTTTTGATCCTTTATGTTTGTACTCTAGGTTGGCTGCTTTTCTCCGGGGGAACATCCTACCGAGAGAAGAAGTGGTATGTAGAACCACACCACACACTGTAGATAGTTTTCATTTAGTCACTAGGTCCTGAGGAATCGCCAACTGATCTATCAGAGACACTTTATAGGCGAGAAACATGTTGACCACTAAGCGTACTTTTTGTCAGATTAAAAGAAAATAGTCGCCCTCCTTCTTCTTTTTACTTTTTAAGCAGGTTGTGACCTCTCCAGAATAAAACTAATTATAGAGGATTCCCTTACCTGTTTTAACCCACACACCACATCTACATCTTACCAGGCCCCTCACACCCACGGCAACTATACGGCAAGGAACAAAAGATCTCCGATAAAGAGCCCTTTATGGGTGCCCGTCGAGCATTGCAGCGCTGGCTCGACGAGGAGCAGACCCATATGATGAAGCATGCTGGGTGTGTGAGCGTCCTAGTTCCGAAAGGAGGTATTTCCCACCTCCCCACCAATCTGAGTACTCACCAGGTGGCCAACTTGCCACCCAGGAACACCGTACTTCTTTTGTCTTCTAGTTCTACCCAGGGCAAGTACAGTGGACCTTTATCAAGCCCTTATTGTCCCCCTTGTTGTTTACCAAGCAATACACAAAGACCAACTTCTGGCTACACCTACTCATGTGACCCAGGCCACTGGAACCAAATGGCTGGGAAAAAATAATGCCAACTTGCTAAAAATTACATTTTGGGAATTGTAACTTAAAATCCGACTTTACCATTCAATTACAATTCTTGAAACACTAAACTGAATATTCCTACCTGTTCCCAATTAAAAGTTATCACTTAAAAAATGTAATAAGATAACCTGATGCAGTCCTAGAGGAGAGGTAGACCTTACAGTAAGGAAAACGAATTTAGGAGTTTTTCACTACCAAGACATGTAAAACATAAAAGTACATGTCCAACTTTTTAAATGTACTGCGCCCTTCTCTCTGGGCTGTTTAGAGCCTACCCTAGAGGTGATTTATATGTATTATAAATTATGGTTTAGGCCTTACAAAAGGGTTATTTTACCAGGTTGAAGTGACAGTAAACTGCACACACAGGCTGCAGTGGCAGGACAGGGACAGGTTTAAAAAGGCTACTTCGGTGGTTGGCACAAGCAGTGCAGCAGGCCCACTGGCAGCATTAGATTTACAGGCCCTGGGTACTTGAAGTGCCATTTTACTAGGGACTTACATGTAAATTAAATGTGCCAACTGGGTGGGAGCCAGTTTTACCTTGTTTAAAGTAGAAAGCACAAGCACTTTAGCTCTGGTTAGCAGTGATAAAATACACAGAGTCCTAAATGAAACAGGAGGGTGAAGGACAAATGCTTGGGGGTGAGCTGTAAAAAGGGCCAAGATGAACATCCACCTTCTCTGATGGTCAGGTCTGCATTTATTATTATGGGACGGATGCAGACAAATAAGATGCAAAGTTTTCCTGAAAATCGCAAACGTGCCAGAAAGGAAATAGTCTCAATGATTAAAAGGTTCATGTGGGGCTTGGCAAGTTGTGCACAATACATGCAACCACAGCTTATACGGTCTTCAATTACTGCACATCAGACCCTATATCCTGGCTCACTAACTGGCACACTTTGCCGGCTGCTGGACACCTGTCAGAATAAGCACTTTTGTGTTTAGTTGAGAGCTCTTTCCTGATCTCAGGAAACGAGCTAAACTTAATCTATTAAAGTGCACTCAAGAATGCTGAGGATTGTAATTCTATCATACATGCTCGGATGGCACTGGCCCTCACACAAATTACATTTGGCCAATATGTGTTCGAACTAGACCTGCTGGGTAGGTTGTTTTTGACCTCGCACATTATGGGTCATGGATCGCTCCTACTGCTCACCTCCCAGTGATGACCTGTATGATCCTTGCAAGTAGCACTCTCTACATCAATATTCTAGCATGCAACCCAGTTTAAATTAAGTTCCAAACTTATAACTATTTTGAAGCAGGAATGTTTGTTGAAGTTGTTTTTTAATATCTGTTTTATATTTAAAGTTTAATATACAGAAGACGTTTTACCCCATCATGAAAGAATTCACTAACAATGTCTTCTCCTTGACTGAAGAAGAATTTAAACAGCCTATGCTAATAGCCCTGCTCGAACGTATGACAGCGCCCAAGTTCAGAGGGTTCCTGGACAAAGAACAGGCTTAGGAGGAAAATACTTTTTTGGTGTCATTTGACGGAGGAATATGTCGAGATATTCCCCTTTTTCTACCGCTATTCGGAGGAAGCGCTGCATCACTGTGGCTTGAACAGAAGACTTTTTGCCAAATGAAATTGACTTTGCCAATTTAAAATAATGAAGCAGGTACTTTCCTTTCTAACAGGTTTGTGGCTGGACGTCATATTCTTTAGGCTTGCTTGGTTGCTTTCCGAAGTGACTTTAGAAAGTTTCAAAAGGTGTTATAATGATGTCTGGTGTAGACACAGTCTCCAAATATTTAGTAGTCATTATAATTTTCTAGTTTGTCCCACTATGAGCATTTTGACTTGGATGTTTGGGTTTAGCAGATTATTCCGTCAATACCTATTCAAACATCCTGGAGTCCATCTTGGACAAAGCTTCGAAGCAGATAGCGCTGGGTAGGTTTATTTGCTCCATCAACATTACGGATTATTTTTAAATTCGCCAGTTGGCCACTACTGTGCCTGCTCAAATGTCTTAATTCTCGTGAAGTCTATATCAAATTAGCACACAATTGTAGTAATTACTTTATATGACAATAAATGGGTATATAAAACTCTGCTTTCAAGAAAGGTATTGCAGATTATAAATCACCAACATACTATTTGTGAGCACTGTCAATGCAGACATTGTTATGTCTGACAAGTGTGCCACTGTCATCATCATTATCATTATCATCAGAAGAGTGTAGATCCATCCAGACATTCTGGGTAAGCAACATGCATTTAGAAAAAGAGAAAACACGAGAAAGGAAAGAGATACAGGTAAATCAATTGTCTTGGACACCTAGGCTGACATACAAAATGATTTAAATCATAACGTGATATGTTTGGCTTTTATATGCAGACAATTTCATGCGAAATGTGTCAATCTGTCATTGCCGTTCGAGAGATCCTTTGTTGGTTTTGTAGTTTTGGTCATAGCATGTGTATTTGTCATTACTCTCTCCCTTCCAGATACATTTTAGTGTATTTCTTAATCAGTGCTCTTTTTTCTGTTGGCACTGCTGCCTGAAACTTGATGTATAGTAAGTATGGGGAAACAACCTTTACAACGCAGTCATTACATTGCACTACATTTACAACGCATTCATTACATCGCAACATCCTTTACAACGCATGTCACTACAACGCAGCCATTACATTGCATGTCACTACAATGCATGACACTACAACGCATGTCACTACAACGCAGGCATTACATCGCATGTAATTACAACGCATACCATTACAACGCATTTTATCCCTACACTAACCAACACTTACCCTACTATTGCACCCCCTGGAGTTAGAATAGAAAGTTTTACCCCTACACTATCCAACACTAACCCTACTGTTGCACCCCCTGGAGTTAGAATTGTAATTGTTACCCCTACACTATCCAACACTTACCCTACTGTTGCACACCCTGGAGTTAGAATAGTAATTGTTACCCCTACACTATCCAACACTTACCTTAAATGCAATGTAATGGTATGCGTTGTAATGGTATGCATTGTAAAGGAATGATGTGATGTAATGGAATGCGTTGTAAGTGTAGTTTAAAAAAAATTGTTGTAGTGGCATGCGATGTAAATGTGTGCATTGTAAAGGATGTTGCCATGTAAAAACTGTGTTGTAAAGGCATACGTTGTAAATGTATGCATTATAACTAAGGCTCCCGGTTTTCCGTTTTTACAGATTTTTACAGATTAATACAGACATAAAACAATGTGTTTTCTGTCTCCATTTATTTTTAAAAGTGGGTAAATACAGATAATTGGGCTTCTTTTAAGTCACTATGTACTGCCTTTCATGAACTATATGCCAACACCTGAGCAGATGGAGAGCACAGGAAATCAAAAAAAAGATGCAATTTCATTAAATAATGCCATGTGTCAACATACATTGTGGTATAATGCAAATATTTACCAGTGTATGTTTTGTTATATAATATGTGGCAGTTGAAATAGCTAAACAAGACAGACATCAAAGTATGAGTATGCGTCTATCAGTTAAATAAATATGGAAATGTACAGTTTTACCACTTCATTTATCCGCAAAACACAAAAAAAATATGGATAAATACAGATAAAGTGGGCAGAAAATAAATATGAATAAATACAGACGGAAATGCTAAAAAATAAAATACCATATAACCGGGAGCGCTAATTATAACGTAATACATTTGTGAGTATGCACCTTTCATTATTCAAGTCTGTGTAATCAGATAATGCATCACAACAAATGTATGGTCTCTTCTGATTCACTGAATATTTGCAGTATTTGTTTGAAATCTAATTGTGTTTAAAATATCTTTCACTGTGCTGTACTTTAACTACCTTTACAGTGACAATCCAGCGGTTTGATGATTGCTATTGGTAATGTATATTCAGTTCTTTTAGTGACAATTGTGCGCGCCGTGAGGGGAAATTCCGTTTCACTCAGCTGCAATAACAGCTGGCCACTCCTGCTCAGCAACCTACTCTGGCCAGAACACTTCTAGCCGCTGCTTTAAACTTCCTGCGTCTCACTCATCCACTATTCTGGCTACCTAGTCCCACTGAACTATCAAGACAGCACACTGTTTCCTAATGAACAATGCTTCGCACTAGTCTGCCAATCTGCAACCACAGCGGGTATGTCATTGTTATGTAATACACAAATGGATTTCAACAAAACATTATCAAATAAACTCTTTTCATGGCTCTGATTGTATTGACTTAATGATTTGTGAATTGCAGTGTGAAACATCTATCGATCTGTCGTTGTATAATAAAAGTGTGTGCATTTTATTTGGCCTCGCCATTTTGAAAATTGTCAATCAGGTCTCCGCACCGCCCTCTTCATTATGTCTGCACCCTTACCACTGTAACCGCTGCATTCTGCCGGCAGCCATGTGCCGTCTTCTTTTGCTGCTCAGTTGCGTGAGCGGCTCGGGCTCACACCACAGGCACATCCCGAGTCACTCATCACGTATTCGAGGTTTGATTTATAGGCGGAAACGCACCTGCTGGGACAGAAGACATTAATCCTTCATTGTGCACCCAATATTCATGCCCTCATTATTGGTAGTTACCGTGTGATAGATTGCGGCCCTGACACTTGGCGGCGACGTGTTAGAGTCAAGTCTCGCTGAGCTGTGTTCGGGCGATTGTTCTTAAAGGAATGTGCAAATTCATGGACCAATAAACCCACGCGTTCTGGTATTCAGCCCTGTTTGCAATCCGTGTCTGCATATTTATTCTTCCACAAAAGCTTAGTCTCTAGTAAATAATGCCGCGCCTGATGATCGAATTGCTTGTTCAGCACCGAAAAGGGGGTCATTTATCTAAGTTGGCAGTTCTACTGATATGTACAAATAGCAGTTTGTGCCGATCTTCAGATTCCAGGGGGGCTACGCTTTCTATATAGTTAACTTTTCGAACCCTTTAATACTCGATTCTCTCTAAATCTGTTAAAAAGGCTAAGTCGAGCATGCCCTGCTCCCTACATCCAAAACGTCCTTTTCTTAGGTTTTTCATATTAATAGGGATGGGTGGCTGGCCAGAAAAGAGAGGGTGCATGGACAATGTCCACACAATCAATGGCATTGCAAACAGGGACACAGTAGGGGAATTAAAGGACACCAGGATGTGCAGTCACGATGATAGTGCAGAAAGCAAGAAGCCAAGTTCTGGAGCCCGAAAAGAGGTGGACAGATGACTAACTAGAGCAGCAGTCTTCAAACTGGGGGGCAGGACCCCTAAGGGGGACCTTAACTGTAGGGGGGGGGCTCTGGTCAAAAGAAGCATCATGATGATAGCAGTGCTTTGTTTTAAGCTGAAAACAAATGCTTAGCAGTCAGCAAATATGTAATGGGCCATTTTTAAAAGGTTTAACATGACTCTAATGTTTAATATGAACAACTAAGTAAGGCTAACACCGTTATCGGTAGGTGCTCATTTGAATTGAATAGTGAACTTGAAGTGAATCTGAACTGTGTCATTTTAATTCGACCTATGCCCTCATCGCAGCCACTGACGACATCCGAACCCTGCTCGACAACGGGGAAACAGCGGCCCTCATCCTCCTGGACCTCTCCGCAGCGTTCAATACTGTCTGCCACCGCACCCTAGTGCAGCGCCTCAGCAACATCGGAATCCAAGAGAAGGCACTGGAGTGGATCATCTCGTTCCTCACCGGAAGAACCCAGAGAGTCCGCCTCCCCCCGTTCAGGTCCGAGGCCACCGAAGTCATATGCGGCGTACCACAAGGATCATGACTCAGCCCCACTCTCTTCAACATCTACATGAGCCCCCTCGCGGCCATCGCACGCCAACACAACCTCAACATCATCTCCTACGCCGATGACACCCAGCTGATCCTCTCCCTCACCAACGACCCCGCCACCGCCAGAACCAACCTACACGAAGGGATGAAAGACGTAGCCGAGTGGATGATGAACAGCCGCCTAAAACTGAATTCAGACAAGACGGAAGTCCTCATCCTTGGATCATCACCCTCTGCCTGGGACGACTCCTGGTGGCCCCCTGCCCTGGGCAGCGCACCCAAACCAATGGACCACGCACGCAACCTGGGATTCATCCTGGACTCCTCCCTCTCGATGACCAGACAAGTCAACGCCGTCTCATCGTCATGTTTCAACATCCTATGCATGCTCCGAAAGATCTTCCGATGGATCCCCACTGAAACCAGGAAGACAGTCACCCAGGCACTCGTCACCAGCCGACTGGACTACGGAAACACCCTCTACACCGGAACCACAGCCAAACTACAGAAAAGACTCCAACGCATCCAGAACGCCTCCGCATGACTCATCCTGAACATCCCCCGACACAGCCACATCTCCGGACACCTGAGAGACCTGCACTGGCTCCCCGTCAGCAAGAAAATCATGTTCCGACTCCTCACCCATGCACACAAGGCCCTCCACGACCTGGGCCCCAGGTACCTCAATGACCGCCTGACCTTCTACACTCCCACCCGCCAGCTACGATCGACCAGCCACGCCTTCGCCGCCGTTCCACGCATCCGAAGAGCCACCATGGGAGGAAGATCCTTCTCCTACCTGGCAGCCAAGACTTGGAACTCCCTCCCCATCCACCTCCGTCTGACCCAAGACCACCTCTCCTTCAGGAAGCAACTCAAGACCTGGCTGTTCGAGCAGTAGCAGACCCCCCTCCCCCAAGCGCCTTGAGACCCTCCGGGTGAGTAGCGCGCTATACAAATTTCTTGATTGATTGATTGATTGATTGAGGTGGCACTTTTAAATAGTTGTTTTAAAACTGTATTTAGGACTTCAAATCTGAACTGTGTAATTTGAATGTGACCTATGTATTTGAGGGAGCACTTTTAAATAGTTATTTTTAAATCTGTATTTAGTATTTTGGTCATTTTTAATCTAATTTGTTACTGGGGGCTGATAAACAGAGTTAACAGCTCACGCATCACTTTCTGGCCAAGAGCGGCACCCGTATCTCAGCGGAGCCGCCCACACACCCACGGCGTCAATTAGCATCACTCATACGCTAGTTAATAGCAAGCTGGAGCGTACGCATGTGCAGTGGGCGCGCCACCGGTGCGCCAAAGGCAGGCCCGTCTGAGCCCGTCCGCTCCGGACGCACTCAGCACCAGCCATACTGCCAGATCTGGCCACATTCCACAGAATAGACTCTGTTACACGGGCAAGGAATTAATGCTGATTGGTAAGCAACCTACTGTAAGGCTAGATACTACACCTATTGAGATTCGAAAGGATAAACATATCCAAATAATAGATTGACCTGTGGTCTGTTGAATGCTAGATCTCTCACTAAACATGCAGAAGAAATCTATATATTGCTGGATACTGGGAAATTAGATGTATTGTTTATAACAGAAACTTGGTCTATGGAGGACTCTCTCTCTGCCCATGACAGGGCATGTCCAGATGGTTTTTAGAGGATTCCACAAGCCCCGAGTGGGTAAAACAGGGGGTGATTTAGGCATCCTCCACAGAGATAGGTGGGATTTCAACATTTTCCCCACAGACGAAGTAGAGGGGATAGAAACATTAGGATTCCAGTTAAAGGATCAACAAATAAACTTAGCAACAGGGATTCTTTGTTATAGACCGCCCACTACTGTAATTCGACCCATGTCCACCTTTTTAGAGAATATCTCCAATGTATGGATCACGCATAACAACTTCTGACTTTGGCAGAAGAAGGCCTATCAGCAGCATATACGGAACTGCGTAGCACTTGCGAGACAATAGGTCTCCAGCAGCAGGTCCTTGGCCCCACCCACATAGCTGGCCGCACCTTGAACTTTATCTTTTCCCCAGAAAATCTGACTTCGGTAGAGGAAATATCTCCTCTCTCCTGGACTGACCATTTTTTGATCACTTTTCACCTAATTTTGGCTAAGAGCCGTTCCCCTGTCAAACTAGCAGCCCACTCAGCAGTTAGCAGAGGTAGAGCGTGGAATAAGCTCTCCGAAGCTAAAACCAAACCTTTCATCAATAATACATATTTTTCTCCAGCAGACTCTGCGGAGGTGAATTATAACAGATTCGAAAGAGAAATGTAAAAAACTTTAGACTAAATTATACCCCTGACTTCCATAAAGAATCGGAAAAAAGTCTCATCTCCCTGGTACGATCTTACACTGAGAGATGCCAAATTAAAATGCAGGCAATTGGAGAGGAAAAAGAGGCTTCACTATCTTGAAGTAGATAAGCTTCATTTAAAAAACGTGTTACGTGATTATAAAAATAAAAGGAAAAAGGAAAATGAGAGCTAACAACTATTATGAACAAATCATTGCAGCTCCCAACAAAGCAAGGAAAACATTTGAAATTCTTACAGAATTTACTGACCCATCTCGCCTCAGGCGAGAGATTGAACCATCACAGACACTATGTGATAATCTATCAGAATATTTTGAGAATAAAATTAAAACTATTCTGGAGGGAATTGACAAACCTACTGTAGGTAAACATTCTATTACACATTCCCCTAGTCCAGCTCAACTTGGATTGTCTCCTCTTTTAAATCTTTCCCCATCAGATCCACCCTCTGTGACACTCACTAGGCTGGATCCCATCTCTGGCGAGATCTTTAAATCCTTGAATAGGACTATAAAATCAGGGTCACCGATGGACCCTCTGCCACCAAAGCAATGGCAAATATGGAAAGACGAGCTCGCTGGCCCTCTCCTACAACTCTGTAACCACTCTTTAAAAACGGGGAAGGGACCTTACTGTTGGATGAATGCTATAGTTAAACCACTGCTAAAAAAAGCCTTAGTCGACCCTTCTGACTTAGCCAACTTTAGGCCGACTTCTCTTCTTGCCTTTCCTGTAAAAATTCTAGAATGCCACATAAGTGCATTACTCTCACATAATCTAGAGGATGCCGCACAACTTGAAAAAGAGCAATTCGGATTCCATCCTGGTCATGTAACTGAGACAGCCCTAATCTGTGCCACCAATGAAATGCGGAGGACCACAGACAATGGACAATCAGTTGTACTTGTCCTCTTAGATCTATCGGTGGCATTTGATACGGTGGACCATCACGCCCTCCTGCCCAGACTTATGGAAGTGGGTGTGGGGGGACAGATGTTGAACTGGCTAGAATCCTACCTGTCAGGGAGTTGCCAAGCCGTATCTCTTCCCCCTTTTTCATCCAAATTTAGAAAGACAACAAATGGTGTTCCTCAGAGCTTCTCCCTGAGCCCCATCTTGTTCAACATTTATATCAAACCTCTCATATCACTTATAAAAACTCATAATATTAAGTTAATTAACTACGCAGACGACACACAATTGATTCTGTCATTAAATAATAATCAGGAGGACACCATTAGCAATTTTCAAGCTTGTATTCTGGACATCTTTAATTGGATGAACATAAATTCTCTGAAGATGAACGGAAATCAAAAGGAACTCCTCTGCTGCCCTTCTAATGAAATTCCGGAACCTTTACCATCCCTTTTCTGTCCGCTACCGATGGAAACCCCACTGGGTAACCCCATAGCTGTACGAAACCTGGGTGTGATAATTAGGCCTGGGCTAAATTTCCGTTCCGCTCGCGGAAATTGCGATAATTTGACATTTTCGCGTTCCGCGGAGAGCGCGAAAATGTCAAAATTTCCGCATTCCGCAGCTTAGCGATAATTTGGTTCTTGCTCGCGCTGTAAAATAATACATTCTCGCGCGCGCGATCGCCTTACCTGAATCCCCGCGTTCGCCGACAAGTTTTCACGATCCGGTCGCGTTCTCCACGAGATGTTGGATTGTTGGTAGCCATTTGCGCTGTCTCGCGACAGTTCACGCCTGCAGTAACGTCATGCGTCGCGCGATCACGTCTTTCTTCTCGCGATCATGCACCGCGAGAAGAGTGAAAACAAGATGGCCGCGCCCGCAAGCAACCGCATGGGTAAATTGGCGAGCCGCGAACACGCAGAAAATACCGTGAACGGGCGGGAAAAAAACTTCCGCATCTTCGCGATATTTCCACGTGTTTGCGGAGATTTTAAACATTTTCGCAATAATTTGCGAAAGTCGCTTTCGCAATTTCCGCCCACCCCTAGTGATAATCGACCAAGGCCTCACTCTGGAAAATCAAGTCAATGGGCTTACCAGGACCTGTTTTGCACTGATTCGGGCCCTTAGGAAGTTATATCCATTGCTTGATCAACCAGCTAGAGCATTAATCTCGAAAGGGGTAATATTAAGCAGGCTGGACTATTGGAATGCCCTGCTGCTAGGAGCCCCTAACTACCTGTTAAAAAAACTAGAACGTATTCAGACAATCACTGTCAAACTCACGCTGAAAAAACCTCGCTACTCATCTGCTACAGAAGGGGAGCTCCACTGGTTGCCTATCAAACAGAGAATAATCTTCAAATCGCTCTGCGTTGTGCATAAGGCACTACAAAAAAAAGGACCTATACTCCTACAAAAATGTTTAAAAATACACGCCTGGTAGAAATCTCCGATCCACTACAGGCAATTATGTTCATGAACCGAGATTTTAAAAAGTCAGAAAAGGAGGACGCACCTTTATTGTTAACGCAGCCCCTATATGGAAGAAACTACCAGCTCCCCTACGAGCTCACTCCAACTTAATAAAATTTAGGAAGGCACTGAAAACCTGGCTATTCCCTCATTAGCGAACTGCTTCTCAGCTTTTTGATCTGCTGTCTCCTTATTTAGTGGCTCTTAGCGCCAGGATACCATTTCTGGTCAAAGTGCGCTCTACAAATAATAAGTACATACATACAATTACATACAAATAAGTTTAGATATACTTAATAATCGCAAATTAAATAGAATTGTGAAAAATTCTGAGGGGGGCCCAATGATAAATTTTTTTATACTGGGCGATACGTCATTATAACGTTTGAAGACCACAGAACTAGAGAGATCGGAGGCTCTGAATTTATTGTTCTGTCATAAGGAATGCCAGAGGCCATTTGATGTACAGTGTTTGAGAGGGCAGAAGCATTTAAAAACACAAAGAAGCTATGCACTATAGTCAGTCAAGTGATTGTGAAAAAGATTTTTAAATCCTTCAGCTACATACAAAGGTCAAGGTCAAGGAGGTCAGAGGCTCGTATTTGGAAGTGAAGTAACAGAAAAGAAAAGGTGATGTCAGGCCCTCTGACCAATCAAGCCAATCCATTTACCTATTGAGGCATTTAGAAATCCTACTTAGTCTCTCACTTAGAGATAGGGGTGCGAGGGGTCGCACGGGGAGGGGGTCGAGCAGGGAGGGGGTTAATTTAAAAAATGAAACTTACCTTCGCCTTCCGTCCCGCGTAGTGTCACCTCTCTCTGCTTCTCACAGGAAGCAGGCAGCCTCCCTCTCCTCCCCTAAGCCAATCACAATACTGCAATGGCAGTGTTGTGATTGGCTGGGACGCCGACCACACAGGCATCTATGGGGAGGTCGTTTTCTCCATGCAGGCTGCATGCAGCCTACATGGAGAAAGCGTGAGAGTACGTATGACTGTTTTGGTTGGCCTTGGGGCCGACCAAACAGTCAGTGCCCACAATAGTAGGCAAGCCACTCCTGCCCTGCCTGGAGCAGGTCTGCTCACTCTCCCTCCCCCAACCAAACCCTTCTGCTTTCTCGCAGTGCGAGAAGCAGAAACATGCATTGGTATTCATAATACCATTTTATGTTTCTGCTTCTCGTACTGAGAGAAAGCAGTGGGGTGACCTGCTTCTGGCCACGTGGAAGAGCCGCCCCTGGTAGATTTCTTTGAGCGACAGTTTCGAGATCCTTGTGCACTTACTTTGAAGTCACCCCTACATCAAAGGTATTTTTGGGTCTCAGTATTGGGTCTCTGACCACATAAAATCAGACATTTCTGGATCTTGAACTGAACCTCTGTCAGAAGGACTTCTGTGCTGCTTGAAGGACTTAAGTGGACTGCTTTTCTGGAAGGACTGCTTTTCTGCTTGTTGCTCTGTTGTCTGCGGCTCCCTGACTATGGTGAAAGGTGAGTTGGACTATGCGTTCCCACCAAGTGATCTCCAAGGGCTTCTTGGCTTGCCTCCTGTTTTCTGAAATCTCAGGGACACAAAAGACTTCCTGCAATTCTGCTGGTGCTGCTGGACTCTTCCTTCAGTGAGTCCTACACTTAACTTAGGTGCCCTCTCCAAGTTCTGGGCCTGAGAAGTGGTATCTGCAGTTGTTTTCTACAAAACCGATGCATTGTTACCACTGGTCCGACGCATCGCCCTTTGACTCCGACGTAGAGGGTTTTCGATGACAGCGGTTCTGCAGGTTGTGCGACAAAGACGCTCTTCGCAGCTTGACAATGATGCCACCCATTTAGGGTGACAAATGCAAAAAGAACAAATATTGGACAGAATGCTGGTCAATGTCAAACACTCACCCCTAGCAGAGATCTGGGCCTAAATCCATAGGTTTTTTGCTCACCGCGCCATTCCAGTTTGGACCTAGCTACTTGCAAGTCAGTCTTGACCCTGCTCCCCATGGGAACAGTCCCGCCCAAACTGCCAGGCCAGGTCCTCCCTGAACCAGAAACAAGAATCCTAGGACCAAGGGACGCTAGGTGGCGCGCTAGCGCATGGTTGCCTCTGAGTAAGGCTCCTGCAGTCCGGTGTCATTTATCCGCCTGAATTATCTTTTAACGGTGGCTGGGAGGGCTGAAATTGCACACAGCGGTCGCCTGGGAGGTCTGCTGATGGCGGGCGAAGTTTGAAGGAAATCGGTGCATCGCTTGAGTCGGTAGCAGCCCCGGAAGGTCCGACGGACTGAGCAGCTGGGGACTGTGGAGCATATCGCCGGCGGAGAATCCTGGGACAGAGCGTGGCCGCGATAACGGCTGTAGGCCTCAAGAGCGCGGACGGAGAAAGCCAAGCCCGGGGACGAGACGCATGAGTGGCGGACGCTGCGAGCCCACTTGAGCGGAGATACTGCGGGACACGAGAGGCGGAGGAGCCTTCCCCCCCCCCCATCGTGAGGTCTGCGGTGATCGAATCGGCTGGCGCTGCAGCGGAAAGGGTCTTGACTGCCCGGGTGCTGCCGTGCTCTGACTGCTGCTAGGAGAGAGTGCGGGGAGCCACCGGGGGACGTGATGTGGTGAGCTGGAACTTCCCCTAATACCCATTGATTGTGGCCCTGGAGTGGCGCGGTGGGGCCCCTGGGTGCTGGAGACGCGTGGGTGACACCTACATTCGACGGGGGAGCCGGAATCGGACTGGGTTGTGGAGGCACTGGTGGACGGGGGGTTGAGAGACCCAAACGGCACACAAGGGATTGGCGTGGCCCATTCTGGATCCTTGATAGCTGCCGGAGCTGAGTGTAGGGCTGTGCCGGGCAGGGCGCCTGCGGCCTTGGGCCCTGAGCATGCCGATGGGTGCTGAGGACCCGCGGCCAGGTCATTGAAGCCCAGTGGGAACCATACATGGATCCTTCCTATCGGTGGCGCACGCTGGATAACGGGCGCTGTGCATTGGCGGTGAGTGGTTGCTCCTGGTGAATTTGGGCGGCCTTTCCCTGTTGAGCACCAGGCGCGCCTCCTCAGAGGAGTTGGAGGGTAGTGAAAACATACACTGGTTCTGGCAACAACGCTACTGGCTGCACAGGAGGCCTAAGGACTGTCGGTGGGACTGTACTGGCTGGAGCAGTTGGGGTGACGGTGCTTGAAGTGCGGCTGACACTGCTGGCTTGAGTATTGCGGCGCGGTCCCGCAAACGGTGAGAAATATTGCATAGACACCAGACAGCCATGGGTAAGACGGATACGCGACAAGCTAAGCTCACGTTTGAATCTGGAAAGAAGGCCACTAAGACTGGGGAAGTGGGGCACAGCCCGGATGTAACGGAAGGAGGTGCGGGGAATTCGGCGGCTACAGCGGCCAGTCTCCACGAGGTGCTGCAAGAGATGCGCCAAGGGTTTGCGACGATTGCTGACAAAGTGGACCGAATATCGTCGCGTATGGATGCAGTGGTGCATAAATTGGATGCGCATGAGGAGCGCCTTAAAGGGGCGGAACAACGGATATCGGATCCAGAAGACACGGCAACACACCATACTTCGCAGCTCTCTAGAATGGACAACCAGCTGCGAGTGATAGCATCCAAAAACGAGGATTTAGAAGCGAGAAGCCGGCGCAATAATGTCCGCATCGTAGGCATTCCGGAGACGACCAATACAGGCAAAATGGAGGACTATGTGGAAAGGATGCTACTGGCGGCGATTGGGTCGGACGCGTTTTCTCCCCACTTTATCGTAGAACGGGCACATCATGCTCTGGGCCCTAGACCGAAGCCGGGTGCGACCCCCAGGCCCATCATTGCCCGGTTGCTGAACTATCGGGATCGTGATGCGGCTCTCAGAGCGGCGCGCGGCACGCGCTCCTTATGTTAGGAAGGTAATTCCTTCCCAATGTTCCCGGATTTCACGCCAATGGTCCAGGAGGAACGCAGGAAATTTCTAGCTGTGAAGGCCAAACTACGGAACTTGCAATTGGACTATGCATTGCTCTATCCAGCTCGGCTGCGAGTCACGTGACTCACGTACCAGGGCAAACAACAGTTGTTCACGACCCCTCAACAAGTGGAGGATTTCCTCAAGCACTACAGATGAGCTACCAAGTCCGGGGCTGCGGCAGAGGCAGGACAGGCACCACAGCACGAGGAGGGGATGGACGGTGGACAGTGAGTGGGGTTGATAATGATTGTGCACTGGCAACATGGGGATGAACGAACACTTGGTGAGAGCACTTTAATGGGGGAACTTGACAGCCACAGAAGGTACCTTGGTCTAAGCACGATGCATAATCCTTACATGCCGATGCGTAAAGAGACATGGGGAGGAGCGATGAGCAAACTGTGGGGTTGGCTATGGCTCAGTGAGTACGAGAGCTGCTTAGTTTCTATAGGTTATATATGGTGTTGTGTGTTAGTGAAGACTCTCAGTTGCTGCTGGATATAACGCCGGACACCCCCTCTGGGTCATCGAGCCAGACTACAAGTTTCTTGTGAGTCTGGAATAGATGAGGGGGAAATAGTGGTGCCACCTAGACATAATCCCTGAAGGGAAATACCCTAGAGTATATGGGGTGGTTTGGAGGTGCGACTAACCTTTGTTCTTGGGGCGATTGCGGGAGGGGCGGGGGGGATCCTTGGCTGGCAAGTTGGGGTGTGCTTCAGTGGGAGGGGGGAGGATGGGGGGCGTTATGGTGTGGTTGGGGGAGCGGAGTTTGGGGATGGGGGATGGGGTATTGGGATGGGGTTGGGTGTTAGTCTCAAGCAAAAAGTGGGGATTATGGGTTATGGGGCGTTTGTACTGCTTATTCAGGGAGGTCCGAGGCTGTGGTTGCTGAGGCATATATTGATCAATGCGCTGCTGCATATGCAAAGAATAGTGCCGGATGACATATGGTTGCTAGGAGTTAGGGGACTTGATGAGAAATGGCTGAATTGAGGAGGAAGGCAAGGCTCACAGTCCTTTCATGGAATGTTCGTGGATTAAATGATGCTTGAAAATGCAGACAGGTGATGGCTTATTTAGAGCAGCATCAGGTACACATTGCATTATTACAGGAAACACACCTTAGTCCCAGACCACATTACACACCGGCGGGTAAGTGGGCGGCAGTACGCAGCTTTTCGTCGTATTCAGGGTATGCTAGGGGAGTTGCGATTTTATTCAAAAAGACGTGAAGCTGGGGGAACATGCGGATGCTGAGGGGAGATTTGTGGTGTTATGGGGTAGGCTGGGCACCGACACAGTCACTGTAGTAAACTGTTATGGTCCTCATGTGGATTCGCCAGCCTTCTTCACACACTTATGGGGAAAGATACTAGACACTGGCTCCATGCATATCTTATGGGGTGGAGATTTCAATGTAGCGCTGGTCCCCGGAATGGACAGGTCAGACAACAGTCCTCAATATAACAAAAAGGCACGGGATGCTCTAGCGGGTATAGTGGAGGAAGGGGGATTGATAGATAGCTGGAGATTTGTACATGATGGACTTCGAGAAGGTACGCACTATACAGCGTATGCTAACACATGGGCTCGACTGGACTACTGTTTTTTGTCTCGGGTATAGCGTCAGATTTAGGAAGGGTTGCGCACTTGCCGCGGTCATATTCGGATCATTGCCCGGTTCTGGTTCAGATAGCGGTCCCGGGATGCGGGAGCGCTGGTGCACGGTGGAGAATGCAACCCACGGCCCTTTTGGATGCTTTGTTTAAGACAGAGTTGGGAGAGGAGATAGCAGAGTTCTTTCCCCGCAATAAGGGATCGGTAGATAGTGTGGACACCATCTGGGAGGCATTTAAGGTAACGGTTAGGGGATACTACATATCAAAGAGCTTCGGGGTCCTAAAGGACATAAGAGGGACACTAGCTAAGTTAGAAGGAGAACTTAAGGACCTAGAGTCTAGGATGAACAGAGAACCGATGGGCCCCATTCAGAAAGAATTCAGAGAACGGCTCACGCAGTTTGAAAAAGAAGCGGACAGGGAGGCTAACTTCCAGGGTAAATACTGGCAGGCCCGAAGGTATTGTGAGGGTGAGAGGCTGGGACGTGCTTTGGCAGAGGTTACGCGACCGCCACGGTGTATGACGCATATATTGGAACTGCGCACACCGGAAGGGGTCACACAGCGAGATACGACAGGTATTTTGGAACTTTTCACTCAGCACTATACTGAGCTGTATACTGCCCACAATGTGGGGGAGGTTGCATGGGGGGATTTTCTGGATGATGTGGCGCTCTGTTGGCTGAGCGACGACCACAGGCAGTTCCTTGATGCGCCGTTTGAATTAGATGAAATCCGGGAAGCGATTATGTCCCTTGCCAATGGAAAGGCGACGGGCTTGGATGGGCTGCCGGCGGAATTTTACAAATGTTACATTGACATAATGGCCCCAGTACTCAAGGAGGTATATGAGGAGTCTTTGGAGGTGGGCGTGTTGCCGAGATCGATGAGGGAGGTGTTGATTACCTCGCTGTTGAAGCCGGGCAAGGATCCTGCTGACTGTGATGCATATAGGCCGCTCTCTTTAATTAATTGTGACGCTAAGATCTTGGCGAAGGTGCTAGCCAATAGGCTGTCGTTGTTAATGACTAAGATAGCCCTTCCGGACCAGTCCGGGTTTGTGCCTGGGAGATCCACTGCTAACAATCTGCGTACCCTTTTCTCTCTGATGCATACCATAGCGCCGGAAAAGCCAGTGGCTGCTATATTTCTTGATGCCACTAAAGCATTCGACTCGGTTGAGTGGAACTATCTGTTTGCTATCTTGTATAGGATGGGGTTTCCCAAGATATTTGTTGCGTGGGTACGGTTGCTGTATACTGATCCGAAGGCGAAGGTCCTGATCAATGGTGAGATGTCGAGCCTGATTTCATTGAGCAGAGGTACTAGACAGGGTTGCCCATTGTCTCCATTGTTATTTGCTATCGCAATTGAGCCATTGGCATGTCGTATCCGGCAGGTACACAAGCGCAGCGCCTTTCAGTGTATTCAGCGTCAAATAGATGTGTCACTATATGCAGATGATTTAACGTTATACGTGGTGGACCCACAGTCCAATCTTAATCCGCTACTGAGGGACTTTTTGGGTGTTTGGCCGGTTGTCTGGTATACAAATTAATTGGAAGAAGTCGCAGTTCTTCCCTCTGACTCCTGCGGTGACCCGGTTCGCATTGGACTATCCAATTGAATGGTGTGATTCGGACCTTCATTATTTAGGGATCCAGATATCAAAGCTTAAGGAGGAGACGGTGCGACTAAATTACGGAACTCCCATTACCAAATTAACTGATGATGTGACAAGATGGATTTCTCTACCCTTTACTATGGCTGGAAGGGCCTCACTGATTAAAATGGTGGTGCTGCCCCGTTTTCTTTATCTGTTCCAAAATGTCCCGTACTATCCAGGTGCTTATTTTTTCCGGACGCTCCGCTCAGAGTTAATAAGACTGTTCTGGGCCGGGAGGCAGCCTAGACTGGCGTGGTCGATTATAACTCAGCCTTATGGTAGAGGTGGCTTTGATGTCCCCGATTTTTTAACCTATTACTTGAGTGCTCAAGCTCAGTTTGTGTACCACTGGTTTGTGCCAACGCCATTCATGCCACAGGTGGCTGTGGAGGACTGGATAGTTAGACCGCTGCCACTGCGCGGCATTATTCAAGGCCCAGTTAGTGCGATTGAGACGCCAGCTGCTACAGTGACTTGCACGATAGATGCGTGGCAGCGGATTCTTCGTAAGGTAGCACTTCAGTTCTTATATGCACCGACCTTGCCACTAGTTTACTACCCGGGGTTGTCATTATTGCAAGAAGGAGGGTTCCAGGGGATGTGCGCTAGGCGGCGGATCTGCAGCTGGGGCGATTTATTCCTGAATGGGCGGTTCAAAACGAAAGAACAGTGGTTTCAGGGGGGTCAGCCTACTCCGCTAGAGGTCTTTTATTATCTTCGGTTGAGGCAGGGGCTCAGAGCTATCATACCACAGTTCCCAGAGGAACCTGGTGTAGTACAGCCTCTGCGAGTCTTACTTACGTCTGCGGACGGCAGACACCTAGTATCGCACTTGTATCGTAGCATTAGAGAGCAAAGTGGGAGTGGAGCATGCAGAGCGCTTGGGCAGTGGAGTGAGGACCTGGGAAGAGACATAACGGAGGCGCAGTGGGCGTATTGTTGTGATCAGACCTCGCAGATATCGGCCAGCTGCAGACTACGTATTATTCACTATAAGTTTTTGCAGCGTTTATACTGCACACCCGTGCGGAAGTTGCGATTTCGCCTGGCGGATAATGACAGGTGTGAGCGGTGTCGCTCGGAAGGAGCTGGGTTTTTACACCTGGCATGGTTATGTCCGGTTGTGTCTGATTACTGGGCGCAGGTGCACACTGCGCTGGTGGCTATGCTGGGCGCCACGATTGACTGTGATCCACTAGTGATGCTCCTGGGGTACACTATGGGAATAGCCAAGGTACATCGGAAATTTGGGAATATTGCTCTTTTGATGGCGAAAAGGAGGGTGGCATGTAGGTGGGGGAGGGGCCGTGCGCCGAAATTTAAGGAGTAGATAGCGGACTTATTATATTGTCAGGAACAGAACACAATATACGCAGACACACAACCATTGGGTAGTAGAGCCAATGATATATGGGACCCGTTTAGAGCATACTTGGCAGCGCAGGCAGTGACAGAGGGAGACGGAACTCTTGAGGCAAGTGGTGCGGGTTCCACAGCTGCACCGGGCAGTTCGGAACAGTAGGCTGGGGATATGCTGTACTGATATGTGTAACTGGATGATGCTATAGGAAATGGTAAGAGTTGCGGTAATCGCAAGAGGTGTTATAGCCGTGAAAGAGAGAATGAATGAGACTGTTTTTTGCTGGTGTTAGAGGGTTGGGCACTCATTCCACAAGTTTGACTTTGTAGAAGTTGCACACTGTAGCAGCGTGGCAGAGAATGCAGCATAGCTATGGGGACCTTGAACTGATAGGAAACATGCAATGATAATATGTGAAATCGAATGCAATGCATCGCCTCCGGACCTCCGTGTTGTCGGGCAAATGGCTGTGTCTATACATATTGGTAACAAGTAGGTGGGGTAGATGATAGCCGGCCCGAGAGGTTGTAGGCGTGATGGTGTACAATTGTTTTGAGATGGTAATAAAGGTTTTTGAAAAACAAAAAAACAAAACAAAAAAAAAAAAAAAAAAGAATCCTAGGACCAATTTTGAGATATCACCCCTCATCTGCCCAGATAGCTTGAGTCCGGTGGCATGAATGTTTGACATTGTTCAGCATTTCCTCCATCAATTGTTCTTTTGCAGTAGGTTTCCAGAGGCAATCCGTCTAAGAATCATGACTGCAGCTGCAGTGGCAAAGGCACTCATGAGTATTTAAACCCGAGCTTAGTTTCCCTAAGAAAATTGTGTCTGACGGGTGCACAAACGTCAAGGTTGCATATATACAGTCAATGTGGAAGGAGGGTGAAGTTGCTCACACATTCTCTACCCCTAACTGTGAGAAGGTGGCCTGATATATGCTGTCCACTAGTTCTAGTGGGCACCTTGTATCAGTCCAAACAACCCCTTCTGGTGAATGGTTAAAGACAACCTTATTTGAAAGCTATCCTAGTGGTAGCTATGGAGAGCTGCCTTCAGGCTAGGTCTTGAAGGAATATAAAGCACCTTGGTTTACCAGTCTATAATCTCTTGAATGATCACATGAAAGGACAACCACACCAGGTATATATTCAAAATATATGTATTTAGGTTAACACACACCCCTCTAGTTTCTTTATGAGACTGGAGTTCGAAGTACTTTAGTTACAAGTGATCAGGCATCAGTAAAAGCACAAATACACGTTTTGGGCCCTAGGGGCATACCAAACCATATACCACAAAAGTGGTATAAGAACCACGACTGGAATAGGCACTAGACCTATTGCCTCTAGAATCGCCGGGACCCCAAGGAACCACCCAAGGTAGTGACACAGGGGGACCCCTGGGAGCTGTATGCAGTGTGGAAACACAACCGCGGGTTCCCATTATCTTCTATGGGCAATGTCACGGTTGTAAATTTAAAGATTAGGGACACTTCTAATCGAGTCTGGACCAAACCCTTTTGGACTTAAGAAGTTCTAGGGCTAGCACCCATGAGAGCACCAGAGTACTCAAGTTACCTCACCCAGGGAAGCCGGGTGCACAGGTTTCTGGTCGTGTCGTCGATTTCAATGGAAGCCTGCAAAGAACTGCTGCTGCTGGGAAGAGGAGAAGTGTCCAAAGAGATCAAAGCCTGGATCTAGGATGTAAGGGCAGGATGGACCAATGCCCACAGATGTCGGGTGCTTCAGGTAAGTTGATGGGTGTTTTGACTCTTCAGCCACGAGGTCCAGGAGGTGTCAACGAAGTCCACAAGCCGGATTTGAGCTGTCCTACAAAGTCTGTCGAGTGCTGCATTGTCGGCGACCAGAAAGGACCCAACAAGCCTTTGCAACGGCAAGTCACTGGTAATCATAGAAAGGACTGCGGTGCAGACCAGCAAGGTCTGAGGGACTCACCCAGCAAGGGTAAGTCAGGGCACTTCTGGAGCAAACAGGGAAGCCCAATCAGAAAAGGAGTCACCTTCGTGGGGACCTGCTAGCCAATGGGCTAGTGATCGCAAAGGAGCCTCAAGAGTTCGCACTTGAAGCTGGCCCACGGGTCACTCGTGGAGTGGAGGCCAACAATCTTCAGTGCAGGAGGTGCTCAAGGCTGGGGCTACTCGGAGCCCAAAACACGACTTCAAGGAGGACCAGGAAGATAGTGTTGCTGCAAAAGTTCACGGTTTCCAGGGGTCACGGTTCCACATCACCCACGATAGCCACGGGCCTCAGCTTTGCTGTGGACTCATGGTATCCTCAGGGAAGTCTGGAAATCCACCTCTGGGCATGCAGAGAATTTGGGGTCCAGCTGGAGTTTAAGAATTGCAGACCGGTCAGTTGCTTCTTTAGTGCCTGCCAAGCGGGGAAGTCACTCCTTGACCCCAAGGGAGATGTCTTCAGTCTTCTAGTCAGGATAGAACATCGAAGGTCCAGGATGTACATTGCAGAGTTTCGTCCAGGGTAATCTAAAGTCCTAGGGACTGGATTCCTATACTTATACTAAGTTTAGTGGATGGACTAACTCTAAGGCCCCACCTATGGGTGGGCCAGGAAAGAGCGGTGGTTACACCCATTTCCTTTGTCCAGTTTCATGCCAGAGCAGGGGCAGGTAGCCCCTGCAACCGGTTTGAACTGGGGAGTATGTATAGGGACACCAAGTGTGCCCCCAGTGCAGGACTTCAAAGCGCAAGAGAGTGCTCCCCCCAGCTCCAATACACATCAGCCTGTCTGGGGAGGTGGGGACACCTCCCCTCGACAGGAAACCTATTGTCCAGGCCTCCCCTGCTGGAGTTTTGGTCAGCAGCAGGAGGCCAGACCCGTTTCCATTTTGTGATGCCAGGGCTCAGGAAAGTCCTAACGGGTTTATCCAGTGTGAACATGTCTCTCCCTCTAGAAGGGTGGAATGCTACCCCCGCCACCAGAATTGGCGGGGGGGGGGTAGGATTCCAAAGCATTTGACACCAAACACGACATGTTTTGATGCAGCCATCCCAAAGTTATAAGAGTATATGGTATGGCTGTATCACAGAACAGCCATAAGGAAGTATTTCCGAAAGCTGTAGAGGGGCTCAGCTCATGCTTGGGCACCCTCTCACATAAAACCAAGCACTCTGCCTTCAGGATTGTCAAGGCCTGCCATAGGAGTGGCTTATAGGTTTATATGTGTCTGTATAAGGTAGTGATATAGGTAGCCTATACCACAGTAAGGGGTGCGACACACCCGTACCCAGGCTGCAGTAGCAGACCTGTGGTGTCATTTTGGAGTGCTTCCCAGGGGTGGCATAATACATGCTGCAGCCCCTGGTAGGCGTCTGAGGTACCTATGCCCTAGGTACATAGTATACCATATACTAGGGGCTTATAAGGCACACCAGAATCCAATTAGATATGTACCTAATGTACATGGAAACCATTTTAGAGAGGAAGCAGCTAGGCTGTGGTCCTAATTAGCAGGGCCACAGCCAGACTAAGGTCGAAAGACAGTGAAACACTAGCAAAAAGTGGGGGTTCCCATGTGAAGCAGATCCAACTCTCCTACGCTTACCATCCACACAAAAATTGGCTTGTTTAGAGGTTCAACAAGACCATTAAAGGCATGATTAGAAGCCTGCGTACAGCCTTGAGGAAAATTAGGTTATCCTCTTGCCATGCTAGTTGTTTGCCTACATAGAGGTACCACAAAAGGGAGTAGGGTTTAGCTCATATAAACCTCTATTTGGGCACTCTATTAGAGGACCCCTGAGTTTGGTCAAGGAAGGCTGGTAGAAATCTCCTAGGTAATCTCCCCAGAATGTAGTCAGCTACATGCTATCCTTCATGAGCTATATGTCTCAATTGTGAAAGTTAGCCTCCAACAATGAAGAAGCCATCCAAGCTGTCATGAAGGAGTATCATGACAAACATTCTACCACTCTGGATTTCAGGCTAGTCAGAAAGTATAGGTAATGCACCCAGTGGAGCCCAGAGCTTATCAGGACCACTGGACTGGCCCATATTAGGTGATTGTGAGAAAGGCTGCGATCGCCTAAATTGTGGATCTCAAGACCCAGAGGCTACCCTGCCGGGTGCTGCATGTTAATCACCTCAATTCCAACTTTGGGTCTGCGATCACCATGCTGCTGGTGACAAATGGCAAGGGGGAAGAGAAAATTGAACCTCTCCCTGACCTCTTGGCCTGCAAGGAGAAAGATGGGTCTGTGGAGGGGGCAATCCTTTCCCCCACTGTAACGCCTGAACAACAGAGAGACTGCCACCTAGTGTTGGGGCAGTACTCCTCTCAGTTTTCCCTTATCCCTGGGACTACCCACCTGTGTACACATGATGTGGACACAGCTGACAACCTCTCTGTTAAGAATAAGTCTTAGAGGTTGTCAGATAAGGTGATGTCCAGCATTAAGCCTGGAGTGTCCAAAATGCTCAAGTTGGGGGTGATAGAACCCTCCAGTAGTTGGGGTTGATGGAACCCTCCAGTATCCCCTGGTTCAGTCCTGTGGTATGAGTACCAAATGCTGAGGTTCTGTGTGAATTATGGAGGGCAAAGTTCTGTGACTAAGACTGATGCTCACCCCATCCCCAGGCTGATGAGCTGATTGATCGGTTAGGGACTACCCATAACCTTCCATCTTAAATCAGGATACTGGCAGATCACCCTAACAGAGGAAGCAAAGGAAAGGTGAGCCTTCTCCATTCCAGAGGACCACTACCAGTTTAGAGTGATACTGTATGGATTAAAGAAGGCCCCTGCCACCTTCTAGAGGTCAGTGAATCAGGTCCTTACTAGTTTGGAAGCACTCTCTGCTACTTATCTGTATGACATAGCTGTCTTCAGTACAGTTTGAAGGGCATCATCTTTCGCCTCCAGGAAGTGCTTCAGTCTCTGCAACAAGCTGGCCTGACTATCAAGTAAGTGCCAGATAGTGTAAATAAATTAACAGTTTTCATAGGGATCTATGCATATAGTTCCCCATGAAACCTGTTTCTTTATTTATATTGACTTGGCTGTGCACCAGTCTAGTAGGTTGAGCTTGCATCAGGTCTGCAGAATTTGTGTTTATCATTAAGTATCAGGTAGGGCAGGGGTCTGTGGTGTACTTGGGACACCAGGGGTACAAGGGAAAGGTGAAACCCCTTCAGGCCAAGATACAGATCATCATGGTCTGGCTGCCCCACAAAACCCAAACTGAGGTCAGAGGATTTGTGGGCCTCACAGGGGATGAAAGGAGATTTGACATGAGCCATGGCACCATTGTGGCTGAGCTAACTTCCAAAAAGCAACCCAGGAATGTAAATTGGATAGAGGCATGCCAAGTTGCATCTGATTCTCTGAAGCAAACCATGTGCACAGCTCCTGTGCTCAGGGCTCCTGACTTATCCAATGTGTTTATTTTTCAGACAGATGCCTCAGAGCATAGCACAGGGGCAGTATTACCTCAACTTAATTAGGAGGGCCAACCTATCGCCTTCCTCTCCAGGAGGTTACTCCTTAGGGAACAAAGGTGGAGTGCTATAGAAAGAGAAGCTTTTGCTGTGGTTTGGGCACTGAAGATGATGAGGCCATACTTGATTGGCACTCACTTCCTCATTCAGACTGACCACAGACCTCGCAGGTGGCTCACGCAAATGAGGGATGAGAATCCAAAACTGTTCAGGTTGTCCATTTTCCTACAGGGTCTGGACTTCTGGGTGGAACACAGACCAGGGGTAGACCACTCCATTGATGATGGTCTATCCAGGTGTTCCTACCTTCACAAAGAGAACTCCCTATAGACTGGGTAGCTCTTCCCACTTTCAGCAGGGGGGGTTACGTGTTAGAGCTGTAAGCCTTGGTTGGTTTTCCCCATTCTTTTTGCTTTTTCATTTTTGTCTTTCCTAACCGATCCAGTATTGATTTATGAACTAATTGCCAGGGGTGCAGCTTTTATTTATGGGAGTGTAATGCAGCTAAAACAAAATATTAATACTCCAAACACTTGAATTCCTCCACCAGACAACGGACAACCTGTTCCCTCAAGAACTAAACTTCAAGCACAGACATAGCACCATCTTTCATCTCTAAGAGGTAATCCAAAATAATGAACAGAGATTAGCAGAGAACCTCAATGGAAGATTCTGATGAACTCCAAAACCAATACAGATCATGACCACTTTTTCATCGATAATTAGGTGGGTTTTGCTAGCTCCCAAGTTACATGGAAATTCTGCGGACAAGGTTTACATGCTCTAAGAATGTTTGACCCTTGCATCGAGCATCACCTGCTCTGAGAGTGGATTGGTCTATAGAAAGTGAGAGATTCTGAATTTGTCTATCGACTGGTGTCATATTTATGAAACTATGGCACAGCGCAGTGCATCAAGTCATCTTGCTGCACTCTGCCATAGAAAAGGTGCAGGAATACACTGTATGTAAGGGATTATGGTGCAATCCTGCATTTTTCCCTGCACATGTGCAGTTTAGGCAGCATAGCGCCAATAAAGGCACCATTGCACCAGGGTGCAAGGGTGCTTGTGTTGTAGGAATGATTATTTTTGTGTATGAAGGGATACCTTCCTGCACAAAATAGAAAGAGTAATTTCCGAGGAGAAATACAGGAATTTCCCTTCGCTACATCTCCCCTTGTGAAGGCGTACAATTTTGGCACATTCACAGGTTTACAAGTTCTTGTAAATCTGGGAATGCATTAGTATCCATGGAAATTTTTATAGAATCACCCACTGCAATGCCCATGGAATGCCTACCCACGTAGGAGTAACACAAAGCAGCAATTTGCACTGTGTTGTGCTACTACAGATTTATTAAGCCACTCATAGCCACACAAAGTGGCTTTGCATGGCTTCATAAATCTGTCTTAGAGGTTTGTGTCATACAATATGCGCCTGATCTATATTTCATAATCATTTGTATGGCATGCATGTCCTAATTTCAGTAAATAAGAAGATCCAGATCCCACAAGGGTAGAAGATGGTGGTGGCCATGTTGGACAATCAAATATAATGTCCTCATGCTTCCCTGCATTCGTACTTGGCCTGGGCTAAATTTCCATTCCGCTCGCGGAAATTGCGATAATTTGACATTTTCGCGTTCCACGGAGAGCGCGAAAATGTCCAAATTTCCGCATTCCGCAGCTTAGCGATAATTTGTTTCTTGCTCGCGCTGTAAAATAATACATTCTCGCGCGCGCTATTGCCTTACCTGAAACCCCGCGATCGCCGACAAGTATTCCCGATCCGGTCGCGTTCTCCACGAGATGTTGGATTGTTGGTAGCCATTTGCGTTGTCTCGCGACAGTTCGCGCCCGCAGTAATGTCATTGGTCGCGCGATCACGTCTTTCTTCTCGCGATCATGCACCGCGAGAAGAGTGAAAACAAGATGGCCGCGCCCGCGAGCAACCGCATGGGTAAGTTGGCGAGCCGCGACCACGCAGAAAATACCGCGAACGGGCGGGAAAAAAACTTCCGCATCTTCGCGATATTTCCGCGTGTTTGCAGAGATTTTTAACATTTTCGCGATAATTTGCGAAAGTCACTTCCGCAAATTCCGCCCACCCCTAATTCGTACTAGGGAACTGAGCGGTAAAGTTGCTGCAGCCAAGACCTATCTTAATAATTTTTGCATTTGCTGAAAAACATTCTGGGCTTAGGAATCAAAGACTTTAAGACTATTTTCTTTTTTGGGGAACTTTAAACTCTTAGTGAAGTAGCTGACAGAATTCTATCACTGAGGGGTCGATTCTGATCCTGGGTCGGCCAGCTCTCTGAGAGCTGTCCGTAGCCTAACCGTGCGACTGACACGTACCCGTAGCCGGTCCATCCTGTAGAGGAAGTACGATGTGCATAACTGCCAAAAACACAACCGACACGTAGGCTGTGATTCAAGCTCCATTCTCCGTCCGAGCCGTAACTCCTAACGCTGAACTGAGTCGCCCGGAAGCAGTATCTATAGAAATTTCCGGCCTGACAAGTACGATGCGTACTTCCTATGCGCTGGACGGGTCACGCCGTACGGCACGTCACAGCATCCGGAAAACAAGCATATCAGCTACGATTCGCGCCACAACTCAATCCACGGCTACGAGATGGACCAGCTTGCAGTGGGTACAAGGCGGAGCAACAAGCAGCGTGTACGACACAAACACATCATGAATCCCATCGCGCAGGTCATACCAGTACTCTACATCTATGACGGATCAGGAACCGATGCAGACGGCGCAGGCGGTAAGTCAGACACCTACCACACAAACAAACGACACGTACCCGCAAAATGGCACACACAAACAGGGAATCCACATCCTGGCCACTAACAACAGGCCACCATAGGGGTTGTATGGCCAGCAGCACTACCACCCGCACCCATAGGGCTTATGTTCCCCAGCACACCTGCCACCCCCAGCCATAGCGCATATGTTGCCCATCACCCCTGCCACCCCCACTCATAGGGGACCTGGTGCCCATCACCACTGCCACCCTCAGCCATAAGGGACCTGTTGCCCATCACCCCTGCCACCCCCACTCATAGGGGACCTGGTGCCCATCACTACTGCCACACCCAGCCATGGGTGACCTGTTGCCCATCACCCGAGCCACCCCCAGCCATAGGGGACCTGTTGCCCATCACTACTGCGACCCCCACTCATAGGGCTTATGTTTCCCATCACCCCTGCCACCCCCAGCCATAGGGCATATGTTGCCCATCACTAGTGCCACCCCGACCCATAGTGGACCTGTTGCCCATCACCCCTGCCACCCCAACTCATAGGTGACCTGTTGCCCATCACCCCTGCCACCCCCACTCATAGGGGACCTGGTGCCCATCACTACTGCCACCCCCAGCAATAGGGGACCTGTTGCCCATCACCCCTGCAACCCCACTCATAGGTGACCTGTTGCCCATCACCCCTGCCACCCCCACTCATAGGGGACCTGGTGCCCATCACTACTGCCACACCCAGCCATAGGGGACCTGTTGCCCATCACTACTGCCACCCCCACTCATAGGGGACCTGTTTCCCATCACCCCTGCCACCCCCACTCATAGGGGACCTGGTGCCCATCACTACTGCCACTCCCAGCCATAGGGGACCTGTTGCCCAGCACTACTGCCACCCCCACTCATAGGGTTTATGTTGCCCATCACCCCTGCCACCCCCAGCCATAGGGGACATGTTGCCCCTCACTACTGCCAACCCCACTCATAGGGCTTATGTTGCCCATCACCCCTGCCACCCCCAGCCATAGGGCATATGTTGCCCATCACTACTGCCACCCCCACCCATAGGGGACCTGTTGCCCATCACCCCTGCCACCCCCCCTCATCGGGGACCTGGTGCCCATCACTTCTGCCACGCCCAGCCATAGGTGACCTGTTGCTCATCACTACTGCCACCCCCACTCATAGGATGGGTGATGCGCCACACATCCATCATACTCCAAAATTAGGTATGTCAGCAAAATACATCCCCCTAACATCATGACAACAGTGTGTAGTCTGTGACAAATGCCCACAACAGTGATTATGACTTCAAACATACAATGTAACTAACAGCACATGTGTGACCAACAAATGAGTGTGGCCTACACAAGGCAAGCATCACCATAGCACTGTGTCAATGTAAAAAGAACAATCCCTCACTGAGTAGAGCAAAAGTTAAGTGTGGGCTTCCAAACTGCAGCAGATGTTGAGCATTGTGGTGATGGGGTCTAAACCCCCCTTCATCACAGTGACCAAAAGGTAAGTGTCATCATGGTCAAAGCTGCAAATAACAAACAGCATGTATGATCCCTGCTCCCAACGCATTAAACACTTCCGGGGCGAAGTAGTGGTTGTGTACCATTCCCACAGAGATGTGGTGAGGCTAACAGTGCTGTGAAAACATAACACACTCTTGGCCATGTGCAGACAGGCACCACACATGGGGGCTGACAATGCATACAGTGTACAATGACAAAAGAGCAGAAGTGACCATCACAAAGCATACACACATCTCGAAAATAGACACACTAATCAAAACAACCTGTGTAGACTGTAGGTGTCAGCTCACAAACTCCCATTCCGTGCCAGCATTGGCATCTAACAACCAGGATGAATGTGCACAATGATGTGATATGACTCACAGGGACAGCAGGGAAAATCACAGAAACAGCATCTAGACAATGGCCCACAACAGCAATACCAATGCACTGATGCAGATGCACAATCACGAACAGGCAACCTCACACTGCACATCTGATACAACATGTGTGTGTGTGTGTGTGTGTCTCAGTATCCCCAGGCAACTACACAACACATGAGGGGGTTGAACCACAGTGATACAGATATGGACACAGTGCCATACAAAAGTAAACCATCATTGGGACACCCTTAGTGGACAATCAGGCATTGTGAGATGAGAGGGAGCAAAACAGACACATGTGACACAAACTGGAATGAACACCAACTAACACAGCAAGAGACTGACACACAACAGCACTACCCCCAGTGACCAGACATTGGGGTGACACAAATATGCATGACACCTCCACTGTGATGACAAAGGCAGATGTCATACAAACTGGGAAACCCAGACATGTGTCCTGTTCCACAAACGTACATCACACATACACAAACACAAATCACTCAGCATGGCCACTCATCCATGGACAAACGGGAGCTAGGGGACCATCCATGCAAACATTTACATTAGTCCACCCTCAACACCACACACCCTGAACTGCAACAATGTGCATCTGTGAAACCCACATGGACAGGTGACATTGCACATGCACCCATGACAAACACAGGAATGTTGGGAGGAACTAAGGTGCACAGACTCATCACACAAGGACAGTGTACAACCCTGGGGAATAACAGACATACTGCACAATATGCGGTACATGGCCATGATGTCAAAGCTCATGTAACCTTCAGAATACCTGCCACAGTCCCAGGACAATGCAGAAGCCAAGGAGAACCACAAGGCACACATGCTGACACTTGCCAACATTGCAGCCCTGAACCCGACAAGTGGGAGCAATCACACACACATACACATGTCTCAATCACTGAAAGGTACCACCGAGGGACAACTACATGATATTGCAAATAAACAAGTGCCTTGGGGAACCCTGACTGTGTCCCATCTGTGTCTGACAACATCATCACCACTCAGAACTGACAAATCCCAATGATGGGACACCAATTAACAGTAGTGTGTCATGCACCCACACATCTGGTAGCCCATGGCAAAGTAGTGGGATGAACCCAGTACCACTCAGCAAGCATCAACAACAGGAACATATCAAGGGGACATTGCCTGTGTATGAAAAGGGATGTGGACACACACACATGCTCATACAACACACACCATGGGCCCAGGCTATGTCACGGGACAAAACACTTATTTGAGGGGACCCAACTCCTGTGGAAGCCCAGCTGTGCCAAACATATTCACAGCACATCTCACTCATGTCAGCAGAACACTTGGTCAGTCAGCCATCAGTTACAAAACAATGAAGGCTCTGGTCACAACAGCCTGGGTACGTGAGTCTCCACTAAGTCATCTTTACATACTCAATACATATGTACAGCAAGTTGCACAGAGGACCCAGTTGCTCCTATACCAATGATGCCTACACCTGTAGGTCCAGTGGTGATGTGCACAAAGTCTGTGAAATTGACAAATTGGACAATGGGAAATATATCATATGTGCATGGGTGCAAGCCAGATATGTGACCATGCAAATTAAATGTTCACAGAGATGTCCACAAATAGTTGCTCATGACACACCCAGGTAGCTGCAACGGATGACATGGATACCCACCAGAATAGGATACATATCGCATGGACCACATGGAGTATCTCACATCAACACATCAGTATTATACAATGAAAACCAAGCATTACAGGTGCAAGGGCATGTTAAACATCATCAACATAATGTACAGCTAAATCAAGTTCACAGGGATAAAGAAAACAGCTTTATTCAGCATATTAAAAGTTAAACGTCCGTTCAAACAAAAGGCCAATGGCCAGTCCATGTCCAAATGCCAAGGAGTGAACTAGAGTGACAACTGTCACACGTTGCTTGCCTGCACTGCTAAGGACTAGGGTCATCCCCTCGGAGGGGCATACATGGGGGCAGGCCAGGCACCGCAGGGACAGGATCAGGGCACAGCAGAAGGAGGCAGTGAAGAGGTGGTGGATGCAGGCGAGACACTTGCAACTGCAGTGGAGCTGACTGAAGTGGTGGGTGCAGTCACAACTGTGGGGCACTAGTCAGATGGGGTGGGTGCCGGCAAAACTCCAGTGGGCAGGTCAGATGGATTGGATTGGGTCCCCACTGCAGTGCCCAAGTAAGACGGGGTGGTCATGGACTCCACTGCAGTGCCTACATCCATGTGAGCGGAATGGGGTGCAGGTGAGGTCAGCAGGACGGGGGGACACAGTCCCCACATCAATGGCACTAACCGTCTGACCAGGTGTGGAGGAGCAGGGGGTAGGGGGGAGGGCCTCAGCATTTTTGGTATGGTGTATCTGTGGGTGGGGGAACCTGGGGCAGGGAGTGGCAGGGGAACCTCTGCAGTGGTGGCCTGGGGGATGGAGGATGGAAACTATGCCTTGGAGCTGCGTGGTGATGGGGGGTCTTGCTCTTCCGGCTTCACGGGGACTTGCGGGTGGGGATCTCAGTCTGACTGTGCCTGGGGGAGGGTGTCTGGGTGTGAGGGGCACTCCCCTCTGTGTGTGGGGACTTCCTCTTCCCCTTGTAAACAGGATCTGCTGGGTCGGTGGGGAAGAGGCCAAGGTCACAGAGGAAAAGCTTCTGGGGAGATGGGGTTGCAGGTGAGGCAAGGGAAGGGGGCTGGGAGGGAGAGCTTTCGGAGGACTAAGGAGTGGTTGTGGATGACTCTGTGTGTGTCTGCAAACCAGCCCCTGTGAGTGTGGTATCAGTCCCCTGCGCTTGCTTGTGTGCACGTCTAGACCTTGGTTTGGGTGTTTGTGTGCTGCCCGTGTCTGTGGCTCTGTGAGAATGTGCAGGTGTTTGTATGCTTGGGACAGGTAGGCTGCTAGGAATCGCAGGTGGTGCAGGGGTAGGAGGGGTGTGGGACTGTTGGAGGAGGGACATTGCTGTCATCAGGGAGGAGGCCATGGACTGATTGGTCCTCTGTAGGGCAAACATGCCCGATGAAATACCCTCCATGAACGACACCAGTTGTGTCAACAGACTTGTGTGTGCATGGAGAACCTTCAGCATCGACGTCTGCCCTACATGGATCTGTCTAAGTAAGTCCACAGACTCTTCAATCAGGGCAGGAGGAGACACAGGGGCAGGGGGTGCGGTGCCTGGCACAAAGGAGACATGCTTACAAACACGTGAGCCTACACCAACCTCTGGGATGGGAGCCGATGGGAGGGTGGTGATGGCGGGGACAGCCTCACTAGCTGGGGTTTGGTGGCTGCTGACACCCGCCTCCACAAGGGAGTCATCCACAGAGCTGCTGTGGCCCTCAGCTGGGGGATGGTGCTGACGACTCCTCTGTGTGGCTCCACTCGCCCTCTGTGCCACTGGGTCCCCCCCGACTCCTCTCCTTCTGTCCCTGTCAGGCTCTGTAACTCCTCCTGGTCTGTGGAGCTGTCCCCTCCTGTGGCCGTGGATGTTTCTAGATAGGAATAGGAAGTAAGAGAACAACATCAGTCACCTGCTCCGACTGCAAACATCACATCACAGGGCAAGCCCTGGCATCATCAGATGAACACAGCTCAAAGTGCCAACACTGTTTAGAATAAGGCAATTGTCATTCTCAACATCAACCATGGCACACATATCCCTCCTTGACTTGCACACATATGTCTGTTGCATGTTAGATGCTAATACCCCACTATACCGACATGCACCACCCACACATTATTTGGACATGCAAGTGAACATGTAGGAGTACGTCACTATACACACAGAACATCTCTTGCTACTGACTCAGTACAGGTGTCCGGAGGAAGGGATGGGCAGAGACTCATTTCACATGTTTGTGATGCATGCCAGCAACACACACTATGGTGTTCTCATGTCCTGATGGGTAATGCCACAATGGGGTGCATGGTGCACACTTGAACACAATGCAGGATCACTCATAGCAAGTTAAATGGCATGGCACTGGGATGCCCTGAAAGTCAGTCAACACTGTCTCCTGTCACAGTGGCAGGGCATCCAGACAACAACAATATGCACTGACTCACAATCCTAGCTCAGGGGTAAAGCTAACTCTGCAGATGACCGGTGCACTTGCCCATCCCCTGCAAATAACATATACAGGACCCAGAAGGCCCCACATCATGCAAATCAGACATATAAGTCTCTGCAAACACAACTCCCTGTACATTAGCACATCACAGTCTGCCATGCATGTAACCCAGCTGCATGAAGGACACAGTTGCATACACCATTGTGCGCTGTCAGATGATCATACACCTATATGTCACACAGGTCTTGTCTCTCACAGTCACATCTCAGATGTCCTGCTGACCCTCTGAATCATGGACACCCCAGTTGTACGTAACAACAAGCCACACCCTAATGACACAGAGGCAGACACCCGAGGGCACATGTCACTAAGCACAACCTGTAATTTAATACACAGGAGTGGGATTACAGAGTGTTTCTAAATGCCCTTGAGGAGGCATGACTGCCCAGGTCTCCATGAAACAGTGTTTGGCCCTGGACAGTTGTCAGGTGGCTAAGCAAGTGTGACATACTTGATATGCATACTCCTGAGGCTCCAAAGTTGGAGTCCCCTGCTGCATGGGTTTGTTTGGAATACCCCAGCCACATGTGGCGAGTCAGACCAACAATTGGAACACATCTCAAGGGCACACACAGATCACATGTCAGATCTCAGGCATTGGGCAAACAATTGCCCCACCCATGAAACACACAACAGAGTCACGGGAACAGATGCTGTCCGGTAGATGAAGCATAGCTGACTGCAGGGACACAGTGCCCTAGTAACACAAGCAACAGACTGTAGGGGCCACACCTGTGGAACAGATGAGGAGGGTGCATCACAGAACTGAGGGACCTGAGTATTGGACTACAAGACCTACGCAATGTGGAAGTGTGACCAGGCCAAAAGACTGCAATTAGCATGTCAGGCATAGTACACAGATTAGGCATGGACTTACCCCCTTCCTGCTGCTATCTGGCCTTCAGCTGCCTATCCAGGTCTGGGAAGACCACCAGCAGTATATGGAGCATGTGGGGGGTCAGGGTCCGGTGTCCGCCCCTCCTGCGCTGAGGTGACAGCTTCAACTGGACTCTAGCTATCCTCCGGGTCCAGCCCCGAAGGTCCTGCCACCTCTTCTGGCAGTTGCGGATCCGGCGAATGTAGACCCCCACCGAACGAACAGCCCGGGCAATGGTCAGCCATATCTCCTGCTTCTGGTGGGCATCAACCTGTGAGGATGACAAAGTTAAAAGTACATTAACACACATGCCCCAGATTTGTGCTGCACACATTTGGATATACATGTCATCATCACAAAGGGAAATGAGTTACACAGGTAGTGCAACCATGGGGAAGGACAAATCACCTGCATGTCTGACATGTTAACAATGCCTGGATAGTTTAAGCTTGCACTAATGCACTTTAGCAGCAGGACACCTGTTCATTACATGTACCTACACACTTTGGGGGATGAAAGTAGTCAGTGAGAATGCTTGCCACTGGTGTACACACTGCTAGTACTGCTAGTCAGACAACATGCATAATTAGGAAGGCAGTGGACTGCACACTCACCTGCTACCCTGGTTTCCCATAGAGCTTGCTGTACTGTGGAAGGAGCCCGTCCAGCAGGGCCTGGTTCTCCTCCTCAGTGAAGGCTGGCACCCTCTACAGAGTACGTGCCATAGCAGGAGCCAGAGGATGCAGAGACAGCAGCAGTGGTAGCAGGGATGTGGTCTAGTAGCATGTACTGCAGGCAAGTGAGCTCCCTGGGGTCCAGCCAGCCTCATATCTGTGCTGCAGAGGCAGAATCTGTGCCATGTGTCCCAAGTGATAGGTCCAACACGGTTGCATTCTATGAATCTGGCCAATCCATGGAATTGTATGACTCGTACACGCCTTCCACATCACTCAAATTATCACCTTCATGAAACACTTGAAATTGCAACATTGTTTTAGGCATCCAAATGATATTCCAGTGCACAACTCGTACAAGTTTTGAATCCGCATCCTTCTCCATGACAGTCCAGAGCCAATGGGTGCGCCCGGCTCGGTCAACAGACAGTATAACGCGTATTTTGAAAATACACATGCACCCGTCTCCATACGATTCAATGGCCAAGGCGTACGCCTGTCTTGGACCATGCCTGCCCGACGCGTATGCATGGTAGTCACCCGCATCGGTCCTCATTGCAGTCAATGGCAAAGCGTACGCATGACCCGGTCATGACCGTGCAATGCGTACGCATTGTCAGCCGAGTCGGACCTCATTGCATTCAATGGCAAAGCGTACGCACGGCTCGGTCATGAACCGTGCAATGCAAATGCATTGTCACCCGCCTCGGACCTCATTGCATTCAATGGCAAAGCGTGCGCACGGCTCTGTCATGAACCGTGCAATGCGTACGCATTGTCACCCGCGTCGCACCTCATTGCATTCAATGGCAAAGCATACGCACGGCTCGGTCATGAACCGTGCAATGCGTACACATTGTCACCCGCGTCGGACCTCATTGCAGTCAATGGCAAAGCGTACGCACGGCTCGGTCATGAACCGTGCAATGCGTACGCATTGTCACCCGCATCGCACCTCATTGCATTCAATGGCAAAGCATACGCACGGCTCGGTCATGAACCGTGCAATGCGTACACATTGTCACCCGCGTCGGACCTCATTGCAGTCAATGGCAAAGCGTACGCACGGCTCGGTCATGAACCGTGCAATGCGTACGCATTGTCACCCGCGTCAGACCTCATTGCATTCAATGGCAAAGCATATGCACGGCTCGGTCATGAACCGTGCAATGCGTACGCATTGTCACCTGCGTTGGACCGCATTGCAGTCAATGGCAAAGCGTACACACGGCTCAGTCATAAACCGTGCAATGCGTATGCATTGTCACCCACGTCAGACCTCAATGGTATGACTATTCGACGGATTCAACACACAATTACTTGCCAGGGACACCTGTGCACACCTACCACACTACAGCATTGGCCACACAGTGTCCCATGGCATGTAAGTCTGCATTCCCTGGGTGTTTGGGGGGCACATTTGGTTTGTTGGGTGGCACTTTTGTGCAGCCACTCCAAGGCTGTGCACGTGTACATGGGGGCAGAATACTTTGTGTGTCGTGCACATTACCACTGTGGTGTGCAATTGTACAGTAATGGGCATGAGTCACGGACACAGTTTCATGTTGGATATGTTTGGAGCATGTCACATACACCCTGAGTCCAGGGGGTGATGGCATGTAGGTCACAGTGAGACCTGTAGCCACAATACTCATGAGCACCCACAGTCTGTGTGCATGTTGTGTCTCAGATGTGTCTCATCAAATGTGCCCAATGGGTGACAGTCTCCATATCCATGTGGTATATGCATCAACCTTGATGGTGTGTGTGTGCCTAAGAGGCGTACATGTAGGGCCTGTGGGAACAACAGTGGCCATGACCTGTGGGACTTACACTTGCCTTGTTATGTGTACGTTATACGCTATGTCCATGCCAGTGTCGATGTGGTAATACAGGGACCCTGGGTTTCTGCATGGCAAAGATCTGTGATGCCTTGGAGACTTCAGGCCTCACTTGTCACTGTGGTGTGTGTTTGGAACGTCACAGCAGTACATAGGTTGGGTGACACAGCCAGATGATTGGCCATTGCACTACATGGGACTCATGTGGACATGTGGAATTGAGATGTGAGGTGATGGTCATGTAGGTGACATATGTGTCCATGCCCAACATTACACACCTCAGTACATTGTGTAATGTCATGATCTATCATGTGATATTGAGCCTGGTCATGGCCACATGGGTGGATAAACTGACAATCTTCCTTTGTGCATCTCTGTACTGCAGGGCACCAGCTGTCCATAGACCATTCCCAGACCTTGTGACCATGCAGGAACGCGCCTGCATCAGACGGTAACACTTCACTAGGCCACTGATTGAGGAGTTGGTTGAGCAGTTGGCGCCACATCTGCTACCTGGCCGGACATACCCTACAGCACTGACCCCAGAGGTGAAGGTGATGGCAGCCCTGCACTTCTTTGCTACTGGTACCTTCCAGTACACTGTGGCTACTGCTGGTGGTATGTCGCAAACAATGTTTTGTCGGGTGCTGCGCGATGTCTTGGAGGGGATGTTGCATTACCTAGACCTGTACATCAAGTTCCCTAGCCCAGCTGAACTCCCTGAAATAAAGGATGCCTTTTATACACTGGGGAGGATGCCGAACGTCATCGGATCTATTGATGGGACACATGTGGTCCTGTTACCACCACAGGCACATGAGCAGGCATACAGGAACAGGAAGCATTACCACTCCATCAATGCTCTGGTGGTATGTCTTGCTGACATGTCTATCACACATGTGTGTGCACGGTTCCCTGGTTTGGCACACGATGCCTACATAATGAGGAGTAGTCGCATTGCAACGCTGATGTCACAGATGCCAGCTCAGCATGCCTGGCTTGTCAGTGGGCACTGACTGTTTCTCATTGTGTGTGTTTGTCAATGTTGTATTCCGCACTCCTACAAAACTCAGCTACTTGTTCATTTTGTGTAGGTGACTCTGGATACCCCAACATGCCGTGGTTGCTGACACCCCTCCGGAACCCTGTGACACCAGCCGAGATGCGCTACAATGAGGCACATGATCGGAGCAGGAGGGTCATTGAGCAGACATTCGGCCTCCTGAAAAGCCGCTTTCGCTGCCTGGACAAGACCGGAGGGGCCCTCCCATATGAGCCTGCAAAGGTGTGCAAAATAATCCTTGTATGCTGCATGTTACACAACATGGCAGTGCGGAAGGAGGTGCCTCTCATCCAGGATGACTATGACGATGACCAACCTCCGGCACCTGTGGAGGATCCCGGCCTGGGCCAAGATGCCAGTGATGATGAGGATGAGGGTGACGTCCGCTAACAGCTCATCAACAACTTCTTCACCTGAATGTGAATTTCCAGGGTTATGTCAATGTATGGAGGTAGCCTGGAATGTGTTGTGGCTGCTCTGTTGCTGTCTGAGTGTGTCTGTGAGCCACTTGACTGGATGCGTGCAGTGATGTGTCCATTCAGGTGGTGTGTACTCCACAATAGGGTAGTACTGCTAACTTGTTTTTGTGTAGGTTTCTTGTGACATGTTTTGTGCATGTGTATTGCATTTCTCTCCTGTTCTGCTGTGCTGTTGACTGTGTCTTGTCTCTGTCCTTCCCAGGGTACTTTGCCTGTTGTTTGGTCAACACTGACCCCCAACACCCAGAATCCAACACCAGTGTGGAAGTTGTCAATTCCCATCAACTGATGTACCACACATCCCTGGACTTCAATTCTCCAACACTTTGTGAGTGTGTGTCCACTGTTACGTAGAATTACCGTGCAACTATTGTGGAATAAACATGTTGCTGATGTGTAATGAACCTGTGCTATGCTTTGTTATGTGTGTTATCTGTCTTCCCACATCTTACTGACATCTCCTTACCTCACCTGTGGACTTGTTACCACTGACTGGGGTTGGTGTTGTGTCTGTACATGCCAATGTGTTTCAGGTCAATATCATTGTGTGGGATGAGTAACATGGCCATGGTGAGTATGTGTTGTGGTGCTATAGTTGTGTGTCTCCCTCAAATGTATCACATCACCATGACTCATGTTTCATTGGTCACATTGTTGGAAAAGTTGGCATGCACTGTGTTGTGTAGCAGATCGACATCTCCATGACACATGACAAGTTGGAATCACAACGGAGGCAAGTATGGTGTACTGGTGAGATAATTTCATACATGTGTGAGGAAAGTGCACAGGATGGTGGGTGCTGTACAATGGTTTTGGAATCCAAAGTTCACATTAGAGTTGGAAGTGCTGGTAGATGAAATGTCCAGAGTAAAGTCGACAGTCATCCTTTACATTGGCCCAACATGAACCCTCCATGTCATGTGGGTGAGTTGTGTGCGATTGGACAAGGTGAATGGGTTGCGCACAAAGAACATTGTCCAGAACAGGTTTAGAGGCCCTGGGGGATGTGCTGGGACATCTGCCACTCACATGTCCTTCTTCGGATGACCCCTCTTCTTCCTGGGGGGATCCTCAGGTGCAGGCCTCTGCGGTGCAGGGGACTCTCCACCAGAGTCCTCCTCCCTCCCTGTGGCGCTGGCAGATGGTGTTGCAACAGATGGTGTGGCCACACAGGGAGGTGTGGACAGGTTTGTGTTGATCTGGCGGAGGCATTGGAGTATGTCCCGATGCACCGCAGTAAGGGAATCCCACTTGGCCTCCATGCGGGCATGGTGGGTAGCCTGCTCCTGTTGCATGTCCTTGAGGATCCCCACTACCTGGCCAAATCCTCCGGTGCTATCCTGGTACGCATCTATGATGCGTGCCAGGTGGGAGTCATCATGCAGTCCAGACCCCTCTGCAAGGCGTGCCCTCTTCCTCCCACCACTCCAACCACCCCTATCCACACAGACAGGACCAGCGGCAGGACGCACAGGTGACACTGGGACCCCTTGGGTGGTGTTGCTGGTGGTGTTTGCTGTAGCTTCCGGGGGGTTCTGTGTCCCTGTGCTGTGGGTGTTCAGTGGCCTTGGTCTGTCCGTGTTGGCGGGGGTGCCCTGTCGGTTTCCAGATGCTGGAGGCGTGGGTACAGGGTTACAGATGTTGATGCTGCTGATGCTGCATGATGACTCACACCGGAGAGGCCAGGTTGGTTGTCGTCATCCGAAGAGGACAGAGACACAGTCAAACCTTAGAGCTCAGTGTTCTGCCAGAGTCTGGGACTGGGAATCCTCTTCATTTGTTGCCCAGCACCACCTGTGTTTGGAAGAGACACACAATGTGAGTTATGTTTCTACTTGCATCGATGGTTCACACACTTTACGAACAGATGCCTGCCTGTACACTGCTTTTCCCCAGCTTGTCACGGACAGAATTTGATATTGTTGTTGCCCATTTCCCAGCATGGCCTTGTGCTCCCACAACAGAACCCAGTGTCAGACATCCTGTCAGTCTCTTCCCACTCCCTGTGGGGCGAGTATGGTTCAGTTAGAACTTGCTGGGCCATGTGGGTGGGTGTAGATTGTCTGTGACTGCAACTCCCATCATACTCTTGGCTACACCCCCCTTCCCAGCATGCCCATACTTCCTTCCTCTTGACTCTGCTTCCCTGTGAGGGGGTGTGACAGCAATGGCAAGCTGGCTGACTGTGAAATCCTGGTGTTTGTTTGGCTACAAGTCCAAAGAGAGCCCCTGTGCTTCACACAGCAGCACCCAGTGTGGTGTATCTTTTGCTATTATTTCACAGAGGTGTGGGTCAATGCATTCTACCTGGTGAGTTGTTTGGAGTTTGTGTTGAGGGGTGTGTGTGTCTCCACATGCTGGTAAGTATGGTCAGAGCTGTCAGTCCTCCTTCCCACCCGGCCAGACATCCCACCATGAAACGTGCTTCCATTGTGGGACATGCAAGTTGTCTTTCAGGATGTCAGTCAGTGGTGTCCTGCTTCTGATTTGCGCACATGCCCTAGCAGGGCCTTGTGCTCCCCACAGCAGGAGCCAATGTCAGCCATCTTGTCAGTCATTTTCCCCTCCCTGTGATGTGGGCATGTTTCAGAGAGGTCTTGATGGGCCAATCAGGAGGGGGAGCATTATCTGTGACTACAGGCCCCATCATGCTCTTGGATACACTCACTTTACCTGCATCCCCACAATTCCTTCCTGTCAGTCAGCTGCACCGTGAGGTAGTGTGTTTGTGGTGGCAAACTGTCTGGCAGTGTCTATTTAGCTTTGTGCCACTGCCTTGCTCTATTTGTTTGTAGGTTGGTGCATGTCATGACACAGTTCCAAGTCACTATGAGATTGCAGGTATTGTGTTTGTCTGACTGGCATACACATCTTGGGTTGATTATCTAATGGTTACTGTACCTTTGCTTGGGGTGCATGGTTTCACTGTCCCCTTGTCACAAAATCTTGGGTATGTTGTTTGTGTACTCACCAGGCTCTGGTATGTCTGTTAGCCCATGGACTCTCTCTGGCGGTAGGATGTCCCGCACCTTCTCCTCCAAGGTCCTGAAGTTGACCGTTTTGGCAGGAGGGCATGATCTTTTTCGATGAGTTTCTTGACCCTCCTGCACACGTCATACCAACTGTTCTGGATATCGTCCTTTGTGCGCCTTGTTGGTGCTGTAGCATCACCTTGTCCACAATCCTCGCCCACATCTTGGTTTTCTGTGACATGGGGGTCCTTTGAACCAATGTACCAAACAAATGTGGCTCTACTCTGATGATCTCGTCTACCAGCACTTCTAACTCACTATCTGTGAACTCTGGATTCTTCTTTGGGGGCATGGTGATGGGTGGTGGTGGTGAGGGATATGTGTGTGAGGGTGCAAGTGAGGGTGGGTTGGTGTTGGTTTTGCTGGCTGTATGTGTGTGTGCTTTAGGATGAGGTGCTGATGGTGTGTGGGTTGTGTGATGGGTGAGTTGTGAGTGTGTAATGGTGCTGTGCTGTGCTGTGTAATGGTGTTTGCTGATGGCTGTATCTCCTGTTTGCAAGGGATGATGGTAGTGATTGTAGACCTTTATATAGTTGGAGTTGTGGGTGTGTCTTTGTCCCAGTTTTCTTTTATTTGATATTTATTGGCTTTGTCATTACTTGTTTGGTCCTTTTTTTGTCTTTTTTCCTTTGGGTTTTGTAGGCATGAAGGAGACGTTCATCTGACGGAAACGGACGCTGATGTTGTCTCGTACGGGCTTCTCCGCCTCGTTCACGCTGCCTATCTTCTGTGTTTCATACGCTTCGGTCGCAAAGGTCTCTATTGCTTGTGGGCCCGGTTGTCTATGCGTGTTGGTCATGCGGCTTGGTCTCTGTGCGAGTTGGTCTAGTTTTACACGAATTGCATCGTACTGCGCGGATCGGACATCGCGGGCACGGGTCGGTCGGGTTCATTCCGGGTTCGTGTCGGTCGGAGAAATTTGCGTCGGTTTTCCGGTCGGATCACTATTTTTCCTGTGGCTCGGTTGTATGGCTTCTATTCCGTCGGTTGTAATTCACACGTGTTGCATCGTACTGTACGGGTCGTACGGCGCTGGTCCGTGTTGGTCGGTATCCGGTTCAGGTCCGTGTCGGTCGGTTCGTTTTGCGGCCAGGATCGGAATCGGCCCGATAGTATCTATAATTTTGATATGAATATGTGATGAACATTTAAGGTATCAGTACTACAAGGCAGACACAATATATATATGTCAAAATTACACTAAGTAAATGAATGGGAATTAGTTTTCAGTTGCACTACAAACAAATCAGGACTTAAAGCACATCTATATCAGAAGGTGTATACATGTGAAGGTAAAGATAGTTAATGTAAAAGGAGGAGGTGTTGTATGAATTTATTTGATTACTTATGTCTTCAAACATGTAAGTGGTCAGTACAGTCAGCTTCAGATCACAAATGCTGAGAGTTTGTTATTTAGAGTTGGAAAGTCGTACAAAATGAGATTCTGAACATTCGTGATAGGGTATTAAGCATTTGCTATTTATTTTCCAAGGTCAATTTCAAACTACATCTTATGTGGTTAATGTGCTTCGAACCATTGACGTCAATGACCCAAAATGCCAAAGGTAGCTGAAGTGACATTATTCACTCCTTCAACATAATGGCATCAAAGGAAATGACATAAAATTACCTTAAACCCTGAATATTTCCAGGGTGTGATGTCACAGAATGTTAACCATGATAATGTCATATTAATTGACATCGCTGAAGTTCCACAATACATGCATGATGAATCCAGCTAAACAGACACCAGTCTTTTTAGATAATACTTTAATTAATGTGTTGACATAATATGTGCCTTCCGCTGCTGAATTAATTTATTTTTCAAAACTAAAATGTAATGTCCCAATCCTAGTGAAGGCTGTAGAAAGGGAACAGTGCTCATTAAGACACTGTATAGCTTTTGTCCTTGCAATTAGCACTGGTGATATTTAAAAGTGGCATGGGCCTGGGCTCAATTGTTAATTCTGCTGGCAAAATTGGAGAAATTTGGTAATTTTCCATTACTCTTTTATTTTGGAAGTACTGATAAATTCTGCTGCATCACCAGTAGAATTAACAGCTTTAATATGCTGTGGTATCTAAACATAGAGTGATGCCTTCTTGCCGCCATGTTTAGAAACCACTGCATACCCCCCCTGCACTCTTACATACTGTGCAGTGTTTAACCTTTAATGCCGAGGGTTATGCAGAGGATTCTAAACATGGTGGGAAGAGAGAGCAGTCCTCCTATGTTTAGAAATCACAGCATATCACTCAGTGCTCTTACATACTCTGCAGTGATTAAATGTTTTAACTGGTACCCTAATGCCAAGAATTGCCTCGTGTATTCCAGAAGCTGAATTTTGACAATGGTGTCCCCATATACCAACTATTTCCTCTACTATGCCAGGACCAGCATTTTGTCAGTGGTGGCTGCCATGCTAACAATTACCTCAAGTATGATAGCACCAGCATTTTGCCATTGGTGCCTCTATAAGACAAGAATTACTTTTAGTGTGTCAGGGCCAACTGCAGACTTGCATGCATAACACAACATTCTCACTCACATGCACTAACTCTGACTCACTTTAACTCATTCATCCTCATTAACTTGTATTCATTCATTCTCCATTGTTTTCATGCACTCACTCTTACATTCATTCTCGTGCAATCACACTCACTTTCAAATGTACTCTGACTCACTCATACTTTCTCACGTGCTCACGCCACTTGAATATGCAGGTACTGTCAGTCACTCATTCTCACTCACTTTGGCTCTCTCATACTTACTCACATTTACACTCACAGACTGTTGTTCACTGATTTTCACTCACACCTATTATTGCTCTCTAACTCACACTCTTTAACACTCCTTCAGACTCATGCTTACTCTTTATTCTTACTCACTTGCTCACTCTCATTCACTTGCAGTCCCTTTTTCTTATGCTCACTCATTTTTACTCACTCTTACTTATGCTTACAGACACCCAATCTCACTTATTCCCACTCACTACCTGTCACTCACTCTCATTCCCTTTCACTCACATACACACTTGTGTTCACTTTCACTCGACATACACACTTGTGTTCATACATTCAAACAGGCCAATATGCTCATATATAAACACACTGTCGCTCTCATAGTAAACACTCCCACCTGCACGAGTGCACTCAATATACAGTTCAAACATTTATTCTACTTACTTCAGCTGCTAGCGAAGGTATGGATCAGCTCCTGGTGTCCCATATTTTACTATACTAATATTTGTTAATAAATTATTATTTACTATCAGTTTAATAAAATCGGGAAGAAAATATGGAAGGTAGATGGTCCCTTGATGCCCGTAAGGATAAGCCTTACTGGGTTCTTGGGAATGATTTTGCCAACTCTCAGGCTGGAGGTCGCAAAAGCAGTGCCAGTGATCTCCAGTGGCAACCCAGGGATCACAGCTATGTCCCCTGATGACCCCTAAATGATAGTCATGCTGCAGTACAGGCCAGTCTCCGCATATTGGTCACAGGTTTGTATCAACATAATATAACTAATGTTGATTTTTAGAACTATGCATACATTTTCTTTGGAAATATTTTGTCTTATTTCAAGAGCTTGAGAAAATAGACAACTTTATTATATGGATTTTTCTATTATCCAACGGTGAAGTTCTTACCACTGTATGTGGTTTCACGTGGAGTGTTGCTTGGCCTTTTGCAGAAGTTGTAACAGTGTCCAGCGGTACTCCCTTTGGGTTCTGATGCCTACTTTCATCAGCGACTCAACTTTGAAAGATGATTATTGATTCTTGTTTCAAGGCACTCTAGCAAGTATTACATTTTTCAATCCTAACTTCACTTTCTTGAGGAGCAAGAGATTATTATAGGCTGAAGTGTCTGTAAAAAGTACAATCCAAGGGTCTACCTTAAAAATGTAAGGTCACCATCTGCTGGATGTCACACAAAATAAATAAAATAAACGTGTGCCCAATCATGGGTAATGTGTTGAGGAACTTCGATTTTCGATCACGATCAAATCGACCCGCCATTTTGTGGCCCGCCGCCATTTTGTGTTGCCATCACTCAGGCAGCACGGCGAACAAAGTCTATTCTGCCTTTTCTGTAGCCTGGTGTCGAAATACACCTTCGACCTCTATTTGCAAAGCTGGTGTTAGAACTAGCCTAGTACACTAATCCCTGTCTGGCTTTTCTAATCCGCGTCTCAACTATCTGTTGGCTCACACTATTCTTTCCTGACCTTATCTTATCGACTGGCCTTCACTGTCTCCTGCTAGCATTCTCTTGTTTCACAACTGTCCTCCCACACACACAAACGTATCTCGCCACCTGCAAGTTAGTTATGAATCTGTTAATAAATTAGCTTGAGGGAGGGGTGACAAACATAGTTGGAGGAGAGGTCTTCCCGAGTTATCCGACACTTCTGTTTTCAAATCTTTCTTATTGGTTCCACCTTGTTTTCCAACTTTCCTTATTGGCTCCTTCTTGTATGCTCTGGGAGTACCTTTTATTAAAGATTATAACATTGTATGGTATTTAACCTGATGCGCCACAGAGTGAAGTGGCAGTCTCCTGAGAACCTACTTTGTGTACTTCTAGGATAACTGTACTGGCTGCAGCTAAATAAATCTGATTTTCTAACGCCGACAGAGTGTCCCGTGTCTCTGTGTAGCTAAGCAGGAGAACTCAGGAGACTAGGGCGTGCCCTGCGCCGCCAGACCCAAAAGGTTCTGGTTCTTCAACTGGTGCCCAACGTGGAGCGGCTTCAGTGGTACTGGTTCTGCCTGAAGGTCATGAGGAACCCCACAAGAAAATTCCAGAGGGTTCGCGAGCCACATTAAGCGACCCCTGTATGTCGAAAGTGGTCCGAAGGTCTTTTGCAGCGTGGTTACGCCTTCCTGACGGCTACTGACTACCGCTGCCCTGACTGCCGCCCTGCTTTGGCCCTTCCTTTGATGATGTATGGTAAGGCGAGATGATAGACGGGCCTCTGTTGGTGTGAGAAGACGTCCTTAGTTAAGTATCTTCGTGGGTTGCGCCCACAATTTTTGTCCTTTGTTTTCTTAGTATTTGTAGACCTTAGTCTTTGACTGTTGCAACAGCCAAAACTGAGGGTAAGTGCATTTGTGCTGCGTAGACTGAGTTTTACTCCCTTGAAGTTTATGAACAGACAGGAAATATCGTGAGATGCCTGGTCTGACTAAGTTTGGAAGAATTTGTTGTCTTGGTTGTAATAGGGATTCCCGACTTGAGGACTCTTGTCTGATTCCTTCGGTTGGAACTCCCACATATGAGCTCTATTCAAAACATGGTATCGGCCCCATTGCCTTTAATGAGACATGGACCCGATACACGAAGAAAGATGGTGTTCTAAAATGGCCAGAAAATGGTAGCTTTGATCCTGATGTGTTAGATAATTTAGAAGCAGTTTTATTTAAGAGAAAAGCCTGGCCGGCAATGTTTGAATCTTTCCGCCTTTGGCGAAAGGAAGCCAAACAGAAAGAAATTAAACAAGCAAAACGAGATAGGAAGTAGGCCTGGGCTAAATTTCCGTTCCGCTCGCGGAAATGCGATAATTTGACATTTTCGCTTTCCGCGGAGAGCGCGAAAATATCAAAACTTCCGCATTCCGCAGCTTAGCGATAATTTGTTTCTTGATCGCGCTGTAAAATAATACATTCTCGCCACGCGTGATCGCCTTACCTGAATCCCCGCGTTCGCCGACAATTTTTCCCGATCCGGTCGCGTTCTCCACGAGATGTTGGATTGTTGGTAGCCATTTGCGCTGTCTCGCGACAGTTCGCGCCCACAGTAATGTCATTGGTCGCGCCGCGAGAAGAGTGAAAACAAGATGGCCGCGCCCGCGAGCAACCGCATGCGTAAGTTGACGAGCCGCGACCATGCAGAAAATACCACGAACGGGCGGGTAAAAAACTTCCGCATCTTCGCGATATTTCCGCGTGTTTGCGGAGATTTTTAACATTTTCGCGATAATTTGCGAAAGTCACTTTCGCAAATTCCGCCCACCCCTAATAGGAAGGCACAGGGTATGACAATTATACAGGCTGCCCAACAGTTCAAAGACGATGAAATTGATAATGCGATCAGCATCGTATGGTGATAAATAAATGCTATCCGGTGTTGCCTGTTCCTCCTTCTGATAATAAGAAAGATATAGAAGAAGATCCCCTAATGTCCCATTTATTAAGATTGCCTCCGCCTTATGTGCAAAATGCCAATGTACCTCAGCTGTTACAGCCTGTTCAGCCGCCAGTGGTACTTCCACCTGTTCCGGCTCCTCTGCGTTTGCCTCCTCCAGTGCTACCGCCTTTGCCGGTTTTACCGTTAGTCTCAACTTCTTTACCCTCATCTCCTGATCGTAGATCTCCTTTGCCTTCAGCTCCTCCTGCAACTATCGATTCTTCCTCTGTCAGTTTCCCTAATACTTTATCCCCAATTCTTATGTCTCATTCTCCGTCTGTGCGTAAGCGTCTCACAGACACTGTCACTGGTATTCTATCTCCTTTCTTTGGAGCTTTAAGTGTGTCTCCGGCTTTTCCTGGAAGACAGTCTCGTAGTCAGTTCCCAGATTTTGAGGAACGAGAGAAGTTAGACTCTTTGGCACGAAAATGGATTAAGAAGGGTCCACAATACAGTGTGCTTGATATTATGCCTACCTTTTTGCAATGGAATGCGCCTACGCAAAGATATGTTTTCAATGTAATGTGCAACACTCTCATTAAAGAATGGGAAGATGTGAGTTCGAGACCGATCCCACAAGATCTGTTAAATGTTCAGATTGATTTTGAAAAAGGTCTTATTGTGGGTTCCAAGGTTGAGGAAGCTATAAGGACGCTTATCTCTTATAGATCCTTACTGTTTTCTCAAATTTTCCCTGATTCTGATCCGTCGGATAAACTGACGTCGAAAAATTATCCTATGAGAGAGGTTCCTCCCATATGGAAAGAAGAGGTTGCGGCAGCAGGTGCTAATCCACTTATTCCTGCTCATTTTCAGAGTATATGGGAAAGGACAAGAAATTGTATTGCGGACAGGGGCACCAGAAAATCCTACGGAAACATTCGTTAAGCCAGACAAAGGTGCCCCAGGGAGTTTAGAATGAATGATAGAACTTCTCATTGCCCCAGTATCTAAGAGATATCCCTTGGAAAAGATCTGAAGTTTTGGCCCTTCAGCAAACTCTTCCGGATCCCCGTAAGAACCCTGCAGTTTATTATGAAGAACTAACGCAGACAGTTGACGCCTGCATCATGAATCTAGCAGATATTGACATGCTAATGGGAGATGTAGTCCCACAGACAATATGGGCTAAAATTCGAAGAGAGGATCATGCACAGGAACTAGGTGCTACTTGGAATGTTATAACTGATACAGATAGAGACCAAGTGGGTGGCGCAAAGCCTGACGTTCTGATTTCGGAACTCCCTGGTAGGATCATTACGTTAATGAAAACTATGATGCCTGCACTGAGAGTTAATTGGGATAAATTAGCAGCATGCAAGCAAAAGAAAGATGAAAGTGTTTCTGATTTCTTCACTCGTTTCGAAGAGACCTTTATCGACCACAGTGGTCAAGACATGGCTACAGAGGGTGGACAGCGATTATTTGTGGACAAATTCGTATTCAAATTGCTTCCCGAGCTGTCACACAAATTAAAAGATTTTGAAAGTTCATGGGCTGTTTCTTCTTCGGCCCAGATATTGGCTACTGCACAATATTATGAGAATAGAGATAAAGAAGAAAAAGAAAAGCAAGAGAAAAAGACGAAAGCATTAAAAACGAAGATTCTCTTGCAAGAAGCCTATCCGCCACGTTATGTTCAGCCTCAAATTCAGCAGCCCCCACAGTTTCAGAGGTTATATCAAAAACCTGAGCCATACATTCCGCGACCTTTGTAAGGTCCTAATCAATGTGCCTATTGTAGAGAGGAAGGTCATTTTAAGAATAGTTGTCCGGTTTTATTGCATTGCAATGGAGCGTTAACTGCTCCACGAGGTGTGCTGACTCAAGAACAGCGTGCCCTTCCTTCTCCCAATTCTGTGAACTGTTTTGATCAACAGAATGTTAGGTCTACACAATATTATAAAGAAGATTATTATGTTGAAAATGGAAATGAGAGTCTTCATGCCAACCAGGACAGCCATGGACAAAGTAAGGAAGTTGTGCCAATCCCAGTAGATCAAAATGGACCTTATGTTAACGTCACTACAATGGGTGTTTCAGAGCCATTTCTCTTAGATACTGGGGCAATGAGAAGTTCTATCATTCATTCTAAACTCCCTGGGGCACCTTTGTCTGGCTTAACAAATGTTTCCGTAGGATTTTCTGATGCCCCTGTCCGCAATACAATTTCTTGTCCTTTGCCCATTTCAGTTGGTCCCTATGATTTAGAAGCTCCACTTCTGTTAACGAATGGTTGCGGTGAGAATCTGTTGGGTCTAGATCTGTTGAAAAGAATGCATGCTACGATATATTGTTCTCCTTCTGGTGTACATCTTACTTTGGGACAGAAATTGGTCTCCCCAATGTATTTGTCTAAAGATCAATTTCCACCTGAATTACTTTCTCTTCCAACAGCGCTTTGGGCCACGGGTCCGAATGATGTGGGTTGTCTTGAGATTCCGCCTTATGTTGTCACTCTCAAGCCTAATGTTAAATTACCGCGCATCCCACAATATAGAATTTCTGCTGAAGGTGGGAAAGCGCTTTTGGAAATGATTCATGACTTGATTCGGAAGGGTGTGGTTGAAGAAACAAGAGGTAATACATGCAATAGTCCTATTCTTCCTGTTCTCAAACGCACCGATCCTTCTCAGCCTCCTGTGTACCGTTTTGTAATTGATCTGCGGGAGGTAAACAAAATTGTCGTCCCACAATTTCCTGTTGTTCCAGATATCACTGCTTTGTTGACAATGATACCTTCCACAGCGACCTGGTTCTCTGTTATTGATCTGAAGAATGCCTTCTTTAGCATCCCCATTGCAGAAGAGAGTAGGGATATTTTTGGCTTTTCTCTTGGAGGCCGAAGCTTCCGGTTTAAGCGCGCACCCCAAGGCTATTGTGAAAGTCCCTCTATCTACAGCCAAGCTCTAAAATGTCATCTTGATACTTTTCATTTGCCGTCTGGTGCTGCTCTCATCCAGTATATGGATGACCTGTCGGTAGCCGTTGATTCAGAAGAGATTTGTAAAAATGTCACTGTTGCATTGTTACACCACTTGTTTAAACTGAAACACAAGGTTTCACCTTCCAAACTACAGTATGTCTGTCAAGAGGTTACCTATTTGGGTCATCTCCTATCAAAGGAGGGACGACGATTGACACCAGAACGAATTCAGGCGTTTGTGCGAATGTCTGTACCATCCACACAAAGGGAAGTACGTGCCTTTCTGGGTATCACTTCTTATTGTAGACAGTGGATCCCCAACTTCTCTCTAATTGCCAAACCTTTGTTGGCACTCACTCAAAAGGATACGCCTCAGCCCCTTCCATGGACTGATGAGTGCCAAAAGAGTTTCACTGACTTGCGTACCGCTCTGTGTTCTGCTCCTGTATTGGGTACACCCGATTACACTAAGACTTTTATGCTCTATGTTCATGAGAGAGAAGGTTGTGCATTGTCAGTTCTAACACAGCAATTTGGAGACAAACAGCGGCCATGTGCCTATTTTTAGGCTACGTTAGATCCTGTAGCTAAAGCATTGCCCAGTTGTCTCAAAGCGACAGCTGCAGCAGCAATTTCTATCCGGCAGTCTGCTGGAGTAGTGTTGGATAACACTCTTATTGTCATGGTGCCACATGCAGTGGATACCTTACTAAACAGAACTAAAACACAGCATCTTACGAGTGTACGTTTAACGGGATATGAGTTGACGCTGTTGGCTAGTCACATACACATCAAACGATGCAATACCCTAAATCCAGCTACTTTGTTGTCCCTGACAAATGAGGAAAGTGTTCAGGACCAGCATGACTGTTTCTTCCGTACTGAGGAAGAGACAAAAGGAAGAATTGACTTGAGAGACACACCGCTAGAGAATCCGGATGGAACTCTATGGGTAGACGGTTCTTGTTTTAAAATGCCTAATGGAGATACAGTTTCAACCTATGCTGTGACTACTTTGCACACAATTGTGGAAACTGCACGTATTAGACATAATTCAGCACAAGCAGCAGAATTGATAGCTTTAACAAGAGCCTGTGTATTGTCAAAAGGGAAGAGAGTGAAGGTGTACACTGACAGCCAATATGCTTTCAGTGTAGCGTTCAACTTTGGGCGTCTCTGGAGGGAGAGGGGTTTTCTCACCTCACATGGTACCAAAATACAACATGGTCAGTTAGTGACTGATCTCCTCGAATCACTTGCCTTACCCACCCAAATAGCGATCGTGAAGTGTAGTGCACACAATAAGATTACGGCTGATGTTGGTCGAGGAAATGCGTTTGCAGACGAAATAGCAAAGAAAACAGCGAGAGATTCAACAAGTCGAATGTATGTGGCAGATCCTGCAAGTTTGGTTAAAGAAAGAGGAATGTACGAGAATACAATAGAAAGCGTGAAAGAGATTCAGAAAGAGGCTTCAGAGAGGGAGATGAGCAAGTGGAAAGAAAGTACGGGAATGTTAGATGAGATGGGTTGTTGGGTGGAATTATCCGAACATCAACGTTGGCTGTTACCAGATGCCTATGTTCTCCCAGTGGTTACTATGGCACATGGTCCAGCCCACTTAAGTGCAAAAGGCATCTGTAAACTTCTGGCTCCAGTATGGCAAAATGAGAATATCCCAAAATGTGCAGACAATGTGGTGAAGCACCGTCTTGTTTGTTTAATGTACAATCCGGGAAAGGGAACCCCAACTCCGGCAGGTCATTTTGCTCCTCCGACATATCCATTTGAGGTGTTGCAAATCGATTACATTCATATGGAACGATGCAACAACCTCAAATATGTTCTGGTGGTAGTATGCGCCTTTTCAAGATGGAGAGAAGCATACCCTCTAAAGGATAATACTGCCCTATCCACAGCTAAAATCCTTCTGAAAGAATTCTTCCCTAGGTTTTGTTTGCCGCGCATTGTCTAGAGTGACAATGGGAGCGAATTTGTTGGCCAAGTTATGCAGAAAGTTTGTGCAGGTCTTGGTATCAAGCAGAAGTTCCATGCGGCAAATCACCCACAGTCAGCGGGTTTAGTAGAATGCTACAAGGGAACTTTGAAATTGAAATTAGCAAAGGTTCAAGCAAGTACAGGACTCAATTGGCCCGACGCTTTGCCATTAGCTCTGCTATCCACCAGAACTGCTGTACACTCTCGTTTGGGAATTAGCCCATACGAAGTGGTGTTTGGCCGTCCGGCTACCGTATGGGGAATCCCTCGTCTTAAGAAATACTCAGACTTGCCATATCCAATGTTGATTGACTATCTGCATGACCTTACGACTAAATTGCGTGTTCTTCATCAACAGGTTCAGAGTACTCTGCCGGAGGCTTCCACAGATCCAGGTCACTCCATCCGTCCAGGTGACTGGGTCTGCGTGAAGAATTTCCAGAGGTCCAGCAATTTGGAACCCAGATGACGAGAGCCCCGGATGGTCCTATTGACCACGAGGACAGCAGTTAAGGTCGAAGGGAAGAAGAATTGGATTCACGGTGTGCATTGTAAGAAAGTGCCTTTGCCTTTGCCCTACGATCAATGTGTACACAGAGGTGTTGGTGACTGTGAAAGCGAAAGAGTTCCACGATTTTTACCCTTCAGCGATGCACACCTGAGTGGGACACTGTCTGAGAAAGAGGACGACGACATTTTACAGGAAGCAATTCCATCGCATCGTCGCTTGGATACGACTGAACCACGAACATTGTTCCAAGACCAGAAAGTTCCAGGGAAAGAACGTTATTACTTAAGACCTAGATCAAAGAACATTTAAACTCTTTTCTCTTGTGTAGTATTCTGTCCCGGTTGCAGGGTCACGTTAGGAGTCTGAGTCACGACCTGAGTAAGTGGTAATAGGCCTGCAGGATCTTCAGTGTCATAGGACGGTAGTACATCGTGACTTAAGTGATTGAGGAAGATTGCCGTGAGCATCCTTTAGTAAGATGGAAACGACACTAGGTAATAAAGAAAGAAAAGATGAAATGAAGAAAGCATCCTGTAAAATAATGTACAGTCGTTTCAGCATAACTTTATGTGTTACTATGTTATTGTGTATTATTTTGGCGTTTGTTAGTTGGATAATTTATGCTTTGCAACCAAAAAATGTCTCCCCTTCTTCCTCTTTGCCTTCTTCTACTGTCTCTCCACACCTCTTCCATACTCTTCCTTCACATGAACTTGTCAGAAGAACCGAGTATTATAACAATTCTTTTATCCAACTATTACATCAGCACCAATTAGTGGTTAATACAACTGATTGTTGGGTGTGTGGACTTATGCCACACACCACAGAGAAAGGAATGCCATATTTAGTTCTCCCTTTTTCTTATGAGGGTTCTGCCAGGGCTTACTTCGTCATTTTCTCGAATGCTTATCAAAGCAAATTCAGACGATCTGTTAGTTCACATATCAATTATCCGGATTTTAGTCATAGTTCTTTGATTAAAGGTATGGTAGTTATGGCTAAAATCATGGAAAATAGTAAAATCGCCATTGAAGAAAGAAAGGCATACACTAACTGGAATGTCACCCAATATATGTCCAGTCTTAGTGATAAAGTTAAGAAAGGAAAGTCCTCGCCAATTTGGGCCATACCACATCAGGGTAACTTCTGCTTACAAATAAATGATCACTCTCCTGACACTACACCAAGGAATAACTGCTCCTACACGTACGTTTATTCCTTTCAGAACTCGCCTCCTCTAATTCCGTCTCAAGGCACCTATTTCATCTGCTATAATAGAGCTTATACCTGGTTACCCACGGGTTTCTCTGGTACTTGTTACATAGCCTTCCTTCTTCCCCCTACTTACACCGCCTCCGCAAGTTATCACCGAACCAGATACGGCAGAGGGATTATCGACTCAAAGGACACCGCAGGACAAGAGGGAGGATATTTCCTTAAGGGATTTCTTCCCTTCTGGGGTCCAATGGCTAACAGCAGAAATATAAGGCAATTGGTCCGTGTCGTAGAGACTACGATAGACATGACTGAAGGAGCCCTGAGTAACATCACGGCAGAACTACAGGCGGATCGTCTTATGACATTACAAAATCAAGTTGCCTTAGACTTTGTTCTTGCCGACCGTGGTGGAGTATGCAAATTGATCGGGTCAAGTTGCTGTATTTTCATACCTAATGACGCTCCGACAGTATACCAAGCTATCTACAAGTTGCACATAATCTCTGAGTCCATTCATCAGGACGAAGGAGATTGGTCTTTATCGGAATGGTTTCGGGGACTACTGTCTAAATGGGGTTGGAAAGCATTGACGTTTCTTGGTATAATTTTGACCATTATTTTCTCCTGTTGCCTTTGTATGCACTGTGGTCCCGCTATCTGTGATCTCTGTGCTACTATGTGCATCCCAAAACCCAAACCACAAGTAACCGAGAACATCCGAATGATGTTACAGCAACAGCTCGATGACCTCATGGCTATTGACGTGGACTCAGATTAGCATGAGTCTATCTTGCCTAAGTTCTGGCAAAAGGAGGGTCTGAGGAACTTTGATTTTCGATCACGATCGAATCGACCAGCCATTTTGTGGCCCGCCGCCATTTTGTGTTGCCATCACCCAGGCAGCACGGCGAACAAAGTCTATTCTGCCTTTTCTGTAGCCTGGTGTCGAAATACACCTTCGACCTCTATTTGCAAAGCTGGTGTTAGAACTAGCCGAGTACACTAATCCCTGTCTGGCTTTTCTAATCCGCGTCTCAACTATCTGTTGGCTCACACTATTCTTTCCTGACCTTATCTTATCGACTGGCCTTCACTGTCTCCTGCATGCATTCTCTTGTTTCACAACTGTCCTCTCACACACACAAACGTATCTCGCCACCTGCAAGTTAGTTATGAATCTGTTAATAAATTAGCTTGAGGGAGGGGTGACAAACATAGTTGGAGGAGAGGTCTTCCCGAGTTATCCGACACTTCTGTTTTCAAATCTTTCTTATTGGTTCCACCTTGGTTTCCAACTTTCCTTATTGGCTCCTTCTTGTATGCTCTGGGAGTACCTTTTATTAATGATTATAACATTGTATGGTATTTAACCTGATGCGCCACAGAGTGAAGTGGCAGTCTCCTGAGAACCTACTTTGTGTACTTCGAGGATAACTGTACTGGCTGCAGCTAAATAAATCTGATCTTCTAACGCCGACAGAGTGTCCTGTGTCTCTGTGTAGCTAAGCAGGAGAACTCAGGAGACTAGGACGTGCCCTGCGCTGCCAGACCCAAAAGGTTCTGGTTCTTCAGTGTCACAAAGCTTTCAGGCTTAAATCAAAGGCAATGTGTACGGCATTTACTCAATGCACAAAAAGAATTTGTACAGAATTAAAGTGAAAAGGCGTCAAGAAAAATAAAGTGCCCAATGTAAGTCAATGGTCATGATATACTGGGACCAAGGTGCAATTTCAGTCCCACCTTGATGGAGCCTGGGTTAGGGACACCAAGTACACTGGACCCGGTAAAAGTGCGGAAGTCAAAAAGTTAATAAAAGGTATTAAGTCCCACTTCAAAAAGGGACTTTGGCATTTCTTGGAGAAACATTTTGACATTTCGTCTACATCCCAATGCAGAGTGAGACTTTGTCACTTTTTGCGATGAAAATATTTTTACTTACAGGACACCGCTGAAACGTTAGCCCCTTCCATGGAACCGAAGGCGTGATACCTGTAGCAGATTGGTCTTGCTGACAAGTCCTAACACAGAATGGGCCTTACACATTTTTTTGGGGTGCTGCAGAGATCTCTATTCAGGACGATGCTGAAATCAAATCCGTTGCTGTGGGACTGCCGGTCAGATAGTTTTCAAAAGTTTCCAAACATTTTGCTGGTAGCCAAACAACCATTGGAGTAACACATTCTAAGGCCTCTAGGACCCCATGGGAAGGCATTTAGGGATACTTAGGGTGGCAGGCAGACGCCAACACTAAAGTCTGTTTGCCACCGATCCACTGGAATTCTTCATAAGAATGTCCTCTTCAGATTTTTTATGTTCTTGGAACCACCAAGTGGAGCACCCTAATGATCGTAGGAGCTCTTTCTGTTCTTGGATTCCAAGTGAAAGGGAGTCCAGCCCCCTCAGGTCCTTGTCATGAACATAGATAACAAGTGCAGCTTGTTCAGTCTGCCTGGTACCCTTTTACATGTCCAACAGTGTTCTGAGGAAGGAGTGTCTCAGGATGTTCCCTAGGCTGTAGGAGGGGACCACCCTAAGGCCCTGATACTCTCTCTCTGACCAGTGGAGTAAATGTTCCCAGGCCATGGTCTACATACTTTTTCAGTAGATATTGTTTGCCTCTCTGACTACAAGTAAGCCCACAATGCAATGAGAAGGGTCACATCCAGCATGGTGACTATCTTCAGCCACTCTAAACTTGGGCTCGGAGAGCTGGGGGTGTGTAGGTTAGTGTACTATGGGCATTACTAGTGTCACCTCACATCTAACACTAAAATTCAGTTTGAAACAGGCCCTGGACTCACAGCATAATGGCAATGGCGGAAGAACGTTGCCCCACTGCCTAACTTACAGCCGGCAAATGTAAAATATAACTATGCTCTTGCATCCTTTATTTTGCATTTGCCAGTTCTAAGCCAGCTCTATTGGGAGGGACAGGGCCGAGGCATGGGAGGAGGGAGGCAGGGGTGTAACACAGGCCCCCGCAGCCCCCGTGGGGGGGGACCCCAAGCTCGAGGGTGCCCCCTCAGCACAACACTCTTGCCGGAGATCTCCTAATTGAGCCCAGAGGGGGCCCCTTCACGTTCCTTGCAGAGAGGCCCCCTCAATTTTCGTTACACCAGTGGAGGGAGGAGGAGTGCTACATGCACTCCACTCCCTAAGTTTTCATGTGTGTTTGGCCGCCGTCTCTGGCTAACCAAAACACATGTGCGCACTTAGGTTTCTCCAGCCCAGCTGCATTGAGCAGCCGGGCTTTAGAAACCCCCACAGAATCCCTGGTCTGAGCAGGGTTTCTTTCCTGTCTGCTCAGACCAATCCCCGTGCTGCAGATTGGACAGGGAGTCTGTCCCAGGGGCTTCTGTGACCTGGCAGGTGGGGCAGAGGTGGCCATCGAGAAGCAACACTGGAGCCAGCTGGCGGCAAATGGTTCATTTTCTTTAATATTGTATTTTTTACCTCCCCTGTTGGATGGCTCTTGCGTGACCCCACCCACCACCCTTTATTTATGGTGGCCATATAGATGTCCAGTAAGACAAGTCAGAGTCATTCACTAATCAGACCCAGTTAAACAAGAGTAGGATCTAGGTCTGTGTGACCTCTTTCAAAAGCACTAAGTCGCATGTGAGGAGATGGTGGGCAAAAATTATTCCAAGACAGCGTCTGGGACATGTGCATATGTGCAAATGCATGAATACCATATTGGAATGATTTTTTTTAGACTTCAAAACAATTATTTCAGCACATCTACCTATGCATCAACCTTCCCGTGCATGCATTGTCAGTTATCTTGGAACAGGTTTGGCCAAGAACAATGCCGAATAATACTAGCATTGAAATTTCCAAAAGTGCTGTGCCTGCATTTAAAAGGCACAGACATTTTGTTTAGCCAATAACTGTTCTATTTCACCTTACAGAAATCATTATGTGTACTGGAAAGTAGCCCTATAATAATGTAAAGTAGCACTTTAGGCTTCTTTGCACTTCTTTGCATCAACGGAGCAATCCATGGGTGGTGCATGGCCTTCCCAATCAATAACCAATGGATTTTTACCAAAAGCTCTATATACTAAAAAAGGTAGACTTGGGTTGTACCAAAAATGGATGCCTACTCGAAGCAGCCATAATGTTTGAGCGCAGTTGTCCTTCCCAAAACCTTTCTAACGTTGTATGTGTGTTGTCATGTAAAGCACAAGTAAAAAGTTGAAAAAGCTGCCTGGAAAAGTTAACTGAGCATAGTGTTTTTGAGAAGAAGGGTACTCTTCGTACATGAAATCTAAGCTTGACATCTCACACATACCTTTGTACAATGATGGAAAGTTGTGTACATGCCAAGGGCAGTTTAAAATGTTCCAGTGATGTGAACGACAACAGCACTTCCATATATTTGCAGATATGGCTCTGTTCATACTGTCTTCAATTCACAAAATGCATCGCAGCACCTGTGCTTGCTGCGCTGTATTGAATAATTTCTAAGTAAGCCTGGCCTGCAGAATCTGCCTATTTGATTTTGTAGAGATGCACCTCATAATCACTGAAGAAAATCGAAAAATCTAATGTGTTTTAAGGTCATGATTCCCAGGCCTTTTTAACGAGTTAGACAGAGTAGTATCTATGGAGAAAGTACCACGTACCCACTTCGTAGCCCTAATGGTGAAGGAACTCATGTGATAAAACGTATTACTCTACGATGAACATTTTACACCTTCTAAAAACAAGTGAGTAGTGAAGAGCCATGGATCTGGGATCCGCATGCCCGAACAGGCCCAGAAATTCTGGGAATGTCATGATTTCCTGGAGTCTGGCCCGCACGCTTATGATTGTCAATAACTGGGGTTGAGAGGGTCAGGGGGAGAAATTCCACCCAGAATCATTACCTGCATGCCAGGTATCTCTAAGTACCTGGAGCTGTGCATTCATGTCCCTAGATGGTGTTTCTAGTGAAAAGCCCCTCCTAAAGAAGTTAACTAACTGTTGGAACTATGGGGCGTATTTACACTTTTTCCCATATTAAAAGCGACGCACCTGCGGCTCAAAGAGCTTGTAAATAGGCAACTATGTTTGATAGTTGCAAACATTTCATAATACTTTGGGGCATATTTACAAGCCCCTTGCGCCGCTGGTACGTCATTTTTTTCTCACGCTAAAAGTGATACTGGTAGCCAAGGAGCTTGTAAATAATCCTCTTTGTTCTCTCTTTACCAACAGTTTATGCTCATACCAGAACGAAGCATGTGGCGGCTGGGAAGTTAGTGGGAACATATAATGCCCAATTTTGAAGGGTATTTTAGGGAAGGGGAAGCATCGCTTAGGAAAATGTGAATATAAATGAAAAGAGCTGTATTTGTTAAATATCACAAATAATCCACCATCATATCTTTGGAATATTTCAGTGGGAACAAATACCATATGTGAGGAGGAGAGTGACAGGTATATTCCAGCAAAGATGCAACGATTGAAACTATCCCTGCCTGGGCCTGGCACATCTGTGTGTGGTTGAAAGTTCTACTAAAGCAGGCTCTAAAATATCACCCTCGATCTATTCATCACCTCTGCTGATGTGCTGTGCTTTCAATCACTATATCTAACTCAGACGTTGCATTTTTAGATGTGCGTTAAGACAACTTTGTTTGTCTCTCCCAAAGAGTTCAACAGGGGACACAGGGAAGAGTGACACACGTGGAGACATCTTTGACATCTCAGTCACTAGTTGTTGCCTGGCCATAATCAGCAGTGGTTAAAGTTACTTGCATGCCAGAGATATGGAGGTTATCCTGTGTACAGATCCACCATTAGAGTGCTTCCATTACAATGCATGAACATTGAACCTTCCATTATTTAAAGCTAAAAACATTGGTGTTTCTTATGCATATTGATCTTACTTATTTTGGAACATGCATGCCTAAAACTGATGTCAGGTCATGTATACAAGTAGCACTCAGCCTTGAGCTCCTTTGTCACATTCCCTCTCCACCCCAGAACATTTCCTGCACACTCACCCTTCAGTTGCTACATGGAGGCCCATTATGAATGTCAGGAGGACGTAGGGTAGAACTGGGATGTGGAGCATGAAAGGCATGAAGCGATATGGCCTGGTACTCCCCCAAGTCCCCTCTTTACCTTTGGTACCCACAGCCCTTGTCCAGATGAGGTCTCCCTCCCTCCTTCAAGGCAAGTATTGAGACCACACCAATTTTGGATTCTTTGGATTAGGGGGTGTAACCCCCCGGCCGTATTTATTGCAAAATTAAAAAACATTATTTATTAACATTATGTACAATTACGCAGAAAGGCCGAATACATTGTTAGACCGATGATGTCACATGGCTGTCCTTAACTTCTAATACACACAACACTCCTACCGTAAATCTAACAATGCATATATTCACTTTCTGCGTGTCCCCTCTAGAGCCTATGGCACAGTCAATGATTGGCAGCCTCCAGATCCCAGCAAACTAGCAAACTACACGAAATTACTTCGCCGGAGTTGGCTTGCGCAGGGGGTACAGCTTATCAGACGGATACTTTCCCCCGGGCCCCCCCTGCGCCCTGTGCCTTAAACTCCATAACGGGAGCTGCAGAAATTCTGCATACTTGCGCCCTGATGCGCGTGCGGGGGTGACCACAGGCCCACTGGAAAGAATGACTCCCCCGGCCCGCACCCCGACAGCCTACCTACCGGCTGTCACTGGAGTTACACGGTTCTGACCGCTAAGGACCGGAGACTATGCTTACCAGTCATGACCTTACCACCTGACCGGAGACACACACAACTAAATACAACATTATTACGTGAAATCAAATAACATGTACTGACAACTATTTAAACGTTATATTTCAATCACATAACTCTGTATTAACCAATCCTGTACTTGACAAGCTTACAAATAATGACACTTTTATTATTATCAATTCACCAAAACATCATATTTTCCTGAACTACCTCCTGAGATACCTGTAATAAAAGTAAACGAGACAAGCAAATGCATTACTGCCCAACACATTTAAAGTGAACCTAATCATCAATTTACATTAATTCTATCTCCTGAGATACCTGCAATAAAAGTAAACGAACAAAGCAAATACATTACTGACAAACACATTTACAATGTACCAAATCATCAAATTTTCATTACTCCTATCTCCTGCGATACCTGCAATAAAATCAAAAGAACAAAACAAATACATTGCTGATAAACACCATTAAACGTACCCAATCATCAAGTTTGCATTAATGCTATCTCCTGAAATACCTGCAAGGAATTTTTTTTTTAATAGAACAAACCAAAATACATTCCTGACCAACACAATTAAATTGCCTGCCTTAGGGGATGGTGGGTGGGGAAAATACATTACGGGCCACAGGTGGCCCAGGTGCTGTGCCCGTGGGGAGAGCAGAACAAGAGACTATTCTGCTCCCCACACCCCCTTTTAAAGGGTGAGGCACGGGCCAGGCCGGTCTAAACCGGCCGGACCCCCACGCTGGATGCCTGCGTGAACCGGAAGCACTAAAGTGCTTCCGGTTCACACCCCGCAGAAACGCCACCCATTGGACGCATAATGGGGAAGGTGGGAGTGCTCCCACCTCCTCCTTTCCCCTGGGGACCGGTCCGACCGCCATAATGGCGGCGCGCGCTAATTAGCGCTCGGCCTTGTCCATATGGCCTGGTACTCCCCCAAGTCCCCTCTTTACCTTTGGTAACCAGAGCCCTTGTCCAGATGAGGCCTCCCTCCCTCCTTCAAGGCAAGTATTGAGACCACACCAATTTTGGATTCTTTGGATTAGGGGGTGTAACCCTCGGCCGTATTTATTGCAAAATTAAAAAACATTATTTATTAACATTATGTACAATTACGCAGAAAGGCCAAATACATTGTTAGACCGATGATGTCACATGGCTATCCTTAACTTCTAATACACACGACACTCATACCGTAAATCTAACAATGCATATATTCACTTTCTGCGTGTCCCCTCTAGAGTCTACGACACGGTCAATGACTGGCAGCCTCCAGATCCCAGCAAACTAGCAAACTACGCGAAATTACTTAGCTGGAGTCGGCTTGCGCAGGGGGGACAGCTTATCAGATGGATACTTTCCCCCGGGCCCCCCCTGCGCCCTGTGCCTTAAACTCCATAACGGGGGCTGCAGAAATTCTGCATACTTGTGCCCTGATGCGCATGCATGTGCGGTGGTGCCACAGGCCCACTGGAAAGAATGACTCCCCCCGCCCCACACCCCGACAGCCTACCTACCGGCTGTCACTGCCCCTGGAGTTACATGGTTCTGACCGCTAAGGACCGAAGACTATGCTTACCAATCATGACCATACCGCCACAGGACAGCATAGTTGCCCGACTATCTGTCCTCCCCCTCAGCCCACTAGGAAGGTCATGCCCTGTAACTCGCCTGCCCCGAGACTTAACTACAACCCTTCGTCCCAGGCGAGCCGGGTCGTTACCCCCTAGGTGCATGTCCATGTAACTATACTCTTGTTTCCACATTACGCACCATGGCCTCGGGAAACTGCAAGCAAACATAAAAATAGCGCATCCGTCAGTGTACTGCCCTACTGACAAGCTAAAAACGTACACTACTGTGCATGATACTATGTACCAGTGCACTGATGCAAACTTCTCCCTGAGTCACAGGGTAGAGAAGCTTGCAATTCACGTGAAACAGAACCATTGGGCTAACTCTATTCTTGTTCCCAACTTACGCCACATGACCTCATGAAACTGTATGCAAACATGAAAATAGAACATCCGTCCGTGTATTGCCCTACTGCCAGGCTAAACTTACACTACTGTGCATAATACTATGTACCAGTGCACTGATGCAAACTGCTCCCTGAGTCACAGGATAAAAATTGCAATTCATATGAACAGAGCCAATGGGCTACAGCAAATCAGCCGAATCCAACCCGGCGTCGTGGATGGCGAAACTCATGACTCTTGAACTGGAAGATGGTGAGGCATGACCCATCGCCACGTAGCAGAAGTGGCCCTGACAGCTCGCCGTCATTGCGGTGTGGGTCACCTCACAGATGTCAGCCTCATGGATCCACCATACATAAAACACTGATGATTAGTGCTCCTCGCCTTTGGGTAAAAGATGCGGTTTGCATGCCAGGCCCATCGGCTACCCCATAGTATCTAGTGTGAAAAGTGTAGAAAACACAGGGTGCGTTGGTATTGTATGATACGACCTGGGCATTTAATGCCGTAATGTGCCCAAGCATAGGTACCGTGATACAAGCATGGACATCCATTGCATAAGTGTTCGGGCACTAGGGCGCTGAGTTATTGTGTGACACAGTAAATCAATAGTATAAGTGTAGGAGCACAAAAAGGGGGGTGATGAACCCCAGGCATGTAAATCTTGATTGCACAAGCACAAAGGGTGCATAGGTCCCGTGCGACACGGCCATCCCAATGCCTCCGCGTTCAGGCACAAGGGTGCCGAGATTTTTCGTGATACAATACATAACTCATCATAAGTATATGCGCACAAAGGGTGCATAGGTACTGTGTGACAAATCACAGGCCTGTCTTGCGTACATGTACCAGCACACAGGTGCAGAGCTATAGGGTGACATACCAGCTTCCAATGCATACGTGTACCTGTGATGGTTGCATAGATGTTATTTGACAACAGACTCCTAATTCATATTCATATTTGTAACAGCACCCGCTTGCGTATGGGACTCTCGAAGGTGTGACCATGAGGCCTGGGATGTAGTGACATCAAAAGTACTGATAATGTATGTAAATGACCCCACAGAGGCAGGCGCTTCTCGAGACTGACATCAAAAAAGACTTGTAGAATATTGACGTGACATCACCCCGGTTTGAAATGCCTTGATGTAGTGCCCATAGTAAGCAGTCATGCTTCTACCATTTCGTTATCAGGGTGAGCTAACCAAGCCGTCTTCATGCTTTAACAAGCAGGGATATGTTCGCATTCGCAAGGCTTTACTTATGGAACTACAAGAATAACGGGTAATATACTGTATATATACACCTTGCTGGCTGACCTGAAGCAGGGCTTTCAAAATTTTACATTGGCATCAGACTTTCAATTCTGACCGCATTGCATAGCCTCAGTTCCATTACATAAGGAACATAGCATGTGACTTCCAACGGGAGCGCCTAGCATCGCGCCATTTGCATTGAGGGAAGGAAGATTGAAAATCATATTATGATTAAGAGCGCCTAGCATAGCACCAGTTGCATGTACTTGAGGCACATTGAAATCAGACTTTCAATTCTGACCACTTAGCATAGCCTACATAGGGCACATTGCATGTGATTTTTAATGAGAGCGCCTAGCATAGCGCCATCTGCATCAAATGAGGAACATTGAAAATCATATTACCAATTAAAAGCGCCTAGTATAGCCCCAGCTGCATTTACCTGATGAACATTTGAAATCAGACTTTCAAATATGACCGCTTAGCATAGCCTACATAGAGAACATTGCATGTGACTTCCAATGAGAGTGTCTGGCACACCCACTGCACTTTTCTAAGTGTTTTGCCAGTAGATCCCATATGCCACCCATGGTACAACCAATCTCTGTCATCAGGTAGAGAGCTTATTCCCTATCGGCACTGCTCAGTAGTGCCCCTGAATCTCAAGGCCTCTTGCCTCTGCCCATGATGTTGCTTTACATTGAGAACACAGATAGTGAGGCACTGTGGTGTAGAGGAGTACCTTTTACGCACAGTATTATCCCCCCGGCCGTGTTAAATTCAGTTGCTTTCAGTAGAGTTTTGCAGAGCTCACGTTCACCAGAGGGCAACTTGGAGCTGAATCACAGATGTTTATTGTTACCCAACTCAATGGTATTTAGTTTAGCAACTCAGAAGGATAAAGGCTGAATGAACCCACCGAGATTTGAACCTGGGACCATGAGGTCAAACACCGGCCCCTAAAGTGGACACATTAGTCCCTTAAGCCCCCAGGCCCAACTCAATATTGAAGACAGCTTCAGATCATTAATAGTACTTCCAAAATTAGCCTCCGAGACCCCTCCCGTTTCTTTTATATGACGTCCTGATTTTGATCTAAAAGGAACTTTTAAACATTTTTGCAAGAACAACCACATTTCTCTGAAGCATGTTTATACTAGGCTCACAACAGGCACCCACAGGAGATAAAAGGAGCATTGCCTTTAAACCATCAGCCTCGCAGTTATTCACGGACATCGGGGTGAGAGAAAGCAGACCCAACATTAGTCTGCATTAGAAACACATCCGCCTGACTTATATGATATGTGTTATGCATAGATTCAACAATATCTAAAAAAGGGGCTGGTGTATGTGGTGGCCAACAATATCACTGTATGTCCCCTGCCCAAGCACTGTTAGACTATTAATAGGCTGACCTTCTTGCTTGTTGATAAATTTCTTATTTCAAAAATCTCTCCCACCGAGAGTTACACAAAAATTCGCTGACCACCCACTCTGGCCTGTATCGTTGGGCGTGACATAGTTGTCCAAACAATCAGCCATGCGTGTTTTCATAAACCGCTGTATAGTCTGCCTCACCAAAAGGTAGCGCGCTAGCGTGATGGTAAATGGGATGACTCCAATATGCTCTGATTAAAGGGAATAGTTGCGTACTCATGTTATGCACTACGAAGGCAGCCTTCGGTGATTACGGAGAACCCTGCTGTTACGAATGTCATCCATATTTGTATGTGTGTGAAAGCGTGCTGCACTTCTAGACCATACAACCCATATCACACCGCTTGATATGATACCGTGCATGGCGCCTCCCACAAATGCCGAGTGTTACCGGTGTGCATCATTGTTACATCAAGCTACACTTACTGTCCGATGTGAATAGTAACTTCACACACATTCAATTTTTTGAAAAAACTTTCCAATCTATTGCGAAACCCTCTAACAATAAATAACTTCTCAATATTGCTTGTCAAACGCGGACATGCGTAGTTTTAACTGGGCGATATAAAGAGGCTTGACAATTATTCCACGTTTTTTAAAAAACACATGCCCCTTGAAAATCAGAGACTCAAACCCTTCACCATCAGAATAGGAGTCTAGGACCTTAACCAGTGAGCCACACAAGACTCTGAAACACACACGTGGATGCACTGCGCCTCCTGTGCTATATTATGAACATCCTATTGTGGTGCACTAGCTTCACCATCTTGGAGTTTCAAAAGCACTATACATAATGGGTGCTCATATCACCCCACTGTGCTCAATCTACCCACGTGAGAAGGTTTAAAAATTGCCTGAAGACTGCACAAATCGAATCGCTCCTAGAACTGAAGTTTGACGTAGCAATGGAAACGTTGATAAATACTTTCTGGATATTGTTGCCGTAAAAGCCTCACGTGAAACAGCAGCTGCATGCACCAGAAATGACACTGGAGCCCGGTGCTACAAAATCGCTGCACACTGACGGCAAGGCTAGTGCTGTGGTGTTCCCCACAAGCAAAGTGTCACGCATGCAAAGAGCTTCATTCAAGAAGAGGGACACATACAATTAGAGTGTTCCACATGTAAAAATCACATGCAGCATGCAATGGAATATACCCATTACCACCTGAACGTTACGTGATAACCTCCATCTGGAGCCCTTTGTCAGGCGGGATTATATCTCTTTTGATTGGAAGAAATTTAGGCCTGTTCAAATCTGCACAATATACGTTATGGAAGGTACATGTAATTCTCCCGAAAATGATGGGAAATTTCACAAAATATCGATCGAGAATTTAGCTCTTTTTTGGTGCGAACTGCATCCTCGCGGTCATTTTTTGGTGGAGGAGTGCGAATTCCACAAAGAAAATAGTGAAAATTCAGTTTGATGTGAACAAAATCCACAAGCATTCTGTTCATTTACTACTCCTGCGAGGAAGAGTTTTGCTCCAACAGAGAAGAAATTATGCGACGTGGCATGTCGTCTAGCAGGCGTAATGCAAAAAGCCAAAAATTACACAAGATCATGCCGCGTAAATACAATTTTAGTCGTGTCTTGAAATGGTAAAAATGCAGAAGCAGTTTTGCAATAAAAATATCCAGAAAGCGCTCTGTTGTAGATCATAATCAATTCAGGTGTTAAGATGTTAAATAAGCCTAGCTGGGAAAAGGAACTTCATTCGGATAAATGCTTGGATGCCACATTGCATCAGTTAATTCCCACTCCCCCTACATACAAAAGTTACTGGAGAAAAGGTACTGACCGTGCTTTTTGTATGCACTGTATGTGTTTAAACATGCATACAGTTCATTAAACAAAGATTTGCCAGCAACCTGCCAGGCCAGTGTGTACAGAAACACTTGCATTATCCTCTCTCTGCCTGCCATTGCGCTACATGTTTCTGAAAGGTAAGAGAAACCAAACGTGCATTTGCGTTTCAAATGTAAAGAGGATGCTGCGAGCGGGACGAAGGTTACAAACATCCCCAGATCAGGTTACACGCGAAGTGTTTACAAACACAAGCAGCTGCAGTGCTAGGCCAGAAGGTCACACCTCTTTGGTTCCGACTAAAGGGAACAGAGTCTCCTTCCTAAGAATAGTGCCCACTTGTGCCCTGGAATCACCCTGGACTGAATTAACTCCTTCTGATCCGAGAAATACTAATCAGCTCATTTCAAGCGGGGCGAACAGCTTGCAGAGTCCAACAAGCCCCGTTTGCTAAACGCTTAGCACGTTTGTGTAAAAGAACCCAGAGCGCGAGCACCCCACCGCCAGGGTGCGTGTACCCCACTGATCTCGACTTTGTGTCCTCTGCTGCCGAGCACCATCGGGACCTGAAGCTGTCCACGCTCCTCCGCCGATAGCGCAGCCCCTCCGCCGATAGCGCACACCACTCCCGCTGCAGATCCTTCCTCAGCTCGAAGCCGCTTCAAATCTTCCACACTCCTGTTGGTCTCTTCTTCGTGCTCTCTGCCTGCTGGCCTCCGAGCACCATCGAGACATGCAATCGTTCGCCGCCGAGCACCATCGTGACCCGCAACTGCCGCTTCACATCTTCCCGACGACTTCTCAACCTATAACGGGAGAAAAAACTAAAATACATTACGGGCCGCTGGTGGCCCGGGTGCTGTGCCCGTGGGGAGAGCAGAACAAGAGAATGTTCTGCTCCCCACACCCCCTTTTAAAGGGGGGGCACGGGCCAGGCCGGTCTAAACCGTCCGGAGCCCCACGCTGGATGCCCGTGTGAACCGGAAGCTCTAAAGTGCTTCCGGTTCATGCCCCGCAGAAACGCCACCTATTGGACGCATAATGGGGGAGGTGGGAGTGCTCCCACCTCCTCCTTTCCCCCGGGGACTGGTCCGACCGCCATAATGGTGGCGCGCGCTAATTAGCGCTCGGCCTTGTCCAGGGGATGTGTTTAGCTCATACGCTGAAAATTATGAAAAAGCAACGCTATCCTTTCATCTTCCCTCTGTCAGCAACTACTGAGCAGCCTGCGGTGGACTATGTTGTGCTCAGGGATTGGAGGGTACATTGCCTAGAAATAGGACATATGCAGTGTGAAGTTATTGGTAGTTCAGATAGCAGAAACACAGACATTGATATGGCGGTCAATACGCTGTTCAACAAAAAAGTGGATATGCAAGTAAGTGGGTGTACTACACAACACTACTTCATGATTCTTCTGTGTAGTATCACACCATAGCACTTTTTGGCCTCTCGCTGTACTCTACCTGACGGTCACATATAACCAGTAGATCTGCAGTGCAGTGGACGTAAATGATTCGCTCTCTGCACATCAATTCAAATATCTTCTGATGTTTTAATGTTTTGCTCATTACACTATGGAAGAGCTTTCTACATGTCTTGAAGGTTTTATTTTCATTTGTGTGAGGATCAAATACCTGGATCCCTGCTAGGGGAACCCATTCAGTGGGCGATATCCAAGTAGGAATCCACCCACTAGACGCTAAGGATTGGTTTTAGAGAGTATCAGTCCTCATGAGCATCAGGGAATTTGTTGTTTGATTAAAAAAAAGGGACATGAGCAGCTAATCCTGGCATCAGCCTATGCCCTCAGTCAAAAGAAGCGACTACATTTGTGTACATATTGTGGAGGTTTGCCCTCATCTGCCCTCTCTGGGGGAGCAGTAAACAGACAAAACACCAGGTTGGTGAGTTTACTTCTAATACTTCTAATGGCCATCAGTAAGTCCACTAGAATGCTTTTTCAATACTTTTGTGGATCTCCTTGTTTGTCTCACAGAAATGCGAGGAAACTGCTGATTTCAGACACAGTTTAGGTTGGCAGGGCATTTTAGGTAGGGATATGTAGTAGAGTTCATGCAAGTCACAACCTGGACTCCACTGTGTGTCTTATTTTCATAAATGTCTATGTTTAGTTGGATTACCAGGGTGGCAGCTGAGCCATGGTCAAAATACTGAAGGTAAGCACCTCACCAATATAGGTCTATTTTCTTTGCAAAAACCAGATGTCTCCAAGTTGAATTTGCGGGCCTTTCCTGCTGCACAGGATAGATCCAGACATACAAGTGGGATACCGGTTTTATCAAGATAAGTGTGGGATTGATAGGCTAGTCTAAATTTGTAGATCCTGCAGATGTCGGCAGTTTCCCTCACAGAATTATAAGGGAAATGCCAATTTTTTGTCAAAGTTTGATATTTAAACAACATTCTGGGTAGGAAACTTAATGGGATCTACAGAAATGTCTGGATTGAGTCATTTTCCTGGGAGGTGGCCGAGCCAAGGACCAAACATGGTAGCTACCTGCTTCGCCAGCAGGAGTCAGTTTTCAAGGTGAAAACTGAAATTCTCAATGTTGCGTTTTGAGGCCTTTCATGTTGGTTGCGCTAGACCCACACACAAAGGCGGTGCAGTTTTTATTGGATGGAGGATGTGCGAAGTGAATAGCACAGCACTTGTTATTATAAATTGCATTTCTCTCCATTTATTGCTTCCAAACATAAGCCCGAGTACAAGAAAGAACATAGATGTTGGGATTCCTTCTCAATCAGGTAATAGTATAAGTAACCCCAAATTCATACTTGCACAAATAACCACTATCCCTAAAGTGAGTATCAATGGTACATTTAGAAAATGCACAGGCTTCCTTCATACCCATTTTTCTGTCATTAGATTTTACCATATAAATTGATGCATGTTGAATACACAATGAAATATTATTATAGGCTCTATCTCAGTTGTTGATGCTGTGTGCGCCTTATTTGAGGGCAACCAACAAATACTATGTATTCCTGCAACCAGATGAGTCTGACAGATGAAAATGTTGTCACCTATTTCTGCCTTTTCCTGTTGCATTCATTATTTTGTTTCAAAATGTAGTTTCTTTGGGAAAACCATTAGCTATCTGCGCAAATGACCTATTTTTGAATTTGAAATGTTTCTACTAAATGTATGGCTTTTCAGGGATCATCCATGGGTTTCAGATCTCTTTCCACCACAAAATCCAAGTAGATAAAAACAACAAAAAATAAGGAAAATGCAGAAACTTTGGTAAATAAAGTTTTTTTAGAACTCTGCTTTTTCTAAAAGCCAGGAAGATAGTGATCTTAGCACAGCAAGCCTTTTGCTGGTGCCATTAAAAAATATAACTAAACAAGAAAGGTATGCTGTTCCCAAAGGTGGACAATGAGACAAAGGGTAAAAGGAGGGAAGGCCTCCTTGTCGGAACTAAAGTCCTCAGACACCCAGCAAGCTAGGTGTCATGCTTCATCTTATGGACTTGCTCCTCGTCGGGTCGGCGCTGCAATACCCGACGGGCACCCTAAAAGGGGCTGTTTAGCAGAGATCTTTTGTTCCTGCTGTATGATGCATGGGTGTGAGGGCCATAAAAATCAGTGTAGATGTGGTGCAAGTGGGTGATGTTAACAAAGGTTGGATTGTCCGCATAAACTCTTTATTAGGCTGGTAATCCACCTTCTTAAAACAAAGTGAGTGGCTACTCTCTGGCTCTATGGTCCAGTGGAGCTCAGCTCATTTCATGTAATATGGTCGACATGTTTCATGCGTAGCAGTCAATACTGATCCATTGCATTTCCTCAGGACCTAGTGTATTAATACTATCTACACGTGGTGGTCAATGAGGCTCCTACTTACCACACTCCTTGGATGCGAGCGCAAAGTCCCCTATATGTCAGTGGTAACCTACACAGGGAGGATGACATAAAGAGACAGTACACAGTCACTAGATAATGCAGTCCAGATGACTGGTCAAGTAGTCCCCTTAAACCCTCATCTCAGGTGTCCATTCCATGATCAAACCAGGGTCCTAATCTGATCCCTGGTGAAAAGGCATATTTTAAAATGGTGTGATATCTAAAAGAGAAGTTTATATCATAAGGTCACGCACTTTTTTTTAAGAAGGTGGATTACCAGCCTAATATAGAGTTTATGTGGACGATCCAACCTTTTTTAACATCACCCACTTGCACCACATCTACACTGATTTTTATGGCCCTCACTCCCACGAATCATACGGCAGGAACAAAAGATCTCCGCTAAAGGTCCCCTTTTAGGGTGCCCGTCGGGTATTGCAGTGCCGACCCTACGAGGAGCAAGTCCATATGATGAAGCATAACATCTAGCTTGCTGGGTGTGTGAGGACTTTAGTTCCGACAAGGAGGCCTTCCCTCCTTTTAGCCTTTGTCTCGTTGTCCGCCTTTGGGAACAGCATACCTTTCTTGTATGTATTGTTTGGGCACGTATGCTGGACCCTGTACCAAGCCCTTGAGTCCCCCCTTTTTGTTAGAGAGGTTAAAAAAATATATACTTTCTTGCAAAACATTTAAAATATATTTTTTTTAATAATCAAACCTTTGCTATATAGTGGGGAATGCACACAATCTGGCTGCTTCTTAAATCTCTCACATCCCTTACATGTGGGAGAAAAATGATGCAAATGTGGCATAGACACCTTTTGTAGAAAATAAGTTGGGAAGGTGTAAGCACACATACCCTCAAACATGAAAAAAATGTGCCTAACTGGGGATTGTTGGAATGAGAGTTTTGGGGTAAAGCTCAGAGCCTAAGTGGTTAACCCCTTCCATGCCCATGACGGAACGGTTCCGTCATGAGCATCGGTTGCGCTGTGCTCATGACGGAACCGTTCCGTCATGGGCCCGCCCGCGCTCGAACCTTCAGCACCGCGGGAGAATTCCCGCAGCGCTGAAGGGGTTAAACACTTTATCAGTATTTTCATTAACACCAAAGGATGGTTTCCTCATGGGTGTAAAAACAATAGATATCTTACCTAACCATGTAACCTTTTCAGGTGGGGGACACAACGAACATGTCATGTCAAGTCAAGAAAACTTTATTCGATTACTGTCTTAGACAAACATAAAAGCACATAAAAACACAGTACAATACACAATATAATTGAAAATATTAAGTATAAAATGAATTAATTTAAACACTGTCCCTTTTTTCATAGTAGGCTAAATGTTCATATTGCAATGCATTTCCTGCTTCTAAGTACACTCTTTAAAAACATTACTGCCCTCCAAGCTATATCTTAATTTTCCAAAAATTGTAATACAACGAATGCAGGACGACATTGTCTGATACCCAAGGATTTTAAAAATGGTACAATCCACGTTTTCCTAAGTTCACCATAAAATCTACAAAACAAAACAACATGTATGGTGGATTGTTCTGAGTGGTTATCGCAGAGACACAAGTGCATGACTCGTCACCAGTCATTCATTTTTGGGAAACTTATAAGTCTATGAAAATCCCAAGTCTGAATCTGGTCAATAAAAACCTATTGTAGACACCAGTTACCGTTTTTAAATATGGTTGAATACTAAAAGTTGTTAAAATCAATTGGTTTGACAGCACAGTTGGCTTTGTGATCTCTGCCGATAGCCTAAGTGTTTCTAATAACATTAGTCCTTTTTTTTTTACTCTTTTCTTGTGATGGTAGACATCGTACTAGGCTCAGTGTAGTCGTTTAAATGGCTGAGGTCACACATTGTTAGAAATGGGGGTCTTTAGTTGACAGAGGTCGGTACCTATGTCCAAATAGGGACCCTTGCTTCTAGTCAGGGTAAGGGGGATGCACACTCTAGAGAACCCCTGCTCACCCCCTTGGTAGCTTAGCATGAGCAGACAGGCTTACCCCAAAGACAATGTGTAAAATATTTGTACCAACACCTACAGCAACACAGTGAAAACACCACAAAAAGACACCATACCAGTTTAGAAAAATAAAGTATCTTTATCTAAACTAAACAAGACCAAAACTACAAAAATCCAACAAACACAGTTAAAAATATTACTTTTAAAAGGTTACAAGAACTTGTACCAAAGAAAACCATGGATGCGTGAATTTTCACCAAAGTACCTGTAGTTGCGTCAAAGTTCACCAAGCCATACCGCTGCAACGTCAGAAAGAGATGTAACACTCCTGAGACCCTGAGAAGGCGATGGAACAGTCCCGCTGCACGGAGAGGAAGGGTTGCGTCAATTCTGGTCTGTATGGGAAGTGATTCGTCCTTTCTTTGTGCCAGTTCCGGTCCGCAGTTGATGCATCGGGAAAGCATGTCGCACAGGTTCAACACGTGGATCTTCAGGATGCATCAGCAATCGATACGGCAGCGTTGCACAGCACTGCGTCGGTCCTCTTCAGCCCTGATCCTTCGATGAGTCATTTCTTGCAGCGATGACAGGCGCTGCAACAGTTTTCGCAGCGGCGCGGCAATGCGTGGAAATTCTTCTCACGCCATGAAGAAGCATCAGAAAATCAGCCACAAGAAAAGCGATGTGTCGGTTTCTGTAGTTCTTCGAGTTTCTTTTCTCATCCAGCTCCCAAACAGCAGCAACAACCTCCAGAGGCCCAACACTGGCACAGGCACATCTAGGCAGGTCAGAACTCACAACAGCAGAGTTCAGGGGAGCTGTGGGTGAAGTCTTTCTGTCCCTGAGACTCTGAACAAGAGGCCAGCTCACTTCAGGCCCTTGGAGATCTCCTGCAAGCAGGGGACACAACACACAGCAAAGTCCTTCTACTTTCTTTGGCAGAAACAGCAACTTCAGGCCAACCCCAGATACACAGCAAGGGCAGTACTTCTCCTCAGTCTCCCCAGCTATTCTCCTTGGCAAAGGTTCCTCTTGAATTCCAGGAATGATCTAAAGTTTAGGGGTTTCAGGTCTGATACCTATACCTCAAAATGTCTTTGTTCTCTTTGTGCAAGGGGCTCTGAGCCCAGTTCAAACCAGTTCTGGGGGCCCTCTGCCAGTGCACTACAACTTCCTTTGTTAGTGTGGGCCTTGGTCCCAGACACACCACAGGGAGGTGGAGCCAGCATCCTGGATGATGGCCCTGACTTTGGCAGCTACCATGTAAAATTTCTGTTTCACAGGCAGACTTATTCCCAGTGTCCACATCATGGATGCACCAATTGGTGACTCCTGGTGTCAGGGAGAACAGGGAGGCGAACTGTCCCAGCACCTGGCCACTGTCCCTCTGCTGCTCTGGGGTCAGGGTAGGAGAGAGGTCTACCCCATTCACTGACCCATCATGTTCCTTTGCTGACAGGAGGTCAGGAAGAGGCTCACTCTCCACCTCCATCCCATCATCTGTTGCAAGGAGCATAGTTATCTCAGACATCTCAAAGTGTGGTTGGAGGCGGTTCACGTGCAGGACCCTCAAAGGGTTCCTAGGAGTCTGCAAGTCAACCAGATAGATCACCTCACTCTCGTGCTCCACAACCTCATATGGACCAGTCCACTTGTCTTGGAGCGCACAAGGCTCGACTGGTGCCATCACCCACACGTTCTGGCCAGGCTGAAATTCGACCAGAGTGGTCATACCATCTTTTCATTTCTTCCTGGCTAGCTTCCAGGTTTGCCTGAGCGAGTTTCCTGAAGCGTTGAGTCTGGTTTCTAAAGGCCAGCACATAGCTTCACACATCTTGTGGGGTCTTACCAGGAGTTCTCTCACAACCCTCCTTCACCAGACTCAGAGGTTCTCTCACAGGGTGACCGTACAGTAGTTCAAAGAGACTGAACCCTAAGGACTTCTGTGGTACCTCCCTGTATGCAAACAGCAGGCATAGCAAAAAGACGTCCTACTTCCGTATCATGGGTTCTGCAAGACCCCTGATCATGCCCTTCAAGGTTTGGTTCAATCTCTTAACCAACCCATTCCCTTGAGGATGGTAAGGAGTGGTGAACTTGTATGCTACACCGCACTTCTCCCACAAAGATGTCATGTACTTTGAAATGAAGTTCGGTTCATGGTCAGAGACCACCAAAAGATCCCCATCAATGCATGGCCCACCACAGGGGCTGTGATTGTCGGGAGAGGGACAGCTTCCGGGTACCGGGTGGCATGGTCCACCAAGACCAAGATAAACTTGTTGCCTAAGGCTGTCTTGGGTTCCAGAGCATTCAACATTTACACCAAACCGCACTCTGGCCTTAGCATCACTATATAACCGTCCAAGAAAGTGGATAATTTGCTTTTCCACTCCCTGATCCTTGAGGATCTTCCAGAGCTTGCTATGCTTGATGCAGTCAAAGCCCGCTTTGAGATCCAGAAATGCTAAAAACAACCTACCCTTCTTGGCCCGAGTGTACTTCCCTATAATAATGGTTAAATTTAAACTCTGTTCGACGGTTCCTAAGCCCTCACGAAAACCGTACTAAATATCAGAGATAACCTTATTATCCTCGGCCCAGTCCTGTAGTCATTCTAGAATAATTCGGCCTGCCACTTTTGCCAGGGAGTCTAATAAAGATATGGCCTGTAACAGCCAGGATCCTGACAATCCCATTTTTAAAAAATAGGCACTATGATAGATTCCAACCAACTCATTATGGAACGAGAGGAGCAACTTGCAGTGATTACCTGGGTTAATAGTAGTGCCCATAACATCACATTTTACTTATATAAGTCTACGGGACCCCATCAGGCCCAGGAGTCTTACCCCCCAAACTTGCTATGATTGCGCAATTTACTTTGTCCAGAGTAAGCTGGCGATCAGTAGGTTGAATCAGGGGTGCCAGGGCATCATCCTCATAAAGTTGGATGCCTGAAGAATTGATACTCTCTCCGCCATTATACCTTGTGGAGAAGTGCTAGATCCATTGCTCTTCTGTAATAGCTATTCCAATGGTGGACCCATCTCCAGATGTCAAAAAGGGGTTTTAACTGCTTTCCAGAAGGCCAAGCTGTCTTTTGATAGAAAGGCATCATGCAAAGCTAGCCAAGCGTCATTTCTCAGAATTTCTTTATGTTCCTTGAGTGACAGCCTGTAGGCCCCTCTGGCCTGTCTGATATCATTTGAATTTCTTTAGAACTCTGCTTTTTCTAAAAGATAGGAAGATAGTGATCTTAGCACAGCAAGCCTTTTGCTGGTGTCATAAAAAAAATATATGCTTTCTTGCACAACACGTTTTCCCATTTTAAAAAAAATATCAAACCTTTGCTATATTTTGGCTTATTTTCAATGCTATAGTTGGGAATGCACAAACTCTGGGTGCTTTTCGTTACATGTGGGAGTAACAGGATGTAAATGTGGCTTATATACCTTTTGTGGAAAACAAGTTGGGAAGGCGTAAGCACGGATACTCTCAAACATAAAAAATGTGCCTAACTAGGGATTGTTTGAATTGGAGTTTTGGGGTGAAGCTCAGCGCCCAGGGAGTTAAACAATTTATCAGTATTTTCATTAACTCCAAAGGATGGTTTTCTCATGGATGTAAAAACAATAGATATCATAACTAACCATGGAACCTTTTCAGATGGGGGACACAAAGAACATAATAAACAGCACTTCTTGTTGAAGCTTTAAGACCAGTTGCCCCTTCCAATATTCCATCTCATTTGTGGATTGCAGCATCAAACTTTTCACTTTATCTTGTCTTTTAAACAAATAACAGACTCTTCTTTAATAGGACAAATTCTTTACATACAATAATAATTGTTGTGCAAAAAAGAAAAGATATGCCATTGTCAATGAAAACAATGTTTCAAACATTTATATAAGTAACTATAATCATTTTTGCAGATGTCCTCTCAAGAAGGTGAAAATATTTTATTATTTGTAAATATATTCCACTTACAGTGAATAATATTCAGCCAAGGATTTTTGGAACAAATGTTGGTTCAAAAGAACATGAGCACCAATATTTGCATTCTAGAGGATGATTGTTTGTTCCCTAGATAACAAAGTGAAATGAAAGCCTAATATATCTATGCCAGCTTAGCTAATCCGTGAGTTATTAAAGGCTACGCTAATTAAACATTCAGGCTTAGCCCACTATATGACCGGTACTATAATCATAACATTTGAATTTTGAAAATCCTGCATTTAACTGGTATTGATTAGGTGTGCTAGGCGTACTGATTTGAATATACACAGAGTGAGCATTACATCAGCTCCTATAAAACATTAGTTTTGTTTGGATATGGCTCTTTAATTCATTGTCTTAAGGCATTGTTGATTGCATCTTATATCAAGTATTTCTTCATCTCCATCCTGCTATTGATGGATTACAGTGTCATTCATCCTCCCCTCCTGTTGGGTTCTTGCTTTCCAATGTATGACTGACTCTTTTACATGATAAAAGTACTCTCAACCATCACACCTTCATTTTTTTATCTCAAGCATGCATGGAATTCGGACACCATAATATGGCCTCCTAATTCATTTTTGTTTATCACATTGAGTGGCCATGTGGGTGTCATGCCATCTTGAAGTGCTGAGCAACAAGCATTGTTATGCATGTATTAGGGTTACACATATTAATATATGAGCACTTGATCCAAACCGCTAATACTATAGCCCCTGTTGCTGCTCCACACCAGCATCACAGAATTATAGATGGCAATACTACAAATGCTACTAATACCATCACCAATTTCACCGTCAACACCACCAGCACAAAGACAATCTCCAATAAGTGTACAACCAATACCACATAATCTGTAAAAGCAAGGCACAAGATTAATATACACTGCATTGTTTGTCCATCTTACCAAAGCCTTTCTAGAAGATTGTGGTGATCTATTTTATTACGGGCCAAATGTACGTATGAGTAGAATAGAAATTTCCAAGCACTGATTTTTTTAGGAATCCCTACTTGGGAATCTCTTTTCTAAATGTATGAAAGATTTATTTTTAAATTAGCGAATGCTAGTGGGTCATATATCTATCTACCTCATGAATATTAATGAGGTTGGTCGCAATTTGTGACCCGTTGGGAATGACAGCTATCAGAGGGAAAGTGGCCTGCTGGGGTCCGCAGACCACCATGTTTATGATAGCTTTTACATAAGGCATTTAAAAAAAATGCAACCCATTTTCCATAAAGGAAAACAAGATCCATAAAAAAATTACCATTTAACTTTAAATGTTTTTAAGAGCAGAAAGGGGTCTGTGGGACCACTGTCGACTGGTGAAATATTATATTTACATTCTCAAAGAGGAGGGGTCCCTTTTGAATGGTTTCCCATTTGTGAGTGGCTAACCAACTTCTTCAAGGAGGTGGTAAAGTGTTACTGATTTGAGACAGGAATTTGGTCGTAAAGCATTAATACATACCATAAGGAATCGCTGTTGGTAAAGACCTGAAGAAGGAAACAGTAAGCATGGAACTGTGTAGCCAATGTCCACTTACAGAATAGGTTATAGTGTAGCTTTATTTGAATATATCATTTTGAATTTAATTCTGTTCTGTTCTTAGCCATAGCATTAAAACATTTCAATCCTGTAGCTGGAGAGATTAAGGAAATGGAAAAGGAACACTGAATAATTCAATAATTGGTTTTGTGTGACAAACAAAATGATTGAGGACTTTGTGACAGTTCTTATTGAATGTCCCACAAAACGGAAAATGATAGAATACTAACTATTTCTCAGATTCACCCAGATGAAGTAAATGATCACATTGTAAAATACTATGAGGTTTGTTTAAATAATACTGTGTCTAGATACATGGCATCAAAGATATGTAGAGCATAAATGCAACTACACAGTTTGGTTTGACAAATTCCTAAGCAAAACCTTTGAAGGAACGTTGATATATATTTTTCCTAAAAGGTAAGAATAAACAGTATACTGTAGTTCGAATGAAGATCATGGTCTACATGCAGAAAAATTAAGATTAACCAATTTGAGACAAGATAATGGAAGTTAAACTATTTTGTGTTATCATTAAAGGAAAGCAAACCCTTCCAAGTGAATGTATGAATCATATTTATATTTTTTGAAGAGGTTTAAAATAGGAAGTGTCTATTTACCCAGCCACCACCCAAATAGTAAGTCTCTGCTATTTACCCAACAGCTGGCAAAATACTACATAATTTCTGATGTTCAGCAGATAATAGAGTAAACAGTAGAGATGATGTAGAATTTGACCAGTGGCCGGATAAGCCGTGTGAAGGAGGTCTTTATTTAGCCGGTCATAAGGAAATAAGGGACTCGAGGCAATGGTAGTGTGGTGACCATCTTGTAATTGAAATGTAATATGTGTCAAGCATTTGAAAGTAAGTGCGTATACAAATGTTCAATCATTTGTAAGTTAAGCTAGTTACAGAAGAAAAAATTGTAAAACCAGTTGTGAATAAAAACATTTATGTTATTTTAATATTCATATACGATATTTAGAAATCAAGCAGAAGTTTCAGGATGTCGCACACATATATTTCGTGCTTATTTCAGGGAGTATTTGGCTGTGAAAGCGGGTAGGAGCACACTGTCATCACATCTCAGCGTCATTACCTCTGGGCATTTTGGTTGATGTAGTGCATGATTTCAGTACAATGTTCTTAGTAACAATAGGCTAATGCCTTCATTTGTTATTGCGTATCCCTAGACACGTGTTTCAGGATTCCTCCGTCATCAGTAGGGAAAAGGTCATAGGTTGCTGGACATGCTGCCGCTTAATTTTCACAGGCATAATTCCACTCAGGGCATGCAGGCGCTCCCAAGCTCGTCAGCTCAGGTGGCTTGAGGGAGCCTTTTAAACAGTGAAAGAGGGTAGGAGCACACTGTCATCACGTCTCAGCGTCATTACCTCCGGGCATCTTGGTCGAAGTAGTGCATCATTTTCAGTTCAGTACAAAGTTCGTAGTAATAATAGGCTAATGCCTTCATTTGTTATTGCGTATCCCTAAACACGTGTTTCTGGATTCCTCCGTCATCAGTAGGGAAAAGGTCATAGATTGCTGGAATGCTGCCACTTACTTTTCATGGGCATAATTCCACTCATGGCATGCAGGAGCTCCCAAGCTCGTCAGCTCAGGCGGCTTGAGGGAGCCTTTTAAACAGTGAAAGAGGGTAGGAGCACACTGTCATCACGTCTCAGCGTCATTACCTCCGGGCATCTTGGTCGATGTAGTGCATCATTTTCAGTTCAGTACAAAGTTTGTGGTAATAATAGGATAATGCCTTAATTTATTATCGCGTATCCCTAGACACGTGTTTCTGGATTCCTCCGTCATCAGTAGGGAAAAGGTTGTAGGTTGCTGGAATGCTGCTGCTTAATTTTCACGGGCATAATTCCACTCATGGCGTGCAGGCGCTCCCAAGCTCGTCAGCTCAGGAGGCTCGAGGGAGCCTTTTAAACAGTGAAAGAGGTTAGGAGCACACTGTCATCACGTCTCAGCGTCATTAACTCCGGGCATCTTGGTCGATGTAGTGCATCATTTTCAGTTCAGTAGAAAGTTCGTAGTAATAATAGGCTAATGCCTTCATTTGTTATCGCGTATCTTGAGACACATGTTTTTGGATTCCTCCGTCATCAGTAGGGAAAAGGTCGTAGGTTGCTGGACATTCTCCCACTTAATTTTCACTGGCATAATTCCCCTCAGGGCATGCAGGTGCTCCCAAGCTCGTCAGCTCAGGCGCCTTGAGGGAGCCATCTAAACAGTGAATGGGGGTAGGAGCACACTGTCATCAAGTCTCAACTCATTACCTCTGGTCATGTTGGTCGATGTAGTGCATCATTTTCAGTTCAGTACAAAGTTCGTAATAATAATAGGCTAATGCCTTAATTTGTTATCGTGTATCCCTAGACACGTGTTTCTGGATTCCTCTGTCCACAGTAGGGAAAATTTTCACAAGCATGATTCCACTCAGGGCATGCAAGCGCTCCCAAGCACGTCAGCTCAGGCGGCTCGAGGGAGCCTTTTAAACGTTAAAAGGGATAGGAGCACGCTGTCATCACGTCTCAGCGTCATTACCTCTGGGCATCTTGGTCGATGTAGTTCATCATTTTCAGTTCAGTACAAAGTTCATAGTAATAATAGGCTAATAAATTAATTTGTTATAGCGTATCCCTAGACACGTGTTTCTGGATTCCGCCGTCATCAGTAGGGAAAAGGTCGTAGGTTGCTGGACATGCTGCCGCTTAATTTTCACAGGCATAATTCCACTCAGGGCATGCAGGCACTCCCAAGCTCGTCAGCTCAGGCGGCTCGAGGGAGCCTTTTAAACAGTAAAAGGGTGTAGGAGTACACTGTCATCACATCTCAGCGTCATTACCTCTGGGCATCTTGGTCGATGTAGGGCATCATGTTCAGTTCAGTACAAAGTTCGTAGTAATAATAGGCTAATGCCTTCATTTGTTATCGGGTATCTCTAGACACGTGTTTCTGGATTCCTCCGTCATCAGTAGGGAAAAGGTCGTAGGTTGCTGGACATGCTGCTGCTTACTTTTCAGAGGCCTAAATCGACTAAGGGCATGCAGGCGCTCCCAGCTTGTCAGCTCAGGTGGCTTGAGAGAGCCTTTTAAACAGTGAATTGGGTAGGAGCACACTGTCATCACGTCTCAGAGTCATTACCTCTGGGCATCTTGGTCGATGTAGTGCATCATTTTAAGTTCAGTACAAAGTTTGTAGTAATATTAGGCTAATGCCTTAATTTGTTATCGGGTATCCCTAGACACGTGTTTCTGGATTCCTCCGTCATCAGTAGGGAAAAGGTCGTAGGTTGCTGGACATGCTGCCGCTTAATTTTCACAGGCATAATTCCATTGAGGGCATGCAGGCGCTCCCAAGCTCGTCAGCTCAGGCGGCTCGAGGGAGCCTTTTAAACAGTGAAAGGGTGTAGGAGTACACTGTCATCACGTCTCAGCGTCATTACCTCTGGGCATCTTGGTCGATGTAGTGCATCATTTTCCATTCAGTACAAAGTTTGTAGTAATAATAGGCTAATGCCTTCATTTGTTATCGCGTATCCCTAGACACCTGTTTCTGGATTCCTCCGTCATCAGTAGGGAAAAGGTCGTAGGTTGCTGGACATGCTGCCACTTAATTTTCACTGGCATAATTCCCCTCAGGGCATGCAGGTGCTCCCAAGCTCGTCAGCTCAGGCGCCTTGAGGGAGCCATTTAAACAGTGAATGGGGGTAGGAGCACACTGTCATCAAGTCTCAACTCATTACCTCTGGTCATGTTGGTCGATGTAGTGCATCATTTTCAGTTCAGTACAAAGTTCGTAATAATAATAGGCTAATGCCTTAATTTGTTATCGTGTATCCCTAGACACGTGTTTCTGGATTCCTCTGTCCACAGTAGGGAAAATTTTCACAGGCATGATTCCACTCAGGGCATGCAAGCGCTCCCAAGCACGTCAGCTCAGGCGGCTCGAGGGAGCCTTTTAAACGTTAAAAGGGGTAGGAGCACACTGTCATCACGTCTCAGCGTCATTACCTCTGGGCATCTTGGTCGATGTAGTTCATCATTTTCAGTTCAGTACAAAGTTCATAGTAATAATAGGCTAATGCCTTAATTTGTTATCGCGTATCCCTAGACACGTGTTTCTGGATTCCTCCGTCATCAGTAGGGAAAAGGTCGTAGGTTGCTGGACATGCTGCCGCTTAATTTTCACAGGCATAATTCCACTCAGGGCATGCAGGCACTCCCAAGCTCGTCAGCTCAGGCGGCTCGAGGGAGCCTTTTAAACAGTAAAAGTGTGTAGGAGTACACTGTCATCACATCTCAGCGTCATTACCTCTGGGCATCTTGGTCGATGTAGGGCATCATTTTCAGTTCAGTACAAAGTTCGTAGTAATAATAGGCTAATGCCTTCATTTGTTATCGGGTATCTCTAGACATGTGTTTCTGGATTCCTCCGTCATCAGTAGGGAAAAGGTCGTAGGTTGCTGGACATGCTGCTGCTTACTTTTCAGAGGCCTAAATCGACTAAGGGCATGCAGGCGCTCCCAGCTTGTCAGCTCAGGTGGCTTGAGGGAGCCTTTTAAACAGTGAATTGGGTAGGAGCACACTGTCATCACGTCTCAGAGTCATTACCTCTGGGCATCTTGGTCGATGTAGTGCATCATTTTAAGTTCAGTACAAAGTTTGTAGTAATATTAGGCTAATGCCTTAATTTGTTATCGGGTATCCCTAGACACGTGTTTCTGGATTCCTCCGTCATCAGTAGGGAAAAGGTTGTAGGTTGCTGGACATGCTGCCGCTTAATTTTCACAGGCATAATTCCATTGAGGGCATGCAGGCGCTCCAAAGCTATTGAGCTCAGGTGACTTGAGGCAGCCTTTTAAACAGTGAAAGGGGGTAGGGGCACACTGTCATGACGTCTCAGCGTCATTACCTCTGGGCATCTCGGTCGATGTAGTGCATCATTAGTAGGGAAGAGGTCGTAGGTTGCTGAAAATGCTATGTAGGGAAAAGGTCGTAGGTTGCTGGACATTCATAGTAAGGAAAAGGTTGTAGGTTGCTGGACATGCTAGTAGGAAAAAGGTTGTAGGTTGCTGGACATTCTATATTAGGGAAAAGGCCGTAGGTTGCTGGACATGGTATTAGGGAAAAGGTTGTAGGTTGCTGTACATGCTAGTAGGAAAAAGGTCGTAGGTTGCTGGATATGCTAGTAGAGAAAAGGTTGTAGCTTGCTGGACATGTACCATAACAGCAAGGAGAGCTATGAGAGCCTGTGCACACCAACCAGGACCAGAGGGACAAGGACACCAGACCCATGAGTAGCAAATCCAAGTGAACAAGTACCAGGAGAGTAATGGAGAGAAGGGCTAGAAACAGGAAGGCCAAAATCACAGACATCAGATCAAGGAGGGCCAAGGGGCTAAAGGCAAAAGGACTAGGATCAGGAAGACCACAATGAGAAAGGGCCACAGCTAGCAGGACCTGGAGACCCTAGAATGGAAGGACCAGCGGTTTATAAATGATGAGAAAGTCTAGGTTCAGTGGATCCAGGATCAGAAGGTCCAGGAGGTCTGACTCAGGGGGATTCTATACCAGGGTGGCAAAAAATTCATGAGCCAGGGTGACCCACAACATAGAAACTAGGAGGACCAGTGCCAGAGGGAAGAGGAAGACCAGGCCAAATAGAGCCATTACTAAGTGGACCACTCGAGAGAAGCCTGTGGCCAGATTGACATGCACAAGGTAGAATAGGAAAACCGTGAGACCAGGAGACTTGTAGGAGAAGGATAGGGCATGATGGGGCAGAAGTATTGGGGACTAGGAGGACTAGGAAACCAAGGCCAGTAGATCTAGCATCAAAAAACCTATTGGTACATAAGGGGAACAGAAAATGCCCTTCAGCATCGTAAGCTGCTAAAGGCCTACTGATTTTATTGCACGAACGTCGTCACTTTAACATTCACACACATGAAAAATACAAATAATGTTTTAAGTATCTTTTTTCTTTTTCATACATTTTATCCTCATTTTATCTACAATGTAAACAAAATTGCATAGGTTTTATTTAATCATGCAAATAAAGATTACCTATACCGCATACCACTACATGAGGGCCAGACATAGGAGTACCAGAACTAAAACCAGGACTACATTTACCAAGGTGACCAGATTTAGAAGGATTAGGAACATGGAAAAGGGGAGAATAGAAAATCCAGGAGAGACGGACGAGGAGGACTGAGGTCAGGTGTACTTGGGAATGACGAACAGTCAAGCCAAGATCAGGAAGTACAGGGCAAATACGTTCTTACACTGGCATGAACCGGAAGTGAAGGAACATCAAAAGTAGAAAAGGCTAAGATGATCTATGAAAGTATAAGTTATTACAGAGCAATGCGAGAAAGGAGCAGGCAGAAGATGGCCAGAAGGAGCAGGACCAGATTGAAGACGACTAAGAAGATCAGGACCTGAAGGCAACGGCCAGTAGGTCCAGGCTTCTAGAATAGGCAGAACAGGGATCAATCAGAATGTGGGCAGCAGTAGCAAGGGCACACAAAATACCAGAGCAAGAGGACTAGGTAAACTAAAAGAATTATGACCAGGAGGACTTGAACCAGGGCTAAGAGTGTCATAAAGGTCAGGAAATAGGGGACCAGGGCTCAGATTACCAAGTTAGGCCGAGCAAGCATTACAAGTAGCAGGACCAGGCTGAGGCAGATCCGAGGTAAGAGGGCCAACCAGCATCTGGAAGAGCAAGTGGAATGGACAATGGGGGGCAGGAAAACCAAGACCAAACTAACCAGGCTCAGGAGGACCTGAAAAAGGACATCCTGGATCAACAGGACCTGGATCAATGGCTGCTGTACTAGTAGGACTAAATGGACAAGGAACCAATCCAGGAGAAAAAGGACAACCCAAATTAAGGAGTACCAAGGCTAAGAGCACCAGGACACAGGAAGCAAGATGGAGCAGGACGTGTGGTACCAAGGATTGGACCACTAAGATCAGTGCCAGATGGGCCAAGACTGAGGGACCCTGGAAGGGCCATGATGGTCAAAAGGTAACGTTTTATGATAAAAAGCACATTTGGATAAGAAAGACCAGGATGACCTGGACAACCAGGACTAAGGAGACCAAAGCTAAGACATAAGGTGATTCAGGTCCAGGAAAGCCCAAGCTCTATGGAACAGGACCAAGAAGATCAGGGTCAATGAGAACAGAATTTTGAGAAGGACAGGAACAAAGAAAAACAGAAATAGCATGATGTCTTCCAGAAGTGCCAGGTAGCTGAGACAAGGGACACAGCCAGTTAGAGTCAGTAAAAAATGTTCGGAAAGGATCCGGACCTTGAGTACCAGGAGGACCAGGGTGAGGAGGAAAAGGGGATCAGGGACATCAGGACCGGGATGATCACAGCCTGGAAGCCCAGGCCACAAGGCTAGGAACAGGATGACCAGGAGGATGAACAACAGGATGGCTAGGCCCAGGTGGACCAGTTAAAGGAGGACCATCATGAGTTTCTGTAGCAGCACGAGGAAAAGCAGCAAAATGACCATGGGCAAAAGGAACAGGACTAGATTCAGGAAGACAAGATCCAGGCCAATAGGACCAGACCCAAATAAGCAAGGAAGACAAGGTGGTCAGCACCACGATTACCATGTGGACCAGACCAAAGAGGGCCTGGACTAGAACAAGGAAGAATAGCAGGCTCAGCAACAATAGGTCAAGGAATAGGCCAGGGGGACTATAGGACCAGGGCCCACATTACCAAGTGGAGCAGAAAGACCAGGACCTGGTGGTAGCAGGACAAGGGTGAGGAAGATCAATAAGACCAGAACAGCCAGAGCCAGGAAGACTAAGGGGACTGGACCTGCATGTACAAAAGGACAGGACCAGAGAGAGAAGGCTCTGAATGACCAAGACAAAGAGAACCAGGACCAAGAGGGTCAAGAATATTCAATACAGTGCCAAAACGACCATGAGGACAAGGCACAGGGTGAAGAGCACAAGCATGATCCAAAGCAGGAAGAGAAGAGCTAAGAGGGCAAGGCCTAAGAGGACCAGGACAGGACACAAGACGCCAGGTAGGACCAAGAACTAATGTACTGGGAATCATATGAGCAGGGTGAGGTGGATGAGAAGGGACAGATCAAATTGACAAAGGCCAAGAGGATCAGAAAAGAAAAGGAAGAACTTGGAGAAGGGGGCTTGAAAGAACCAGATGGACACTAGGACAAGAACCCATAGGATTAGTCATACAAAGTCCCAAACAAGGAGGACCAGAAACAAACTAATCAAGTCTAGTGGGCAGCAAAACAGGAAGAGAACACAGACTGTGTCCAGGACTTGGAAGACCATTTCAAGGCAAACCAGACTGAGAGTGAGGATGACTGGGAGAACAGGACCTTAAGAATAAAGAGGAGATGGCCAGGCAACCAGAACCAACAGGACAAGAGCTAAGAGGACCTGAACAATGAGGACCAGTGAGATCACAAACAACGGGAACATGGAAATCAATTCACAAAGGCCAACAGTGTCAGGACTTGTCATACCAGGACAAGCAGGGCCAGGATGAGGAGAAAAATGAGGGCAACACAAGGAAGGCCAGGATGGCAGAAGCAATGATGACCAGTTGGGTGGCTAAGAATGGCTAAAAACAGGATGGTCAGAACAAGAGAGATCAGGATAAAAAGTACATGTTAAACAAAGACGACAAAGAGCAGGAAGACCCGGGCCATGGATATCATGACATGTTAGAAGAAGACCCAGAGAGGCAGGTCAGGAGAAGTGGACTAGGGCCATTAACGCAAGGGACCAGATGGGAGCGGGTTAGGTAGACAAGAAGGATCAGAAGAAGCAGGATCAGGAGCATTGCTAGGAAGACCAGAGTGGTCAGAACCAAGGTAGTAGGACCTGAAGTTCCAAGTGGATATCATGCCTTGCCCCCTGCTGCTATGTGAGCTTTCAGCCCTTGCAATTCTGGTTGTTTTCACCTTAGTGTATATTTGCTTATGCTTGTTACATTTACCTATGCTTATTACGTGCATTTACCAATGATTGTTGTTAAGTAACAATGTTCCTTACATTGTGCTTGCATTCACCATTGCTTGTTGCATGCATTCACCTATGCTTGCATATCAGAGACAATGTTCCCTTCATTTGCCTATACCTATTGAACAAGGACTATATTATTTGCATGTGCCTATGCTTAATTCTTTTATGTAAACACCTTTCTAACACAATATGGCCACACTCATTATGGAATAGTTGAGATGCCTAAGGACTCATGGTCCCTGGCGGCCATGTTGGGTGTGGCTCGGGTGTGGCAGGCTATTTAAGCTGCACCTACACTCTAGCCCATGCTTTGCCTCCAGGATTCAGCTACATGACAAACCTTCAGCAACATGTCGGAGCTTGTCAGTGGCCCACTCCACAAGCTGTAGGGACTTCCTTGGGGGCTCAACTCATCTACAGAACTTTAGAGTTTTACATCTTGTCTTGTTAAGCCTTCAATAACAGACAATTCCTGAAAAAGTATGAATTGGTCCAACAAAGAGACTTTACTTTAAACAAGCATTGCCCCAAGCAAATAGAGACTTAGCTTTAAACAAACTTTAGCCCAAGCAAATGTAGACCTACCAAAATGCTTATTAGAGTTAGAAAACCAACACATTAACTAACCTGCTTTTGCGACCAACTAACTCCTAACCCTTCTGGCTCCAGTTAAACTAAGAAACTTGTGCCCATTTTCTGAGGATTAAAAAACAGGGCACTTAATGTTTTACTAGAGGTACAAGTTACTAGGTATGGACCTGATCCCTGTAATCCAATACTGTGAACCTAAGTATTGTTAATGATTGAATGTTGTTCTGGCGGTGTCATTGTCAGCTATTGTTTATCCTCTTCTCCATTCATAGTTTACATATGAATCAGATCCCAAAAAGGAACCTCCAAAACCACACCCAGTGAGAAATATCACCACATTCAGAGAACACCCGGCACACCACTACCAAGAAAACCCTAGTTGAATCACTGGCACTTACCTTAGCACACAACAGACACCAAAAGTTTGAAATGTGACAATATTCTTCTAACTAGAGATCTTATGAGTACTTATTTTGTCGCCTGAAGATACAACAACATGAAAACCACGCCTAACGCAATCCCACAACTAGGATCTTCTCAGTTCAATCTGCCTTCCTTGCAGTTCTTCAAGTGAGTAGGAGGTAGGGTTACAGGGGCTGATTCACATAGTCGTACAGGATAAGAAGACATCTCAAGTTGATCCATCTCATCTCTGCGGGGCCACATCATGAACTATAAGGTAAGTTTGTGCCGCTTGAGAGTGGAGCAGGAGGACAAACAACTTAGGTTTTAGGACCAGACTGGTGAGGATCAAGGGAGCCAGGACAACCATAGCCACAAGGACCAATGGGATCATATCAGGACAAAAATGACCAGACCCAGAACAGGAGGACATGTCAAGGAGGGTCAGGACCAGTGTAGGTAGTATCAGGTGGGCCACAAAGTCCAGTGCAAGAAGAATCAGGATGACCCAAATCAGGAAGACTAGGAGAGCCTGCCCTAGGAGAACCCAGACAGCAGGGTTATCTGGATAAGGACCCAGCAGTGCAGTGCGATCAGGATGAGGATCAGTAGTACCAGGATCAGGAGACCCAGCAAGAACTACTCTAGGGATGATCCAGGAGCAGGGACAGGAAGACCAGGGTCAGGAAGGACTACAACCAGGGCCACCAGATTCAGAAAACCAGTACCAGGTTGACCAGAAGTAGTTACACCAGGATCACGATGTGGATCAGGAGAAACAAAACAACACAGAAAATTAGGCTAGGTACAGGATTAGCAGGAGGACCAATGCCTAAAGACAGAGAAGGACCTACAAGTGAAGAAAGAAACCAAGAGCACGAGGACACCTATGGGAGTCTATGCCACATGTGTTAGGATACCCCTTTTGTAAATTAATCTCGTCATTGAGGATCCCATCAATGAGGCTCGCGATGTGAAGTCCGGTGTCAAGAATAAGGTGGGAGGTTGTGCTGATTCTTAATCAGGGATGCTGTTAATGAGGGATGGAAGGGCATACACCAAGGATGCGTCGCACAATGGCGATTCCGATAAGGTGATGGGCTGGGATGCGATGCAGGTCTTTGTGATGGAACTGATCCACTCAAAAGTGGCGATGCATCGTTTCTGTTCGGGGTTCAGCTGCACAGCAGAAGAAATGAGTTGGTTTCCCTGGATCTACAGAGGCTGGCAGAGCACTTTAGGCTCATTTCCGAGGGTCCAGGACTGGGGTTGCACCACTTGGCAGTGTAAACTCACAGATGGTAGAGTCCAGGTGCAGGATTCACGGCTGTTGGCGCCTGCTTCCCTGAGACTCTATTCAGGAGGCCAGCCAACCAGCTCTTGGAGTCACTTTGGCATCCTGGGTTCAACAGATGCAGGTCCAATTATTCTTGCCGAGGCAAGGGGGTTCAGAAGTGTAGTGAAGGGTTGATTTTCTGAAGTGCAATATTAATACTCAGCTTTCCCTTGAAAGTGGGGAGACGCTTCAAGTGGCATGCCTTTGAAGTGTACAGATGTGCTGTCTTCTCTGCCCTGGCTCAAGACTAAGTACAGGGGGTATGCAGCTCTTGGTGTGGGGCAGGTCTCAAGTGTAAGTAGCGCAGTACCCAGATCATCCCTACCATCCTGCCAATGACAGCCCATCCAGGCACACCTAAGCTACCTATTGTGTGTGAATGTCTGGGACAAATACTAAAAAAGTCAAACTGTCAATTGCACCCAGTCATGTGACCCCAGAGACAGGCTACAAGCCCCAAATGGCTAAGGCAGGAAAATGACAACTTTCTAAAAGTGCCATTATCATATTATTATTGAGCAGCCTGTACGGAACAAACGTACATCGCCCTCACAGAAGAGGCTAAGCAAATTTACTATGTCAATGTAACATGTACAAGCCATTTTACAATCAGAAATGTAATTTGAAATCACAATTCACCATAAGTTAAGATTTTTCATCACAATTCAAAATACAACACACATGATTTGGTTACCTGCTCCCATTTGAAAGTTACAGCATATTAAATCTAATGAAGTCACTCTAATGTTGTCCTGTGGGAGAGGTAGGACTTCTAATAGTGAACAACCATTTTAAGAATTTTTACTATCAGGACATGTCCAAGTTTTTTAATACACTACACCCTGCGCTCTGGGCTAGCCAGAGCCTACCCTAGGGATGACTTACACATATTAAAAACGATGGTTTGGGCCTCATAAAAGGTTTACTTTGCCAGGCCGAAATGGCAGATTAAAAATGCCCACACAGGTTGCAATGGCAGGCCTGGGAAATGTGCTACTTAAGTAGGTGGCACAAACAGTGCTGCAGGCCCACCTTAGTATTTAATTTACATGCCCTGGGCACAGGTAATGCCACCTTACTAGGGACTTAAAAGTACATTTAGTATGCCAATTGGGTAAAAGCCAATCTTGCAATGTTTTTTGGAGAGAGCACATGCACTTTAGCACTGATTAGCAGTAGTAAAGGGCCCAGAGTTCTAAAGCCAGCAAAAATGAAGTCAGCAAACATGAGGGTTGAAGGCAAAAAGGTTATGGGAAAAACTTCGTCAAAAACAGCAAGGATGCCAGCTCTAACAGTATCAATATATTGTATTATTGACAGAAACAAAGTCTTGTCCTGCGCTCTTTTTCTAAATACTTTTTTTTGTTGAATTGAAATTGTGTTGTTAATTAGGTTGTTGATTCCTCTAATGCACAAACAAGGTACCCCTTTTTGAGTGAGTCCCACCTGACTTTCAATTTAGATAATACCTACTGAGTCAATAAGTCAGGCTATAATTTCTGCTTTAAGCAAAATGGTGAAGTAAAGGCAAACTATCAATAACACATTAACCACCATTGTAATTTTTCAAAAGAATGTAAGGACACTTTTAACAGTGTCTGTGCCATGGAGAGATGTCTCTGCAAGTCAATCAACCTAGTCATTGCTCAGCATAAGTAATTTGGGTTGAGCTCAGAATGTAAAATGTTGTTTCTATTTCTAGTAGGACTATCTGGAGTAATGTGCCACATTCTTTTGGTCTTGTTTGGATTACTGAGTCTCCTTCTGTACAACTCTGACACAGTGCCTGCTTTATAAAGCAATCAAGTTCTTCAAATCAGCCAATTTAGTAATACTTTTTGTGAGACGTTTGTGCCATGCTTAATTTATCCACATAACTCATGGTATCCAATTTTTATAAAAATAGAAAAGTGTTCATAGTGCAAGTTGAGTCAGCAGTGAAGGGTGAAGTTCAAATCAAGTTTTGCTTGCAAAACAATGGTAATGTCACTGCAAATACAGGTATAGCAAATTGAAGGTGTATAGAGAGGTAGAAAAGGGTAAGGTTGGTAGAAAGAAACAGAGCAATATGTGATTGATAAATGGAAGAAGATGTGGGAAGCAGGTATACAGAAGGTGTAGATGATATCACAGTTATTCCAGATTGGGAGGTGTATATGCTAAACAGTAGAGAACAATACTACATACCGACAGTGTATGCTACAGACGCTGACTCACTGTTGGAAACAAGTATGCACACATATTTTCTGCCCTTGACTAAACCCGATAAAGATAGGATGATGCAATTACATTGTCATTCGACTAAAAGTTTTATTTGTTACTCAAGTTTATTATTCACTTATAAATAATAACATGTTTAATAATAATAAAAAAGTATATATGTTAGAAACAGGTTAATAGTCAGTGTGAACCTTTAACGTTACTAAATAATTCTGACCTCATTTCCCTGGTAGCTATTGCACCAATAAGACAGGCTTAATTTAGAGGCAATGTGTAAATTAGTTATGCAGACGGAAACAGTAAGTAGAAATGCAAAAACATAAAAATACCCAAACGACTAAGTAAAATGGAGTACAAGTTAATTAGCAAAATGACACCAATATCACAAAAACCTAGCCAGGTGTACTGGAACTATGCATTTTTATAGTAAGAATGACAGTCAATGGTCACAGTACAACAGGATCTATGCGCAATTTGACACTGACCACGATGGAGAACAGGCCAGGTACATGACCAGTTTGGTTCTGGGCAAAAGATTTTAACTTCTTACTTTAACCCTTTATGTCTCAATCCATAAAAGAGTACACTTCTAAAGCCCCCCGATACCTCAGACAAGGCACTTAGAGGCTCATAGGGTGGCAGTCAGAGGCCAACAGGAGTGCCCAGTCCAAGTTCAGTTGCAACTGGTCTACTGGGCAATTAAAGGATAAGGCCTCTTTCAGTGTGGTGTGTCTCTGTAGCATGAATAGAATGTCAGCCTCATGACCCATGGATTCAATTTCTTTGTCCTGGGTACAAGAGGAAGAGTACAGCTAGTCCCAGAGGGCTCTTCTCAGGTCTCAGATAGCATGTTCAGTCCACTTCTGTTCTTTCACAGCTCTAGAAGTATTCTGACGTTCCAAAGTGTAGCCTGGCATATGCTAATGGGTAGAGATGGCCCCTGAGGATGCCATACCAAGGGGGTAAGTAAGGGTTTCTGGGATAACCATACCTACTTTGAGCATTTTAAAGATGGTTTAAGTATTTGACCACACTACACTTGAGCTTGGAGGGCTGGTGGCATGCATGTGGAGTGAACTATGCCAATCCCTGTGTCCTCCAACACCAAACACTAACATTCAGTTTTAAGCAGTCCCGGTTCCCACAAAAACCTCAGGGACAGGAGTCCAGTCAGTCAAAGCTGTGCTTTCAGCAACAAGACAGTGGATACACACAAATTCTTTTGACATTCTGTTTTCCTCCTTTGAATTTCACCCCAAATATAATATGAAAAGCCCCAGCAGACCTGTCAAGCAGGTCTTGGCACTGCAGCAGAATCTGACAATGTGGTATCAAAAAGAGGATCCCGGCGTTGGAGACCAGTCTGGCTAGGGGGGATGCAGGTCTGGGTGGTAGCTACATCTTCTTGTGATAGAGTAGGCCTATTTGAAGTTAAACAGGTCCTTGGGCCTAGCCCAAAGGCCACCCTGCCAAGTACCCAACAACACTTCCACACACCCAACACCTTTGTTCCTGTCCTGGGCGCAAGTACACACTTCATTCACACCAATTGAAATGCTAATTACTGGCTGGCAGAAGGGAGAGAGGAAAAAGGACTACAATAATGTCAAAAGTGACTTTTTAAAAGACATCTTTCCAAAAAATGTATTACAAATCCAACTTTCCCAAGGAACTGGACTTGTAACAAATATTAAGAAAAGTCAAAGATAACAGGGGGAAATAACATTTATTGAACTTAATATTGTACCCTGATGTTTTCCTGTAGAACAGCTAACCGTGTGTTAGTGAAAATGGCTTTCAGAGATTTTTTCATTATAAGGACATGTTTAACTTTAAACATTTGCATGTCCTACTTTTAAATACCATGCACCATCCCTTGCTGGGCTGTAAGGGTTGCTTAAGGGTGACGTATTAATATTTTAAATGAGACTTTAAGCCTCCTAAAAGGTTTTGTTTGGCAGGTTATATTTGCATTTAAAACTCGCAGAGCCAGGCTAGTGGTGACAGGCCTGCAGTCATATTTGCAGTGTCACTGCAATAGGTGGTACAACGAGTGCTGCAGTCTACTGGTGATTCTAAACTTACCAGCCCTGAGTACACTTTGGGCCATGTACTAGGGAATTATAGGTAAGTTAAACATGCCAATTAGGTATACGCCAATTTCATGATGGGGAAGGAGGAGCACGAGCACTTTACCTCTGGTTAACAGGAGTAAAGTACACAGAGTTATATAGCCACAAAACTAGGGTTCAGCAAAAAAAGACAAAAACATCTTGGGTGACCCAGTAGCAAGGGCAATTTTCAAGCAATAAATACACGTGTGTGTGTGTATATATATATTTCACATTGCTCTTCAATGAAAGACCACCACAACGTTTATTCACCACAACATAGCGAACATGTCAGTGGATGCATTTTAGGGCACACCATGCCTTCCTTGTGAACCACAGCTAAAACTGCAGCTCTGTGTTTGACTGCCAATTGTCCCGGACTCATTTTGGTAAGGCTGTGCACTGACTGTGAGCCACTTTCTCAGTGGTGCATATTCAGTTAACTTACCCCTAGCTTTTCTGCCATTGTTCCACGGCTGTAAAATGGAATCCAAATAACGGCATAGAAGCTGCATCAATTGCAAGGCCCCATGCAAGTCACTGACTCCTAACATTATGATCATGGACACATTTTGATGTTACAAATAGAACTTCCCAGGCACCTGTGAAACCTTTTGTAATTCCACTGTTTTGCAATGGCACAAAAAGTAAGCACAATAGTGTGTTGCGCCCCTAAAGCACTTTGTGTAATATAACCACAGCAGCCGTTTAACACTAGTGTCCTTGGGGTGCAATGAGCATGTGAGCCCATTTTGTGCACCCCCAGGGCACTTGGGTAATACAGAGGGACCACTGACACTTGTGTGTCCCCTTTGCAATAATTATAGCATTAGTTATTCGTTTGCATGGTGGTGTGGCATCATGCAAATAATGGAATCTTTTTGCGCCCACAGCATGTTATGAACATGATCGCAAAGGCAAATAAGCCATCAGGATGTGCACTGAATTGTGCCACAGAAAGGTGGCTCATTGTCAGTGTCCCCCCTGAGGGCAGCCCTCTGAAGGGGACAAATGGGGTTTCATGGACCCCCGTACAACCCCCTGCAAGCTGGTGCAGTCACTCGCTGCATCGACCTTCAAGGGAATCTCTGTCTCCGGCCTCTCTAAAGTGCAGACGGATGCCACTTGAAAAGAAAAATATGGAGTGGCTAAATAAAGCAGCTGCTCCATAAGTCACTGAAACCATGAGTTCGTGGCTGCCCTGAAGGCAGCACATTATTTGTAATTTGGCACACTCTTTAACCCGTTCAGCGCGGCGCGGATTTCCGCGCCGCGCTGAAGAGTCCGTGCGCGGGCGGGGCCATGACGGAGCGGTTCCGTCATGCGCACAGCGCAACCGACGCACGTGACGGAACCGCTCCGTCACAAGCGTCGAAGGGGTTAAAGGTGCGCTGTGACACAAACATAAACATTGAGTCTGATTTATAACATGGGCCCAGATGGGCAACTTTTGCACAATTTTGCACTGGCACAAGTGGTAATCTCACATGGTTCAGCCTTTACACAGTTGATCTATAAGTACCTGGTGAAAAGTTTTCTTTACAACTCGAAAAATATCAGTATACAATGATACACTGCACACCCCTATTAGGATAGTTACACAGAGCTCTGAAACATTGATGCATTAAGAAGCTGTAACATTATGAGGCTCCATCAAAAAGATACATATGCAAATAGGGTTTATAATCTCGCAAAATTTTAACAAGCTATAAATGTATACTTTCTAAGCAGGTTTACATCTAATTTAGAAAGCGTGGAAGAGAGAGCGTTATCACGAAAGATTTCGCACATTCTCCAGCACACAGAGACTGATTAGCAGGTTGCAATCAACAATCCATTCTGCAAGAGTACGAAATGTCAAAGATTATGCCCACAACTGTGCCCTGTGCCCTATGATAAATTAGCCCCATTGTTTTCTTGAATAATGTCGTGTACTTTCTGCAGCACAGATATAAATAAACTACGGATTTCAAAAGGATACACTTTTTTTAGAAATGTTCCCAACCCTTGACTGGTTGAAACAGCAATTAGGAAAGAAAAAGCAGGGAACATTTGCATTTGCCATACAGCAAAATACCTCCTTCCGATGAGTCACGCTGGGTAGCCACAGCAGGACTGTAGACAACTTGATAGCATCCTTTAAACAGCGATCCTTCAAACAATCTCACAGCAATTTTGCGCTGGTTTCTTTTTGCACAAAGCAGTCGGAGGCTCACAGCAGGACAAAAGAGCGTATCAAACACCGTAAATGACCACAGAGAATCACGAAATTAAAAAATAGTTTACACGTTAAGAAGCACGTGATTGCGGTTCAAAATTAATGCTATTTCACCCGTTCATTAAATTATACCAACGCTCAGCATTTTAGAATCTACACCGAAACAATCGAAAATCTATTATGTGTGGAACAATATACTGCAGTGTAGTAAGCTAACATTTAGGCAGCACAGCAACTCTCAGATGCTTGTAGGTTACGTGATGGTTTTACTCATTAGATAGGCCCCTGTGCAAGCATGATTAGCAGACCCCACCAGAGGCAGAGGTTTCCGGCAGCTCAGCCCAAGTTTGACTGACGGGTGCAGTCAACATGGAGTCCACTTACATATAACATTCCATGATGTCATTGCAGAGAAGAAAGGCAAGTTACCACGTGTACTCCTTTTAATGTTAAATAAAACAATCAAATTGGCATGGAGCGATTTCATAGTATTATCCCCGATCTGAAATCATTATAGCACATACAAACAAAGGGGCCGATTCACAGAACTAATCTGAGACAAAATCCTAAACTTATTACGGGGCATATTATCAAGAAACGGCGTTAAAATTATCGCCGATTTACTAAAGCGGCTATAATGGGCTTGATAATATGCCCTTGAGAATTCCAATAGAAGCCCATGTTCTGGTGTCAACATGGGCTTCTATTGGAATTATCAAGCCCATTATCGCTGCTTTAGCTGCAGTTTTCTGCCGCTAAAGCGGTGCTAATTTTAACGCCGTAATTGATAATATGCCCCTACTTTTGGTTTTCACAGAAGGCATTTAGTAGTAGTAAAGTTAGGACTACTAACTTTACGACAACTAACTAGAGACAAAATCCTAAACTTACTACTTTTGGGATTTGCAAAAGACATTTAGTAGTAGTAAAAGTAGGACTACTAACTTTACTACTACTAAATGCCTTCTGTGAATACCAAAACTAGCAAGTTTAGGATTTTGTCTCAAGTTAGTAGAAGTAAAGTTAGTAGTCCTAACCTTACTACTACTAAATCCCTTCTGTGAATACCAAAAGTAGTAAGTTTAGGATTTTGTCTCAGATTAAATCTATGAATCGGCCCCATAGTACTAATGTCATTCCTCACATGTTTGAAGGTTCTTGCGGCCAGATAAACATAGCACTAGCCGTAAAATACAGATTCCTAGTGGGTGGCAGTTCTACCTACCTCATGAATATCAATGAGCTAGGCTACAAATTGCAGCTCTCTAAGAATCGCAGTCATCATAAGGGTGGTGTTTTGATTAGGTAACAATGATTTAATATATTAAAGCCTTTTCTCATTAAAGAAAAACGGGAAGTGTAAAGAAAAACAATAAAAAATGTTACTAACAGTTGTTAACCATAGACAGTTTTCCATAAAAACGCTGCCTACACTTAAAAAATATTTTTTTCAACATTCAAAAAGAGAAAAGGGTGACTGGAAGGCCATTCAGTAGTCGGTAAAGTATCAATGTTTTGGACTCTGAATCCGTATTTTGTCGTAATTCCAAATTGTGATTAGGTAACATGTTGCCGAGTTGCAATTTGGGTTACATGCATAATGAAAAAGCCCTTTGCTGTTGCAAACGGGTTTGTGAATGCAAAAGGGCTTCAGGCATCTGGCCTCTAGTGGGTAAATACAATCAGCTCTGCACAGCAATCACAATTATGTTATTTTCTGTTATGTTATTTAATGTTATGCTATGTTAAGTTATGGTATGTTAAATGAACTTGTTGAGCACACGATTACGCGTGGGTGTCTTGCCGCTGGCTACTGTGAATATTAGTGAAACTCTTCATAGATTGAGTAACTATACAGGGTTAAATAACCATGTTTTTAGAGCCTTTCTAAATGATAGAAGATTAATGGACGTTTTAATGTGTAGGGGAAGCCTATTCCAATTAGTGGGGGCACCCAACATGAAGTTGTATCCTCCCCACGATGCACGTTTGTATCTGGGCGCAATTACTGATTTTGTGGAAGAGGATCTCAAATACCTCTTGGGGATATACCAGTTCAGGCTATTCCTCAGCAAAACAGGACCTTAATTATGTAGGTCTTTGTAGGTAATACAAAGCACCTTGAAGATAATTCTAAACCTGATTGGCATCCATTGAAGTTTCCTCAAATGCATTGAGACCGACTGGTGCTTAGGAATGTTAATAAGAAGTTGGGCTGCAGGGTTCTGTAACATTTTCAGCTTATTGATCACATAATGATGGGCGTTAATGATGGGCGTTAAGATACAGTGTGTTGCAATAGTCCAGCCTGGAAATTGCCAAAGCGGTTACTAATGATTTTTGAAAGTGTGGCAGAATGAAAGGTAGGAGCTTTTTTATCATCTTCAGAGTATAGCCCACTGTGGAAGAGACAGCGTTTGCTTGATCTATGTGTGAAAGTTTATTGTTTGTCATGTCATGACACCCAAATTGCAGGCTTAATTGACTGGCTTTGGCAGAGAACCAAGCTCTTTGGGCCAACAAGCCTGAGTCCAAAGCACCAAAGAGCATGACCTCTGTCTCCCTGAATTCAACAGAAGACAGTTGTCAGCCATCCAGTTACTAACAGCCTTCATACATCCAGTGAAGCATGCGCCTTTCTTGAGCCCTACCTTACCAAGGGAGGTGACAATTTGTGTGTGTTTTCTGTGTAGGAGGTAATGTTGAAGTTATGAGATTTAAATAACTCAGCCAAAGGGGTAAAATAAATATTGAACAAAGTAGGGCCGAGCGCTGAGCCCTGCTGGACTACACATGGAAAGGAGAATGATGGAAAAAATTAACTGTCCAGTCAGACTGATTGTTCTTGTGATAATAAGAAGGAACTGAGGAGGTTCCACTCCGCACAAGTTATATTGATTTCTTTCAAACAAAATAGCAATTTTTTTTGATCGAATAAAATCAGAGCTGCTTTGTCTCCGGCATCTGAAGTAATTCTGATGTGCCTTTGATTAGCACAGGCGGCGCATTATTATAAGAGCGGAAGCCGAATTGGGCTTAATCTAATAAGTGTGTAGTTTGAATAAAATCCATAAATTGGCTGTTCATTAGCTTTTCAATAATCTTGGTCGGCAAAGGAAGACAAGATATTGGACGATAATTGTTTGGATTAGCCAGGTCCAAGGAACATTTTCTTTGAAGCGGACAAACTGAGGCCTTCTTCCAACCTGTTGGAAAAGAGCCAGATTCAAATATGAGCTGGAAGATGTTTGTTAGAACTGGAGCAATGGGATCTGCCACAAGGGCAGTGATCCTTGGTGGACAGGGGTCCTCGGGAGATCCGGATCTTGTAGCTTTGATCACCCTTGCAACTGTGTCTGTAGATGGAGAAGTGAAGGTTGTAAAGCTGGAGGCAGGTATTGTCTGATCAGGAGGAATCTGGTCCCTTAGGGCCGTAGGCTGACAAATAGCAAATGTGTTGAAAATGTTGGCAACGTTTGATTTGAAGGATGTCAGAGGACGAGGAGCAAGATGGCGGTCGAGTAGACCATTGTGGAGAGCTGTGGTGATGTGAGCCCAGTGGTCTTTTCATGGTTCAGTGCAAAATAAGCATTTTTGGAGAGTTTGGAGATACATTTTAAGAATTTGCACTGAGCGACGGTTGGCGATCGATACGAATACAGGGATGACGGTTGCTGAAACGCTCGTTAATCCGCGCCCAAACCCAGCGGGTTTAACCCGGCTCTGTTGGCAGCTGGTTACTGCATCAGTTTACCTGGCCGTCCGTGGTCGCTTCCTGTTGCTGGCAGCGCGCCGTATTCCCCGGGATCAAAGGAGAGATCTTATCGGCGCCAGGGATATCAGCCGCCTGGGAACTTCCACAGCTATGGCTAAGTGAACGCAGCGGCAGTAACAGCAAAGACGAGAGCAGCTCGGGGGCCACAGATTGTGGAGATTTCAGAAAATGCCCATTCAGCGACAACACCGAGATGAGGATGCCGAGTGCAGCTGCAGTTGTGTGATCCCGTGGAGAAAGGAGCCGCAGCAGTAGGAGGGGCCCTGAGCAAGACGCGACTGATGGTGGTGGAGCTGCTGCAGGGGGTCGGCGGGCGGGGGGAGAGCTGAGGGCCCCCCGATACAGCAGGATTGTGGTGAGGTGCTAGCACAGGAGCAGAGTTTCTCAGACCTAGGCAACGGATGGGGGGAAAAAACAACAACAGAAGTTGAAATCTGGACTTAAGGCTGGCGTAATGGGGAAGAATATGCCTATAGTAATGACGGGAGAGACAGGGGGGTCCACGAGGAAGAAGTGAACAGTGCTATCTGGAGCGGGCCCCCAATGATGCAGGTAGGGGATAAACAGGGCTTGCCTGGGCCAGAAGTAAACACTGATTTGGGGGGCAGGGCGAAAAAAGGGATTGAACTCAGAACTGTTGATGGCCGGGTTGAGAATATGGAGTCGGAGGTAGGCACAGTGAATTCCTCCATCGCAATTTCTGCCAAGGCAACTGACTGTATGGGGCCCAAAATCATCATTGGCACTCAAAAGGGCTCAAGTAGAGACGGAGCGCCGAGACATGAGGGAGTACCCAGAGCAGAGCAGTAGTGGTCCTACGATAATTGAGGCCATTAGGCCAGATCAGGAGCAGGAGAAAGTGACTAGCAAGATTTTTTTTCCACTGTCAGATGAGGGCGAGTGCTCTGATACTCGCTCAGGTATCTCCTCGATTAGCAACGAGAGTGGCAGCCATAGCTACAGTGAGGATGAAGAGGGTGGGGAAAATCCGTTAAAAACTATAAGGAAGAAAAAGGGGGGACCGGTTGAAAAGGAACTTGCTTGGGATCATAGTCCTCCTGTTCATCTTGCTGGTCCCTATACGCAAGAATCAGCAAATTCTAGATCAAATACGCCTGATGTATCACTATCTCTGGAGACTATACTACAGGCCATTAATACTCATAGGGATGAAACACGGCAAGATGCCAGACGGGCTCAGACTGGCCTGAAGAAGGTACAAGGAGTGGTAAGGAAACAGACGAAAACGTGTAGCTCCTTTGGGGTTCGTATAGCCGAGGTTGAAGCTAGAATTGATCTGGTTGAGTCAAAAGGTACTGCTACTAAGGCCCTTGCACAATCTCATGTGTCTCGCCTGGTTGACATTCAGTGGAAGCTAGAAGAGCAAGAAAACTATCAGAGGCGAAACAATCTGCGGCTGCTGGGTATCCCAGAGGGGGCCGAGGGGTCTGACATCTGGGGGTATGTCGTGACTTTATTTCAAGACACTTTTCCGGAACTAAACAACTGGAACTGGCCCTTGGAGGTGCAACGTGCGCACCGGGTCCCATTTACTCTAAAACAGCCAGCTAGGGAGAAGGGCACTCCCTAGGGCAGTATTAGTTTTCATAGGGAATTTTCTACTTCGACAGAATATCTACGAGAAAGCAAGACCAGAGACTAAGAGAGTGAGGGGGGAGGTCTCCTATTTTGCCCGACCCGATTATTGCCATACCACTGTCGAGAGGCGATGGCGCCTTCGCCAATTGATCAAGCCGTTTCAAGACAATCAGGCACAAGTATATTTGAACAACCCTGCGCGCCTTAAGGTTGTCTTTGGAGGACAGGCCCATTTTTTCACCTCGGAAATTAAAGCGAAGGACTATCTGGACAGCCTGTAGGATTTGCCAGCAATTGTAATGTAATAATGTAGAATTTTTATTTTTTTAGGGCAGGCAGGTGTTTATTTAGTTTATTTTTCTGTATGCTGCTGGGGGGGCGGCGGAAGGGGACTCAAAAACAAAACCCAGGGGGAATGTAAAGAGGCAAAGGTTTCACAGAGGATTGAGTAAAGGGAGAGTGGGTAATAAGCATTTCTATATATTAGTCATTAGTAGAATCAGAGGGGGCTCACACTCACATGCACTCTGCGACCATCAAGCAACAGACTTAGTCTGTGCTCCTATTTTTGGGGATGTTCAGGGAGGGGGAGGGGATGGGGAGGGTGTGGAGGGGGTGTAGGAGGGCAAAGGGGGGTGGGTTGGGAGTAAGAAGGGGAAAAGAGCGCATTCATGTTTTGAGAGATGAGGTTTTAAAAATATTAAACTGAATGTAATGTTGAATGTTTGGGGAAAAGTAATGAAGAGAAATTTGGTTATCTTTAAGTTTTTTAGTCTTATAGTAGGGGATAGAGAGGAAGACAAGAAGAGGATGAAACAAGTAGGGCAGAAACAAATTAATGCTTATGGGTAGGATAAAGATTTGTTCTATTAATGTGGCAGGGTTAAATGACAGGGCTAAAAGAGGACGCTTGGCGAATTACGTAAGATCTAGCGGGTTTGATATAATATGTCTGCAAGAGACGCATATTTCTTGGAGGAAGCGTGGTTTGTTGGATATAACAGGGTACACCACGGTGGTCTGCTCATCCCAGAGTTCTAATACCAGGGGGGTTGCGATATTAGCAAAGAACTCAGTGGGGCAAAGGAAGAGAAGTGCAGCCGATACAAAAAGAAGATGGGCAGTAGTGGAGCTAATGTTAGGAATAACCCTATGCACAATTTACGCTTCTAACCAGGATGATCCTCAGATCTTGGAGGAGCTGGAAATCGAGTTGGCACTTTGGCCTACTTCCTTAATTATATGTGGGGATTTTAATATATCAATAGATCCAATATTGGGGGGGGTACATGAAACATCGAGGACTGGGTACATGGGCAGGAAGCCTAGAATTTTCAGAGCATTACCATCATTACAAGAGAGTCATGGGCTGGTGGATGTTTGGAGATATAAATACCAACAGGATCCTGGCTATACCTATTTTTCATGTCCCTACAGGAAGTATGTGCGTATTGACTACTGCTTTGGGGCTAAGGGGTTGATAATAACCGAGTTAAATATTATGAAACATCCTAAGTTAATATCCGATCACAATCCCTTGGTATTTGGCTTGGAAGTTGAGGGGCTCAGCAGGAGATATAATAGGTGGTCATTTGACAAGCGGCTCCTTGCTAATTCCAACTACATTGAGCATATGAAATCCTGGGCTCAAGAATTTTTTGATTTCAATAGGCACAGCACGGGTAGAAATACTGTCTGGGACTCATTTAAGGAGGCTTTACGGGGGGAAACAGTGAGCTTTGTGGCTAGGGAACGGAAGATGCAAGAGACTAGCAAGAAGGAACTGATGGGGAGGCTGGCTAAGGCCGAGGAGAAGCATGTTGAGCTAATTAAAGAAGGTGGGTATGTTTCCAGCACACTGCAACAAATAATCGCAATTAAAGCCGAAGCCAATAGCTGGTTAGCTAAGGAGGCAGTAGAAAGATTTCAAACTAGGAATGATAAACTATATGAGAATGGGGAGGCAGTAGGCAGAACACTTGCACTGCGTACACAGCAGAAGGCTACCCAAAGTACAATTAGGGTAATAAAACAGGACGATAAACAATATATGGACCCGGTTAGTATCACGGAGGAATTTCAGAAGTACTATCAAAAACTCTATAGGGGTCCAGTTGTGGGTATAATACACTCGATTTGGAGTACCTTCTGACTAAAATATCTAAAGAACACATTGGGGAACCTTTGTACGCGGACGCAAGAACTGAGTTAGAAATAGAAATTACGCTGGAGGAAATTGACCTAGCAGTAAAAGAGCTTGCTGTATGGAAAGCCCCGGTGCCAGATAGGCTGCCAATGGAGATTTATAAACTATTGGATAAAGTCACTACACCAATGATGCTTGACCTGTTCAGGGGTATACAGCATAGTGAAATTCCTCCAGCTACATGGCAGGACACTGACGTAATAGTTTTTGCTAAGAAAGGGAAGCCTGCTGATACCTTGTCCTCATATCGGCCTATATCATTAATAAACTCGGATAATAAGATGTATTCAAAAATTATAGCTAATATGCTCAGGAGGGTTGTAGCTTCATTGGTCTCCCCGTGGCAACATGGGTTTATTCCAGGACGGGATACTACGGATCATATCCGTAGGATAATAAGCCTATTTGACATCATGGCTGTCACGGGGGGACCTATGGCTATGATCCTTCTGGATGCCGAGAAGGCATTTGACAGGGTGTCTTGGGCTTTCCTATGGGGTGTTCTTCAGCTTAAGGGATTCTGCCCAAATATAATTAAGACAATCAGAGCCGTGTATTTTAAACCACAGGCTCGGATTCAAATGATGGGGTCGGAGTCTGGGATTATATCTATCTCTAGAGGAACTAGGCAGGGGTGTCCCTATTCCCCTATACTTTTTGCCCTTTATATAGATCCCCTGTTGTCTCTGATTATGGGGAGTGACAAAATCACCCCAGTCAGGACTAATAGCTTTGAGACTAAAGTTCTCGCGTATGCGGATGATGCAGCCGTAAATACAACAAACCCTGTAGAAGCAATTAAGGATGTTGAGCGCATTGCAGAGGACTACGGGTTCTTATCAGGCTATTTACTAAATAAGGGGAAGACAGTAGTGGTCTGTACGGAAAGCACTGTCTGTACCGATTCCAGGTGAGCTGACTCAGCAGTTTATTTCGGGGTAAGAGTTGCCTCAAATATCGCACTATTAATAAATTAAATTATGATCCTCTATTGGAGTCAATAACAGGAGACCTGCGCCGAGTCAATAATCTTCATCTTACGGTAATAGGGCAGGGTAATTATTTGAAGATGAATGTATTGCCCAAACTGCTATATCTGTTTAGGTCTATTCCTTTGGCAATGGAGGAAGGGTGGAATTTAAGGCCATGTGCACTGCACACAAATTGATGAATGGAGTTGGCCCTATGATCCTCAGCGACCTGGTGACTCCTTATAGGGCCCCCAGATCCCTTCGGTCTGAGTATGAGCGACTGGCCAACATCCCCAAATACAGAAAGACACGGACTGGAGGCCGACGCTTCTCCGTGAAGGCATCTGCCGGATGGAACTCCCTCCCCCGTACCCTTAGACTGGAGCCCAGTTATCTGATCTTCAGAAAAAAACTGAAAACGCTTTTATTCCCAAAATAAAGTCCCTTCTCTTTCTTCCCCTCTCCTCTGGATAATACAATCAATATAGCGCGGGGATGCCTTCGGGTCACCAGGCGCTCTACAAATCGTTAAATAAATAAATAAATAAATAAGTAGCCTTAATCGAGTGGAGTCTATCTTTTCAAGGTTTATGTGGCAATTTGGGAAAGTCAGGCGGTCATTGAAATTACTATCACTCCCTCTAGATAGAGGGGGGCTTCTAGTCCCAAATATTAGGCTGTACTATTATGCCGCACTGCTACAGCAGATGATCCCTCTGTTTGTACCATCTAGACCAGGAGATTTAAAAGAGAGGGTTCCATCTTGCTACAAATTGACCCTGGGTACCGAGGCACTTGGACTTTGCCTTCGGCGAAATGAGAGGGGATACTATAACAAGGTGCGTTTTAAAATTATACAAGATAAATCGTTACACCCCCCTTTGGCGATCGCCATTATTTCCTGCATTAACACTTGACAGAGCTGGAGGCAGATGGGAGCAATGGGGAATAGGAATGTTTGGTGATATTGGTAACGAGGAGGGGGTTCTTTCGTTTAGTGAACTACAATTAGTCTACGGTATGTCTGGTGCGGATTATATGAAATATCTTCAGATTAAGAGCTATATAGCAGGCATAAGGCCTAGATTTAATTGGAACAAGATCCCCATGCTGGAAGTGTTGGGGAGGGTCTCGTCTGGAATAAGAGGGTTTTATGCTCTTTTACTGGAGAAAATCTCTGATGATCTGAAAAAGGTAGAGGCGTCGTGGGCGGACAAACTTGTGGATCCTGAAGTAGACGTGTGTATGAGCCTCTTATTGTTCGATCAGGTTTTCATAAGTACCAATTTGAAAGCCCAGTCATATAAAACCCTATTCAGTTTGTACTATACCCCAGCTAAATTATATAAGTGGGGGATGCGGGTGGATGATCGATGTCCAAGGTGTGGGGAAGGGCCGGCTGATATGAAACACATGTTCTACGAATGCGACAAGCTTGACCCGCTGAAAAATGATATTTTTAGTTTTTTTCAACAATTATTTGGCCCCTGTAGAGATTTTACCCCAACGGTTTTTATTTTGGGTTATGACTGCACTCTGGGTTTGAGTGACAAGCAGGCTTACTGTGTTCTTATAGGTATGGCGGTATACAGGATACTGATAGCCTCACGCTGGAAGGATTTGGAGTCTCCAACATTTCAGATGTGGCTGGCAAGATTGCTTGGCACATATAGCCAGGAAAAGGCTTTGTATGCCTGTAGAGGAGCAGGATCTAAAACGAGAGGAAGGAAAATATGGTGGTATGTTGCAGAGTGGTATGAGGATAAAATTGGGGTAGGATGAAGCCACATGTATGAGGGATAATTTGCATTCCATTATTATATTTTGGGTAAAATGGATATATACATACGGAAGTTGTATTATTTCCTAATTCTAATGTTTGATTTGTGTAATATATATCTCTCTGTGGTTACTAATGGTGGTTCTGTAAAACATTTTTGGATGTGCTAAATAAAAAAAAAAAATGTTGGCAACTTTGTAATTAAAAAATCTGGCAACCGCATTACAAAAGGACTCACTGGAATTGGAGGATTTGGTTAGCAATTGTTAAAAAGAGCTCTTTAAATGAATTCTTTGCTTATTCATTTTTCTAAAGTAAGAAGTCTTTGCTGTTCCTATTAGTTTCATATTTGACTTGCTATTTTTTTGTAAATTAATTTATGATCATGCTTAAAAGGTCTGTTTATAATGTGTGCCGGTTTACCTTTTTTGTTGTAAATAGCGAAAAGCAGGCCGCAATCGGTGAAACAGGTAGTTATCATTGGGGATAAACTTCTCCTGCTCTATTATATCTAGGAACCTTCAATTTTTTTACATGATATGGAGAAGTACCATGTGGAATAGTAAAAGAAAAGCACTATATTACATATGGAGGCAGTGGAGGACAAACAAGCACAATTAACCCAACCAGTACTCGTCTGTATTAGAGAAACAACCAAATGCCCCCCCCCCCATTCTGTAATATAGAATAAAATATAGTAATTCAAGTGCTGATGCATTGGTGATAGGTCAGTTCTACTGGTAAATTATGGGTGCCAGCTGCACCTAATACTTTTCCTTTTTAAGAACATGAATGGAGCTTGGTGCTTCTCACCCTGGGAACAAAGGTGTAGACCACAGAATAGAAGTGTACACAGCTTGGTGTGGTCCAGTTCTGATTTTTTAACACTAAGCCAGTAAAGACTCTTTGATGTGAGCTGCTACTCATTGGAAGTGATCTTAGGAAACTAGTTAGTCAGGAAAATTATCCTTTCATCCAACAGACATGCTTGGAAGTCCCATCATTGACTATTAGTCAGTTGCTCAAAGAACATATTCACTATACCAACTGGCATTGGCTAATTACTCATAGTGCTATGAACCCCAATGTACCCCAATATAGGCCTAGGTAGTTGCACAAAATGTTAAACATTTGTCCTACCTTGCTCTACATAATGGTTCTGGCGTTGACCTTTTACCTAGTTAGGTGCTGAATAAATGTTGTGTGGTTTTCTCCAAAACCTTTCCTCATTTATTATGCATGAGGATTCTCAGTATCACAGCAGGTTTAACATCTTCAGCATAATGACTCTGTATAAGGGTCACCACTATTGTCATCCTTGGCCGACATGCCCACAGTACTATGGCACTTCTAGGTAGAACCCCCTTTGGGTACCTTTCAGGTATAAAAGCACCACATCTTTGCTGGGCAGCCAGAGGAGAAAGACTTCCATACTGACATGCTGACACAAGATGCTGAGGTCCCTGCATGTAGATACTCCAGCACGCAGTTGTCTGGCATCTCTTGCGGGGTGTCCAACTCAAGACCAAGACGGGGTCCTTCACTCTCTCACATCAGGTAATGGGGTTGGCTCTTTCCTAGGGGGATTCTTGGCTATACACCCACATACATGTAAGGTACACTTAGGTACATCTAGTTAGGGTTTGCGCAGTAGGAGTACACATTATTAATGTCATGTATCTATATGCCTGCATATATTCACTGTTTTAGTACTATGGGGGAATTTTACCTTCTATTTACTCTATTGGTGCTTATAACCATATACATCTGTTTCTGTCTAATGGCTGTTGCAGCACACATATTTTATACTAGAACGACGCTGGTTCAATAAATGCTTAATGAAAACATCTCCACCGTTTATTCTGTGTATCTCTCTGAGACAAAGTGAGCACGAGTGACTGAGTGAAAAATACTGTACTATTTTCACGATCCCTGAGGGGTTAGTGTTGTCATGCTCGATAGTTGCCAGAAACTATACACTCCTTGGTAAGAGGAGATCATAGGGGCACTGTGAGCTAGCTGGTTTACTGACTAACATATCCTCTGGGGGTGTCTGGAATCAGTCTGGACACAATCCCTTAGTTTATGTTGTCTAAAAGTGCATATCCTATATAGATTTATAGGAACTACACAACATGGCCTCCAACCTTGGTTTTTTCTAATTTAGCTGTCAAATCTGAGTATTTCAGTTGTTTTTTCTCAGAGACCCCTACTCACATTACCCCAGAGATTTCTGGATTGGGAAGGGAAAAATCTGCCACAGGTGAGTAGGCATACCCTATGTACTGGCTGGAGGTAAATTCAAACCCAAAGGATTTTAGTTCCCAACATTGTGCAAAACCTTTTTCTCTCTTTTCCATAATAACAACATCCTTAAACAATTTCTGTCTAAGATGATGCTACACCTGAATTTAAAGCAAATGCAGGAGAAGCTGAACAGTAAGGTTCAATAAACATTTCAGATAATGTCAGAAATGCACTTACTTTAAAACTAGCAGATTTTGGAGTCCCAGCATTAGGTGGGACTGTTGCCTTTGTTATTGAGGCACAAAAGGCATACAGGACAGAGGTATTCTATTCATGGGTCAAATTCCCACCTGTAGATGCATGTACACATTCATTTCATTCTTATATAGTGGATGAAATACCAGAAGAATGCAATCTATATGAGGATATAGAAATCCCGTTAACGTACCAGGAACATATAAACTGGTTTACAGGTGCCCTCCCACACACCACAGAAAAAGTGAGACTTTTTCCGCTCAGCAGAGACGGAGCGACTTGGCCAGTCTTAGCTGCCTACACACCGCAACCAGAAATTGACACATTGACAATAGAAGACTTACGTTCACTATACAAATAAATAATACAACTTTACAGAAATCTGACACAGTTTGTTATGAGAACACTCACACTTCAACCTACAAGGGTTACTCCAGCAGGTCAATTGCAAGGGACTGCAACTAAAATCACCCAACAAACACTGAACATAGTTATGGGGAGAAGGCCCACTAAATGTGAGCAAATGCCATTCAGGATAGCACAGAAAATAGCACAGCTAGAGGCTGTGTTTCCACACACAGCCCCACAGGAAAAGCACAGAATATTAATAATCTGCTTGCCAATGGGAATAGCTCCCCAGGTAGAGGACTGTACCACTTAGGGCACAGTTTCACTGCCATCTATACCAGGACTCATGGCACCCCTTCAACAGCAGTGATACCAGAGGTATTGAGGCAAATACAGAATGAATACGGGGCAGAACCTCCTTTGAACTTAGGGATGAAATTAATAGGCAATTTTTCAAGGTATCTACTATTATGTTGGCAAACATGAAAGGGGAGGCAGCAGCAGTGGCTATACACCAACACCTGAGGGAATGCACTCCTGAACAACAGGAGCAAGAATTACCAAAAAGTTTCGAAGAAATGTATGCTTCATTTGGTAGAGATAATATGGGAACTAGACCTGTGAAACCACAAGTAATGGGTAGTCCTGAACAAGATAACTCAAAGAAAGCACCTGGTTCTTCTCAAAAGAAATGGGATAATAAACAACATAAAAAGAGAGAGAATAGATCACAATCAGTGGGTGTGTCTCCTCAACAGGAGCCCTCTGACTGGAGGTGTAACCTTCGAAATTGTGACAATATTAAAAAGCCTGACAGGTATCAGGACGTTGATACACGTTTCCTTTGCTACTTTCAGGGTTCATCAAAACACACCAAGAGGGAAGAACGGTCAGAACATAGATCAAAAGAGTGAGCTAAGCTAAGAGATTGACATAGCACTTCAGACTATAATATCAAAAAATAAGATAGAACAAAATCCACACCTCAATTTAAAAAGAAAAAAGTAGCTGCCCTTAAAATTAGAAATGCTCAGTCTACTGAGGACTCAACTTCCGAACAGGGAATGGGCTCTGTCAGTGCTAGACTGCGCAGCAGAAGTAACAATAGCTCACCAGAACCTGATGGAATTTCTGGTGACAGCGGCATTGAATGAGCATATCATGGTGGAAACAGCTGACACTAGGGTAAGTGTAAAACAAGGTGGTATGCCATTCCTACTGAGTATTACAGTTTGTTGTGTGTAAGGAGAGGACTAGAGTGCTTTCTTGAGCTGACCCTCACACACCCAGCCAGCTAGGTGTCTTGCTTCATCATCGGGTCTGCTCCTTATCATGTCGGCGCTGCAATACCCAATCGGCACCCGTGATGGGGCCTTCTTGGCGGAGATCTTTATTCTTATAGCTGTTGGGTGCAGTGCATGTGAGGGCCCTAGTGAGTGTAGATGTATAATAGTGGAAGATTAGGTTGAAACAGGAATTAGTGGTCCACCCAAAACAGTTTTAATGAATGTCGTCACTATCCTGGTTATAAACGATAATGCCCGCCCACCTGCTCTGTGGTTGCAGGGTACGCGCTAGGAAATCAATCATGCCAACATGTTTCTTGTCTATCGTCAAATAGACGACAATTCGTCAGGACCAATGTGTGATCTATCTACACTTTTTGGTAGTGATCTATTGTTAAGAACAATGAGTGACTACCCATACAGCACACTAAAAAGTGGTACCTGTAGATCTACAACATAACCTGTAAAAAAAGGAAGAAAGATCACGATCTCAAATTAGTTTTGTATAACAGTAGCAGTTGAAAAACACATTGCGTGAAGAGCCTGTACTCAAACTCACCCAATTCAAGTCAGCAATATGTAACATTGTGTACCGGCAGGTTATAAGATACTGTAAGGTTCAGTGTCCTAAGGGATGAAGGGGTTAAAAACATGGAGGAAGAGATGAGAGTCAGTATGCAGGTTTGTGGCTGTCTGCAGGCAGTTACTGGTCAACGGATAAAAACAATGGTAAGGGAACCGCAGCACAGAACCCGGTGGGTGTGGGTACCCTTGCAACAACACATAGCCTCGGTTGAGGAACATCTTGTTCCCCGGGTGTCGTTGGTGAGAAAGCCATGCGGGATTCACCGGAAGATCAATAGCTTCAGGAATTGGGTAGATTCTAGAACCCTTATCTAGGTTCTGCAATAATTTCCTCCAACCCCTAGTAAGAGCCACCCCATCGTTCATCAAAGACACTACAACGTCCTACGGCTACGTGAGGGGGTCCAACAACCAGAGGAAATTTAACTCTTGGTGACCGTGGATGTTGAGGCCCTCTATACTACATCCCAAAATAGCTACTCTAGAGGTGATAGAGGATGCACTCAGCCACATGAACTGGGTTTCTCCTACTCCGTGGCATTCATACTCTAGTGAATTTATTTAGCCAGAGACTGGGGCAGAGGAAGAGGGCACAGAAGAGGGCACTAAAAGAGAGTACAGTGGCAGCAACAACCAACACTCTCAGTGGAGATGAGGAGCCAGACAAGAGGGAAGAGAAATTGATTATCAATCTCTCCCCCAGAGTACTGACACCTACTGAAGAGAGTGTGCTACAGAAGGGGTTGGGCTTTGTTCCCACCCCCAAGATTGACAAAGTTTGCGACGCCTGTGAGATCCAAGGTTTTTTCCGTAAAATACGTCTTCCAAGATAAACCTATGACACAAGAGGTTGGCACTGGACTACAAAAACCTTCCACCTTCACACCCAACAGTGCCATGGTACCACCTGAGGTTCTAACATTTGAAAAAGCCATATTGAAAGATCTAAACAGGAACACCACTCCTGCTTCTTTCCAAAACTTATCCTCCAACGAAGTATCAGCCATCAGGGCTCTGGCAGAGCATACCAGCATCACAATTAAACAGGCAGACAAGGGTGGGGCTACTGTCATTATGTCCACTGTGGACTACGATGTAGAATGCCAGCAACAGCTGAGCAAAAGGAGGTACTACACTCCCTTAAGAGAGGACCCCACCCCACGACTCAGTACCACCAATACCTCGATGGTATTCTCAGCTGAGACAGAGGGCTGGGTCACCAAAAAGGAGGCAGACTTCCTCATTACTAAAGACCCAAAGACCCCCTACTTTTACACCTTGCCTAAAATTCACAAGGGGCCACCCCGGTCCCTGGAAGACCAATAGTTTCAGGGATTGGGTCGATTCTAGAACCCTTATCTAGGTTCTGCGATCATTTCCTCCAAACCCTAGTAAGAGCCACTCCATCGTTCTTCAAAGACACTACCGATGTCCTACGGCTACTTTTTATTTTTGTTTAAATCTTTTTATGAACATTTTTGCACATTTTAAACAGGCAATCCGAGCAGAGGTCGGAGATCATGGAACGGCGTCAGTTAGCAGTACAGAGTGGAGCACTTCACAATAGAAGAGGAGCAGATAAATGATGTAATAATGACTACTAGGGGTCCAATGACCGCGTCTATCGAGAGTGGGTACCAGGGCCCAAATGCAGTCTCACTGAGCGGTGCATAGACAGGTCAGGCATGGTGCAAATTGAATCAACTATGAACATAGGTTACAACAAAGGAGGACAACTTAAATCAAGGAAGGGTAAGAGAGTCGCTTGAGATCTGCCACCAGGTGTAATATAGCCGGGGAGGAAGAGTGGGTGGGGGCCCGGGCCCACTGGGCCCAATGACAAAGGGAGTCTCCAAAGGAAGGATCATAGGACCCTGGGGTCCTGCGCTACTCAACACCCATATGAGAGGGGGGGGATCCATGAGTATCAGACCCAAACAGCCTGCCCGAGTCCCTTGTGTTGGTGTCCAGTTCTTGGAGCTTCAACGTCATCATGTCCCACTGAGGCACCAGGGGGAATCTACAGATGCCAAGGAGGTCTTCTCTGTGCCCATCACATGAATGTATTACAAGGTGAAGTGCATGGGTGGCTCTTGGGTAAGTGTACCCCACTTAGACATTAAGGAGGCTATAAGTGCTCCATGCAGCAAAAGTTGCCCAGGGCTCAAGTTTCCTTCCGCTATGAGCTCCTGGTATGGGAGGAGGGAGCCATCCTGGAAGAGATCTCCTATGTCCTGGATGCCTCCAAACCCCACTGTTGTAATTCTACCACAATGGTGTATGCACCCCCACACGGGGTCCCCAGCAACTGGATAGAAGGGGCGTACGGGATGGTGGCTTTAGTGAGAATGAGACTCCTCCAAAACACCGATGGGCAGCGGCAAGTAGCAGTGCGTCTGGAAGCCTGGGCTTGGAGCAAGGATGAAAGATCTGCAAGAGGGCACCCTGCATCAGTGGAGGTAATAGTGAAGCAGTGTCTGGTAAGTGACAAAACGACAATCCCCAAGCAACCCATTGCAGCTGGGAGGCTAAGTAATAATGTTCGAAATTGGGTACCACTCGGCCAGCCAGCTCGGTCGACAGGTATAATTTCCTCATGGACACTCTATGGCGCGAAGCTCCCCATATAAAATTTCTCACCGTCCCCTCCCATTGCTTGAAGAAGGGGGGGAGATAACAAGGGGCAAGGCAACAAAATAGTAGAGGAGGCGGGGGAGGACCACCATTTTGATGAGGGCAATCCTCTCAGAGATTGACAGGGGGAGGGTCTTCCAGAAACCCATCTGGGATCAAATCGCCGTAGTGGCCCGGAGAATATTTGCGTCAGAAAGATCAGCCATAGTGCGGCATATTCAAACCCCCAGATAGCAAAACGTGTCCACCTGCCAAGCTACCGGGGTACCCCCAGAATGTAACCTGGGTCATGCGTCAATTTTAAGACCGGCGAGAGAATTGATTTTGCTGCATTAACCCACAGCCTGAGGCACGTGCAAAGTGGGTGAGGGCCTGGTCAAGTTTGGAGGGAATGTTATGGAGGTCTCGGACATACAGCAATAGATCGTCCGCATAGAGCGAAATGGTGTGTATGCCATCTCCTAATGTGATGCCCATGTCAACGTGGGTGCAGATATGAGCCACCAGCGGTTCCAAAGCCAACGCAAACAAGAGCGGGGAGAGTGGGGAGAGCAGGGAGAGCGGACATCCCTGATGGGTCCCCCGCCTTACCCGAATGGGGTCAGAGACATCGGGCCCTGTCCAAAAACGGACTGATGGATTATGGTAAAGCAGCCGCACCGTACTGAGAAAATATGGTCCCACTCCTCGAAGCGAGTCAGAACGGCGCACAGGAAATTCCAGGCTTAAGAATCAAAGGCCTTCTCGAGGTCCAACACTAGGCAGCCTGAACGGGGCCAGTAGCTAGGAGCATATTCCGTTACCTGAAAGTAGGGATGTATGTTCAAAGCAGTATTGGGTTGGAAGACAAAGCCATTCTGGTCAGAGTGCACTAAATCAGGAACAAGCGGGGCCAGTCGGTTAGCCAAACTTTTTGCCAGGATTTTATAATCCGTTTTCAGGATTGCTATTGGGCGATAGGAGCCAGGGAATGTTGGGTCCTTACCGGGCTTCAACAGCAACACCACGTATGAATAGGTAGAGTAGGTGCAGTACTAAGTAGGTTTAAAAAAATTCCACCGGGAGGCCACCAGGGCCCGGTGTCTTGCCTGAGGACAGGGAGCATAACGCATCTCTCACTTTGTCCTCCGATAACGGGAAGTCCAGGTCAAGAAGCTGATCAATGGTAAGAGTGGGAAGCTCCACTGTATCTAGAAAGGACGCCACATCCTGCGCATTTCCCACTAGTCGGGTCTCATAGAGCTTTGCATAATGTTCAGTCATCAATGCATTGATGTCCTTCTGGGTGCCTCCCTCACAACCCTGGTCATCAATCAGTAGATGTATTGGGCGCTGGGGGTGCTCCTGCCGAATTAAATAAGCTAGAAGTCTCCCAGCTTTCTCCGCTGTAGAGTGGGTGCGGGCTGATTGTGCCAAGTAGTTATGGCACCTCAGTCTCTCCAGCAGTGCCAATCATTTGCTATGGGCAGCATCTAATTGCCCCTGCAGGTCTGGGCAAGCGGTGACCCTCGTTTCAAGGTGAAGCAATTGTCCCTCAATGGTGGAGAGCGAAGCGTCTAGTTGCCTACAGACATTCCAAGTTAGCCCTAGACAGTGGCCCCGAATCACCACCTTAAAGGCTTTCAACTTGGTCAGAGCCGACTCCGTGGAAGCCATGTTGAGTGCAAAGTAGGAGGCCACCGCTGCTTCCAAGGAACCTCGAAAGGCCTCGTCCTCCAAGGCAGCGCTCTGTAACCGCCAGGATGGGGGAGGTCCAGGGAGATGTCCAACACTGCATTAAAATTGCCACCCATGAGCCACGGGGTCTCTTTCCAGCGGAGTAGTGCCACTGAGAGATCATTAAGGAAGGTGCCCTGTGCAGTATTGGGTGCAGATATGTATCCCAGTATGACGGATTGGCCATTTAGCCGGCCCTTCACTAAGACATAGCACCCCAGTGGGTCGGTCAGGACCTCGTCTTCCTCTCATGGAACCCCAGCTTTGACCCATATTACTGCCCCTCGGACCATGGATGAATAGTTGGTACTGTATATCTGACACCTCCAGCATTGGTGAAGGTGGGAGGCCTTCACCGACGTTAGGTGAGTCTCCTGCAGTAGCGCTACACTTGACGTACAGCACTGCAAGTAGGCATATATGGCATACCGCCTGGAGGTTGTATGAATGCCCCTGACACTCCAAGTTACTATATTGAGATTAGTCAAGGAGACAAATGAAACCAGTGGGCCCCACCCGTGTACAGTGCCCCCCAATTGTGGTGAAGTACCCCAAGGGGGAGTGTGTGTGTGTGATGGCGGCGGGTCTGTGGATGTAGCAACTCCTGCCGGGGGAAAAAAGTAATAATAATATGATATAACTGCGGAAGATCAGAAAACAGTATCAGAGCGGATCCCCAACGTGGGGAACTGTACAAACAAGCATGCCATGTCATGACAATTGTACTAACGTCGTTGTATGACCTCGAAGGGATACACTAGTGGGAGAGAAGAACAGATGCAAAGACTACCCCCTATAGTTACCCCAAGAAAACAGGAGATAGAGCATCAGAGAGTATCTAAAAGAGTCATGGCCTAGAGTGACAATGTGTCCCAATAACGGCTAGGTTCAAATCATGCCACCTGCAGTCCGCGAGGTGACGTCCGGGAGCGGGGGGAAGTCCGTATCCATGGACCATTCAGGCGTGTATTCAGTGTCTCCGGATTTAGGCAGGGAGGTAGCAGAGCCGGCCGGGGATGGAGATCTAGTAGACTGGAGAGCCGCCACCGTCTGCAGGGCCCTCTGGCGCTACAGCCTGATTTGGGGCGACCACTTTTGGATTCGTATCTGTGTTCTTTCTCCCGCTTCTGCCTCGGCGGGGGTGCACACGGGGCTGGGAATCATCTGACGATTTGGGTGCTGTCTCTAGTCCCTGTTCTTCGAACCAGTCCCAGCCCTCTGCGGGGGAGTCAAAGTATCAAGTGTTACCGTCCCTGATGACTCGCAAGCGGGCAGGGAATAGCAGGGAATATCGGAGAACCAGATCCCAGAGCTACTTCTTCACTACGTTGAAGGTGGCTCTTCTCCTCTGAACCTGGGCCGTGTAATCTCGGAAGAGGGAGACGGTGACGTTATGCACTGTAGGACCGGGGTGTTTACCAAGTTCCCGCAGGATGGCATCGTTGTCCCTGAAATTCATAATTCGAAACAGGAAGGGGCGGGATCGGGCCCGCAGCAGCGGCCTGCGGGAAGGTATTCTGTGGGCCCGCTCCACCACGAATTGTGGGGAGAACGATCCGGGGGGCATCAGGTCCTTCATCCAGGTCTCTATGAAGGTCTCAGGGTCTTGCCCCTCTGCCCCCTCTCGCAGGCCAACTACACGGACATTATTACAACAGGAACGCCCTTCCGCATCATCCACCTTCTCCTCCAGGGTGCATACTCGGTCCAATCAGATCTTGGAGTGCGGAGGGACAGTTCCAAGACCGGAGTTGAAGGTCTGCATGTGCGCCCTCCACATCACGAACCCTGTCAGAGAGTTTGTGTTGGTCGGCCGGAAGGAGCGTAGAGTCAGAGGTGATGATGTCCATCTGGCCCTCCAGGGAGGTGCGGGTCTGGTCCAAGGCGTTGCCAATCCGTTCAACCCCCACTAGGACAGTGTCAAGCGTGGTTGTGATATCAGGTTGGCTCATTGCCATTGTGGGTCCCGGTGCCACGAGCAGCGCCCCAGTCTGATCCCCGGGGCGCATCGCGGTGGTTATTGGTACGTAGTCGGCCCATGACAATTTGCTGAGCGGGCCGCATAGGGATCGAGGCCAGGCCGTAAGACCTCTGCAGCCTGCCCAAATGGTGGCTCTGTCCGCATACAGGACCGTTGTCTCCGCAGGGTGGTGCTGCTCCAATCTGTGAGGTATCCCTCCGTGGTCACGGCAACCACCCCTTTGGACCTCGGGGACCACAGAAAGTGTGTCCGATGAGGTGAGAAGGGAGGCACCCCATCCCTGCAGATACATGACACAACAGCTAATTCCGGTCCTAGAAGGGATCACTAAGGGCTGTCTGCAACGACCTCAGCTTGGAGACTCTGCGGGCTAACTCACACAAGGCGCACATGTCAACCTGGCAATGTCCCCCGGCCAATATCTCGTGAGCGTGTACAGGTGGGGGGCCCTAGGCCCGACCGACCCCCGTGGCCCCCACCAACTGAGTTGATCCCGCAGCCAGCGCCTCGTGGGCTCTCCGCCGAAGCAGTTACTCCGCTTGGAGCGGGAACCGGAGAGCGCAGGGGTTCTTTGGCAAAATGACGCGCACTCAAGTCCTGCCCCCGCACGGGTCACCAGTCACTTGTCTCTCATTATGGTCGTGTCACAGCCCGCAGTTGGTGCCGTGTCATGGGCCCAGGCCGCAAAGAGGGACCACACTGCAATTAATCCAGTCACCAGGTGGGCAGAGTATGCTGTATTAGCGTTCTACCGCAGCCTCCACATCCACCACAGGAGAGGGGCCCTAGGCACGACCGACCCCCGTGGTCCCCTCTCTCCTGCACAGACATCACGGCCCCAGCACATCTGTGCATCCTCCCAGCTGTCCTGCACTTAGCCAATATATTCCAGGTGGGGGCCCTAAGCCCAACCGACACCCGAGCCCCCAGCAGGGGAGATGGCACTGCCCACGGATGAGTCCACCGCTGCGCAGGACCTGCTTGGAGGATTTCCGGTGCTAGGGCACTACAACAAAATCTCTGTTGAGTGCCTGAGGAGGTGAGACCTTCACATCCCACAGACCGCTGCCTCGTATACTGCACCCCGGTGGGGGCCCAAGGCCTGATCGACCCCCGTGGCCACCCACCACAGAAAGATAGTCAACCCAGCCCCCAGTAGCCGTTCAGCAACCCCCACGCCCTGCCCAGGTCTGGGCACTAGGCCCGATTGGCCCCCGAGGCCCCCAGCCACAGGAGAGATGGCACGGCCCCCAGGCACATCCAGAGCACAGCCACACACAATGTACACACTGGTGGGGACCCTAGGCCCGACCTACCCCTGTGGCCACCCATGGCCGAAAACAGTCACACAGCAACCTCCACTCTGTACCCAGGCGAGGGCCCTAGGCCCGACCGACCCCCGTGGCCCCCGCCGCAGAGAAGACGCTGCAGCCATAGTCCTACCATCACAGACAAGTCTCCTCTGGGTGTCTTTAGGCAGCCGGCGGGAATGGCCTCCACGGCAGCGGCTCAGGCCCTCCTGGCAGTCACCCTTCGCGGTCTGGTCACCAGCAACCCCCGCTGCCTCTCAAGCCACCCACGACAAAGTGCCGCACTCTCCGCAGCTCCGCCGAGTCAGGAATCAACAGCGGGAGGCAGTCCTGGGAGCACCACGGGAACCACCGCAGCAGCTTGGGCCACAACGTCTTCCCCACAAGCTGTTCACTCGGCTAGGATCAGGCTCCCATAGCGCCACAGGCCGCACCGCCCAGGACAGCCATTAAGCATCACCAGGATCCGGGAGACCCACACCAGGTGCCGCAACCCCTTGCCGTCGTGGTAGGTGTGCACTCAGGCCGGAAGAACTACCATTTGAAGGGGATGCCTAGGATAAATAGGGAATTAGGCACGAAGTGTTAGCAAGACGTGTCCACCATCTTCTTCGCCTGGCCACGCCCCCACCAATGTCCTATGTCTACTTGAGGGGGTCCAACATCCAGAGGAAATGAACTCTTGGTGACCGTGGATGTTGAGGTCCTCCATAATAACATCCCACAAAGAGCTACTCTAGAGGTGATAGAGGATGCACTGAGCAACATGAACTGGGTCTCCCCCACTCCGGTGGCATTCATAGTGTGCAACTCTGGCAATCACAGAAACCTTTTTTGAATAAAATAAACAACTGTACCACCAAACACAGGGCACCTCAATGGGCAGCATGTTTGCGCCGAGTTTGGCATGTATGTACATGTCAGCCTTTGAGGAGATGGAGATTCATCATCCTAACAACCCATATCTGGCAAATGTGCTTTTATGGAAGAGGTTTATTAACGATATTTTGATCTTATGGAAAGGAGATCGCTCTACCTGAGATGAATTTTGTATATGGATCAACACCCTAGACCCCTTTTTGAAATTCACAAGCACGATCTCTGAAACCCTTCCTAGATCTCTTGGTGATACTTGAGAATGGTTGTATCACTACTGCACTCTACTGCAAACCAACTGATAAGAACAGTTTGTTGCTTTTCAGTAGTCACCATCCTAGAGCCCTCAAACAGAATCTACCTTTCGGACAGTTCCTCCAGATTAGAAGGAACTGTAGATCATTTACAGACTATTTAAAGGAGTCCGACACATTAGCAAAAGATATACGATAGAGAGATTATCCTCAACAGACTGTGTCACTCTCTCGCAAAAGAGCCAGAAAAACTGCTAGAGAGCAAACAAAAAGAACCTGACACCACAATCACTTGTGTGACCACCTTCACCCCTGACTCCAACCGGGTGAGAAATATCATCAAGAAACATTGAGGTATTCTAACCACAGGGACACTAGCCCTCCCTGTACCTAGGTTCACCTTCAAACCACAAGCAATCTGAAAGATATGCTGATATATACATTACCCAAAACTCAACAAACTAATGTACAAAGTGGACTGTGGGATTTACCACCCGTAGTAGGGCATTACCCCTGTGGGTCTTGCTCTGTTTGCCCCTTCACTAAAACTACGAAAGAGATAACGTTCACGAATGGGGTTAAATGGAATCTCAAAAAGCACACAAATTGCAACACCACTAGCTGTATCTATGTATTAACCTGTCCGTGCGGACTCCTGTATTTAGGGATGACAACGAGACCAGTGAAAACCCTCATTACAGAACATAGGAGCAATTTCAGGTGCCATAAAACTAACACCAAAATGACTACTCATTTTAAGCACCAGAAACACTCACCAGATTTCCTTCGCTGGGTTGTACTTGAAGCACACCCTGGGATGAACAAGAATACGCTGTTCCGTATAGAACAAAGATGGGTTCTGAGGTTATCCACAGACAAGGAGGGACTGAACAAGGACATCCCATGCAGCCTATTAACATGATCATACAAGTATAATGCGGCTGTTAGTCCCTGAGTCTATAACACACTAAAATATGGATAGACTCTACTCCAAAAGGGTTTTTTTCACCTTTTTTCACCTTTCTTCCCTGGTTACTCACCTGACCCTATAAATCAATGATCCACCTACTGTCTCCCTAACTGAGAGGAATAAGCAATACACCCCACTGCCCACACATCCTACCTTTTGCTGGCACACAGGCACCAACCAGCTATTTCAACACATGAATAGGTAGTGTCAACCACGAGACATGAACAACTGACCGGAGTTCGGAATCTGACAAATTGTCACACTGTCTCTTCTCACACTCCTGGTCCTGGACAACATACCCGTACCCACTTATTACTGAGCATTGATTGATGGCCGTGGCGGTAATTCCAACATGGCTCCCGTGGGTTCCGAATTGACGCTCTAGCGTTGTTTTCTCACCTTGGATCTGGAAGTCCCGCCCCCACTACTGACCGACCGGAGGTATATCATTTGGTATTGGATGACAACCAATACCTCTCGGGACCGGCAGAGTGAGAGGTAGGTCTACCGAAGATGGACGGATTCCAAAACATGAGTAACAGGCACATGAATAACTTAACTGGGGTACAGAATCCTTGCTCCACTCCTCCATTGAGAGCACACTAACTCAATGTAGTTTTTAAGTGCACGTCCTACCTGTCAATCGGCAATTCTTTCTGCTCGCATTCTGACCTGGCTTTTGGGTTCGTAGACGACCCCCCAGGGGCAACTCCACCGCTACAACCAAGAGGGGAGCGTGGAATTGCAGCAGGATTGTGTCTTTTGACTGACGGGGACACCCATTCAAACACGCCAATGTTGTGTGTTGTCTTGTACCTGTGTTTGCTGGTTGATGAAAATGACTGGGAAGGAACGGCGGGCACACCCGCATTTGACTTATCATCCCACTAGGGATGCTGAGTGAATGTTGGGGTCACGCTGCGGTGATTCCCGTGTGGCTTTCTCACCAACAACACCAGGGGAACAAGATATTCCTCAACCAAGGATGTGTGTTGGTGCAAGGGGACCCGCACCCACCAGGTTCTGTGTTGCGGTTCCCTTACTATTGTTTTTAACCGTTGACCAGTAACTGCCTGCAAGCAACCACAAACCTGACACTCGTCTCTGCCCCCTGTTTTTAATACCTTCATTCCTTAGGACACTGCACCTTACAGTGTCTCATAACCTGCCGGTACACGATGTTACATATTGCTTACTTGAACTGGGTGAGTTTGAGTACATGCTCTTCACGCAAGGTGTTTTTCGACTGCTATTGTTATACCAAACTAATTTTATATCACCGTACGCATGGGCACAGACAATTGTGTGTGAAGCATGCGTTTTTTGCACATGTTTGAATTTGCAGTGCTCCACTATATTGGTTTAATTGTAGCCTATTTTTGATTGATTCATTAATTATTATGATCTTTCTTTTTTTTACAGATCATGTTGTAGATCTACAGGGACCACTTTTTAGGGTGCTGTATGGGTGGTCACTCATTGTTCTTACCAATAGACCACTACCAAAAAATGTACGAATTACCTTCTACTTGACGATAGGCAAAAAACATGTTGGCCTGATTTTCTAGCGCGTACCCTGCAACCTCAGAGAAGGTGGGCACACATCATCGTTTTTAACCAGGATAGTGAGCACATTCATTAAAATTGTCTTGGGTGGACCACTAATTCCTGTTTTAACCTACACTTCCACTATTATACATCTACACTCACTAGGACCTTTACACGCACTGCACCCAACAGCTATAAGAATAAAGATCTCCGCAAAAAAAGGCCCCATCACGGGTGCCAATCGAGTATTGCATCGCCGACCCGATAAGGAGCAGACCCGATGATGAAGCAAGACACCCAGCTGGCTGGGTGTGTGAGCGTCTTTTTCTGAAAGGAGAAATGATTTTCTCCAGCTCAAGGAAGCACTCTAGTGCTCTCCTTACACACACCAACCTGTAATACTCAGTAGGAACAGCATACCACCTTGTTTTGTACTATTTTGGGCTTATTTGCTGGACCTGAATAATTGGCCCATAGTCCCTCTCTTTTGTAATACTAGGGTAAGTGTCCCACACCAGTTATATAAAATAACACTCCATATGGAGGGGGACATACCCAGGAAAGTGAAAGGTCTCTTTTGAGAGAACCCGACATATGTATGTATGGATACTTGTATGAATGTATGGATACTTGTATAGCGCACGACTACCCGGAGGTCTCTCGGCGCTTGTACGAATACCGCTGTGGAACCCATCCTGGCTTTCCCTGTGAGGCGTCCACTCCTGGGCACCCCCAAGGTGGAGGCCAGGCATCCTTAGCGTTGTGAGGGCCATTGTGGAGATTAAGCAAGCTATTGCCCAGAGTTGCAGAGTGGGACTCCATGATTGGAATGGCACCAAGGCGAGAATTATCAGGTCCGTGGAATTTTTGAGCCCAAGACCCGCCGAGGCAGGGAATTGAACCCTGGTCCCGGGCTAGACCTCTGCATCAGGGTCTGCCGCTCTAATCATTGAGCCACACTTCTCCAACCTTTTTTATGCCAACCTTTTGGCTAAAAAATATTGGCCACGTGAGTTTGTTATGGACTGCCCAAGGGGAGAAACAGTAATTTTACCAGCCTTCTCCTACCTTTTTCCATAATCCTTGAAACATTCATATGCGCAAGAGTGGGCGGTAGCACTAGCTCCTGCATTATACCGCAATCATGTTGGGTGGGATGCTAAATTACCTCACCATGTAATCCCAGTTAAAACTGCTCCAACTCCACAGAGAAAAAGCAAGTCAGGGAGATTTTAGATCTACTTGAAGGTGCACAGACATAATATCGAGTTTTTTATTTTGACCTACATTAATATCGAGTTTAAAATATTGCAGGGACAGATTAATGACATCAAGAATATCGGTGACCAGAATATCAACCTGAAGGTAAGAAATATCGTTTTTGTTAATATCCAAGTTAGTAATATCGATAGTAAAAATATCAATGTTAATGATATCGATGTTTATGTTAGTGGTATGTATTTTAGTATTTTTATATATGTATGTGTTCCACGTGTTTTGTATTTTTTTTAATATATGTTTTATTTATTTACTTGAGTTTTATAAAGCGCTGGCTAGACCCGGAGGTATCAGAGCGCTTTACACAAGGAGAGTTAAATAGGTTACAAGTAACACATTGTTACAGAAGGTACATCAATTACAAGTTACATCCATTGGTCATGGCGTGTAGAAGGGTAAGGGGTAATGTAAAAGGGCGACAGGGAGGGAGATTAGGCAGAGCACATGCACAAAGATAAAAAAAGCAGGCAGGGGGAGAGATTCAGAGGAGAGAGGGAAGGAATAGGGGAGGCAAGCAAAGAATGAAGGAGGGAAGAGGTGGGGAGGGGGTAGGAGACACAGCGAGGAGATGAGGAAGTAACTGTGTCAGATATCCGGCTGGGTCAGAGACGGCTCCCTGCGGTAAAGGGATCATTCCCAGTCTTCCATTATGTGTGATTACCTTGTCACGGTGGACTCTCTCAGCGAGGGCGCTGTGACTCCAGGGCATAGATGCTGGATCTCTCCTCAACAAGGGGAGAGGAGTGCTTTGGTCATGGGCATACTTAGAAGAATGAAGGAGGGAAGAGGAGGGAGAGGGGGTAGAAAACCCATCGTGAACACAGTGTCCGACTTCCGGCAGGGTAGGAGACGGTTCCCAGTGGTAAGGGGAACAATCCCAGTCTTCCACTATGTGTGAATCTCTTGTCACTGTGGACTCTCTCAGAAGGGTCTCTGAGACTCCTGGGCAAAAAAAATCTGGATCCATCCCGAACAATGGGAGTAGGAGTGCTTTGGACATGGGCATACTTATGGGGGACATTTTAGGGAGTCAGGCTGGTAGGGTTACATAGGTTACGAGTTACACATTGTTACAGAAGGTACGTCAATTCCAAGTTACATCCGTGGGTTCATGGCATGTAGAAGGGTAAGGGGGTAATGTAAAAGGGCGACGGGAGGGAGATTAAGCAGAGCATAGGTACAAGGATAAACAAAGGAGGCAGTGGGAGGCCAGCAAAGAATGAAGTAGGGAAGAGGTGGGGGAGGGGGTAGCAGACACAATGAGGAGATGAGGAAGTAATTGTGTCAGAAGTCCGGCTGGGTGGGAGACGGCTAGACCCGGAGGTATCAGACCGCTTTACAAGTTACATCGGTTACAAGAGCATAGTAAGGTACAGTAGACAAAAACAATGTTGTTTGAGTTCGTAGGGAGGGGGCCATAGCAGGGAGACATCATGTCCGGGCCTCTGTAGATCCCAGTGTAAACGTTGATGCCGTAGAAGGTATCGGCCATGATGAAGCCCTGCTCGTGGGAGGCAGCAGACAGCTCGGATCCATGGACGCCGTTTAGATGCCAAGACATGTGATGTAAAAGATGCCGGACATCATCTTTCTCTGGAAGATGAGGCCAAATTATTGTTATAGTCCCTAAAGCGCCAGAGCAATACAGAGCAGGCTGCAGTCGCAATCAAACGCGGGCGCCATCTTGAGGTCAGGCCTCAGTAAGATATAGTCAGTTATACATTGTATTGTATGCCTCAGTAGATGTTTGTGTGCACTGGGATGGCTCCTTGTGGGGGGGGTCAGTGCTCTGTTGTTGACCCCCTTTTGTGGCAGCTTCTTCAGTGGCAGTGTTGATATGTGGATGGAGGGAGAGGGGGTGAGGAGAACAACCAGTCTACTGCAGTCCGTGCTAGCCCAGCGTTCCGCTTCTATGTTTGGTCACTAGCGGTTCTCTCGTTGTGTGGCCGGCCTTTCCACCCAAGATGTAATGCACTCTGGTGCTGTGCCTCAGTGTGTTCCCGCCCTAGAGCCAGCTGCAAAGTCCAGCGGGCGCCATGTTAAGGTCAGGCATCCCGAATAGAGCAGCTCCACCGTGGTGTTTTCATTGAACGTATGGAGATGGCCCCCAGCTCACTAACCTCTGTGCCGTGGTGTTGGGTCGCTCCTTGTGTCTGGATCACTGGGTGACGAGGGACCGGGCAATCGGTTGTCTGAGTGGCATGGATGGAGGAAGGGTCCCCGATCATCAGTCCGACCCTGAGCGCTCCCGCAGGCACTGTAAACTACTCTCTGTCCCTTGTGGGGTGCCAACTTTTGCACTGTCACTCCGGGGGTAGCGCTACACTGTGTTGACTTTGTTGCAGGAACCCCATGGTCAGTCTCAGGCTCAGCCGCTCGGGAGCGGGCTTCGGTGGTTAGCGGTCGCCATCTTGTTTCTGGAGCCACTGCCGATAAAGGTTGTATTCCGCTGGGGAACCGCACCGGATCAGAACTCAACCTCCAGCGCTAGATGCGCCTACCGTTAAGATACATAAACAACTGTTCGCTGTAAGTTTTGCACATTGTGACAGGCAAGTTTCGTGCCCGTTAGCGGAGCCTCAGCAAGGCATGTCCGCCATCGCAGCCGGAAGCTGGAATAGTATTAATTGTTTAGAAGTTAGTCATTTTTTTAAAGTAAATTTTGTATTTTAGTAGCATAGCGGGTTGTGAGTTTATAGGGGAACAGGGTGGGAAGTAATTTAATTATAGTAAATTAATTCATAATTTTTAGAAATTATTTTTAATTACATTTTGCATTTTACTTCTGTAGTGGGTTGTGGGTTTATAGGGTGGGAAGTAATTTAATTGTAATTAAGTAATCATTAATTTTTATTTACTGTTATTGATAATTAATTTATTGTAAATTAATTATTAATTATTAATTATTTTTTATTAATTAACTGATAATTATATTAAGTGTATTAATATTTATTGGAGCGGGTCGTGGGTTTATAGGGGAATAGGGTGGGAAGTGAATAAATTATAATAAATTAATCAATAATTTGTAGTTTTGGTATTGAAAATTAATTTATTGTTTATTAATTGGTAATTATTTTCCATTAATTAATTGATTGATAAATATATTAATTCTGTTAGTTTTGTTTAGGAGCGGGTTGTGTGTTTATAGGGGAATAGGGTGGAAAGTAATTTAATATAATTAAGTAATTATTTATTAATAGTTATTGGTATTTATAATTAGTTTATTGTTAATTAATTATTTTTGATAATTTATTTTCATTAATTATTTATTGGTATTAATAATTAAGTTATTGCTAATTAATTATTGATTGGTAGTTAATGTGTATTAATTCGGATTTATTGGTATTGATAATTAATGTATTGTTAATTATTATTAATTGGTAATTAATTGTTATTAAATGAGTAATTGATAATATTATCAATTGTGTTACATTTTATGCGGAGTGGGTTGTGTGTCTATTGGGGAATAGGGTGGGAAGTATTTTAATGTTATTAAAGTAATTATTAATTTTAATTTATTGGTATTTATAATGAATGTATTGTTAATTTATTAATAAATCATTATTTATTTATTTTTAATGTAATTGATAACTATGTTATTTTTAACCCTACGCTATCCAACACTTTACCTACTGTTGCACTCTTTGGAGTGGGAATAGTAATTTTTACCCCTACGCTATGCAACACTTTCCCTACTGTTGCACTCTCTGGAGCTGGAATAGCAATTTTTACCCCTACTCTAGCCAACTTTTTCCATACTGTTGCACTCACTAGAGTGGGAATAGTAATTTTACCTCTATGCTATACAACACTTTCCCTACTGTTGCACTCTCTGAAGTGGTAATAGTAATTTTTACCCATACACTATACACTTTCCCTACTGTTGCACTCTCTGGAGTTGAAATAATAATGTTTACCCCTAAGCTATCCGACACTTTCCTTACTGTTGCACTCTCTGGAGTGGGAAGAGTAATTTTTACCCCTACGCTATCCAACACTTTCCCTACTATTGCACTCTCTGGAGTGGGAATAGTAATTTTTTACCCCTATGCTATTCAACACTTTCCCTACTGTTGCACTCTTTGGAGTGGGAATAGTAATTTTTTTCACTCGCTATCCAATATTTTTCTGTATTGTTTTATTTAATGTTGTGAATAATTTATTTTAAAAACATTAAAGATATTGTAGTTTTTTAATTTGTTATATATATTTTTTATACTATTTTTGTATGTATATATATCTATGTACATATAAACCCCAATTTACACCTACCCACGGCAGTGAAGACATACCCACAAAGCCTATTCCAACTATAACCCTGTGTTTTACAAGTTTAGAGGTAGAGTCAGTGCTTAACTCAATCTCTAGAGGTAGGGCTCCAGCCCCTGACTGTATTCCCACAGACTTGTTTGTTTTTGATAAAGAACACTGGGTATCCTATATAAAGTTATTGGCCAATGCTATAGTCAGTGATGCCTCTATGACATGTGGTCTGGTGCAGAAATCCTACCCATATATAAAAAGGGTGACCGCTCACTACCAGGCAACTATCGGCCTATCAGCCTTATCGATTCCATCCAGAAGATCGTTGCCAGACTAGTTCTTGGCAGGATCCAAGCCTGGATAGTTGAGGCCGACATCCTGACACCTCTTCAGGCGGGGTTTGGGCCTCACACCAGCACCATTGATCAAGTCTTTAGGTTTCTGCTCATTTATTGGCGGGTGGTTATTATTGGAGGGGGCACAATCTACGTGGCTTTTATTAATTTAAAATCCGTGTTTGATTTAGTTAAGATGTGGAGTGCCTTTGTGGACATGGGGATGCCACCAGAACTGCTGGCTATTTTAATAAAATTGCACGATTCCAATTATGCACAAGTCCGCTGAGGAAAGCAAGGAAATGTTACTGAGAGGTTTCCGGTTTCCAAGGGGGTTCATCAGGGGTGTGTTTTAGCCCCAACCCTGTTTTCTTTGTTCATAAACAGGGTTGTCCAGTACTTTTCTACCCACCCCACTGATGCCCCAGTGTTGGCCGGCATGAAGCTACGACTGCTCATGTTCACGGACGACACCCTGATAATATCTAAGATGCCCCAGGGCCTGCAGGATGCTTTGTCCTGCTTTGAGGTTTTCTGCCACGATCATGATCTAATGGTTAATGTCAATAAAACTAAGTTGATGGTCCTTCACAAGTTTAAAGCCATCTCCGGGAGAGTGTACATGAATACCGTTCTCTTGGAACAGACTGATGTTTTAACCTATCTGGGCATTACGCTAAGCAGGAAACTAAGGTCGAAGCCCCAGATTGACATGTTGACCCTAAAACATGCCCAACTAGCTAGAGCGCTGATTAAAGAGCTGAGGCTTTCTGAAACCAAACCCCTAGCCCCCGCTCTTAAAATATATAACACCAAAATCAGTACCTCAATTTTATATGGAGCTGAACTCTGGGGTTTTGAGAACCTAACTCCGCTAGTACTAGCTCAAAATAAATTTGTTAGAGGACTCACAGGCCTCCCGCAATCCACCCCATTAGTGCCCCTCTATCTTGATCTGGGTTGTCATAGTATTGAGGAATTGGCGCGCTTCAGACCCATAGCATTTTGGAGAAGGCTCTAGATGACACCTGAACTTTCTCTATATGCCAAAGCTCTTCTTGAAGTCTGGGGTCTGGGCCGTTTATACAAGATCACTTGGCTTGATAACATCAAGACTACATTGACTAATATGGGGATTAGTAACTTATGGGAGGACCCAGCTGCTAATTTATTTCCTCCTAAAAAGATTTTTAAGGCAGCGTACTGGAACATGGTCAACACTAAGCAGTTTTCATCTATTTTTAGGTCCACCTTGTCCAGAGAATTTTTGGAGTTCAAGCATGAGTCCAAGTTTGAAACATATTGGGAGCTCATCGCCAGACCTATAGATAGGAAACTGTATCATCAGTTTAGGGTGGGTTCACTCCCCATAAGAGCTCTTACTAGTAGTTGGCACGTTCCAATCGATGATAAATGTATTTCATGCCCAACTCAATCTGAGACATTAGTGCACATTTTTTTCTTATGCCCTGCTTATAAATCACCAAGGGCTAAATGGCTTAAACCCATCTGTACGAATTTGGGCACCAGAGAGGCTATGGAGACTCTAAGGATCCTTAGGACAAATAACGAAGAATCTATAGGGGTTGCAGTGGCTAAATTTCTGAGCTGGATGTGGGCTATCCACTCTAACAAGATGAGTGATTCTTAACAATGTCATTTTACTCCAAAGGGCTGTGGAAATATGGTATGGGCTTTTTCTCTTTTCGGCTACTTAAGATCCGATTAACTGTTGGACATTGTCCAAACTTGGTCCCCATATCATGGACTGACAAAGGAAAACAGTCCGGCTACAGTCTTCTGTTCTTATGCATTTCAATTTTTTTTAAGTTCTTTTAAAATGTGTTTTTATCTTGCATTCTTAAATCTGTTTTCTTTGTAACAATGTGTTTAATTTATAAGCAAATATATTGTGGTCTTTACATACTTATAGGTGACAAAAGTTCATACTTTAAGTCTTTTTAAATTTCTGATATATTTGTCTTTTATGATCTGTAAATCGAAATAAAGACTTTAATGAATGGAATGAATGGAATGTATAGATGTATTTATCATTTATAAAATGTTTTTACCAATTTATAAGTTATTAAAATAATAATATATGAATGTCATTAAGTACGTATATATTATATTTCATATGTATCATTTACATTATTTTTCATTTTTTGTAACATTTTTAAAAAACGATATTTTTACAACAATATTTTTGACATCGATATTTTTTTCTCGATATTTTTGTACTCACCATGATGTAGATAAGATGTCGATATTCTTGACTTCGATATTTTTGTCACAATATTTTTGTGCGTCGATATTGTTGTAGTCAATATTTTGTCAGTGATTCCTACTTGAATACCAAGGGGTAATAGAGAATTGTACCTCTTCCATGAACAATACTTTGGGGTCGATTAGGATGATGAGCGGACAGTCCCGCCCGCCACCCTAGCGGTGCTGGGACCGTCCGCCAGTGGTGTGGCGGTCCCGCACTGCCAATTAGGATGCGACCGCCACCGTGGCAGTCGCATAGCGCATATACAACATTGTGGCGGGCGGTGCTGTGAGCAGCACATGCCACAATGTTGGAATGCATGTCGTGCATTGGCATGCACAATGTGTCAGGCACCACGCGGTGCCTGCCACCTCTTGTATGCAAATGTAGAGGGGTAACATGGGTACCCCCCAAGTGCAGCCCCCCAACATCCCACTCCCCTGGGGCCCATAACGGGCCCCAAAGCGATTCCCACATGCATTTCCATGGCGGAGTCTCTGCCATGGAAAGGCATGAAACCGCCACCACCATATTGTGAGCCTTTTCCGCCCTGTAGGCAATCGTGACAAAGTAGCATACGGTCTTTCCGTCCGCCGTGGTACCCCCAGCCATGCTAATGTGGCGGGGGGTAACAGGCCGTCCGGCGGGGTGTTTTTGCGGGCGGATCGCCACCACAAGTCGGGCAGTGGCGATCCGCCCACCATGCTAATGACCCCCTTTGTTTACCAAAATGAAACCGGACAATTCATATTTTCTAGTTTTGGACTACAGGCATTTAAACACATGCAAAAAAACATTTGCAGTACAGAATTCACACAGTGCAGCATTAATGAATAACATTGAGCGGAAGAAATATAAAACAACATTAGATATCTCAAATGATTATTTCTGCCAAAATATGGCACTTGAAAGCAGATAGTTAACAGTATTTTCAGCCTTAGGCTCTCAGAGTCAATTTTGTAGACTGCCACAAGCATATAAAAATAGTTTCTCAGAAAGAGTATCAGAGTTACTTCAAAATTTTGATGAGGAGGCATTGCCCTATGTAGACGATATTTATCTGATGGATGATCAACTATTGGATCATTTGACCAGGGTGAACAACATCATTTGGGGATTCGCCTCTGAGGGTCATAAATGTAACTTAAAAAAATCTAAAATTGCCCACATCAATGTCCTATCCATAGGGTATGAGCTATCAAGTGAAGGGAAAAGCCTAGCAGCTAATATTTTAGAAAAATGCGCACTGCTTCAATCTCCAAAAAATCCAAATCCACTCTAGGATTCCTAAATTTTGGCAGAACATATATTTTAGATTATGCAGAAAAAGTAAAACCTTTCTACGACTTAATAAGACTGGATTTTTCAGTTCAACATTGGACACAGGAACATCCAGAAATTATCTGTTCTTTACAGGCTGATATGATAGCTTTGAAACGTGTGAAACCACCATGAACTTGATGATCCGTGTAATCGCGGGTCAATCCAGTTACGCTTACCAAACCTTCAACATATCCTCTGGGTGGTCTGGAATCAGTCTGGACACCAATCCCTTAGTTTATGTTGTCTAGACGTGCAGATCCTGTATAGATTTATAGGAACTACACGACAATAGTCAGGCTCTGAACACGCAAGCTAAATATTTTGATCATCGTTCTTTAGCTCAATTCGCCACCCCACTTTAGGCCCAGCCATATACTAGTCAGTCTTGAGATTGGTCCTCGGAAATGCCAGGCCTGATTTGCATATGGCAGTTAAACCCAGATCTGTGAGTGGGGGTGAGTGTCTGAATTGTTTCAGCGCTCCATCCATCCTCTCCTTGTATTTGCTTTGTTTGGCCTAAGTTGGCAGGGTATGGCCAGACATGTTTACCTTGCTCACTTTACCACTGATTTCAAGTGAGCCTGGCTTATGAAGGGTGTTACACGAAACTGGTCCCAGGATGCTTGTTTTCAGTCCAGGGAAGACATGGCTTGGCAGTTCGGGCTGGACTGTTCCCATGAGGAACAGGGTCAAGAGTGATATAGGCTGGGTCTGAACTGGGGTGGCGAAGTGAGCTAAAGATCGACAATGGATTCAACCCGGATCTGTGACTGTGGGTGAATGTCTGAAAGATTTCAGCACTCTGTCCATCATCTCCTTATGTTTGCATTGGCAGAACTGTCAAAAAGTTTCAAAACTGGATTTCTTGCTGTAGTTCAGGTCATAATTGGGGTACACGGCCAGAGCTTTTTGTGAGTATTAGTGCAAGTAAAGCAGGTTATGATAAAGGGCAAGACTGAAATGAATTTACAAATTTGTGGGTGAGTTGACGTGCAGGATTAGCAAACTCATCATGGTGATCTAAAAGACAAGATTGAAGTGCATTTTCAGAGTTTTATGTGAGTCTCAGTGTGGAAATTGTAGAAAGTGCTCTAAAATGGGACTGAAATACCCCAATAGATCTGTGAGTCTCACTACAAGAATAGCAGGGAGTTCTATAGAGAAACATTGAGATATACTGTTGACAGTTGCTGTTGGGTTGTAGGGGAAGGAGGGGCTCATTAGGTCAGAATAGGGATGCAATGACAGTGTTGTGTGTGGGTTTTAGTGCATGACTAGCAAGGCATTTCCCGTAGACATGTCTGATGTCCTGAGGTGCAATGACAGAGCCGTGGATGAGTATGCCAAAATACCAGTGCATCCAGGACTTGTAGCTGCCCCTGTTATCACACCTCTGTCCCAGTTTTCCCTTCTTTGCTCTTTCCTTCCTCCTTTCTTCTTTCATCCTCACCTACCTAATCTGTTCTCCAACATTCCTAATAACCCTTAACCTTGCCCAGCTTGTTTTGCTTCTGCCCTATCCTCAACCACGGCCTTTGCTTTTGTTTTACTCTCTCCTCATGCCTGTCTCCCTCACCCTTCTGCTCATGACAGTCACTTTACCCTGTCAAACACTCCTTTCTATGCTTTATTTCCAGTCTCATTTACTCCTCTCCTCCTGCATACCCCTTCCATCTGCTTCCCATTTCCATGTCTTCCAAACACTTGTCTCTCACTTTTCTTCTAGCACACTTTCCTCTTCCTCACCTCTGTCCCTTAGCCCCGCATGCTCTTCTCTTCTCCCTTCTGTCTGTTCCCCTCTCCTCTTGTACTCCCTTAACTGCCCTTCCTTCTTCTCATCCACTCCTCATCCCTCTGGTCTCCCCTTATGCTGCCACTCTTTTTGTTCCTTTACTGTTCTCCCATGTCATTGTCACTCCCCCCTTCTCCCTCACTTCATCACTCTCCCATCCCCTGACATCATTCTCTTCGACACAACTTACTGCCCTTCCCTTCTGCTCTCACTCCCCTTTGTGTTTACTGCAGTCCTTCTTTACAGAGCACCTGCTCAATGGCTGCAGGCATACAGTAGGGCAGCTCAGTAGCATGTGCTGGGTAATGTTAGGACTACGTGGTCAGAACCCTGTACAAAATCTGTTAGCTCTGTGTAGGAAATGAAATCTAAACCATGACTGGCACTAGGCAGAGACACACTCACACTGACCCTCATCCTAGGCCCTAACTCCTCCTTTTGCTTCAGTATATGTTGGCAGAAAAGAGGATGCAGGACCATGGCTAGCCCCTCTGCCATGGTCCAGACCAATGCATTGCCTGGGCTAGGCTCAATGAACAAGAGTAAGAAGCTTCATGAACTGGACTGGAGGAAGATCCTTTCCCTACCTCACCACCAAAACTTAGAACACCTTTCCTCTCCACCTCAAGCTATCCCTATCGCTGACCCAATTCAGGAAGTATCTCAAGACCTGGCTCTTCAACTGAACCTCAGCGCCCAGCAGGCCCTGCAGTCCCCCCCCCCCTCCACCAGGTCATCACTGATTGATTGATTGACTGATTGATTGATTGATTGATTGATTGATTGATTGATTGATTGATTGATTGATTGATTGATTGATTGATTGATTGATTGATTGATGTGCAGAGTGAGACATTGGCCTGAGCAGGAACTTGAGACAACTATTTTAAGGGGATGACTTGTAAATATGGTCTGGACGGGTTACCACGAGCCCTACATGGTACTCGTTTTGTAGTCCTACAAACAAAAACAAGCAAACTGAGACAAATAGAAACTTCTGTAACTTTAATTTGTTCATCAATGTTCACGGCATGACACAATGATAGTGTGTCACCTGCAATGGCAAGATGAAGAATGGGTCAAAACCTTCTTGAAACAATGCATGATTGAGCAACCCAGATTAAATACCCTCAAGAAAAACAATAGTAATATGCCAATCAGCGTAGGCATCCATTTAAAAAATACAACAAAGTGCTTGGGACTACACATTGACATGAAAAGCTAATGGAATATTTCCTATACATTCTGAAAGGAGACCTAACGAGAGCAACCAGCTAGAGCTTAATTCTTACTGGTTGTATCTCGCAACTGTCTAGAAACTCTCCTTGTCTAGAAGAATGTGTGGTCATGCTGATCTTTCAATGTCTTCCTGCAGCTATTGTTTCTGTTTTTCACTGCTTCCTCCTATAGAGTCTTTCCGAACATGGCATGCATGGAACTACTTTGTACCGGATTATGACCAGCAACAAGATGCTGTCACTATTAGACATTTTTAACTCTCATTTTAGCAACCTTACCTGTTAGTACTCTCTGCTTTTTTACTCAACACTAAAACACATAGTCACATGTTTCTTCATCTATATTTGAGACTGCCAAACAATATATAAGCATGCCCTCTATTGATTTAAACACATACAGAATGTGCTTGTGAGAAACCTATGTCAAATTCCCTGGTGTTAGCAAACTTTTCCTTTAGCAAATGCTTTTCTCTATTTGCCCTTACAGAAGAATGCGTGATTCAGCGAAGGCCATGCCCATGGTTTACTTACCTTTATACCGACGTGCTCCTTTATAGGACAAACATTTAAGACGTCTTGTATGGACTTTAGTATATACTTATATGTGTATGTACTTTGTGGGCTCTGGAGATCAGCCCTAGGACATGTCTGCTTCCGCTTGGGGACTTTTCTTCTGTTCAACTGCTTCTATTTAACTGCTTTGAAAGAAAACGACCAGTAGAGGTCAGTAAAATGCCAGAATTATTTTTTGCAGAGGGACTTTTGTTTTTGGGTCAACTGCCTCTGTTTACCTTTCCTGATAGAAAACGACCAGCAGATGTCGGTAAAATACCAGAATCACTTTAGCAATCTCTAGATTTCAATCCATGGAAATTGTCTTCCACAAGCACCCGTAGGCAATAATATGTTTTTCAAATTTTGTATTTTCAGTGATATGACCACTGAAGGCCCTGATTTTATATTAAAAATAGAGCTTTGGACTATACCTTTTCCAACTGAAAGGCAATATTTCTCTTCATTTGTTCCCATACCTGGTGTGTCATGCAGTTTGATGCTCACTTTCCCTCCATGTTAAAGAATAGTAGAGTAGATGTTTTAGCACCCAGGCTAATGAGCTGCATAGCTAAATACATATAAGTTCCCAAAGGCGAGACCAATTGCATTGCAAATGCTTGTTTCTTTATAATATGCTTTTTCTAAAACCTCCTACAAGGCAACTTTACCCCACAAATCATATGGACCTGAAGATCCCCTCGTGTCCATCATTCCAGGACAGAGGTAGATGTTTCTCAGTGCAGGCCTCTTGCCTCTGGGGCTCTTTACAGTTAGAACTTCCTTTCGCAAACTATTACTCAAAGTTATGTACAATGCTTATAACATGTCTGTTTACGTGGAAAATTCTCGTTATTTACTCTGCAGTTGCTCAGCATTTAACAGCTCATCACCAAGAAATTGGCAATAGTTTTATTTATAAATTGTCATTAACAAAACCTACAATGACGTGATATGACAAAACATGATGAAAATTATAAGATGGAAAGACAGTGGCGTGTTTCTATTGTGGTCCATCTATATGACTTTTGACAAAGTCCTGCGATCTCTCTGGCATGTTCCTTGATTTGCTGCACAATGTCTTGTATGGAGATATAATGCTAGGCTTATGTTTTTTATGCATTTTTAAGCTATTGCTCCCATGTTCCATGTATACACATATGTGTACAATCTGAGCCCTCAAGCTGCAACCTCTACGTAGACTGAGAGATAACTCTGCTGCCTGAGCTCTGCGACTGTCAATTTTATGGCCTATTGCTCTCCTATTTAAAATCTAAGAACTTTGATACCTGTAATCTAAAGAATAGCTCTGCTGTGTGAGCCCCGAGCCTGAACTTATGTGTTTTGCGTATTCCATCAATACTTTTCTTGGTTTTTTCGGGCAATTGATTAATGAAATGTATCCAAACACAAATCAAAATTCACGCTATCACGTATACCATATGTTTGATATCAGGTGGCTCCCTCTAATAATATTTGTTTACCTATGAGACGAAGCTATTCCTTTGAGAGGGGCAGGTGTACCTTTTACATCCTCACTCTCCCTCGCCCTGACACTCGCTCAGTGAAATACTACACATCTCAACAGAACTCGTGTGAATGCAACCTAAGAATAATAGAAGGCTGCTCATGTATGTAATACAAAAAACCCTGCAAAAGACCAACAGAATTTCAGTCCTCATGAATTAGACGAAATAACACAAATGCCCACTTCATTTGTACTTTATGGACTTAGCAGAATTGTGAGATGCTGAATCTCGCCTGCCTGAATTCAAACTGTGAGACGTAGATGTCTGGGCAAGAGAATTAATCTACTTAGATTTTTTTTTCAAAATGTTATATTCTATTTTGAAAGGTAACATGAACAGTACTGTTTTCCGTGTCAAGCTCACTTCCTGCAGATTTTCTCTCTTTTAAAGTATACATTGGACATCCAATTCTCCCAGAAACTCCTTGCACTGCAGAAACTTTCCAACACTTTTCTTTGGTATTCTTGATTTGGGCGACAAGCTATGGATATTAGGGTTATATCTCATTATGGATAGGAAGTGATTAAATACAGTACACTTTTTTTATGAACATATGTCTAACAGTCTGCATCTTTAAATTGCACCTGGTTTACCGCACAAGATACTACTTTTGCCTGTTGAAAATAACATTGTCAGTAAAATGCTATGTGTGATTTCAATGTTCCCTTCCCGACAAGATGGGATGCATGTTTATATGGGCTGTAGGTCTATAATAGGTCAATCAGACAAGTAACAACTTTCCTTATGCTTATTTATTAGTAACCATCTTTTTGTGCATATCATTCATAGAAGATAAATACATCAATCCTTTATCGGGATTGTTCAATCTTAAAAACGAATTATATGTTTAAGAACGTGATAAGTAAATGTCATTGCACCTCATTCCAGTCCTTTGACGGGTATTCGCGGTTTATTCTGAGAGGAAGTTCTACATCCATTTTCTGATTATTCCTCTGCGAATTCTCTTTTCTTGCATGAAAGAACATGAAGACCCCACAGATGCAAAACACGGCAGAAACTGTCGTAACCACAATGGCAGCCGGAACCGTGATAGGCAGGGAGAGAAGTGACGCAGGAGGTCTATGTGGGCACGGGCTCAACAAAAATGGCTGCCCTTTGTCGCTGACGTCAGTTTGAGCCATGATCAGAGACTCGAAATAGCTCATGTTGCTTATGCTGGAATTGAGAATAATGTTGATCTGGACAATGGAATGAAGTGGCTTGGGGTGCCCCTGGTCACTTGCTTTAACAAACAGATGGTAAAGGCCACAATGAATGCTCTGGGATTCTTTCTCTAATATAATGTTGCCTGTGGCTGTTTCGACTCCAAATAGATCTGACGTAGGCACGCCTGAGTCCAGCACACTATAGGACACAACCCCGTTCGGACCATCGTCATAATCAATAGCATGGACTTTGGCAATGACCGAACCTCTGGAAGCGTTTGGAAGCACCAACACGTAGGAAAAGTTCGATTCTGGAAATACAATTATTGGGAAGTTGTCATTCATATCTAAAATGAAAACAGTCACTTTTGCTGTTGACGATTGAGGAGGATAACCCCGATCACTCGCCTGAACCCTAAATATATGAGTCTGCCCCTTCTCGTAGTCTACAGAGGCGTTTTGATTCAAGATAACACGCGTGCCATTCATCATAAACATCGTCGTGGCATTCAAAATAGCAATCAGAATTTCACCATTCTGACCCGCGTCGGCATCAGTAACGTTAATGACGCCAACTTCTCCCGAGCCAGGAAAGTTTTCTGGAATGAAAAAAGTTATGTCTGTCGGAAATAGAGGTGCATTATCATTTTCATCTAAGACATTAATAACTACTGTGCATGTGCTGCTCCTCGGAGGAACCCCCCGGTCCCCGGCTACCACTAAAAATGTATAACGTGCGTCTCTTTCCCTGTCAAGGTCAGCGCGCGCGGTGAGGATCCCGGAGGAGCTATCAAGCGCAAACACAGATGGAGCGCGCTCTCCAAGGTGATAGCTGATTCCTCCGCTCTGCCCGCAGTCTGCATCCGCTGCAGAAACTTTAATGACAAATGCTCCGGGCTCATTATTTTCCCGGATGGATGTTTCGAACAAGCTCTGTGTGAACCGGGGGTCGTTGTCATTAACATCTTCAATATTGACTCGCAGGGTGATTTCGTGAAGTAGATTTCGAACAAAACCATCCCTCGCAATTATGGTCACGTTGTAGTACTTCTCTCGTTCGTAGTCGAGGTGTGTCGCTACCGCCACCCCATAAATATTCTGTGACTTGTCATACGGCTTTAGGTGGAAAGGGGTCTCTTCAGCAATATAGCAAGGTTCAGTTACAGTGTGGTCTGGGTCTTTAACTTCTAATATCGCAAAGACGGCATTCAGAGGGTAATCTTCTCTTAAATAAACCGCTTCATCCTTGTGTTCAGCTATAAATCTGAGCTCCAGTTTGGGTGCCCTGGTTACTCCCTCGTAGACGTTTACAGTGATGAAAACCACTGCCGGGGCACAACCAGGCCCGGTGGCTAAAACGGTAAGTTTGTGTTGCAGAGTTTCTTCATCATTTATTAGTGAAGACAATGTAATAATTCCTGTTTCACTGCTCAAGTGGAAAAGTTTTTTCGATTTTTCCAAAACTCTGTTGCTGTAAGTGTATTGTATTTCAGCATTTTCTCCGTAGTCTTCATCCGTTGCCAAAACCTGGACTACAATGCTGTTCAAAGAGGCGTTTTTAGGAAGGTTCACTACTATTTCCTGGGACGCGAATGCAGGGCAATGCTCGTTGACGTCATCGATATAAACAGTCAACCCAGCGCTTCCAGACAAAGGGGGCATCCCGCCATCTGTAGCTACCAGCATCATTTGATAGCTACTTTGCAACTCGCGATCCACAGAGTTCTCTAGAACAACAAAGAGAGTTGCACTCCCTTGATCCAAACTGAACATACCACCACTGTTTTCCAAATGGTAGTGTAGGGCGCCATTTTCTTGGATATCCGGATCGGTGGCAGTATGATCAACAACAAACCGCGTGCCCTCCACAGTGTCTTCAGGCACATGAATAATGATGTCTTTCTCCGGGAAATAAGGTGCATTATCATTGACATCCAGAATCAATATTTTAATTTTGACAATTTCTGAGTAGTGGTCTGACGAGATGATGGCATCCACGTGCATTGTGCACACATCTAAGGTTTCGTGTGGGCACAGTGCTTCCCTGTTAAGGCGGCCCATTGTTGTGTAGAGATCACCATTGTCTAGGTCGAGGCTGAAATAATCCTCTCCATTCAGAAGTATGTAGGATGGTGTAGCTCCATGTGAGTGTCCTACATTGATTTGGGTTCCTATGTTGCCAACCAACACACTTCGCTGCCGCTCTTCCTCAACAGAGAAATTAACTTCTATGACTGGCTCGGAAAAGCCGATGGAGGAAAGTATGGCAAACAGGAACACAGGAGTATTCTGAAAAACAAAACAATTTTTATTCAACATTAGATTAATATTCCAAATAAGTACAGTCATACACATTAACTGTGAAGTATTGTGACACTTAGCCAGGTGGATAAAACCACTTTGTGGTCGCAAAGCCTGCTTGTCCCTAAATCACAGGGTTTGAGATGGCTAAATGGCTTTTTAGTGTGTGCTAAGCTACTGAATCACAAAATGGGTCTAGAAAGACCTATCCAATCCCTATTTGAAAGGGCGAGTTCAGGGCATCTCTTCTAAATATCTATTTGTTTTGGTATGCATCAATGTTTTATGACCAACATCTGTCAGTAAATCATTGAAAAGTTACTGACTCCTGAGTTGTAGTTGTAAAGCCTGCATAAAAGAGAAAACCCTTTGTGAATATATATAAAAGTTTGTTGGTGATGCAGCTAAAAAGCTGTCAGAACCCTTGCTTTACACATACACCGATTATGAGATGTTTTGAGTAAACTATGAACAAACGTGCCCTAACCTCAATTTAAAGAAACATGAGAAATAAATGTAAGAGAACTTAGTTACTTCATTGTAAAAACATGCAGTTAATTGTATAATAGATGAAATTATATTCATTTGAATAATATAGGTTGATATTTTCATTAACCAGCTTTAGCACGTTATTTCAATGTGTATTAAAAAGGTAGTGATGTACTCACGTGTTATGAATTTCCAAATTATCTTCGTTGAAATAGTAATGTGTGCAAAGAATTAATGAAACCTAACATAAGCTAGATATTTTTCCAGTGATAATGAAGGGTTTCATTCTGAATCTCATCATTTGCATATATGAAATTGTGCACCAAATGAGAAAACTAAGGCTGCAAATACATATGTAGTGCAAATGTCCTGAAACCGTCAGACAATAATCTTCCTATATGGATTAATTAAAACCATTTGAAATTATATTAGTATTTTATGATTTGAAATAACTTTATATGTTAGTATTTTGAAACTGCAGTAATGTGTCATAGTTACACGTGATCTTTGCAATCCAACAAATGACATATTTAGAGTGCCTAAAAGTTGGAAAGATTTGTGGAATATTGATTTCCCCTATGAAATGCATATTTCTGTTACTTTATATTCTGCATATTTTAAATTAAATTTATTATATGCCTGTATTTTTTCTACTCTGCTTTGTCTTACACTCGTGAGATATTTTCCTAAACTTTCATTGTGAAGCAAAACTGTGTCTTACTAGAAGAGTTCTAATTTGCTTAAAAGGACTGTTTGCAACAAAAGTTGATACTTTGGGAACATCTGCTATGGAAAACTGTCCTCTTGAACTCACTCATTTGCCTGCTGCTAAAGGATCATTGTTTGGAAGTTTGTGTATACCGGATGATCTTGCAATTTACGTGATCAGTACCACCTCTTTCTATAATGTGTCTTCCTTTATGCTGCATGACCATCATCCTATTCGATCTGTCCAATGGACTGAGTGGTTTGACACAATGAGGTGACCGAAAAGGTGTCATCCTGGAACTAGAGGATATATTATACATTGATGGACGACGGTTCTCTGACGGACCCTAGAAATTGCTCTTTAATTTCATTTGCATCTTTCTGTTGGGAACCTTTGCAGACTCTACTTGCTCTTTTACTGGCTGTGGCATATGCTGTGTGTGCCCATCTTGGACACTTTCTCGATGGGACCCTACACATGAGCTGCCATGGCTCATGTCCTTGCTGAACTTTTTAAAGATTCTTTTTCACTCTCTGGCAAGCCCAAACTAATAGACTGTCCTGCACTCTTTAGATCTTAAATGTTTATTAATGATATATTGCCCTTTTTGGATATCTTTTATAAATTTACCCTCAACTAACTATAGACTGTTTTATCATGACTTGTCTCCTTAAATTGATTGTGCATTCCAATTGATTTATTAATGACAGGGAGAGATCAGCATAGTGAAATTTCCGATCAATGGTACTAATGTTATTGTTTTGTACTGCTTTAACCCCTTCTGTGCCCATGACGAGATGGTCTCGTCATGGAGCACAGTCGCGCTGTGCCCATGACGAGACCATCTCGTCATTAGGCATTCCCTAGGGAATCCCTCTGGTGCGGGCACCAGAGGGATTCCCTTCCTACCAAAATAGCCTCGGGAGCTGGGGAAGAGCTTCCCCAGCTCCCGAGGCCCCCCCCTTCACTGTAATGACGATCGGCGCGCACGTCACGCCGACGTCATTACAGTGAAAGTGAAACTGAAATGAGCCAAGAGGCTCATTTCAGGTTTCACTTTGTACGTGCTCAGGGGGCTATCTCAGCCCCCTGAGCACGTAGAAAGACGGGAAAGGTATCGTTGGAAAGGGGAGAATCTCCCACTATACACCAGGGAGGGGGGAGCGGCCCCTAGGGCAAGGGCCTTTGCTCCCCCATGTAAATTTGGCACAATTTAGTCTTTTTGCCCCCCTGGGGGGCAGATGGGGGCATTAGCCCCCAATCTGCCCCCCCGGGGGGACAAAAAGCCCACTAGACTCCAGGGAATTTTTTTTTTATCCATAAAAATAGGGGTGGGGCTGCCCAAAAAGGGCAGGCCCATGCCCCAATCCCCCCAATTACTACAGTCTTTCTGCCCCCCCTGAGGGGCAGATGGGGCATTGGCCCCTAATCTGCCCCTTCGGGGGGGCAGAAAGCCCACTATACACCAGGGATTCCTTTTTACTTTTTTTTTAGGGTGGGGGCTGCCCGCAACGGGCACGCCAATGGCCCCACCCACCCGCCATTACAGCCTTTCTGCCCACCTGGGGGGCAGTTGGGGCATCGGCCGCCAATCTGCCCCCCAGGGGGGCAAAAAGACCACTAGACACCAGGGATTTATAAAAAAAATAAAATAGGGGTGGGGGCTACCCAAAATGGGCAGGCCCATGCCCCCACCCCACCCCCCAATTATCACACTCTTTCTGCCCCCCCGGGGGGCAGATGGGGCATTGGCCCCTAATCTGCCCCTTCGGGGGGGGGGGCAGAAAGCCCACTAAACACCAGGGTTTTTTTTTGCGCAATTGTTTTTAGGGTGGTGGCTGCCCGAAACGGGCACGCCAATGCCCCCACTCTTCCCCCCACAAAAATGACAGTCTTTCTGCCCCCCAGGAGGCAGATGGTAGCTGTAGCCCCCAATCTGGCCCCCCTGGGGGCGCAGAATGCCCACTAGAAACCATAGATTTTTTTGTTTTATTAGTGTAGGGGTAGGGGCTCCCCAAAATGGGCATGAAAATACCCCACTCCGCCCCCAGAGAAATTCCAGTCTCTCTGCCCCCCCCCGGGAGGGCAGATGGTGGCAGGGGCCCCTGATCTGCCCCCTGGGGGGGCAGAAAGCCCAGTAGGCGCCAGCGAGTATGCAGGCTTTTTTTATGCGTGGGGGCTGCCCAAAATGGTCATACCAATGCCCCCACCCCCCACAAAAAATAGCCACAGTCTTTCTGCCCCTTTAGGGGCATATCAGGATGAAACCCCCTTCCCCGATTCCCCCCCAGGGCGGCAGAAAGCCCACTGGGCTCCGATTTTTTTTAGCAATGTGCATACCTGTGGATTCTGGGCCCTAGCACAGTTGGCACGTAGGCAAACCTAGCAAACCTGTAAATTCTTTAAAACTAGACACCGAGGGGAATCCTGGATGGGGTGACTTCACTGGCTCTCGCCAGGTTCTGTTACCCAGAATCCATTGCAAACCTAAAAATGTGTTCAAAATAACACATTTTCCTCACAGTTCTTTGCCGGAAAGTTCTGGAATCAGCATGGGTCCACAAAATTCCACGCACCCTGCGTTCCCCAAAGTCTTCAGAGAAAAATGGTACCTCACTTGCGTGGGTAGGCCTAGTGCCCGCGTCAGGCAAGGGCCCAAAACCTATTGAGGAGACATCAAAATTACCTATCACAAAACAACCTGGTTTTGCAAAGGCCACCTAGGGAAACCTACCAAACCCACACATTTCTGAAAACTAGACACCCGGGGGATTTCAGGGAGGTATGGCTTGCGTGCATCCCCCAACATTTCCTTACCCAGAATGCCCTGCAAACCTCAAACCTCAGTGAGGCGCACTACGTTTAGGACCCTTGCCTGTTGAGGCGCACTACGTTTTGGGGCCTTGCCTGTCGCGGGTACTTGGGCCTCCCACACGAGTGAGGCACCGTTTTTATCGGGTGCCCCGGGGGAACGCTGGGTGGTAGGAAATTTGTGTCAGCCCGGTGATGCCTCAACTTTCCCACACAAAAATATGTGAAAAAGGTGATTTTTTCAGCTAAATTTGAGGTTTGCAGGGCATTCTGGGTAAGGAAACTTTGGGGGATCCACGCAAGCCATACCTCCCTGGAATCCCCCGGGTGTCTAGTTTTCAGAAATGTGTGGGTTTGGTAGGTTCCCCTAGGTGGCCGCCGAGCACCGGGCCAAAAACCCAGGTGACCCCCCTTGCAAAACCAGGTCGTTTTGAGGTAGGCAATTTTCATGTCGCCTCAATACGTTTTGGGGCCTTGCCTGTCGCGGGTACTTGGGCCTCCCACACGAGTGAGGCACCGTTTTTATCGGGAGACCCGGGGGAACGCTGGGTGGTAGGAAATTTGTGTCAGCCCGGTGATGCCACAACTTTCCCACACAAAAATGTGTGAAAAAGGTGATTTTTTCAGCTAAATTTGAGGTTTGCAGGGCATTCTGGATAAGGAAACGTTGGGGGATCCACGCAAGCCATACCTCCCTGGAATCCCCCGGGTGTCTAGTTTTCAGAAATGTGTGGGTTTGGTAGGTTCCCTGTTAGAAGGCGACCTCAGAGGTGCCCGGAGGGGGCCCTGACTATCCTGAGACCAACCCTCGAGGTATCGTAGCCGGGCACTGGCGGGAGACTCCTCAGGGGAGGAATCTCGTATCTAGGATCGTACACTCGGCACCACACGACAAAGAGACGCCACACCATGAGTTCTTAAGAACAAATCTTTATCAAATCGGAGTCGTAGGGTCTTTATGATCAGCAAGGCAAATATATACAAGTAGAGCCTGGGCTCACAGAGTCTCGGAGGGGGGTAGGAGGTAGCGGGACAGTCTTTGGGGATATGGATCAAATGCAGGGGCGTACCCGGCGCACAGCTCACAATCCTCGAGCTGGGGGATACGCTTGTCGCCGTCGGGGTCCGGCGGGACCAGGAGAGTCTGTGGGAGCCGCGAGTCACTCAGCAGTGCTCAAGCACAAGTTTGGAGGTCTTACGATCTTTCGGGGAGCCGCGAGTCACTCAGCAGGGCTCAAGCACAAGTTCGGAGGTCTTACGATCTTCAGGGAGCCGCGAGTCACTCAGCAGGGCTCAAGCACAAGTTCGGAGGTCTTACGATCTTCAAGGAGCCGCGAGTCACTGAGCAGGGCTCAGGTGTTTCCAAAGGCGAATCTGCCGGATAGTCCCCGAGCACCCCTTGTTATAGGTCGACTCTTCTTTGATGTCCGTAGTCTGTGCAGGCAGGGGTCTTGTCACCTGGGGTCGCTTGTCGGGGTTTCCTGCCATTTAATTTTGATCCTTTCAGGGCCGGGTCGGAAGGAGTCCCAGACACCCAGCAGGCGTGGAGCCAGCCCTCGGGGAGGCCGGAGGGCCGATCGAAACCCACCTTCCCAGGGGAGCTCAGAGGTGCGATGAAAACTGCTCCTCCCTCTCTCATCCCAATGGGAGCGCGATGTCCTCCAGCCGGAGTGGCGCCTCTAGGCCAGGGTCGCGCTGGGGCCGGGCGGCCATCATGGTGCATGAAGTGGGCACGCGGGTCTGGTGTGGCCGAAAGGAGGAAGGCCACGGACGGGGAAGTCCGGGTCAGGTGTGTGTGTGTTCTGGTGGGAAGGATCGGCTAGGCCGTGTGCTCGGGGGCTGCATGAGGTGCATGGGTCAGGATATGTGGTGCAGGGACAGGGATGGCCATGCCACGAGGCCGGGTCTAACATTCCCCTAGGTGGCCGCCGAGCACCGGGCCAAAAACCCAGGTGACCCCCCTTGCAAAACCAGGTCGTTTTGAGGATGGCAATTTTCATGTCGCCTCAATACGTTTTGGGGCCTTGCCTGTCGCGGGTACTTGGGCCTCCCACACGAGTGAGGCACCATTTTTATCGGGAGACCCGGGGGAACGCTGGGTGGTAGGAAATTTGTGTCAGCCTGGTGATGCCTCAACTTTCCCACACAAAAATGTGTGAAAAAGGGGATTTTTTCAGCTAAATTTGAGGTTTGCAGGGCATTCTGGGTAAGGAAACATTGGGGGATCCACGGAAGCCATACCTCCCTGGAATCCCCCGGGTGTCTAGTTTTCAGAAATGTGTGGGTTTGGTAGGTTCCCCTAGGTGGCCGCCGAGCTCTGGGCCAAAAACCCAGGTGACCCCCCTTGCAAAACCAGGTCGTATTGAGGCAGGCAATTTGTCGCCTCAATACGTTTTGGGGCCTTGCCTGTCGCGGGTACTTGGGCCTCCCACACGAGTGAGGCACCGTTTTTATTGGGAGACCCGGGGGAACGCTGGGTGGTAGGAAATTTGTGTCAGCCCGGTGATGCCACAACTTTCCCACACAAAAATGTGTGAAAAAGGTGATTTTTTCAGCTAAATTTGAGGTTTGCAGGGCATTCTGGGAAAGGAAACGTTGGGGGATCCATAAAAGCCATACCTCCCTGGAATCCCCCGGGTGTCTAGTTTTCAGAAATGTGTGGGTTTGGTAGGTTTCCCTAGGTGGTCGCCGAGCACCGGGCCAAAAACCCAAGTGACCCCCCTTTCAAAACCAGGTCGTTTGGAGATAGGCAATTTTCATGTCGCCTCACTACGTTTTGGGCCCTTGCTTGTCGCGGGTACTTGGGCCTCCCACACGAGTGAGGCACCGTTTTTATCGGGAGACACGGGGGAACGCTGGGTGGTAGGAAATTTGTGTCAGCCCGGTGATGCCACAACTTTCACCCACAATAATGTGTGAAAAAGGTGATTTTTTCAGCTAAATTTGAGGTTTGCAGGGCATTCTGGGTAAGGAAAAGTTGGGGGATCCACGCAAGCCATACCTCCCTAGAATTCCCCGGGTGTCTAGTTTTCAGAAATGTGTGGGTTTGGTAGGTTTCCCTTAGGTGGCCGCCGAGCACCGGGCCAAAAACCCAAGTGACCCCCCTTGCAAAACCAGGTCGTTTGGAGATAGGCAATTTTCATGTCGCCTCACTACGTTTTGGGCCCTTGCCTGTCGCAGGTACTTGGGCCTCCCACACAAGTGAGGCACCGTTTTTATCGGGAGACCCGGGGGAACGCTGGGTGGTAGGAAATTTTTGTCAGCCCGGTGATGCCACAACTTTCCCCCACAATAATGTGTGAAAAAGGTGATTTTTTCAGCTAAATTTGAGGTTTGAAGGGCATTCTGGGTAATGAAAGTTGGGGGACCCACGCAAGCCATACCTCCCTAGAATCCCCAGGGTGTCTAGTTTTCAGAAATGTGTGGGTTTGGTAGGTTTCCCTAGGTGGCCGCCGAGCACCGGGTCAAAAACCCAAGTGACCCCCCTTGCAAAACCAGGTCGTTTGGAGATAGGCAATTCTCATGTCGCCTCACTATGTTTTGGGCCCTTGCCTGTCGCGGTTACTTGGGCCTCCCACACGAGTGAGGCACCGTTTTTATCGGAAGACCCGGGGGAACGCTGGGTGGTAGGAAATTTGTGTCAGCCCAGTGATGCCACAACTTTCCCACACAAAAATGTGTGAAAAATATGATTTTTTCAGCTAAATTTGAGGTTTGCAGGGCATTCTGGGTAAGGAAACGTTGGGGGATCCACACAAGCCATACCTCCCTGGAATCCCCCGGGTGTCTAGTTTTCAAAATTGTGTGGGTTTGGTAGGTTTCCCTAGGTGGCCGCCGAGCACCGGGCCAAAAACCCAAGTGACCCCCCTTGCAAAACCAGGTCGTTTGGAGATAGGCAATTTTCATGTCGCCTCACTACGTTAGGGCCCTTGCCTGTCGCGGGTACTTGGGCCTCCCACACGAGTGAGGCACCGTTTGTATCGGGAGACCGGGGGAACGCTGGGTGGTAGGAAATTTGTGTCAGCCTGGTGATGCCACAACTTTCCCACCCAAAAATGTGTGAAAAATGTGATTTTTTCAGCTAAATTTGAGGTTTGTAGGGCATTCTGGGTAAGGAAACGTTGGGGGATCCACGCAAGCCATACCTCCCTGGAATCCCCAGGGGGTCTAGTTTTCAGAAATGTGTGGGTTTAGTAGGTTTACCTAGGTGCCGGCAGAGCTAGGGTTCAAAAACTACAGCTAGGCACTTTGCCAAAAAAGGGTCATTTTTCACAGCGAAATTGAGGCGTGTCCACGATGCGTTTTGCGCCGTTTCCTGTCGCGGGCACTAGGCCGACCCACACAAGTGAGGTACCGTTTTTCTCGTAAGACTTTGGGGAATGCGGGGTGGGTGGAAATTTGTGGATCCACGCAGATTCCGGAACTTTCCACCACAGAAATGTGGGGAAAATGTGTTTCTTTTCACAATTTTTTAGGTTTGCAAGGGATTCTGGGTAACAGACCCTGGTGGGAGGCAGTCAAGTCACCCCATCCTGGATTCCCCTGGGTGTCTAGTTTTCAAAAATGTATAGGTTTGCTGGGTTTCCCAAGGTGCCCGCAGAGCTAGGGTTCAAAAACTAGAGCTAGGCACTTTGCCAAAAAAGGGTAATTATCTATTGACTTTCGAAGCATTTCTGCCTTCCAAATGAAAGATATTGTGTAAAAAAGAAGTCATTCTAAAAAATGACTGATAATTCTCATGCTAGTATGAGTATTCCCAATTTCAGAAATGTGCAAATATCTACTGTTTCTAAACTCCATATTTTGTTCCCATTTCAGAAATACATAGGTGTCTTTCATACCGATTTTTCCATGTACACATTTTACAGAATTATTACTATATACCCGGTACATAATAAAAAACCATTGCAAGTTGCTGCTCAGTTTTTGGCTCTGGGTTCGTCGGGTTCTTGGTGAACCTACAAGTCCTATATATCCCCACAACCAGTAATGCCCAGCGGATGTAATGGTATATTGCTTTCAAAGAGCTGTCATAATTAGACGAAGTTACAGGTGAAAACGTTGACTCAAAATGCTGTTTTTTTCAACTAATTTTCAATTTATCCTATATTTAACTGTTAGTTTCTATAAAAAAAACCTTGATGGATCTACACAAGTGACCCCTTGCTGAATTCAGAATTTTGTTTTCTTTTTGAAAATGTATAGCTTTTCAGGATCCATTATTGCTTTTGTACCCATTTCTGCCATTAACTGGAAGGAGGTCAAAAGCACAAAAAATAGCAAAAATAGGCTATGTCCCAGAAAAATGCCAAAACTGTGTAAAAAATGTTGGGTTTCTGACAAAAGTCTGGTATCTCCGAAAAGCTGGGAAAATGGTGATTTCAACCCCACAAACCCTTTTTTGATAACATTTGCAGGGAAAAACCCAGATGCTTTCATTTACAGCCCGTTTTTCCCATTTTTCCGAAAAAAACCAAAATGTTGCTGTATTTTGGCTCATTTCTGTAACCCCTCTAGGAGAATCCACAAACCCTGAGTACCTTTAGAATCCCCATGATGTTGGAAGAAAAGGACGCAAATTTGGTGTGGATTCCTTATGTGGTCAAAAAGTTACAGGGGCCTCAGCGCTCACTACCCGAGATAGCCAAAAAAGGGCGTGGCACAGGAGGGGAAAAGGCCTGGCAGCGAAGGGGTTAATAGAATTATTGGTTTGCATAATTTTTATCTGGCTAAATGTCTTCAAAATGTTAAGATTAGCAGTAATAATTCTTTATTGATATAATCGGGTGTTGAGGGTCATAAACATGAATCTAATTACAAATTTGTGAATCAGTTATCCAATTCCTCACCCTCATTGGATATCCGGATGTAGATGTCCTTCATCCAACCCCTCAGAGGCACAATACAAGATCCACCAGCGGATCAACGGAGTTTCAGTGAGTTAAGTCATATGGAAGAGACAATAGTAATGAGAAACAAAAGTTATCAAAAAGGGTCCCAGTATCCGCTGTATCATTGGTTTGTCGAGGAGTAGGCTGTGGTCTATGGGACCACTGGCAACTCTCAAACAGAACTATATTAAAAAAAAATCTTTTAAAATACAGTCCCAGTTTCTGTAAGGAAAACAGACTGCATTAAAAAAAAAGATTACTTTAATTAAATGTAATCAAACACATGGTGGTATGCTGACTCCAGGACGTCAAAATTTCTGTGACAGCACCCTATTGTACTGAGTAGCAATTGGCGAACTGATGAGGTAAATTCACCAGTGACCACTGCAATTCAAATTTTGTGAACCAGTCAGAGGCATTGTGAACACCCCCCCTCTAGCAGCTACAGTGAGGGTGAGGGTGGTATTTTTTGGGTTTCTTCTGCCTGCAACTCGGCAGACGAAAGCTCATCATTAACGCTGGAATACAGCATCAACAGAAGAGCAAGCAGGAGAAAGGAAAGATTACACAGAATAAATAGTACAGGGAAAGAAAGAGGGAATGTTGGAAGGAAGGGTGAAAAGAAGGATGTATGGATGAACGGGTGGATGAATGAGAATATGAATGACTGAGTGAAAGGATGAGTGATGATAGATGGATGGACAGGTGGAAGGATGGCAAAGTAAATGAATGGTGGATGGATGAGTGAGTGAATTGATAGGTGGATGGACAGGTAAAAAGCTGACAGAGTGAAGGGATGCATGGATGTATGCATGAATGAATGGATAGGTAATGAACAGGTAAAATTATTCCAGAGAAAAGGGATGGATGTGATGGATGGCAGAGTGGATGGATATATGGGAGAGTTGACGAGTGGATGGCTGTATGCATGAGTGGATAGGAGAGTGGACAGATGGAAGGCTGAACGATGGATGAATGGCAGAGTAGAGTGATGGGTGGCAGATTGGATGAATGGATGGATTGACCGATATATGGATGGATGATGGATGGATGGATGAATGACAGAGTGTATAAATGGATTGATGGCAAAATAGATTGTCAGATGGATGACAGAGTGTAGGGATGGATGAATTGCAGAGTGTCTCGATGGATGGATGAGAGAGTAGGTAGGTGGATGGATGGCAGAGTAGATGGATGGATGGCAAAGTGAATAGACAGATGGATGGCAGAGTGGATGGATGGGGAAGATTAGATGGATGGATCACAGACTGGATGGATCGATGGGTGGCAGAGCGGATGGATGGATGGTAGAGTAGATGGATTGCAGATTGTATACATGGATGGGTGAATGGATAGATGGATGACGGATAGCAGATTTGATGGGTGGATGAAAGGATGAATGGGTGGATGGATAGAATGGGAAAAGTTTGATTTATGGATGAAAGAACAAACACGCGGAAATATCGCGAAGATGCAGAAGTTTTTTTCCCGCCCGTTCGCGGTATTTTCTGCATGGTCGCGGCTCGCCATTTTACCTATGCGGTTGCTCGCAGGTGCGGCCATCTTTTTTTCACTTGTCTCGCGGTGCATGATCGCGAGAAGAAAGACGTGATCGCGCGACGAATGACGTTACTGCGGGCGCGAACTGTCACGAGACAGCGCAAATGGCTACCAACAATCCAACATCTCGTGGAGAATGCGACCGGATCGGAAAAACTTCTCGGTGAACGTGGGGATTCAGGTAAGGAGATCGCGCGCACGCGAGAATGTATTATTTTACAGCGAGAGCAAGCAAAACATTTCTGGTAAAATGCGGATTGCGGAAATTTTGACATTTTCGCGCTCTCCGCGGAACGTGAAAATGTCAAATTATCGCAATTTTAGCCCAGGCCTATATATTACGCAATTTATATCTGTACATATATATATATATTCACTAAAATAACATAGGTTTCAGGGGCGTTATAGTTAGCTGGACATTTCCCTCGTACGAAACCCTAGAAATTCCCCTGTTATAGTTAGTTCAGCTAACTATAACTCGCGCCCCCGCAATGCACTGATGATGACGTCACATATTACATCACTCATGACATGGTCAGTGACATCACTCATGACATCACTGATGACATCTCAAATGACATCACTGATGACATCACTGATGATGTCATCCAGTGACTGTGTGTTTCTGTAAAGTTTAAATATGTTTTATATATTTATAGTGAAAGGCCTATGGAAGAATGAGTGGGTGTATAAGTGTGTGAATGGGTGATTTTCTAGGTGCGTAACTGACTCTGTAAGTGAGTCATTAAATGTATCTTACTGCAGACTAGTGACTAAACTGTGTGAATGTCTGTATGTGTCTGTGTGTTGGTGTATAAGCGGCTGCATGGTTTTGTGAATAGCTATATGAGTGTCTATATGGGTTATTGATTGGTTGTCTGAGTATCTGTATGGGTGCCTGAGTGTTTGTGTGGGTAGGGTGTGTGTGACTCTGTGCATAGATGTGTGAGTGGATGAATCAGTGGGTGCATGGTTTTAAGAGTGCATCTGTGATGGACTGTATGGTTGGATGACTGTATGTAAGGGTGTGTTAGTGATTGACTGTATATCTCAGTTGTACATGTGTCAGTAACTACATATGTGAAACGCAGTGTATATGTGTGTAAGAGTATATAACTATCTATATGTGAGAGTGTGTGATTTTGAGATTGGCTGTATGGATGAGTGTGTGCTTGCATCAGTAATTGTATAAGAGCGTCCGAATTTGTTAGTATTTTTATGAGTAAGTGAACTTAAGTGTGTTTAACTGTATAGGTGAGTAAATTGGACTGTGATTATTTGCATGACTGACTAGATGTGTAAGTACCTCAATGGATGATTGGCGGTGTGTGAGCGTCTATATAGGTGTATAAATGCATATGACAGTCCTGTACAGAGTGACTGTAAGTATGAGTGACTGTACAGGTGAGTGAGTGGAGATGTATGTAGACCTAAGAGTCAATGAGTGGGTGTGTAGTTATTGGTATTGGAGTATCTATGGTTTTCAAAATGGCCGTCTGAAATTTTGAGTCGGTGTATCAAAGGTTATATTAGGGTGTGAGAAGATGCACAAATTTATCACATGGATGACGTCATCAGTGATGTCATCAGTGATGTCATTTGAGATGTCATCAGTGATGTCATCAGTGATGTCACTGACCATGTCATGAGTGATGTAATATGTGACATCATCAGCAGTGCATTGCGGGGGCGTGAGTTATAGTTAGCTGAACTAACTATAACAGGGGAATTTCTAGGGTTTTGTACGAGGGAAATGTCCAGCTAACTATAACGCCCCTGAAACCTATGTTTTTTTTAGTGAATTTCTAAGGTTTTTAAATGCCAATTCCTAACTATAACGCCCCTAAAACCTATGTTTTTTTTAGTGAATTTCAAAGGTTTTTTAAATGCTAATTCCTAACTATAACTTATCTCTAAAGATATCATGTTTAATGATTTTGATTGGATTTCTATATTTTTCAAATTCAGGGTGTCAATTTCATTGATTATGTTTTATCACCATTTTTTAAAATTATTTTTTCAATTAATTCTTTTAAAAATTAAAAAATATATTTGAATTTAATGGGTTTTTCAAACATATTTTTGATATTTTTCAAAATACTTTTTTAACTATATGTTCAAAACTTTATTTTATATATATATTTTCCATGTTTTTGGATCCGTGCACCCTATGCGCACCGTTCTCGATCCCTACGCGATAGCATCCGCGCATGGTATGCGTTGGGTATGTGTTTTGTGCGCGATCGCAATGCGACCAGTACGCGACTCCCAGCCTATACGCGACACGTTCGATGTACGTAATGCAATGTTTACGCGCCTCCGCGATGCATCATCTGCGTCTATGACACGGTAGGTGCACGGATCCCGCGAAATATTTAACATTTAAAAAAACATATATATGTATTTCATGTGAATATTAATTGAAGACAAACTCTGAACTAGTCCTAAAAGTAATATATTTGTACATCTAATCCTATATTTCTTTTTAATTCAATTTCGCGGATGCGCGCTGGGTGCGTGCTGCGTATGCGCAGGGTGCGCGGATCCCATGTGACCTGCAAAAAAAGAGATTTGATTGGTTCATTACACTTCCTTTTCTAACTATTGAAAGACCCCACCCAATTCAATCATTCTTCTTTGACCTTCTTTGGAGGAGCATCTCTTTGCAGAGAAGAAGATTTTCTTAGACTAAGTTTACACTTAGCTCTAACTTTTTTCTACCAAAAATGGCTTCAGGGCAGCAGGCATCACCTGCATCTCCTCATACATCTGAGGATGAATTTTTGGAGGAGACACCACGCACACCCCGTTTTTCTTCAGTGGTGTGGAATTTTTTTACTTTTCCCGAGGGGCAAACAAAGACCAATGCCACCTTGGTCACGTGCAAGATTTGCAAAAGAGTGCTGTCGCGAGGAGATCCTAACAAGAAATTCTCGTGCGGCACGGCGAGTATGATGAAGCACCTAAGGACCCTTCATCAGAACAATCTTGCACGAGAAGAGTGCAAACGGATGAGAAACACTCCTGCTCCTGCGCCTTCCACCTCATCGCAGCCGAGCACTTCAAGAGTGCATCCATCAGCCAAAAACTTGGACATCCATCCTCAATTTCAATATTTAAAAGTGCTCTGCACTGAGTGCAATGCGACTTTGTGTTACGGTGAGCAGTCGATCGATCTGATCTGCCGCCGGCAAGAAAGTCACATTTGCTATTTTTTATTTTTTATTGTTCCCTGAAGTTCATGGTTTGGTTCCTCCTGTTTTGTTTTTTGTTTTTTTTTTTGCAGAAAAAACATTTTTTTTTAATTGTTCAGAAACCCCCTAAAAAAAAAAATGATGAAAGAAGAAAAAAAAAACTTCTTGTAAGAACTAACTTTCCTGGTTTAAAATAAGAGCTAAATTTCTTTGTTAGTGTGTGAAAGTTTAGATGAATGTATGTGTAGTACGTAATTGAGTGAATGAATGCATTAGTAGCGTATGGTGAATGTATAAGTGCAGAAATATGAGGAAGTGCTGCAGCATCACACAGTAACCTCTTTAACTACAGTGTGCTGTAGTACTCCCGAAGCACAGGGATGCAACATATGTACATAAATATGTTGCAAATCTATGCTTCTCTCTGCACAACTGCTTAAACTGCAGCCATGTGGTGACACAGGCACCCTTGCACCATAGTGCAAGGATATCTGTGTCATGAGCTGTTTGTTTTTGTGCAGGAAGACACACCTTCCTGCACAAAAACAATCAGTAAAGGCATTTTTCTCCTTCAATTTATGCTGAGCATTTTAGCATGCATTTAAGATGTAAAAATGTGGAGAAATTAAAACAATTCTCCTTGTTGTGCTTCCTACACCAATTTTAGAATGGTGCAGCCTTCACACACAAATCGAGTTTTATGATTTCTGACAAATCTAGACATGTGTCTTGTTCTATGGGTATTCAGTGCAATCATGCACAACAACACTTATAGAACACCCTTTCAACGCAAACTGGTGTGCATGATGAGGTTGTATTTACATGGAGTATAAAAAGTGCACAGAGTGCCTTTTCCTCTCTTTGTAAATATGAAAGAGTGTCTTGCTCAATAACTATGTTACAAAAAGTGACATATTTCCAGTTTAAAAATTCCTTGCGAATGATAGAAGGTAAGCACAGAGTTTTGTCTGCACAGATGTTCAAATAAGAATGATTGAAATAATTGCGGCCCTTCAATAACTACAATGGGAAATATTATGAACCCCTCAAATCTCTTTTTTTGCAGGTCACATGATATCTGATTATGGTCAGATTTCAAAACTACATAGGTATAAACAGAGTGTTTTTAGAAACGTGTTTCAACTTTGTAGCTTCTTGCAGACCTCCTCATTCTGCATATTGAGACTTAGTTAAACTTACCTTCACAATAATAGCAATAAAAAATGGTATACATTGTTTTCAGATTTTCATTGCAATCTAAATTCATATAAATTGCTTATTTTTAAATTTGGATCTGTGAAAGAAAAGGAAAAAAAAATTATAACATGTAATATTAAATTTTATTACAACACAGCATAATTTCCACAAAGTAATTTGTTTGCCTTTTTTGCTGTTCTCAGAATATATTAAATTTCACTAAAAATAGTGATTTTAATCGTACTCATCACTTAACAGTGGGCAAAAAAAACAATCAAAAAGATTGTTAAAAAAACAACAACATGCTATTCTCAACAAAGTACCACAAGATACAAATCACAGATATATAAAATGCTTACAGCTAACAAAATTTTATAAGTTTAACTTACAAAAACTGTAAATGTTGTCGCTTAAAAATATTCACCGAATCGAAGGATGAATTTTTGGAGGACGCACCACGCCCACTACGTTTTCCTTCAGTGGTGTGGAAATGTTTTACTTTTCCCGAGGGGCAAACAAAGATCAATGCCACCTTGGTCACGTGCAAGATTTGCAAAAGAGTTCTGTTGCAAGGGGATCCTAACAAGAAATACTCGTACGGCACGGCAAGTATGATGAAACACCGAAGGACCCTTCATCCAAACAATCTTGCACGAGAAGAGTGCAAATGGATGAGAAACACTCCTGTTCTGTATCTGTAACAAAGAGTCACAAATAAATGTATATTAATAACTTTCAAATTTATACTATTTCATTACTGTACAAACACATTTTATATAAAAACTTACTAAGAAACTATAGCCCTGAACCACAAGTGTGACGATGGTTAAAACACTACATGCCTAGTGCATACTACTTTGAAGCAGTTCATGCCCTAAAGCCTACCTCACTAAAAGACTACATGCTAACTGACTGAATGATTACAGTACTATAAGGAGACACACTGGGTGAGTGACAGGGTGTTTGCTAGAAGTTTATGAATACTGACTGGGGAATTGAATGTGTGAAAGACAACTGTGTAGGTGGTTAGAGGCCTGCATGCATAGTGAATAGGCATTTGAAGCAGTCTATGTGCTAAGGCCTGGCTCACTGCATGAGTACTTGGGAACTGACGGAATGATTAGAGTACAGCAAGGAGAGTGCCTGGGTGAATTTATAAGTGGTTGGTTTTTGACACAGTGAATGGATTAGTACTTGGTACTGAATGGTTCACTAGAGGAGTGCAAAGGGAGTGACAGGATGTTAGCTGGACTGTATGGATACTGACTAGGGAATTGAAGATGTGAAAGACAAGTGTATAGTATGTTAGAAGACTGCATGCATATTGCACAGACATTTGAAGCAGTCTATGTGGTAATGTATGCTTCACAACATGAGTACTTGGAAACTGACTAAATCATCTGACTACTGCTAGGACAGTGCCTGGGTAAAACTTTTAAATTTTCAGTTCTGGAACAGTGAAGAGAAGAGTACATGATACTGCACTTTAGTGTCAAACCCTGACTCATTTTATCAATGCATAAGCAAAGACTAGCTTCTAATGCTACTAACACTTGACAACATGACCGATTTAAAAACAGTTATCTGTCAGCAAATACACGATGTTATCAAACACTTCTATCACAATCCTTACCCAAATGTACACAGACTCACAGTGTGATTTTAGACAAGCAACACTATCCCTAGCAGTTTACCAAAACTCATTCACTTGTCTAGAAGAGGTAAGGGTACTGCACACAATCTACATATTTAAGTACAGCACATTAGTGTCAAAGCATGACTCATTTAATCAACGCATAAGCAAAGACTGGCTTCTAATGCTACTAAAACTTGACAACATGACAGGTTTTAAAAGAGTTATCTGCCAGAAAATACACGATGTTACCAAATGCCTCTCTCACAGTGGTTCCCAAATGCACACAGACCCACAGTGTGATTCTAGACAACAACCACTATACCTAGGAGTTTACCAAAAATCATTCACGACTGTGGAAGTGATAAGGGAACTGCACACAATCTACATATGTCATGACTGCACTTTTGTGTCAAAGCCTTACTCATTTAATCAAAGCATAAGCAAAAACTGGCTTCTAATGCTACTAAAACTTGACAACAAGACAGGTTTTAAAACAATTATCTGTCAGCAAATACGAGATGTTACCAAAGCTTCTCTCACAGTGGTTCCCAAATGCACACAGACTCACAGTGTAATTCTAGACAAGCAACACTATCCCTAGCAGCTTACCAAAACTCATTCACTACTGTGCAAGGGGTAATGAGACTGCACACAATCTACATATTAAAGTACAGCACATTAGTGTCAAAGCATGAATCATTTTATCAATGCATAACCAAAGACTGGCTTCTAATGCTACTAAAACTTGACAACATGACAGGTTTTAAAAAAAAGTTATCTGTCAGAAAATACACGATGTTACCAAATGCTTCTCTCACAGTGGTTCCCAAATGCACACTAACTCAAAGTGTGATTCTAGACAAGCACCACTATCCCTAGAAGTTTACCAAAACTCATTCACAACAGTGGAAGTGGTAAGGAAAATGCACACAATCTACATATTTCAGGACTGCACTTTTGTGTCAAAGCCTGACTCATTTAATCACAGCATAAGCAAAAACTGCCTTCTAATGCTACTAAAACTTGACAACAAGACAGGTTATTTGTCAGCAAATACACAATGTTACCACATACTTCTCTCACAGTGGTTCCCAAATGCACACAGACTCACAGTGTCATTCTAGACAAGCAACACTATCCCTAGCAGCTTACCAAAACTCATTCACTGCTGTGCAGGGGGTAAGGAGACTACACACAATCTACACATTAAAGTACAGCACATTAGTGTTAAAGCATGACTTATTTTATCAATGCATAAGCAAAGACTGGCTTTTAATGCTACTAAAACTTGACAACATGACACGTTTTAAAACAGTTATCTGTCAGCAAATACACAATGTTACCAAATGCTTCTCTCACAGTGGTTCCCAAATGCACACATACTCACTGTGTAATTCTAGACAAACAACACTATCCCTTGCACTATACCAAAACAAATTTCTTCATCTAGAAGGAGTACTACATTTTAATATAGAAACATAACTCATTTCACAAATTCATAAATAATGACTGGTTTCTAATTCTACCAAAATGTAAAAACAGCACAGTTATCTGTCTGCAAACACATGAACAACACAAATGCTTATCACAGAATGGTTTCTACATGCACACACACTGTCAATAAGATTGTAGAGAAAAAAAGAACTCCCTACACTTTAGCAGGAGAAATACATTAGTCTGATTAAAATCAAAATAGTCTACATACATCCCTTCACAATTAAATAACTCACCTTTCAAGTTGTTTTGTAGATTAAGAAGTATATCAGTCACACACCAGATTTTCTTTTACAGAATCTCTGCACTGTGCACCTCTCAGCCAAAACAAAGAATGGAAACGTTTCCTTTTCATTTCCCACACATATACATGTAAACATCAAATCACAATCCTTCACACATAAATTTAAAAGCAAACACACATTTCTATTGGTTAAACATTTCAACCCTTTCCAAATGAAATACATTTCAATCCTTCCCCCAATCTGCCTTCTGCCTGTTACCATAGAAACAGGTCATGGAACACTGCACTGAGCACTCAGGTCCCAAATTCAGCACACATGTTGCTAAACAAGACAGCATGTGTGCTTGACTTTTCAACATATCAGCTTATCATATATAATGTTCCTTACAATCAGTTTTTGTTAACCAATAAGAATCATGAATGCTGCAATATGTGACATCATCAGCAGTGCATTGCGGGCGCCTGAGTTATAGTTAGCAGAACTAACTATAACGGAGGAATTTCTATGGTTTTGTATGAGTGAAATTGTCAGCTAACTATGAGACCCCTGAAACCTATGTTTTTTTCTGTGAATTTCTAAGGTTTTTTAAATGCTAATTTCTAACTATAACGTCTCTGAAACCTATGTTTTTTTTCAGGGAATTTCAAAGGTTTTTTTAATGCTAACTTTTAAGTGTGATAGTAGTTATATCTATTTTTTTGTACAGATTTTCTACAGTTTTTTAACTCTTTATTTATAAATATTTTATTCATTATATACCATTATATATTTTTCTGAAAGTTGCAAAAAAATACATTTTTTTAATTAAAACTGAAATATTGATTAATTTTCTTGTTTTCATTTTTATTTTAATATATTTATATTATTTTCTTTAAAAAAATCAAAATTTTTTCGGAGTCGCGCACTCAAAGTGTGCACATCACGGTGGGTGCGCACATTCTAGCCGCCATTTTAGAAAAGTCATGAAGGATCCGCGTATGGTGTGCGACAGCTGCGTGTTTTTCTGTTACATCATATACATTTAATATCAAGTGATATTCGCGATTGGTATGCGACCAGTCTGCGACTCCTGCTCCCGCGCATTCGCGACACATGCGTATTACGGTACGAGATGTTTGCGCGGTTGCGGGTCCCGCGTGACATCATATACGTGCTGGGGCGCGCTGGGTGCGCGACTCCCGCAAAAAAAAATTATGTTCCAAAATGATATGTATGTGTCTTTAATATACAAATTAAGGTAAGAGATTATGTAAGATATTCATCAAAATAATATATTTGTACTTATAATAAACTTATATTATTTTTAAATATATTTTCGCGAATTCGGGTGCGTGCATCGTGAGTGCAGAAAACCAGGTCAGCAGAGCTGCTGTAGAGCCAGAGAACCAGGTCAGCAGAGCTGCTCTAGAGCCTAAGAACTAGGTAAGCAGAGCTGCTCTAGAGCCAGAGAACCAGGTCAGCAGAGCTGCTGTAGAGCCAGAGAAACCAGGTCAGCAGAGCTGCTTTAGAGGGAGAGAACCAGGTCAGCAGAGCTGCTTTAGAGCCAGAGAGCCAGGCCAGCAGAGCTGCTTTAGAGCCAGAGAACCAGGTTAGCAGAGCTGCTTTAGAGCCAGAGAACCAGGTCAGCAGAGCTACTCTAGAGCCAGAGAACCAAATCAGCAGAGCTGCTTTAGAGCCATAGAACCAGGTCAGCAGAGCTGCTTTAGAGCAAGAGAACCAGGTCAGTAGAGCTGCTCTAGAGCCTAAGAACCAGGTCAACAGAGCTGCTCTAGAGCCAGAGAACCAGGTCTGCAGAGCTGCTGCAGAGCCAGAGAAACCAGGTCAGTAGAGCTGCTTTAGAGGGAGAGAACCAGGTCAGCAGAGCTGCTCTAGAGCCAGAGAACCATGTCAGCAGAACTGCTTCAGAGCCATAGAACTGGGTCAGCGGAGCTGCTTTAGAGCCAGAGAACCAGGTCAGCAGAGCTGTTGTAGAGCCAGAAAACTAGATCAGCAGAGCTGCTCTGTAGCATAAGAACTAGGTCAGCAGATCTGCTCTAGAGCCAGAGAACCAGGTCAGCAGACCTGCTGTAGAGCCAGAGAAACCAGGTCAGCAGAGCTGCTTTAGAGAGAGAGAACCAGGCCAGCAGAGCTGCTTTAGTGCCAGAGAACCAGGTTAGCAGAGCTGCGTTAGAGCCAGAGAACCAGGTCAGCAGAGCTACTCTAGAGCCAGAGAACCAAATCAGCAGAGCTGCTTTAGAGCCATAGAACCAGGTCAGCAGAGCTGCTTTAGAGCCAGAGAACCAGGTCAGTAGAGCTGCTCTAGAGCCTAAGAACCAGGTCAACAGAGCTGCTCTAGAGCCAGAGAACCAGGTCTGCAGAGCTGCTGCAGAGCCAGAGAAACCAGGACAGTAAAGCTGCTTTAGAGGGAGAGAACCAGGTCAGCAGAGCTGCTCTAGAGCCAGAGAACCATGTCAGCAGAACTGCTTCAGAGCCATAGAACTGGGTCAGCGGAGCTGCTTTAGAGCCAGAGAACCAGGTCAGCAGAGCTGTTGTAGAGCCAGAGAACTAGATCAGCAGAGCTGCTCTGTAGCATAAGAACTAGGTCAGCAGAGCTGCTCTAGAGCCAGAGAACCAGGTCAGCAGACCTGCTGTAGAGCCAGAGAAACCAGGTCAGCAGAGCTGCTTTAGAGCGAGAGAACCAGGCCAGCAGAGCTGGTTTAGAGCCAGAGAACCAGGTCAGCAGAGCTGCTCTAGCTGACACTGACTGACTGAAACAGACTGACTGACACTGACTGATTGACACTGACTGACACAGATTGACCGACACTGACACTGACTGACACTGATTGACTGACACTGACTGACTGACTGACTGACACTGACTGACACTGATTGACACTGACTGACACTGATTGACTGACACTGACTGACTGACACTGATTGACATACACTGACTGACACTGATTGACTGACACTGACTGACTGACTGACACTGACTGACTGACACTGACTGACACTGACTGAATACTCTCTACTACTCTACTACTGACTCTCTACTACTCACTCTCTACTACTCTCTACTACTCACTCTCTACTACTCTACTACTCTCTACTACTCACTTTCTACTACTCACTCTCAACTACTCACTCTCTACTACTCTACTACTCACTCTCTACTACTCACTCGCTACTACTCTCTACTACTCACTCTCTACTACTCACTCTCTACTACTCACGCTCTACTACTCTCTGCTACTCACTGTCTACTACCACTCTCTCTACTACTCACTCTCTACTACTCTCTACTATTCACTCCCTACTACTCACTCTCTACTACTCACTCTACTACTTTCTACTACTTTCTACCACTCACTCTCTACTACTCTACTACTCACTCTCTACTACTCTCTACTACTCACTCGCTACTACTCTCTACTACTCACTCTCTACTACACACTCTACTACTCTCTCTCTCTACTACTCTCTACTACTACACTCTACTATTCACTCTCTACTACTCACTCTCTACTACTCTGTACTTCTCACTCTACTACTCTCTGCTGCTCTCTACTACTCACTCTCTACTACTCACTCTGTACTACTCTACTACTCTCTACTACTCTCTCTCTACTACTCACTCTCAAATACTCACTCTCTACTACTCTACTACTCACTCTCTACTACTCACTCGCTACTACTCTCTACTACTCACTCTCTACTACTCACTCTCTACTACTCACGCTCTACTACTCTCTGCTACTCACTGTCTACTACCACTCTCTCTACTACTCACTCTCTACTACTCTCTACTATTCACTCTCTACTACTCACTCTCTACTACTCACTCTACTACTTTCTACTACTTTCTACCACTCACTCTCTACTACTCTACTACTCACTCTCTACTACTCTCTACTACTCACTCGCTACTACTCTCTACTACTCACTCTCTACTACACTCTCTACTACTCTCTCTCGCTACTACTCTCTACTACTACACTCTACTATTCACTCTCTACTACTCACTCTCTACTACTCTGTACTTCTCACTCTACTACTCTCTGCTGCTCTCTACTACTCACTCTCTACTACTCACTCTACTACTTTCTACTACTTTCTACCACTCACTCTCTACTACTCACTCTCTACTACTCTCTACTACTCACTCGCTACTACTCACTCTCTACTACTCTCTCTCTACTACTCTCTACTACTCACTCTCTACTACTCACTCTACTACTCTCTACTACTCACTCTCTTCTACTCTCTCTACTACTCACTCTCTAATATTCACTCTCTACTACTCACTCTCTACTACTCGCTCTCTACTACTGACTCTCCACTACTCACTCTCTACTACTCGCTCTCTACTACTCTCTACTACTCACTCTCTACTACTCACTCTCTACTTCTCACTCGCTACTACTCTCTCTCTACTACTCACTCTCTACTACTCTCTACTACTCACTCTCTACTACTCACTCTCTACTACTCACTCTCTACTACTCTACTAATCTCTAGTTCTTGCTCCACTACTCACTCTCTACTATTCTCTACTACTCACTCTACTACTCTCTCCTACTCTCTACCACTCACTCTCTACTACTCTACTACTCACTCTCTACTACTCTCTCTCTACTACTCACTCTCTACTACTCACTCTACTACTCTCTACTACTCACTCTCTACTACTCTCTACTACTCACTCTGTACTACTCACTCTCTACTACTCACTCTCTACTACTCTCTACTGCTCACTCTCCACTACTCATTCTCTACTACTCGCTCTCAACTACTCTCTACTACTCACTCTACTACTCACTCTCTACTACTCTACTACTCTCTCTACTTCTCACTCTCTACTACTCTCTCTCTACTACTCACTCTCTACTACTCTCTACTACTCACTCTCTACTACACACTCTCTACTACTTGCTCTCTGCTACTCGCTTTCTACTACTCTCTAGTGCTCACTCTACTACTCACTCTCTACTACTCTCTACTACTCTCTCTGCTACTCACTCTCTACTTCTCACTCTCTACTACTCTACTACTCTCTAGTACTCGCTCCACTACTCACGCTCTACTATTCTCTACTACTCACTCTACTACTCTCTCCTACTCTCCACCACTCACTCTCTACTACTCTACTACTCACTCTCTACTACTCTCTCTCTACTACTCACTCTCTACTACTCACTCTACTACTCTCTACTACTCACTCTCTACTACTCTCTACTACTCACTCTGTACTACTCACTCTCTACTACTCACTCTCTACTACTCTCTACTGCTCACTCGCCACTACTCATTCTCTACTACTCGCTCTCAACTACTCTCTACTACTCTTCTACTCTCTCTACTTCTCACTCTCTACTACTCTCTCTCTACTACTCACTCTCTACTACTCTCTACTACTCACTCTCTACTACACACTCTCTACTACTTGCTCTCTGCTACTCGCTTTCTACTACTCTCTAGTACTCACTCTACTACTCACTCTCTACTACTCTCTACTACTCCACTACTCTCTACTACTCACTCTCCACTACTTACTCTCTACTACTCTACTACTCTCTACTACTCTCTCTCTACTACTCACTCTCTACTACTCACTCTCTACTACTCCCTACTACTCACTCTCTACTACTCTCTACTACTCCCTCTCTACTACTCGCTACTACTCACTCTCTACTACTCACTCTCTACTACTCTCTCTCTACTACCCTCTACTACTCACTCTGCTACTCACTCTCTACTACTCTCTAATACTCTCTCTCTAATACTCACTCTCTACTACTCTCTACTACTCACTCTCTACTACTCACTTTCTACTACTCTTTACTACTCACTCTCTACTACTCTCTACTACTCACTCTACAACTCACTCGCTACTACTCTCTACTACTCACTCTCTAATACTCACTCTCTACTACTCACTCTCTACTACTCACTCTACTACTCTCTACTACTCACTCTCTGATACTTTCTCTACTACTCTCTACATCCTCTCTACTACTCACTCTCTTCTCTCTATTACTCGCTCTCTACTCTCTACCTCTCTACCTCTCACTCTACTACTCTCTACCTCTCTACCTCTACCTCTCTACCTCTACACCTCTACCTATACACACCTCTACCTCTCTACCTCTCTGTACATGCACACATATGCACATATATATATGCATACATATGCATTTATATATATGTATGTGTATATATATATATACATATATAAACATATACATATAATCTGCATATCTATAGAAATATAAATGCATGCAAACCTTTTCATATACGTATATGCATACATATGCATGGTATGTACATGAATTTTTGAAAAACTCTAATAAAAGCAAAGCTAAAAAGCCACCTAATTACAAACAGAATTGCTTTAACTTAAACGAGGGCGAGACCTATTGCATTTTCAATGCTTGTTTACTTTGATTCCACCAAGAAGGCATTCAGATGTGTCACACATTTTCCATAAATTCTGAATGGTAGCACTCTAGTTGCTCACTGTAGTAACGCTACTGCTCACCAGGGAAGTCTGCTGCTGGTATTCAAAGTATATGTTTCAGTCTGCATGTCTGATTTTTTTAATGAAATGGAAGAGGATTTGAGAATTCAAAATTTGCCCTAATCTTTCTATCTGCAGCACTAATCATAATTTCTATGGCAAAATGAACCCCCTCATTTTGTTCCTTTGCAAATTTAATGTTTTAAGTGTTACCACTTTATTCCAGTCAAGATGGCATCAGGTGTGCCATACTTTTGTCATAAGTAAGACTGTTAGCGCTCTAGTTTTTCTTTAAAACACTCTAGGACATTCCGTCATTGGGCTATTTTTGGGCTACATCTCTGTGATATTTGTGCTACATTTGGGCTCTTTTGTCTCTGGTGGCCATCTTGGGAGACTTATTTCTTTTAAAGTTTCCTAATTTCCTCATTTAAGACAGTCTCCTCAGTAGGAAATACTTTCAGGTTTTTTACTTTCATTCCATCAAGAAGGCATTCAGATGTGTCACACATCTGCCATAAATTCGGAATGTTAGCACTCTAGTTGCTTATTAGATCACTGTAGTAAAGCTACTGCTCACCAGGGAAGTCTGCTGCTGGTATTGAAAGTGCATGTTTCAGTCTGCATGTCAGAATTTTTTAATGAAATAGAAGACGATTTGAGAAGTCACTCAAAATGTGCCCTAATTTTCTTTTTTCCGCACTAATCATAATTTCGATGGCAAAATGAACCTCCTCATTGTGTTCCTTTTAAATTAAACTACTCACTCTCTACTACTTATTCGCTACTACTTTCTACTACTCACTCTCTACTACTCTCTCTCTACTACTCTCTACTACTCACTCTCTACTACTCTACTACTCACTCTCTACTACTCTCTACTACTCTCTCTCTACTACTCCCTCTCTACTACTCACTCTACTACTCTATACTACTCACTCTCTACTACTCTACTACTCTCTACTACTCTCTACTACTCACTCTCTACTACTCACTCTCAACTACACACTCTCTACTACTCTCTCTACTACTCATTCTCTACTACTCTCTACTACTCACTCTACTACTCTCTACTACTCTCTGCCACTCACTCTCTACTACTATACTACTCACTCTCTACTACTCACTCTACTACTCTCTACTACTCTCTCTCTACTACTCACTCTCTACTACTCACTCTCTACTACTCTACTACTCACTCTCCACTACTCACTCTCTACTACTCACTCTCTACTACTCTCTACTACTCACTCTACTACTCACTCTCTCCTACACTACTACTCTCTACAACTCTCTCTGCTACTCACTCTCTACTACTCACTCTCTACTATTCACTCTCTACTACTCTCTACTACTCTCTCTACTACTCACTCTCTACTACTCACTCTCTACTACTCTCTACTACTCTCTCTCTACTATACACTCTCTACTACTTGCTCTCTACTACTCACTCTACTACTCACTCTCTACTACTCCCTACTACTCACTCTACTATTCACTCTCTACTACTCTCTACTACTCACTCTCTACTACTCCACTACTCTCTACTAATCACTCTCTACTACTCACTCTGTACTACTCTCTACTAATCACTCTCTACTACTCTCTACTACTCACTCTCTACTACTCTCGCTCTACTACTCACTCTCTACTACTCACTCTCTACTACTCTCTACTACTCACTCTCTACTACTTTCTCTCTACTACTCTCTACTACTCACTCTCTACTACTCTCTACTACTCACTCTCTACTACACTCTCTCTGCTACTCTCTACTACTCACTCTACTACTCATTCTCTACTACTCTCTCTCTGCTACTCAGTCTCCACTACTCAATCTCTACTACTCTCTACTACTCACTCTCTACTACTCACTCTCTACTACTCTCTACTACTCACTCTCTACTATTCTCTACTACTCACTCTACTACTCACTCTTTACTACTCTCTACTACTCTCTACTTCTCCCTCTCTACTACTCTCTACTACCCACTCTCTGCTCCTCACTCTACTACTCTCTCCTACTCACTCTCTGCTACTCTCTCTACTACTCTCTACTACTCTCTCTCTACTCTCTACTCTCTATTACTCATCTTCTACTCTCTACCTCTCTCTCTACTACTCTCTACCTCTCTACCTCTACCTCTCTACCTCTACGTCTCTACCTCTACACCTCTACCTCTCTACCTCTCTCTACCTCTGCACATATATGCATATGCATTTATATATATGTATGTATATATGTATGTGTATATATATACATACATATATAAACATATATATAATCTGCATATCTATATAAATACAAATATAAATGCATGCATACATATACATATATGCATGTTATGTACATGAAATTTTAAAAACACTAATAAAAGCGAAGCTAAAAAACCACCTAATTACAAACAGAATTGCTTTAACTTAAACGAGGGTGAGACCTATTGCATTTTCAATGCTTGTTTACTTTGGTTCTATCAAGAAGGCATTCAGATGTGACACATTTGCCATGAATTTGAATGGTAGCACTCTAGTTCCTCATTAGATCACTGTAGTAAAGCTACTGCTCAACAGGGAAGTCTGCTGCTGGTATTCAAAGTGCATGTTTCAGTCTGCATGTCAGAACTTTTTAATGAAATAGAAGAGGATTTGAGAAGTCGCCAGTAGATAGTTATAGTTAGGACCTATTTTCCATAGGAAATCTGCAACATTCTATTCCCAATAAGTCTGGCGCCGGTTGACGAATCTTCGCAAAATTTTCCAAACTTTTGGCCAGCTCCGCTCTGCTCCTACCCTGAAAGTTTTGTGGTGATTTGTCAAGCAGGGGCCGAGAAAAAAGGGGGGTCCCAAAACACGTTTTCCCCATGCAATTTCCCATAGGATCTGTTGTCGCAGATACAGCCCGAACCGCTGAATGGAATTACACCAAATTTGGCAAAGAGGTAGTCCTCAGTTCAGACTCATGCCTTTTGCATAAATGGTGTGAATCCGTTCAGTAGTTCCTGAGAAAATTAGAGTTAAAAGTACATATATATCTATGGCCGGGGAGGATCCGCGGACCCTACCCGCACCGTAAGCGCACCTTCCCCGAACCAAGCGCGCACCCTCCCGATCATGCGCTGAATGCTAATTGGCTGTCAAGTGTCTACATTCGAAACCAGGAACTGTTGGCAGCCATTTTCTGCCTCGGTAGAAGCGAGGCTGAAGAAGCAAGGGGAATAAGTGTGTAAAACATATAAAGGGGGAGAGTGGAAATACTCTGACCCTGTAGAGGTGCTTAGGGGGTCCCAGAAGGACCCCCTGGGGCCCCCTTTAAAAAAAAATTAACGGCGGAATGCGCGCACTGTGCGCGCATTCAATCGCATTTGGTGCACGGATCCTTTCGCGTTGGGTGCGCTGATCCAAGGAAAAAAAAGTGAAAAAAGACAAGAAATCATTGGTTGTATGACAACTTTCTACACTGAAAGGTAGGGTGTATATTTCTGTTTTTTAAAGGCAGGATTCTTATTGGTTAACAAAAACTGATTGTAAGGGACATTATATATGATAAGCTGATATGTTGAAAAGTCAAGCACACTTGCTGTCTTGTTTAGCAACATTGTGCTGAACTTGTGACCTGTGTGCTCATTGCAGTGTTCCATGACCTGTTTCTATGGTAACAGGCAGAAGGCAGATTGGGGGAAGGGTTGAAATGTATTTCATTTGGAAAGGGTTGAAATGTTTAACCAATAGAAATGTGTGTTTGCTTTTGAATTTATGTGTGAAGGATTGTGATTTGATGTTTACATGTATATGTGTGGAAAATGAAAGGGAATCTTTTCCATTCTTTGTTTTTGCTGAGAGGTGCACAGTGCAGAGATTCTGTAAAAGAAAATCTGGTGTGTGACTGATATACTTCTTAATCTACAAAACAACTTGAAATGTGAGTTATTTATTTGTGAGGGGATGTATGTAGACTATTTTGATTTTAATCAGACTAATGTATTTCTCCTGCTAAAGTGTAGGGAGTACTTTTTTTCTCTACAATCTTATTGGCAGTGTGTGTGCATGTAGAAACCATTCTGTGATAAGCATTTGTGTTTTTCATGTGTTTGCAGACATATAACTGTGCTGTTTTTATATTTTGGTAGAATTAGAAACCAGTCATTGTTTATGAATTTGTGAAATGAGTTATGTTTCTATATTAAAATGTAGTACTCCTTCTAGATGAAGAAATGTGTTTTGGTATAGTGGAAGGGATAGTGTTGTTTGTCTAGAATCACACAGTGAGTATGTGTGCATTTGGGAACCACTGTGAGAGAAGCATTTGGTAAAATCATGTATTTGCTGACAGACAATTGTTTTAGACCAGTCATGTTGTCAAGTTTTAGTAGCATTACAAGGCAGTTGTTGCTTATGCTTTGATTAAATGAGTCAGGCTTTGACACAAAAGTGCAGACCTGAAATATGTAGATTGTGTGCAGTTCCCTTACCAATTCCACTGTAGTGAATGCATTTTGGTAAACTCCTAGGGATAGTGATGCTTGTCTAGATTCACACTGTGAGTCTGTGTGCATTTCGGAACCACTGTGAGAGAAGCATTTGGTAACATCGTGTATTTTCTGACAGATAACTGTTTTAAAACCTGTCATGTTGTCAAGTTTTAGTAGCATTAGAAGCCAGTCTTTGCTTATGTGTTGATTAAATGAGTTAGGCTTTGACACAAAAGTGCAGTCCTGAAATATGTAGATTGTGTGAAGTTCCCTTACCACTTCCACAGTAGTGAATGATTTTTGGTAAACTCCTAACGATAGTGGTTGTTGTCTAGAATCACACTGTGAGTCTGTGTGCATTTGAGAACCACTGTGAGAGAAGCATTTGGTAACATTGTGTATTTGGTGACAGATAACTCTTTTAAAACCTGTCATGTTGTCAAGTTTTAGTAGCATTAGAAGCCAGTCTTTGCTTATGCGTTGATTAAATGAGTTAGGCTTTGACACAAAAGTGCAGTCCTGAAATATGTAGATTGTGTGCAGCTCCCTTACCACTTCCACAGTAGTGAATGATTTTTGGTAAACTCCTAGGGATAGTGGATGTTGTCTAGAATCACACTGTGAGTCTGTGTGCATTTGGGAACCACTAGGAGAGAAGCATTTGGTAACATCGTGTATTCGGTGACAGATAACTCTTTTAAAACCTGTCATGTTGTCAAGTTTTAGTAGCATTAGAAGCCAGTCTTTGCTTATGCATAGATAAAATGATTCATGCTTTGACACTAATGTGCTGCACTTTAATATGTAGATTGTGTGTAGTCTCCTTACCCCTTGCACAGTAGTGAATGAGTTTTGGTAAGCTGCTAGGGATAGTGTTGCTTGTCTAGAATCACACTGTGAGTCTGTCTGCATTTGGTAACCACGGTGAGAGAAGCATTTGGTAACATTGTGTATTTGCTGATGGATAATTGTTTTAAAACCTGTCTTGTTGTCAAGTTTTAGTAAAATTAGAAGCCAGTTTTTGCATATGCTTTGATTAAATGAGTCAGGCTTTGACACAATAGGGCAGTCCTGAAATATGTAGATTGTGTGCAGTTCCCTTATCACTTTCACAGTAGTGAATGATTTTTGGTAAACTCCTAGGTATAGTGGTTGTTGTCTAGAAGCACACTGTGAATCTATGTGCATTTGGAAACCACTGTGAGAGAAGCATTTGGTAACATCGTGTATTTTCTGGCAGATAACTCTTTTAAAACCTGTTATGTTGTCAAGTTTTAGTAGCATTAGAAGCCAGTCTTTGCTTATGCGTTGATTAAATGAGTCATGCTTTGAAACTAATGTGCTGTACTTAAATATGTAGATTGTGTGCAGTACCCTTATCTCTTCTAGATTAGTGAATGAGTTTTGGTAAACTGCTAGGGATAGTGTTGCTTGTCTAAAATCACACTGTGAGTCTGTGTACATTTGGGTAAGGATTGTGATAGAAGTGTTTGATAACATCGTGTATTTGCTGACAGATAACTGTTTTTAAATCGGTCATGTTGTCAAGTGTTAGTAGCATTAGAAGCTAGTCTTTGCTTATGCATTGATAAAATGAGTCAGGGTTTGACACTAAAGTGCAGTATCATGTACTCTTCTCTTCACTGTTCCAGAACTGAAAATTTAAAAGTTTTACCCAGGCACTGTCCTAGCAGTAGTCAGATGATTTAGTCAGTTTCCAAGTACTCATGTTGTGAAGCATACATTACCACATAGACTGCTTCAAATGTCTGTGCAATATGCATGCAGTCTTCTAACATACTATACACTTGTCTTTCACATCTTCAATTCCCTAGTCAGTATCCATACAGTCCAGCTAACATCCTGTCACTCCCTTTGCACTCCTCTAGTGAACCATTCAGTACCAAGTACTAATCCATTCACTGTTTCAAAAACCAACCACTTATAAATTCACCCAGGCACTCTCCTTGCTGTACTCTAATCATTCCGTCAGTTCCCAAGTACTCATGCAGTGAGCCAGGCCTTAGCACATAGACTGCTTCAAATGCCTATTCGCTATGCATGCAGGCCTCTAACCACCTACACAGTTGTCTTTCACACATTCAATTCCCCAGTCAGTATTCATACACTTCTAGCAAACACCCTGTCACTCACCCAGTGTGTCTCCTTATAGTACTGTAATCATTCAGTCAGTTAGCATGTAGTCTTTTAGTGAGGTAGGCTTTAGGGCATGAACTGCTTCAAAGTAGTATGCACTAGGCATGTAGTGTTTTAACCATCATCACACTTGTGGTTCAGGGCTATAGTTTCTTAGTAAGTTTTTATATAAAATGTGTTTGTACAGTAATGAAATAGTATAAATTTGAAAGTTATTAATATACATTTATTTGTGACTCTTTGTTACAGATACAGAACAGGAGTGTTTCTCATCTGTTTGCACTCTTCTTGTGCAAGATTGTTTGGATGAAGGGTCCTTCGGTGTTTCATCATACTTGATGTGCTGTACGAGTATTTCTTGTTAGGATCCCCTTGCAACAGAACTCTTTTGCATATCTTGCACGTGACCAAGGTGGCATTGATCTTTGTTTGCCCTTAGGGCAAAAAAAAAAATTCCACACCACTGAAGGAAAACGGTGTGGGTGTGGTGCGTCCTCCAAAAATTCATCAACGACATCACACCCTCACAGGACCTCTGCGACTCACTCGCCTCATTCTTCCACCGCAAGATTGCTGACATACACAACAGCTTCAGCGCACAGACCACGCACCCAACCACCGAACCAACGCCCCCCACCACCACCCTCTGCAACTGGACCCCGGTCAGCACCGAAGACACCACCCGCACGATGAGCACCATCCACTCCGGATCTCCTACCGATCCCTGCCCCCACCACGTCTTCAACAAGGCCAACTACATCATCGCACCCCAACTCCAGGACATCATCAACATCTCCTTCACCACCGCCACCTTCCCAGAGAGCTGGAAGCATGCCGAGCTCAGCGCCCTCCTGAAGAAACCAACAGCGGACCCCACCGACCTCAAGAACTTCCGCCCCATCTCGCTCCTCCCTTTCCCTGCCAAAGTCATCGAGAAGACCGTCAACAAACAGCTCGCCACCTTCCTCGAGACGAACGGATCCCTCGACCCCTCACAGTCCGGTTTCCGAGCCAACCACAGCACCGAGACCGCCCTCATCGCAGCCACTGACGACATCAGATCCCTGCTCGACAACGGGGAAACAGCTGCCCTCATCCTCCTGGACCTCTCTGCAGCGTTCAACACAGTTTGCCACTGCACACTAACACAGCGCCTCAGCAACACCGGAATCCAAGAGAAGGTACTGGAGTGGATCATCTCGTTCCTCGCCGGAAGAACCCAGAGAGTCCGCCTCCCCCTGTTCCAGTCCGCGGCCTCCGAAGTCACCTGTGGCGTACCTCAAGGATCTTCGCTCAGCCTCACCCTCTTCAACGTCTACATGAGCCCCCTCGCGGCCATCGCACACCAACACAACCTTAACATCATTTCCTACGCCGACGACACCCAGCTGATCCTCTCCCTCACCAACGACCCTGCCACTGCCAGAGCCAGCCTACACGAAGGAATGAAAGACGTCGCCGAGTGGATGAAGAACAGCCGTCTGAAAATGAACTCAGACAAGACGGAAGTCCTCATCCTCGGATCATCCCCCTCTGCCTGGGATGACTCCTGGTGGCCCCCTGCCCTGGGCACCACCCCCAAGCCAACGGACCACGCACGAAACCTGGGCTTCATCCTGGACTCCTCCCTCTCGATGACCAAACAAGTCAATGCCATCTTGTCATCCTGTTTCAACACCCTGCGCATGCTCCGAAAGATCTTTCGATGGATCCCCACCGAAACCAGGAAGACAGTCACCCAGGCACTCGTCACCAGCCGACTGGACTATGGGAACACCCTCTACGCGGGAACCACAGCCAAACTACAGAAAAGACTCCAGCGCATGCAGAACGCCTCCGCACGACTGGTCCTGGATATCCCCCACCACAACCACATCTCCGCCCACCTGAGAGACCTGCACTGGCTCCCCGTCAGCAAGAGGATCACGTTCAGACTCCTCACCCACGCACACAAGGCCCTCCATGACCTGGGCCCCAAGTACCTCAACACCCGCCTCACTTTCTACACGCCCACCTGCCAGCCTCGATCGACCAGCCTCGCCCTCGCCACCGTACCACGCATTCGCAGAGCCACCGCCGGAGGAAGATCCTTCTCCTACCTGGCAGCCAAGACATGGAACTCCCTCCCCATCCACCTATGGCTGACCCAGGACCATCTCTCCTTCAGGAAGCAACTCAAGACCTGGCTTTTCGAGCAGTAACAGACCCCCCCCCCAGCGCCTTGAGACCCTAGCGGGTGAGCAGCTCGCTATATAAATTGATTGATTGATTGATTGATCCTTAGATTCTGTGAATATTTTAAAGCGACAACATTTACAGTTTTTGTAAGTTAAACTTATAAAATTGTGTTAGTTGTAAGCATTTTATATATCTGTGATTTGCATCTTGTGGTATTTTGTTGAGAATAACATGTTGTTGTTTTTTTAACAATCTTTTTTTTTTTTTTTTTTTTGCCCGCTGTTAAGTGATGAGTACGATTGAAATCACTATTTTTAGTGAAATTTAATATATTCTGAGAACAGCAAAAAAGGCAAACAAATTACTTTGTGGAAATTATGCTGTGTTGTAAAAAATGTATTATTACATGTTATAATTTTTTTTTTCTTTTCTATCACAGATCCAAATTTAAAAATAAGCAATTTATATGAATTGAGATTGCAATGAAAATCTGAAAAAAATGTATACCATTTTTTATTGCTATTACTGTGAAGGTAAGTTCAACTAAGTCTCAATATGCAGAATGAGGAGGTCTGGAAGAAGCTACAAAGTTGAAACACGTTTTTAAAAATACTCTGTTTATACCTATGTAGTTTTGAAATCTGACCATAATCAGATATCATGTGACCTGCAAAAAAAGAGATTTGAGGGGTTCATAATATTTCCCATTGTAGCTATTGAAGGACCGCAATTATTTCAATCATTCTTCTTTGAACATCTTTGCAGACAAAACTCTGTGCTTACCTTCTATCATTCGCAAGGAATTTTTAAACTGGAAATATGTCACTTTTTGTAACATAGTTATTGAGCAAGACACTCTTTCATATTTACAAAGAGAGGAAAAGGCACTCTGTGCACTTTTTATACTCCATGTAAATACAACCTCATCATGCACACCAGTTTGCGTTGAAAGGGTGTTCTATAAGTGTTGTTGTGCATGATTGCACTGAATACCCATAGAACAAGACACATGTCTAGATTTGTCAGAAATCATAAAACTCGATTTGTGTGTGAAGGCTGCACCATTCTAAAATTGGTGTAGGAAGCACAACAAGGAGAATTGTTTTAATTTCTCCACATTTTTACTACTTCAATGCATGCTAAAATGCTCAGCATAAATTGAAGGAGAAAAATGCCTTTAATGATTGTTTTTGTGCAGGAAGGTGTGTCTTCCTGCACAAAAACAAACAGCAAATGACACAGATATCCTTGCAGTATGGTGCAAGGGTGCCTGTGTCACCACATGGCTGCAGTGTAAGCAGCCGTGCAGAGAGAAGCATAGATTTGCAACATATTTATGTACATATGTTGCATCCCTGTGTTTCGGAACTACTACAGCTCACTGTAGTTAATGAGGTTACTGTGTGATGCTGTAGCAGTTCCTCATAGTTCTGCACTCATACATTCACCATACGCTACTAATGCATTCGTTCAGTCAATTACGTACTACACATACATTTATCTAAACTTTCACAGACAAACAAACAAATATAGCTCTTTTTTTAAACCAGGAAAGTTAGTCCTTAGAAGAACTTTTTTTTTTCTTCTTTTTTGTTTTTTAATTTTTTTGTACTTTTTGGAACAATTTTGTTATTTTTTGTTTTTTTTCAAAAGAAAAAAGACAACAGGAGGAACAAAAAAGTCAACTTCTGCAAAAAAAAAAATAAATACACGTTTAGCACTTGTGGTTTTGCTGCGCTCGGCAGATTAGGTCAATTGACTGCTCGCTGTAACATAGTAGTTTGCTGCATTTAATGCAACTAATTTTTAGTTTTCCAAATTCTGGACGTATGTCCGGGTGAGTGCTCGATGGTGATGCTGCAGAAGTGCTTGCCACTGCTGGCTGAGGCTGCTGTCGGAGTCTTCTGCATTCCTGCTTGGCCAGGTTTACGGGATGCAGAGTCTTCAGGTGTTTTAACATACTCTCAGTCCCACAAGAGTTTTTTTTTTATGGATCTCCTCTGAAAAGCACTGTTTGACATATTTTACAAGTCACTTTAGTTGAATTAGTTTTATTTTGTCCTTCTGGGAAGGTAAAAAATTTCCACACCACAGAAGTGTATCTTTCTGTGCGTGGAGGTTCCACAACAAATTCCTCATCGGACGAATGGTCTGATTCTGATGGTGGCTGCTGTGCAGAAGCCATTGTCTTCAGAAAAATACCAGCTGTGGAAATCTTCCCCAAAAAGCTTCTTCTAGTTCTAAGATGTGAGATGTTCCGCCAAAGAAGCTCAAAGAAGAATGATTGAAATGGGTGGGGTCTTTCAATAGTTAGATTAGGAAGTGTAATGAACAAATCAAATCTCTTTTTTTGCAGGTCACATGGATCCGCGCACCCTGCGCTTACGCATCACGCACCCAGCGCGCATCCGCGAAATTCAATTAAAAAGAAATATAGGATTAGATGTAAAAATATATTACTTTTAAGGCTAGTTTAGAGTTTGTCTTCAATCAATATTCACATGAAATACATATATATATGTTTTTTTAAATGTTAAATATTTCGCCGGATCCACGCACCCATCGCGTCATACACGCATATGACGCACCGCGAAAGCGTGCATGCGTCGCGTTACGTACATCGTACGTGTCGCGTATAGACTTGGAGTCGTGTACCGGTCACATTGGAAACACGTACCCAACGCATACCGTGCGTGGATGCTTTCGTGTAGGGATCGAGAACGGTGCGCATAGGGTGCGCAAATCCCCAAAAAATGGAAAAAAATAAATAAAACATAAAGTTTTAAAAATATAGTTTAAAAATATTTTTAGAAATATAAAAAAATATTTTTAAAAAACCCAATAAAAACAAATAATATTTTTTATTTTTTAAAAGAATTAATTGAAAAAATAAGTTAAAAAAATGGTGATAAAATAGTATTTTAAAAAAACATAATTAATGAAATTGACACACTGAAATTGAAAAATATAGAAATCCAATGAAAATCATTAAACATGATATCTTTAGAGATAAGTTATAGATAGGAATTAGCATTTACAAAACCTTTGAAATTCACTGAAAAAACCATAGGTTTCAGGGGCGTTATAGTTAGGTTTTGGCATTTAAAAAACCTTAGAAATTCACTGAAAAAACCATAGGTTTAAGGGGCGTTATAGTTAGCTGGACATTTCCCTCGTACAAAACCCTAGAAATTCCCCCGTTATAGTTAGTTCAGCTAACTATAACTCGCGCCCCCGCAATGCACTGCTGATGACGTCACATATTACATCACTCATGACATGGTCAGTGACATCACTGATGACATCACTGATGACATCTCAAAAGACATCACTGATGACATCACTGATGACATCATCCATGTGATAAATTAGTGCATCTTCTCACACCCTAATATAACCTTTGATACACCAACTCAAAATTTCAGACGGCCATTTTGAAACCCATAGATACTCCAATACCAATAACTACATACCCACTCATTAACTCTTAGGTCTACATACACCTCCACTCACTCACCTGTACAGTCACTCATACTTACAGTCACTCCGTACAAGACTATCATATGCATTATTACACCTGTATAGACACTCACACACCGCCAATCATCCAGTCGTGCAAGTAATTAAACACTGTCCAATTTACTCATCTATACAGTTAAACACACTCAATTTCACTTACTCATAAAAATAGTACCACATTCTTATGCTCTTATACAATCATTGATACAAGCACACACTCATCCAAACAGCCACTCTCACAATCACACACTCTCACATCTACCCACTTATATACTCTTACACGCATATATACTGGCTTTCACATATGTAGTTAGTCACACATGTACCACTGAGATATCCATTCAATCCCTAACACACCCATACATACACTCACCCAACCATACAGTCCTTCACAGATGTACTCTTAAAACCATGCACCCATAGAATCACCCACTCACACATCTATGCATAGAGTCACACACACCCTACCCACAGAAACACTCAGGCACCCATAGAGATACTCAGACAACCAATCACTAACCCATATAGACACTCATATAGCTATTCACAAAACCATGCAGCCATTTATACACCTACACACAGACACATACAGACATTCACACAGTTTAGTCACTAGTCTGCAGTAAGATACATTTAATGACTCACTTATAGAGTCAGTTACGCACCTAGAAAATCATCCATTCACAAACTTATATACCCACTCATTCTTCAACAGACCTTTCCCTATATATATTAAACATATTAAAACTGTACAGAAACACATACTCACTGGATGATGTCTTCAGTGATGTCATCAGTGATGTCATTTGAGATGTCATCAGTGATGTCATCATTGATGTCACTGACCATGTCATGAGTGATGTAAGCATCAGCAGTGCATTGCGGGGGCGCGAGTTATAGTTAGCTGAACTAACTATAACGGGGGGATTTCTAGGGTTTTGTATGAGGGAAATGTCCAGCTAACTATAACGCCCCTAAAACCTATGGTTATATATACATATATATATATATATATATATATTATCTACTGGCGGTCGCCAGTAGATAGTTATAGTTGGGACCGTGTTTCCATAGGAAATCCGCAACATTCTATTTGGAATAACTTTGGCGCCGGTTGACGAATCCTCGCGAAATTTTCAAAATAGGTGGGGCGCCCCGCTCCGCTCCTACCCCGAAAGTCTTGGGGGGATTTGTCAAGCGGGGGCTGAGAAAAAAGGGGGTCCCAAAACGCGTTTTCCCCATGCAATTTTCCATAGGGACCTTTAGTCCAAGGTACAGCCCGAACGGCTGAACATAATTACTTGAAATTTGGCAAAGAGGTAGTCCTCAGCTCAGGGAAGTGCCTTTTGCAGGTCTGGTGTCAATCTGTTCAGTAGTTCCTGAGAAAATCAAAAGTAAAATCATATATATATGTGGGCGGAGCCTAACCACACATCTCATCCTGAGATCTGATTGGCTGTCAGCACTTCATCCAAGAAGTGTTGGCAGCCATCTTGGGACCAATATACATGATAGCACCTCATTAAAAAGCATTGCAGTTAATAGAAGGTTTTAAGATTTTAGTTACATTATAAATCATTTGTTGATGGTACCATACTCATTTTAGGAATTGTGGTATGTTCTAAGGTGTATTCACCATGTGAAAAAGCCTTCTGCTGGGATATCATGATTGAGAGAAAAATATTTTCTCATGCTTTTCCCACAGAGGTTTGGAAGGTGATCTATAAGCTAAACTGAGAGCTTATTTTCTGTAAATTCACATTATCTTTCTCAGTCATGTGAGAATGAAGTCTGACATTCTCAGTAAAACATGTACATCCAACAAGGGCAGAGACTGTCAGTTGATTCCTTTGTGTTCTACTGCAGCTTCCCAGAGTGTTCCAAAGAACAACTAGAGCGCTAACAGTCCTACTTATGATAAACGTATGGCACATCTGAAGCCATCTTGCTTGGATTAAAGTGGTAACTCTTAAAACATTTAATTTAAAAAGGAACAAAATGAGGGGGTTCATTTTTCCATAACAAGTATGATTAGTGCTGCAGAAAGAAAAACTAGGGCACATTTTGACTTCTGAAATCCTCTTTTATTTCATTAAAAAATTCTGACATGCAGACTGAAACATGCACTTTCAATACCAGCAGCAGTTTTCCCTGGTGAGCAGTAGCTTTACTACAGTGATCTAATGAGCAAAAAGAGTGCTAACATTCTGAATTTATGGCAAATGTGTGACACATCTGAATGCCTTCTTGATGGAATCAAAGTAAACAACTGAAAGTATTTCCTACTGAGGAGACTGCAGTAAATGAGGAAATTAGGAAACTTCATAACAAATAAGTCTCCCAAGATGGCCACCAGAGACAAAAGAGCCCAAATGTAGCCCAAATATCACCCAGATGTAGCCCAAGTATAGCCCAATGACAGAATGTCCCAGAGTGTCCTTAAAAACAACTAGAGCGCTTACTGTCTTCATTATGACAAAAGTATGGCACACCTGAAGCCATCTTGATTGGAATAAACTGGTAACACTTAAAACATTTAATTTAAAAAGGAACACAATGAGGGGGTTCATTTTGCCATAGAAATTATGATTAATGCTGAAGAAAGAAAATGAGGGCACATTTTGAGTGACTTCTCAAATCCTCTTCTATTTCATTAAAAAATTCTGATATGCAGACTGAAACATGCACTTTTAATACCAGGAGCAGACTTCCATGGTGAACAGTAGTTTTACTGAGGAGACTGCAGTACATGAGGAAATTAGGAAACTTCATAACAAATAAATCTCCCAAGATGGCCACCGGAGACAAAAGAGCCCAAATGTAGCCCAAAATCACCCAGATGTAGCCCAAATATAGCCCAATGACAGAAGTGTGCAAAACACTTATTATTTTGTGTTTTTGCAGTGTTATATAGTGCAGACTTGTCAGGTATTGGAGTGCTTTACATGAGCATTGGTTACATCACACAAGAACAAATTCATTTTGGTTGTAGACATGGGGAGACTAAGTGATTTGACCAGAATCACAGAATGTCGAGCTGAAGCAGAAACTCCAACCTGGCTCCCCAGTTGCAAAGTCTGCAGTTCCGGAAGTAACACCACATCTTCTCCCCTAAGTGCAACATTTAATCAAGTGGTCAACTGGATAAAAAAACATAAAGATAACAAATAATTTAAAAGTGCTTTGTCGCTATTTGAAAACTCAGAACATATGTCCTTATTTTAGTCTTTTAGAGCACTAACCATAATATTGATGCCAATAAGACTCTCTCATATATGTAATTTCTAAAGGAAATGCTCTAGGTATTACAGTTTTGATTACATCAAGATGACGTCAGGCGTTCCACACTTTTGTAATAAATATAGAGTGTTAGCAATCTAGTTGTTCATTAGGATACTGTTGAGAGGCAGAGGCCAGGGGCACGGACTCTGAAAATTGAAGGCAGGTAGGAGGGTGCAAAGGCAACAATTTAACCACACTGAGCAGGCAGGAAGGACCGTGGCAGCACAACAGACTATGGAGGGCAGTGGAAAGGGGGGCAGGGGCAACAAACCAACAATACAGGACTTGCAAGAGAGGCTGTGGCAATGTAATAGACCATTGTGGGCAGAAGGAAGAGGCAATGGTAGTACAACCATGCATGCCAACAGACCCGATTCAGCCAGGAAACGTCCTATGTTTTTAAGCTCAAATGGGCTTTATTTGATCTGTCTCCTGTCTACAATCTCCTCTTTTTCAATGTAACTCAAAGGGGAAAATCAATACCCCAGTTTTTTTTCAAAATCTCCCTCTGCCACGTTCAAAATGTTCGCAAGTATGGTACATTGGATCATGGAAGGAAATGGGGTAGGGACATGGACTTGGATAACAGAGGACAGGAGGGAAATGGAGAGGTGCACCAAACTGACCCTGCACGACAGGCATCAGGGTTTGCAGCAGCACAATACACCACACAGGGCATGCGGGACGGGATTGCAGCACAGCAATCCATAGAAAGCAAGAGGGAGGGGACAGGACCATGCACATGGACAACAGAGGGGCAAGAGGCAATGGTAGCTAGCTGACCATAATGGACAGACAGGAGAGAAAGCTGCAGCATAACAGAGCATAAAGGGCTGGAGGGACGGATCAGGGGCATTACAATGGAACAGACAAGCCAGGAGGGAGGGAGTAGGGGTCTGCACATGTAAACAGAGGGCTGGGGGCAAGGGGGCAGGGCAGGAGCAGCAAGATAGCCATGGAGGTCAGGCAGGATGGGCACTAGAAGCAAGACACACCATGAAGAGCAACAGTGAGACTGTGATGGCATACACACAGACCATGGAGGGAAGGTGGGAGGGGGTCAGGGGCAGCTAACTGACCACACAGGGAAGGTGGGAGGGGCCATGGCAGCACAGAAGACCATGCATGGCAAGTGGGAGGGTTAGTGGCAGCACAATTGCTATGAAGGGCAAGAAGGAGGGTGCAGGGGCATGCACAAAGGACGATGGAGGATAGAAGGGAGGGTCAGGACCTGTGCACAGACAATAAAGTTCAGGGGAAGGGGCCTCACAACAGACCGCACGGGGCAGGCAGGAGGAGCAGTTGCAGCACAACAGACCAGGGAGGGCAGAAGGGTGTGGCAGTACAATTGACCATGTAGGACAGGAGGAAGAGGATAGGGGCATGGCATGTGGACAGGCAGGGTGGAGGTGGCAGGGACAGGTTACAGTCATCTGACAATGCTAGGCAGGTGGGAGGGGAGTGGCAGCTCAACAGAACACTCAGAGTAGATAGGAGTGGCAGGTCCATGGAACATGGTGGGCAAAAAGGATGGAGCAGGGGCATGCACAAAGACATCGGAGGGCAGGGGGAAGGAGAATAGGGGCAGCAAGCTAAGCACAGAGTTTAAGCAGGAGGTCAATGATGGGGCATAGAATTGGGCAATGTAGGGCAGGAGGAGGGGACTGGTACATCATACTAAATTGAGGGCAGTGGCAGCACATCAGACCATGCATGGCAGGAGGGAGGAGGCTAGTCCATGGATTCACACAACAGAGGATAGGGAGGAGAGGGATGGGGCAGCAAGCTAACTGTTCAGAGAAGGCGGGTATTAGGAACTTTATTGTTTTTAAAACGTGTGTCTGTGCAAACTAGTTAAAATATGAACAAGTATGCAGCATAATCTCACTTTTATTCAGGAAGAAGAGGATGTTTGTGACTGTGACTCCGGGCTCACTTGGCAGAAACACCCCCTGACCCTCCACCCCCTATCGCAAAATGTATTGCCCGTGAAAAGGGTAGGTGAACACAGTGTTATATAGAACATAGTCCTGAGAGCACGATTGAAAATGAAAACTAGATATAGTGTATGGTATAAACTATGCACCAAAAAGTGTGATATAAGATGAACCGGGCGTGAAATATAATATGCAATACATTGTGCGCAATGACAGATTCATTGGAGAGCGCGAAATAGCACAGGCACTAGCGCGTGCTATGCGATGTGCGCCTTGGAGTGTAATATGCACAGGGCAGTGTTGTGTAACCTAACTAGTCTCTAAAGTTGTAATATAAAATATGTGCTGGGGAGTGTAACGTTGCATATGCGCTGTGACAAAGATATGGATCCCAGATTGTAATATGTATGGCATAGCACTGTGCGTTATAACATAGGCATCGAGGAAGGCACGTTAGATGGGGCAATATAACCCGTGCGAAGACAAGTGTGGCATGACATATTCACGGGGTGGTGTTACAGTGCACATGGGCTAGAGAGTGTCATAGCATATGCACTAGCTGGTGGAATACAACACAGAGGTGTGTGGCACTCGGCAGGCAATGGTGGGTGTAACACAGCATTGGGCTCTGCCAGGAGCGCGCTGTGACTCTCAAGTGATGTTCGTCCCCTTTCCAGAGAGTAAAATAAAAAGTATTACACATTCGGCAGTGGATGTGTGTTTTATTAACCGTGAGGAGGGTTTCTTACATAGTTTTGGTCTAATTTTTGTCGAATCCCCTTTGAATGGCTTGGTGTGCATGTGTATTAAATGTGCCCGTCAATAGCTACCCATGTTTGTATAAATTAACGACAAGGGTGTCTACCGGGATTAGGCACGGTAGGGCATCAGACATGTCAGAGCTTCACTAGTGGTGTAAATACATTCCACGCGGATTCATTGTATGCATAGTCGCCTTTTAATGAATATCACTCAAATCGTCATGGTGATAGGTACGTACGGTTTGTCCAGCATGTCCTAGGTGTGTCTATAAATATATATTTTTTTAAAATAATAAAAAACAGTGGCCGGCCCTGGGGATTGGGGTCAAAAAAATATAATTAGGAGACAGGCCCTGAGGGATGGGGTCATCAGGGCCAATAAATTAGAATAAGAAGGGGAACCACACAGCCCCCCTTCTTAAAAAATTTAAATAAATAAAAGACTGGCATCGTGCCGGAGGCCACGCCCCCTCCTTGCAGCACTCTGTAAACACGCCCCCTGGCGAGTTGTAAGTTGGGGAATTAATTCCTCTTCAATACTGAGGGTCCCTGAGGGCCAACTAGCCCAACAGGCATCTCCAGTATGCGCCAGGGAGCTGCGCTGCAGACAGGTGTTCTGAGGCCAAGCCCCTTTTTACACCTCTCTGCAATGCAGCTCTGTGGCGCTTACTGGAGGTACCTAGTGGTCTAGTATGACCCTAGGGACCCTTAGGATTCAAGGGGACTTAATCTCTCAACTTAGAACAGCCACAGGGCGCGTTTACTCAGTGCTGAAGGGAGGGGACGGGGCCTGAGGTGACGTGTGCAAACACGCACTATGGCACGTTTTAAATTGGGGATATAATTTCCCTTCAATACTGAGGGCCCCTGGGGGCTAACTAGCCCTCCAAGTGCTTCCAGTAAGCGCCGCTGTGCTGCATTGCAGAGAGGTGGTCCAGGCTGTGCCACTTTTTACACCTCTCTGCAACGCAGCTCTGTGGCACTTACTGAAGGTACCTAGTGGGCTAGTTGGACCCTAGGGACCCTCAGGATTCAAATGAACTTAATCTCCCAACTAAAAACGGACACAGGGCGTGTTTACACAGTGGTGAAGGGAGGGGACGGGGCCTGAGTTAACGTGTGCAAAAACGCCCTGTGGCCTGTTTTAAGAGGTAGTTTTAATCCCCCTGCCCTATTATATACTAGGGGCTTACAGAGGAGGTCATGCTAATCACAGGGGGACACAAACGCATAATGTTCCCTAGTGTATGTAGGTGTTTTCACTGTATTCTAAGTGTCTTTTAACATAGCACTGGCTCTAGGACTGGTTAGTCAGACTCAGTTACCACCAGTATCCGTCTGAAAAAGTTGGGGGTACAGAATGATTTTGCAACAAGGATTCTTTCTGCTCTTCTTTTTGTTCTTTCTGCACGTTATCCTTCTTCCTGCACTTTTCTTCGTCTTTGAGGACTTCTGTTGCTTCTTTCTGCACTTCTTTTTTTTCTTTCTGTGCATTTTTTCTTCTTTCTTCACATGTCCTATCTCTGTAGGCATAGTTAGAAATTAGCATTTAAAAAACCTTTGAAATTCACAGAAAAAACCATAGGTTTCAGGCACGTTATAGTTAGGAATTAGCATTTAAAAAACCTCAGAAAATCACTGAAAAAACCAAAGGTTTCAGGGGTGTTATAGTTAGCTGGACTTTTCACTTGTACAAAACCATTGAAATTCCCCCGTTATAGTTAGTGCAGCTAACTATAAATCGCGCGTCCGCAATGCACTGCTGATGACGTCACATATTACATCACGCATGACATGGTCAGTGACATCACTCATGACATCACTGATGACATCTCAAATGACATCACTGATGACATCACTGATTACATCATCCTTGTGATAGAGTGGCAGACCTCCTCTCACCCTAATATAACCTTTGATACACACATTCAAAAATAGAGACTAAAATTTTCAAAACAATGGACATACCAATACCAGTTACAACAACCTCTTCAGTAATTCTAAGATCCACATACACATCCACTCATTCACCAACAGTCCTATACAGTCACTCATACATGTACTCACTCATCATATGTACTCATACACCTATACATCCTGTTACACAATGCCACTCATCCATAGAGTTACTCACACACATAGTCACTCATGCTAATAAAGAATCAAACATACATTTACTTGCATATACAGTTATACACACACCACCACACTTACTTCTACGGAAATTTACATATACTTAGTCTTTTAAACAATCACTTATAGAAACACATACTTATTCATACAGGAACACTTTCAATCTCTCACTCTCACATATACTCACTTATATACACCAATAGTCACATATACTAGTTTAAAACATATGTAGTTACTCATAAAGACACTATTGAGACAGTCATTCACTCACTAACACACCCATACACACACTCATCCACCCATACAGTCCTGCACACATGCTGTCTTCAACACATACAAACAGTGAGTCACTCATTCATGCACCTATGCACTATGTAATACCCCCCACCGAACCATGCAGACACTCAGACTGATACTCAAAAAACCAACTAATAACCTATATAGACACCCATGTAGCTACTCACCAACCCATGCAGCCACTTATACACAAAGTGAGAGACTGATACAGATATTTACATATTTAAACATTACTCACTAAGCCATGTATTCACCATGATACACTTAATCAGTCAGTTACACAATCAATTTTTCAAAAACAAATCATCCATTTAGACACTTATATACCCATTTATTCTTCCATCGACCTTGAGATATACATATATAAAACATATTTAATTTTCAGAAAAACAGACATTCACTGGATGATGTCATCAGTGATGTCATCAGTGATGTCATTTGAGATGTCATGAGTGATGTCACTGACCATGTCATGAGTGATGTAATATGTGACGTCATCAGCAGTGCATTGCGGGCGCGCGAGTTATATTTAGCTGCACTAACTATAACGGGGGAATTTCAATGGTTTTGTACAAGTGAAAAGTCCAGCTAACTATAACACCCCTGAAACCTATGGTTTTTTCAGTGAATATATATATATATATATATATATATATTTCACTTTTTGCTGCCACTCACCACAGCTTACAACATGGGGCTTTTGTTTTCAACATTTAGTTATTTTCAAGACAAAGTGTCAGAAAAATTAAAATCAAGATAATATAACAGCAGTAATAAAATGAAAATTCATAGTAACACATTTAAACAATCAAACATTATAAGAGGACCTTTTCTGAATAACCTATAAATATCATGCTAACATGACCCCACTATCTGTTTATTTTCTCTGAAAGAGAAGAGTTAGGGAATCTGGTTGATTGCTTACCTTATATATTAAAATGATTACAGATAATATTAACCTATGGCTCCCAATACTAACTCCCATCACTGACTATAATCTAGCGGCGCAGAGTAACCTGTACTAATGGACTCTACTCTAAGATCTTTATCTACTCTAATAGTGAGGTCCTCCTTTTCTCCCAAGACATCTTACGTCCATGAATTTAGATACCCAGAGATCTATATCCTGCCTGTATACTTGAAACCAGTAAACTTGAATGAAAGCAGTGTTTGGACCCACAGATCGGAAGACTCTCTATGTCCTTTTACTGCTATGAAGATGAAAACCTATAAGTGAGCTCTTTCCTACTATGTCTGTTCCTCCCTGCCCTCATCCACTCACTATAACTACTCACTTGTATCTTTGGGTCCAGCCTCTCTATCAGACATGGATCCTGTTTTGCTACACCCACTCCACACCAACCTGGAATTGGATAAACTCAATGCCTACAAAATAAAAAACCCAAACAATCTAACAAAATAGGGCTCCAAGATCTTCAAACATAGACTTCTCAGTGCGCACCCAGAAACCGTCATCTCTGACCCTTACTTCTACGCATCAAAAGGATCCTTAATAAATGATCCTATCTTCTACACAAAAAGAAGAGCTCAATGGAGAAAAGCCCTCTACTCAATGATCCTGATCATAAAAGCCACGAATACTTCACACGGTCTTAGACTATGCGTAGCTCCCTCACCCACTTTCAATGCAACAGTAACCATCTCCATTTATAACAATGGGATTATCCTTGTCCAGTCATCAGACCACTACCTCAATATATTCAACAAATTCTTCCCTATCATCAAGCATGTAGTATCTAGTAAGGACTCAGCACCCTCTCAGGTATACACTAGCTCTGCACTGCTTTCCCACATTAAGCAATCCACCCTTGTCCACACCTCACTCCAACATAACGATCAGCTCACGCAGTAACAACTCTTCCACACCCTTCAAGGGGGATGAGTCACCCCCACCGAACCACCAAACAAACCGGCACCCACATGTCACTGCTATAATAAGGATCACAGAGATGCATAGCAATGGAGACATCTCTACTACCCCGACCATACCCTTGATCTCAGTTTTCACCCCTTTGATAATCTTATCTTGCCGATTACCCATTTGACGCCACTACCTCTTCCCGAAACGTTCCAGATCTCTACTTCTTCACACCACAAGCGAAACACCATTTCCATCCTAACCTCCTCCTCAAACTCACTCAGACCAGCACCATTCCAACAACACTACCCAAACCACCCCCCTCCTCCCACCCCACTGTCACAAACCACAACAACCTACTCCCATGCCTCAATAGAATCCAGACTAGACAAAATTACACAAGACCTACATTAACTCAAGTCTTAAATACAAAGACTAATATATGTTATATCTGAGATGGCCTACACCAGATGCCCCAGAAGGACTCTAGGAAATATGTGATTCACCCACCCACGAAACACCACCCATGACTGCCAATATTGCCACAGAAACATGGCTCAATGACTCCTGTGCTCCAATCTTTGACTTGCTAGTCCCTCCTAGCTATGACATTATAAGATTAGACAGGCCAATCCAACTGGGTGGAGGGATTGCCTGTATTTACAGCAGTAACCTTGCTGTGAATCAGTCTCTAACTGCCAAGCTATCCCCTTGTGATTGTGTGAATACCTATGCCTAAACATTACAAGAAACAACAGACCCCTATGCAAACTGCAACTGATATACCACCCGCCAGGTGACAACCTATCATTCATCGAACTAATTATGGAAACCATCTCTACCAATGGAGGACATCACTGCACCCAGATCTTCCTTTGTAATTTCAACCTACAATGGAATGATCTGAATGGCCCATCAGTTGACTGTCATAAAACCTTCCTAGCAGACCTCAACCTGAACCAGATCTGGGATAGCCCTACTCACAACCTGGATGCAACCTTGGATCTAATCATTGCCAATGCAAACTCTATTCAACTTGAATCTATCATCCCATGCAACTGAACTGACCCGCATCACCTTCTTCATCAATGAATCAGTGAGAACACATTAACCTCAACTTAAAAAAACCCAGGCACTGAAAAGAAATGCCCAGGACATACACCCCATTGATCTGATATCCCTCAGCAATAACATCCTGCCTCCTCAGATGGTCATTTCAGATGTTCATTACCCTACAAACCACTACAACAACTCCACAACGATCATTCATGACACAGTTGTGCCCATACAACTAAAACGGCTCTCCTCTAAACACTACAAACCATGGTACAACGAGAGCCTAAATGAAGAAAGACGTAATCTGAGACTAGCAGATCACATGTGGAGATCCTCACTGTCCCTAGAACACATTAAGCACCTGAGATCTCTGAGGAGAACCTATAACAAACGTAAAAGAAACTCAAAAGCGAATTTCTTTAGAACTCAACTACACATGGCCAGAAATCACCCCAAAAAACAGTTTGAAATTGTCAAACAACAATCCATTAAAAAACAGTGATCTCCAGATGGCGATTGAGCACCTCCTGATGATACCTACAAATAGCCCGTGCCCGCCTCTGATCGCTCAGACCACAGACCTCACAGAAGAAAATGCCATTCCTAATATCTAGACAACACTCATACCTTCAGACCACCTCTGCGACTCAGTACCTACTAACTTCTTCAAGGAGATTAAAACACCTTTACTTCCACTCTGGACCAAGATATTGAATGTCTCACTAATTCAAGGGGTTATATCAGACTTCTTAAAATCAGTACAAGTAACCCCATTCTAAAAAATGTATTGATTTGTTGGGTAATTTGTGTTGATAAAAGGATGAGGTTTCTGTTGCAAGCCAACAGATGTAGTAAATTATAAGTCTCTTATTTGCTAGGTACTACCTATTATTTGATCTGCTGATTTCAGTGATTCATTCTTTTAGTATTCACTTTTTGCAAGCAATTGAAGACACTTCTACCTCAGGATTATTTTCCCAGCTACACTGCTTACTTATAACATCTGTTAGTTAAAAAGTTGCACATCTTTTGCTAGCAATTATCAATTTACATGCAATTTAAAACACCTATTTATCATCTTTAAAATGTCTCAAGGCATGGATCAATCTCAGGCTTGGTAATTTGGCAATGAGATTACATGACAAAAGACTCAATTTGAACCTCTGAGCTTGGATTTTTATGCTCGAAGGAAGTGAGAATTATTTTTTAAGCAACAACTTTCAGTACCCAGCTAATCAACTTTAGGGTTGATTACTAACACTTCTGCCTCATAAATACATGGGGTATTAATTTATTCCTGAGAGCTTTCTTGAGTCGTTCATTTGAAAACTTTCTGTTGGAAATGTGGTTATTGATTGAGGGGGTGAAACTCTGTTGAAGCAGCAACCACAATCTCTGTATGGGTGATGTTTACAAGCAAACCCCAAAATTACCTGTGCTGACCCCTCTGGTAGTGTGGAGCAAGCAACCAGGCTTCATTTATAGGTAAGATGTAAAGTATTTATGTAGCAGTCCAAATAATAATAAAGGGAAAACACAACTAGAAAAATCCCTCACCAATTTAGAAAAATAGAGTAACATTTATTACAATATTTAAGGTCACAACAACAAGAATCCAATCAGTAGAACCATAGATCTGCAATTTTAAGGATTTCAGGCAAGTAAAGCAACTAAAAGCACACAGTGCCACCATGGTTATCTAGTCATGAAAGACCGGGTGAATGTCACGAATCAGCTTTGGTATCCGTTTTGAGCGACCTTCGTTCGCGTGCCGATCATGGTCAGGCAGCCTTTTTAGTGCTGCTTGACATGTCGGCAGCGTTCGACACGGTCAATCATGCCATCTTGACCAGGAGGTTAGAGGAGGCTGGGGTGATGGGCCTGGCCCGAGACTGGCTTGTTTCATACTTGACCAATAGACATCAGGTGATTGCCCTCCCTCCCTTCAAGTCTTCCATCAGAAGGGTAGGGCAGGGCGTACCCCAGGGTTCAGCCATCAGCCCTATTCTTTTTAATCTTTACCTCCGTCCCCTGGTCCAATTAATTAAATCTTTTGGCATAACGGTCACCAATTATGCTGATGACACCCAACTCGTCTTCTCCTTTGAGGGGGAGAAAGCGGTGTCATTGGAGGCCTTCCATCACTGTATGGTCTCCACGGCAACATGGCTAAGTAACAACTCGTTGCAATTTAACAGCTCCAAGACGGAGGTGTTGCATTGCTCAGTGGATCGGGTTTCACGTCCTCTACCGCAAGACTTCTGGCCCCCTTCTGTTCAAGGCACAGTAGCAGCAGCAAGCTCGGTTCGCAATCTGGGTGTGACCATGGAACCCAATCTTCAACTTGAGGGTTTCATTGACAAAACAGTGTCTTCCTGTATGGGGCTTCTACGTACCCTACGGAAGATTCTTCCTCTGCTCCCTGCCCATGCCAGACCAGAAGTAGTGCGTAGTATCATTCTTAGTAGACTTGATTACTGCAACGCACTACTTCTGGGGGCTCCCATCACGGCACTGGGCAAACTGCAACGGGTCCAGAATTTTGCTGCCAAGCTAGCACTCTCTCGCCGACGGTTTGACTCATCATCTGCAGCCCTCAAAGATTTGCATTGGTTGCCTATTGCTCAGCGGGTCGAATATAAAGCTCTGTGTTTGGTCTTTCGGGCCTTACATGGTTTGGGACCACTCCCTTTACAGGAGTTGTTCACTTGGTACAGCCCTGCCAGACTTCTCCGCTCTGCGTCAGCCAGCTTGGTAACGGTCCCCAAAATCCGGAGGAAGCGGATGGGGGGACGCTCGTTTGTCTACATGGCATCTAAGCTGTGGAACAATCTCCCATTGTCGCTTAGATGTGCTGGAGACTTTCTACCTTTCAAAAAACAATTAAAAACTCATCTGTTTCCTAGGATAGAGTAGCCTGTCGCTGTTTATACAGGTTTAGTTGGATTATAGCGCCAGGATGCCCGTTGGGTGATTGGAGCGCTTTACAAATATGTTATACATACATACATACATACACAAGTTGAGGTCAACCGTGATGAAGCTTGGGCGAGATAGAGGAGCGAGGTTAGTCCCGCTGAAAGAGTTACCTTGAAAGTTGAGCACGAAGAGTTTAGTTTGAAGTGGTAGAGGCCACAAAGAGCATTGAGAGCATCACAGATGGTTCTTGGTGTAATGCAAAGGGTAGGGCGCTGTAGCATGAAGATCCTATTGGGCCTTGTGGCCAGTCGCCGATGGAGCTTTGCTTTAGCAGTCATCGCAAGCTGTCAATGCTGTGGCATGAAGTGCAGTTTGCATGTTGCCAGGCAGGTTGGAAGTTGCTTTAGCGCGATGAGTCAAATTCAGCAGAGCTTTGCGTTGCCATGTGGTGTAGATGGCAGGATCTTTGTGTGAATGAGTCTGTTTGTGAAGAGACAAAAGCTTCAGGTTTCCCCTTTTTTTGAGGAGAAAGCTCAACTGATGCCACACCAAGGGTCCAGGGCCTGATGTGACTGTGTAAACTGAGAGTGGAACGTGCATTCCACCTCTCATGATGGCAGACCTTTAATAGTGGAAACTGCAAGGGTGGAGCTTGCCTGGCTCGAAGATGGCCGCCATTTAGGCGAGCTCATTCAGCTGCGGCTTCATCCTGCAGCTTTCTGGTGCCACATAGCCTGCCTTTGCCACCTTGCCCACCAGTGATGCTGGAACCAGCATAGTGACTGAAAATCTGAAATTTAGATCGGTTACTGATCTGCAGTCGTGTGGCCTTTATCATGTGAGGGGCGCTGGCTGTTCACCGCAGCACATAGACTGGGCCAATATGGGCCTTCGTCATCTCAGGCCCCCACTGACTATGTGGGGGCCCATGTCATTGCTGCACTCTGTCTGGGTGTGGGGAGCACTCTGCATGCCACAGCTGGCTGGGACAGCCTCTGCCACCTGGGCCTCTTCTGAGTATCTGTGCCGGGGCTGTGCAAATGAGCGACTTTTGTGCACCTGGCTACTTGCTGCTGCCTACTGTATTGATGAGGTCAGCGCTGAGCCACGGGGACTCCAGGAAGAAATCGGAGCCAGGCGGGTGCTGCATACCACTACCCAGCACCCGCTGGTCACAAGGAGGCCCCAGTATGCTGACCTACTGTGCCTGTTGTCGTGCCCTGCTGGGGTCCTTGAGAGGGCACTGGAACCTCTTGCACAGAGGGACTAACTATCGACCTCCTGGTGGACATTGGATCATTGAGGGTGGCATGGGGCTCTGCTCGCTGCAGCCTCCAGGGACTTGCTGTGGTAACAATTGGCAGTCATGGGCCTCCCAGCCTCCCAGCCAGCTGCTATATACACAAGGAAAGGTGTTGATGGTCGTGTGCCCCTGAAGAACTTTGTCATCTGATTTTGCTTTGCTTGGGGTGCAGTGTGTGGAGTGCGGATTACCTGGTTTGGCAGATCTCTTGATGAACAACTAACCTTTCTCTAGCACTCCTGGAGACTCCTGGCTAGGCCATGGTGGATACATGGCAGCACAGACAGGGATTAGAGAGGAATATTTGTGAGGGTGGGGTCCCTGTACCACTTCAAGCTGAGCAGTGAAGACTACAGCAGTTCCACTCTCTGCTTTGACCAGGCCATTCTCCCAACAAATGGCCCATGGTGCTGCTTGCTCACCCCTGGTTGGCTCTACTTAGGGCCTGCTTTCCCGGTGTCACTTTCCATTGTGTACTATAGGCCGGCTTTGCACAATGGGGAAAACAGACAAAACACAACCCAAGCTGCAATTTGAGTTGTGGAAAACCCAGAGGCATTGTGATGAGAGCGCGACGGTGCAGGAGTCCAGCCAGGATGCTAAAGGGCTGGAAGTGGGCAATCAGCTGCACAAAATCCTGACATGTAGCACATTCTCACTACAGGCCATATGTATCAAAAAAGAGTTCTGCGATTCTCAAATTGCGACTTTTAGCTAATCGCAATTAGAGAATTACAAAATCCAATGTATGTATTTGCGAATCCTACATATTCCTTATTTGCAAATCACAAATTGAGATTCCCACATATGGAATACCTTCCCATTCATTCCTATGGGCTAGGAGGCCCATAGGAATGAATGGGAAGCCATTCTCAAATTGCGATTACCAATTAGAGAATCTCAAATTGAGAATGCAATTTCAAGGTTGCAAGGATGCCAAAAGGACACCCTGTTGCACCCCTGAAATATGCATGTGTGCACATTTTGCGCACATACATGCCCTTATGCGATTGAACAGGTGGCGGATTGTTTCGTGGATTGTTTCGCTATTACTCTGCAGATCTGTACAGCCCACGTCTCATGCATAAAGGGAATGCCACAGCAGATTAACTTGCCAACATCCGAGATTGTGGCACTGTTGAAAGATATGCCAGGTGGGAAGGTGCCGGGCATGGATGAACTGACGGTGATCATCTATAAGGTCTATCTGGATAAGCTTGCTCTTGTCCTAGTCACACTCTTAAAGGAAATGTTGAAGGAGGGCCGCATGCCTCCCATGGCTCTGCAGACCTTTACAGCTCACGTCTCATGCTTAAAGGAAATGCCACAGCAGATTAACTTGCCAACATCCGAGACTGTGGCACTGTTGAAAGATATGCCAGGTGGGAAGGTGCCGGGCATGGATGAACTGACGGTGATCATCTATAAGGTCTATCTGGATAAGTTTGCTCCTGTCCTAGTCACACTCCTAAAGGAAATGTTGAAGGAGGGCCGCATGCCTCCCATGAGGCATTGCCAGTCACCCTGTTGAAACAGGGCAAGCTGGCTGACTGCTGTACGTCCTATCGCCCATTGTCATTATTGAAAACTGACATAACAATATTCATGAAAATCTTGGCAAATCACTTGCCCACCCTGCTCACAGGCCTTGTGGGCCCGGAGCAAGCTGGGTATATACCAGTGCATATAATCTTTTGCCCCTCTCCAGAGCAATCTCTCATATTGATCCTGATTTGCAAACCGTTGCTGTATTTTTGGATGCTGAAAATGCATCCGACTCAGTCGAGTAAGGGTTTATGTTTTCTGTTTTGCGGAGTGTGGGGGTGGGAGAAGTCTTTTTGCAATTGGTTCAGGTACTATAAGATGAGCCAACAGCCCGAGGCCGTGTCAATTGGATGGTCTTGGACCCTATAGTCATCACTAGAAGCACACAGCAGGGCTGTCTCCTGTCGCCACTTCTGTATGCCTCGATGGCAGAGACTCTGATTTGCACATTACTTAAATATTATGCCCACTGGGATATATGATTTCCACATTATAACTTAATTTTGTCCACCTTTGCAGACAATATGCTGCTTTATAAATGGAACCTAGAGTGCAACATGTCCCCGGTGCTCAGACAGGTCGCGTCATTCGGTGGGGATTTAGGACTGCATCAATTGGGATAAATCTCATGTATTCCACCTTTCTGTGGCCACAAAACAAGTACATCTGCAGTATCCACTACAGTGGAAAACTAATTTGGCATGGTATCTGACATTCAGGTGCACACAGATCTGAAAGCTGTCATTCAGGACAATTATGGTAGAGCCGTACATCACCTTACCAAAGCAATTAAGTGCTGGATTCACTTATCCTTGTCACTCTGTGGCCCTATTGCCTTTATGAAGCTGGTAGTGTTACTGTGTTTTTGTTCTTGGTTGCCAACATATCGATTCTACTACCCAGCACAGTTTCTGAAACCTTGCGGACTTTGATGGTCCAATTGGCCAGGGCAAAGAAACAGCCGTTCGCTAGTTGGAAGTTGGAAGACGCTGGCTACTCGGCCCTTTTTACCCCATCTTTCACTGGAACATAATGCCGCATTTCCACTGGCATTCAGGGCCGGCTTTAGCGCTTGTGGCGCCCGGTGCAACAATAATTGTTGGCGCCCCCAAGTCCCATGACCACCTTCTCAGATTCTCTCGCTCCCACCTGCAAAAGCGCCCCTCATCTCTCCTATCATAATATATTACTAAACACAGCGTCCCCTGAGGTCCCAGCGGCCCCTCAATAGGTCAGCACCCTGTGCGGCTGCACCAGTCGCACTGCCCTAAACCGGCCCTGCTGCCATTCCTAAGGTGTTGTTTCACAGGTCGATGCAGCGCTACCATACTGTGAACCTCCTAGGTAGCATACAATAGTCTCGAAAATGATTAGCAGACCAGCAGGTTGGTCCACTACTTTACTCGCCACAGATACCACTGGAGTGGTGCATGTGGTTTCCCCTTGAACAGAAAAAAGCAATGGTGAGCAAACTGCATAAGCTAGAGCTGAAACACATAGGCGATTTTTTTGCGGATGGATTTCTTCACAGTTAGGAACAGGTGAGTTTCACTATTAAAAGACGCAAAAAAAATTAAAAGGTGCTTATCACCACCTAATGCCACTTCACAGGAGCCCAAAATATATTTGGGGGCCTTACCATATGTTTATTGCGAGACAGGACGATGCTGCGATTTTCGGGAGGTCAATGTAGAGTCATAGATAGCGACATCGACCTCTCACCGGATGCTTGTGTTGGATAGCTTTGGAAATGCTGTGTCATGTGCTGCTGCCACCGAGTCTCTGTGGGATTGTTCACCTGTTTCCTATTCCCCCAAGGTGCTTGGAGAGTTCTGCTGTTATGTCCCTTGGTTGGAAGGAGTGTTTAATCAGATGACTATACTGGGAGTGCTACCACCATTTATAGTATGAGACACCATGTACTTACAGAGCTTACCCTGTCTCTTGAAAACTGTGAAAACTGTAGAAAGGGAATTAACAAATTACTAAGCTATCTTTCTTTAAACATTTTACATGTTTTATCTTCTGTATTACCACTATACCTGTGCTATTTTCTACAAATACTGGGCATGGGTTACGTACTAGCTTGGCTTTCAACAAAAGACTATGATGGCTCTAATCCAGAGGTATATAGTGTGCTTCCTCTTCAGAGAGGATAAGGGAAACTTCGAATCATATAACAGTTCTCTCTATCTGGTTTGTTGTTTCCTAAGGCAGATCCTTTCTGGTAAAGTTTGGAGGGGTTCACAGGACACCTGTCCATTTTTAACTCTCTAAATGGTAAGTACATGCACTCACTGCCTGGGGGACAAGTGAATTCTACCAGTGATCAATATGGATTTGGCTACACAACACTCCCATTCAATTTTGGTGTAGCTCATTCCATTAACAAGGTTCTTTTATCAACCAAATCAATCATTTGCTTCTGTCTACTCTTTTGTCATATTGAACACTTAAAAATGAATTTAGTTTAGAATAAAGCACAATGGGGACGCTCTATAAGTAAAGTGACTCAGTACTCAGTGTGTGCTGCAAGCCATTTTGCTGCGATGAACTTAGTCACTTTCAAAGCACAGGGATACAACATATTTACAACAAACTGTCACATCTCTGTGCTTCCCCCTGTGCTAGACGCACGAAGTGCTACCATGAGCCAGCGCAGGCCCCCTTGCACCATGGTGCAAAGATGCCTGCGTCATGGGGAGATTGTTTATGTGCAGGAAGGGACACTTTCCTGTACATAAACAATCACCATAGGTGATTTCCTCTTTCTATGTGTGCTGCAGAATGAAGCAAACGTAGAAAGAGGAAAAAAAAGAGGAGAAATGAATACATTTCTCCTCGTTGCGCCTCCCTACACCTCCCCTGGGGAGGCGTAGCATCCAGAAGCATTTCTAGATTTACAATTTCTCATAAATCTGGAAATGTGTCTGGGTACATGGGTGTTGCATGGGAACACCCACAGCAACACCAAAGGAACACCCCTTTCACGCAGAGTGCTGTGTGCAAAGGGGCCATGTTTACAAGGACAGGAAAAGTCACGCTGGGTTGCTTTTCCTGTCCTTATAAATATGTGGTAGTAAAATGCGCCTCCAGTGCATCACAAAAAATGATGCACCGGTGGTGCAAGGGGCTTGTAAATCTGCCGCTGTATGAGCAATCAACATGACAACATGTCTCTTGTTGGTCTGTTTGTGTAACAGCTCGTCGAGGGGTCTATGTGCATCGGTGCCTTTCGGCTGGATGGTGCCTGCAAGGTTGGAGCAATGGGAGATGACTATGCTTGGAAGCGGGTTGAACCTGGAAGGGGGTTCATCCTGTGTCCTGAGCTGGAGTAGAGACTTGGAAGCCTTCGTCCACGGCACCCCACTCTCCCTCAGGCCACACCCTGCCTTGGAAGGTTCAGTGAGCACCCAATTGGAGTCTTGAACCTGTCATTAAGCTTAAGTAGGGCAATCAAAATTGACCAAAACCCTCCCAAAATTAGGATATTACATAAAAATGGAAGTAGGATTACAGAGGGATGCAGAATGCCTGGATGACGGTGCTTGTCAATGGAGCCGACACAAACCCTTAGATGCTATGGGACATAGATCAACTATGGGCTCTAGCTTTGTGGGCCTTCCCAACACTTTGAAAATTCTGCTGGGATAAATTACCAAAAAGCAAAACCAGGACTGTTAGGGCAAAACTGAGACATCTGGTCACCCTATACTGAGGCCTCTAGGCTTATTGATTCCTGCTTGTAAGGGGGACATTTGGAGATTTACGATGTTACCATCCCAGGCAGGAGAAGAGCAATGATTCCTATCGCCAAGGATGGTTTTGTTCATAACGGAGAGAGAGGCCTCCATTGCATCAGAGGCCTTTGGAGAAATTTGGGGGCACTGTTGAAACTGCACACCAGGAAGGAAACATATATGAAGAAAACATATAGGAAACCAAAGTAAAAAGTGGACTGACTACTTATACAAACATATAAACACCCACATTCAAAATTCCTTTTTTATTCAATCTAGTATTTTATATTTAAAAGAAAGGGGAAGTAGGTTATACATTCATTAATAAGATCAAAGATTCCATATCATTCTCTTGCTGGGGCAATTGTCAATTGAAACAGTTACCTATATAAAGTACAGTCATTGATCTGTACAGACATAATCTTTTCAATCAAATGTACATATTCATATTGCACATTACCATGAATGTAAAAAAGAGGGGAAGGGGGAGGTTTTAATTCATATTCATATATCTCTCATGGCTAATAATATATTCTACGCGGGTTTCGGCCTTGTGCCTTCATCAGGTAGTCATGTAATTATGAAACCTTATACAAGGATCATAAAGTCTTCGTACTGAGATTGCTAGCTGATGATGTCAGCTAAGAGCAGTAACTTGAGGGCAGGATCACGAATGAAAGCCTCCGTCTCCATCAATCAAGTGCGGCATTTAACCATGGCATAGGATTGCCGTGCGGTCAACACTCGCGAATGTGGAAGGAAACATCAAGCTTCGGCGTGATACCTGAGGAAATGGGGAGCTGTTGTCCTTGTGATTGAAGTATGTCCCATTACACTTTGGCTGTGGGAGCTGATTGACTGCTCTTTTAATCAATGTATTTTTGTTTCTTCTCAGCCTCCTCATCAGACTGCCTCTGGGGGGCGGCCAGTCAATCCCTCCCTGGGAGATCAGCAGCAGAGTGGGGCCTGTTTTCTCTAAGTGCTTTAGGCAACATGAATATTCTGTGTTCTCATGGCCTGTTTATTGATACAGGACGTAATGTGGACACCTGATGACACAGCTACAGTAGCCCTGAATTCCTGGAAGAAAGTAAAAATGTTTTGAGCCTACAGTGCTGTTTGGAGTCCTTTCTGTTCTGGAAAAGGAGGCAGGGGGTTGCTGTTTGTCTTTACTATTGGAGGCGAACTAGTGGGGCTTAGGTAATTGGTACTATTATTATTTCCTGTTTTTATTTGCTGTGGGGGTCTATTTTACTGTGCATTTTGGCTCTGTGATTGCGTAAAGGCACTATGTCACTATGTCCCTACATTTTCATCCCTCCCTGCTGGGGTTGTGGCCCCAGTCCCTGTTCCACTCAGTTCCCTGTTTGTTAATGCTGCTGCTTTGTACTTCCCCAATTGCTACATAACTGCTGCCGTTGTGCAGCGACCATTGACCTCCCTCTGGCTGAGCATATGGCAAGTTCTGATTAACTTGTGCTTGGTAATGAGGGGGGCATTTGTGGGGTTTGTGGTGGCTGGCCCTAGTTCACTGACCTCTGCTGCTTCTGCTGATCATTGTATGCCTTTATCCAGTACCTCTCTGCCAGGTGAACCCGCCTATGGCAATAATAGCCCTCTCAAGGTTCTGGTTGCGACCAGCCTTTCTGGCCTCCACTACCACATCATGGTTGAGCTCCTAGACTAAAAACCAAAGGAAATGATGGACGGAGTGTTGAACATTGCAAGCACTCACCCCCAGTCAACTGATCTGGGTTTAATCCATCACCGTTCTTTAGCCCACTCTGCCACCCCAGTTCAGACATGGCCATATGCAAATCAGTCTGACCCTGTGCCTCATGGGAACAGTCCAGCCTGAACTGCCATGCCATGTCTTTCCTGGACCGGAAACAAGCTTCCTAGGACCGGTTTCTGGCATTTCAGCCGTCTTCAGCCAGGCTTGCTTGAATCCAGTGGCAAAGTGAGCAAGGGACTCACGTCTGAGCATTCCCTGCCAACTTATGGTGAACAAAGCAAAAACCAAAGGAAATGATGGACGGAGTGTTGAACATTGCAAGCACTCACCCCCAGTCAACTGATCTGGGTTTAATCCATCACCGTTCTTTAGCCCACTCTGCCACCCCAGTTCAGACATGGCCATATGCAAATCAGTCTGACCCTGTGCCTCATGGGAACAGTCCAGCCTGAACTGCCAAGCCATGTCTTCCCTGGACCGGAAACAAGCTTCCTAGGACCGGTTTCTGGCATTTCAGCCGTCTTCAGCCAGGCTTGCTTGAATCCAGTGGCAAAGTGAGCAAGGGACTCACGTCTGAGCATACCCTGCCAACTTATGGCAAACAAAGCAAAAACCAAAGGAAATGATGGACGGAGTGTTGAACATTGCAAGCACTCACCCCCAGTCAACTGATCTGGGTTTAATCCATCACCGTTCTTTAGCCCACTCTGCCACCCCAGTTCAGACATGGCCATGCAAATCAGTCTGACCCTGTGCCTCATGGGAACAGTCCAGCCTGAACTGCCAAGCCATGTCTTCCCTGGACCGGAAACAAGCTTCCTAGGACCGGTTTCTAGCATTTCAGCCGTCTTCATCCAGGCTTGCTTGCATCCAGTGGCAAAGTGAGCAAGGGACTCACGTCTGAGCATACCCTGCCAACTTATGGCGAACAAAGCAAAAACCAAAGGAAATGATGGACGGAGTGTTGAACATTGCAAGCACTCACCCCCAGTCAACTGATCTGGGTTTAATCCATTACCGTTCTTTAGCCCACTCTGCCACCCCAGTTCAGACATGGCCATTTGCAAATCAGTCTGACCCTGTGCCTCATGGGAACAGTCCAGCCTGAACTGCCAAGCCATGTCTTCCCTGGACCGGAAACAAGCTTCCTAGGACCGGTTTCTGGCATTTCAGCCGTCTTCAGCCAGGCTTGCTTGAATCCAGTGGCAAAGTGAGCAAGGGACTCACGTCTGAGCATACCCTGCCAACTTATGGCGAACAAAGCAAAAACCAAAGGAAATGATGGACGGAGTGTTGAACATTGCAAGCACTCACCCCCAGTCAACTGATCTGGGTTTAATCCATCACCGTTCTTTAGCCCACTCTGCCACCCCAGTTCAGACATGGCCATATGCAAATCAGTCTGACCCTGTGCCTCATGGGAACAGTCCAGCCTGAACTGCCAAGCCATGTCTTCCCTGGACCGGAAACAAGCTTCCTAGGACCGGTTTCTGGCATTTCAGCCGTCTTCAGCCAGGCTTGCTTGAATCCAGTGGCAAAGTGAGCAAGGGACTCACGTCTGAGCATACCCTGCCAACTTATGGCGAACAAAGCAAAAACCAAAGGAAATGATGGACGGAGTGTTGAACATTGCAAGCACTCACCCCCAGTCAACTGATCTGGGTTTAATCCATCACCGTTCTTTAGCCCACTCTGCCACCCCAGTTCAGACATGGCCATATGCAAATCAGTCTGACCCTGTGCCTCATGGGAACAGTCCAGCCTGAACTGCCAAGCCATGTCTTCCCTGGACCGGAAACAAGCTTCCTAGGACCGGTTTCTGGCATTTCAGCCGTCTTCAGCCAGGCTTGCCTGAATCCAGTGGCAAAGTGAGCAAGGGACTCACGTCTGAGAATGCCCTGCCAACTTATGGCGAACAAAGCAAAAACCAAAGGAAATGATGGACAGAGTGTTGAACATTGCAAGCACTCACCCCCAGTCAACTGATCTGGGTTTAATCCATCACCGTTCTTTAGCCCACTCTGCCACCCCAGTTCAGACATGGCCATATGCAAATCAGTCTGACCCTGTGCCTCATGGGAACAGTCCAGCCTGAACTGCCAAGCCATGCCTTCCCTGGACCGGAAACAAGCTTCCTAGGACCGGTTTCTGGCATTTCAGCCGTCTTCAGCCAGGCTTGCTTGAATCCAGTGGCAAAGTGAGCAAGGGACTCACGTCTGAGCATACCCTGCCAACTTATGGCGAACAAAGCAAAAACCAAAGGAAATGATGGACGGAGTGTTGAACAGTGCAAGCACTCACCCCCAGTCAACTGATCTGGGTTTAATCCATCACCGTTCTTTAGCCCACTCTGCCACCCCAGTGCAGACATGGCCATATGCAAATCAGTCTGACCCTGTGCCTCGTGGAAACAGTCCAGCCTGAACTGCCAAGCAATGTCTTCCCTGGACCGGAAACAAGCTTCCTAAGGAACGGTGATGGTTTAAACCCAGATCAGTTGACTGGGGGTGAGTGCTTGCAATGTTCAACACTCTATCCATCAATTCCTTTGGTTTTTGCTGAGCTCCTAGACTGCCTGTGTGGTACCCTCTAAAGTTTTGTGGTGGAGCCCCCACAGTAACTTGTGCCATCTGCATGGTGGCAGCTATTGCTGCCCCCTCAAGGGTAGTCTTTTTCAACTTGTTTAGAACAAGTGTTGCTGTGTCTCTTCAGGCCTGCTCCTGCTTCTCTCTATCCTTCTATTGCTTTTTCTTATGCTAATGGAGTATATGAGATTGTATCTCCCGCCAAGGTTTGGTATCTAAACCAACTATGCTGTCCAGCCCGCTATATATCTAGGGGGGTGAGCCTTTCTTAAGAATATTATAGAAAAATGTGAATTGTGAGGCCCGTATTGTTCTACGGCTGTCCAGTTTCTTGTCTCCATCTTTCTCTCATTCTACTTAGGAAATCATTTATGCTTTCTAGTGACTTCATGGTCTCTGCCACTAGCCCTCCTTCATCTGGAGGGTCACGGGAATATTTCTCTCAGGGTGGTCCAGATCCAGTGCCTGTACATATTAAATGAGACCCGTCATGCTGGGAATGCAAGCTCGGGCGAACTCCGTGTTCATCTGCTCCCCATTTAGGCTGCTTTGCAGACTCCTAATGTCTTCTATAGCTATCCTGATACCTGCTGTGTTTTTTGCAAAGCATGTAACTCACTTCCCTGCCCCATCCAGCAGCGGTGTCAACTTGGTTTTCATCTCATTTTATCCATCTGGGCCCAGGACATGTATACAATTCCCACCGCACCCTTCTTTAATCACGGGCACAATCTCATGCTAGGTGACTCTATGAGGTTTTCTTCAAGATAGGGTTCCCATCACGCGAGGCATCTTTGCATGTAAAGGAAGTCCCACTTAGGTTTTCCTCTTTCATGCCTGATGCAGTCCTCCGTTACTGCCATGTCGTGTGGCTCAAACATTTCTTCACATGTCCAAGACCTATCATATTGGTCTGTCTCCTCAGTCCAATCTGCTAATAGGTTACAAATGGGTATACAAATGCCTTACCTTCCCTTTTAGTTATTAACTCCCTCTGGGTTTGTCTATCTTTGTCATGCACCCAGGAGGAGCAAAGTATATCCTCATCGCTGCTTTCCACGTGTGCACGCACTGATGTCATTTTGTTCTGCCTGAGTTGCAGGTGGGTAAGTACCAGACTACTTTGCTCTTTTATCTCTTGGTCGGCCCCTCTTCTATGTCTACCAAACAAGTATTTCTAAGCCCTGCTAGTAGCCTATCTTTGACCTCCAACTCTTGCCAGCACTGCTCCAGGTACCTGGCTTTTCTTTCCTCGAGAGGAGAGAGCGGTGTTCTATATTTTGTTTCTAACTCCCAGTTGTGCACTCTTTCTCTCTCTCTCTGGCCTCCATTCAGGCCTCTCTTCTTTGCACCATCTGGCTTGACCCTTTTGCTCAGAGCTACGCACTGCTTTAGTTAGCCTGGCTTCACCCTCAAACTCACTTTCCTCGTCGGCTACCTGGACAATCTCTATAGCCCCACACTCATCATTGGTTACCAGGAGACTGGAGCCCCCTTCAGCTCCTGAGATCACTGATTCGCTATTGAGTACCACTACACATTTACCTGACACACATTTGCGCTCACCTGACCCAGAAGGAATATGTATTTTACCAGCCTTTAAGGTATCAGGAGTCGAGTGTGGTTGGCTGGGAGTCAAGCTTTTGTGAACCTTCCTTAGAAACGTGGGCTGCACTAATAGCATCTGCACTTGTTTGCTTTTAGATTTCTCCGGCTTAGACATGACTGACCTTCTTTCGGTGGAGGGCTTGTTGGCTTCTACTGTTATTGAGTTTGAATATCCTAATGCAGGGGAAGCTGATGTGAGTACATCCATCCCTTCATATGGTTCAGGGAGAGGCCGATGGCTCACATGCTGTCGGCATCGTGGAACTGTCAGGTTGAACGTCTTCAAAAATAGCCCACAGCTCTAACATTGCCTGCCTTTTGTCTCTCTTCTGTTCTGTATATCTGTTTTTATTATGTATTTATAGGTCCTCAATTTTATTTGTTTCAAATGTTCCCTCCATAGGCCAGGGGAATGGGTGTGCCTTCGTGTAAAAATTCCACTTTTGGCAATACTTAAGTCTTTTTATCTATTTGGGGAACCTAGTCTCCATATACTTTAGTGGGTAATCCATGACAATTTTAATAATTTGGATAATACAACTTAAATGACATTATCCTAGTTTTGTTTGTCAAACTGTAAGGGGAATCCGTATGTGGTGCACTCTTACAATTTACGTATTATGAGCTCAGCACTAACACTTTTTATATCAAACAGTTCAAAAGAACATTGCAATAAAACAAGATAAGGCTGCATATGTAGTATTGTAAAAGAGGGTGAATATGCAAACCTGCACAAATTCAGAATTTTGTACAATACAGTTTTCAAAGGCCATTGATATAATATCCTCACATGCAAGAATACATTTGACTAATGGTTGACAGAAAAAAATTACTTTGTCAAAAAAAAGTGGTACGTTCATCACATATTCTCTAGTAAGAGAAGACTAGCATGGGACATGTTCCTAAGTCAGCCGGACAGCCTGCCACTTTCTGCCCCTAGACAAAGGGGTAATCATAGACAGTGTTTAAAAATAACTCTGGAATCCCTGGCCCCTCTTGGCCGCACATGAGTTACGGTCCAGTTTCCTTGATGCAAGTTGTGAGAAGTTGTCCTAGTAAATGCTGTCCACTAGATATAGGGGGCACCTTGCACCAGTCCAAACAACCCCTTATTGATGATAGCTTAAAGACAACCTTTATTGAAAGCTATCCTAGTGGTAGCTAGAGAGAGCAGCCTTCAGGCTAAGTCTTGAAGTAATGTAAAGCAGCTTGTTTTACCAATCTATAATCTCTTGAGTGGCTAAATGAAAGGAGACCACACCAGGTAAATATATAAAATATATGTATTTATTACTAAACACACCCCTCTAGTCCTTTATGAGGTGAGAGGCAAAAGCACATAAGTTACCCTTCAAATAGACAGTAAAGTAGCACAAAATATACGTTCGGCCCTAGGGGCGAGCGAAACCATATACTAAAATAGTGGTATAAGAACCACGACTTAACTAGACACAAGACCTAGAGCCTGTAGAATCGCTGGGACCCCAAGGAACCACCCAAGGTAGTGACACAGGGGACCCACAGGGGCCATGTGCAGTGTGAGAACACAGCCGCAAGCTCCCATTAGCTTCTATGGGGAAAGTCGGTTAGATTTTTAAAGATAAAGGACACTTAGAAATGGACTAGGACCAAACCCTTTTGGACTTAGACAGTTCTAGGGTCAACACCCATGGCAGCACTGTAGGACTTGAGTTACCTCACCCAGGCAAGCCAGGTGCATAGGTGTCAAATGGTGTCGGGTTGCATCGTCGTTTTCAATGGAAGCTGGTGAAGAAGTGCTGCTGCCGGAAAGATGCGAAGTGTCCGAAGAGATCCAAGCCTGGATCAAAGATGTGAAGAACCTGAAAACAGAGGGGACAGTGCCTGGGTCACTTGCCAGTGACCAGGGGCACGATAGACGAATTCCCACCGATGTCGGGTGTTTCAGGGGAAGAAGGTGAAGCTTGACTCTTCAGCCACGAAGACCAGGAGGCGTCGAGGACAACCAGGAGATGGATTCGGCTGTCCCACAAAGGGTCTCGAGTGCTGCAGCATCGGTGCCCGGATTGGACACAACAAGCCTTGGCAACAGCAACCCACGCAGAAAGGAGAAAGATGCTTCGGTGTGGACCAGCAAGGTTCGAGGGACACCACCAGCAAGGAGGAGTGAGGGCCACATCTGGAGTAACCAGGGAAGCCCAAAGAAAGTCATAGTTACCTTCACAGGGACCCACCAGTTGTCAGACCAGGGATCGCGAAGGGACCTTGAGAGGAATCACAAAATGGCAGCCCACGGGTCACTCGGAGTGGGTAGGCTGACAATCTTCAATGGTTTCTCTGCTCGGGGTCTGGGCTATAAGTAGCCCAATGCATAGCCTCAGGAGACGTAGAGAATCTGATGCACTTGCAAATGTACACGGTGTCCAGGGGTTCCGGTTCCACGGTACCCACGAGGGCTACAGGTCTCAGCTTTGCTGGGGACTCTGTTCGGCCTCTGGGAAGTCTGGAAGTCCACCACTGGTGTTGCAAAGTCTTCGGCATCCTGCGGGAGCTTCGGCGATGCAGACCGGACAGATGCATCTTTGGTGCCTACCAAGCAGGGGAGTAACTCCTTTACTCCAAGGGAGATTCTTCAGTCATCTGGCGTTGAACAGATCATCGAAGTTCCAGGATTCAGTTTCAGAGTTTCGTCCAGGGATATCTACAATCCTGTTGCCAGGGGTTCCTATCCTATACCCAAGGAAGGGGTTGGACTAACTCAGGGGACCCACCTATGGGAGGGTTTGGAAAGAGGGGTGGCTACACCCATTTCCTTCGTCCAGTTTCATGCCAGAGCAGGGGCTTGTAGTCCCTGAACTGGTTTGAGCTGGACTATGCACAGGGACACACCAAATGTGCCCCCAGGGCAGGACTTCAAAGCACTTTCAGAGTGCACCCACCCAGCCCTAATACACTAAAGCCTGTCTGGGAGGTGGTGACACCTCCCTGTGACAGGAAACCTATTGTCCAGGTCTCCCCTGCTGGAGTTTCGGTCAGCAGCAGGAGGCAAGACTCCTGTCTGTGGCTGCAGCATCCATTTTGTTATGCCAGGGCTATTTTAAGTTGGTACCGGGTATACCGGTGCTGTCATGTCTCTCCCTCTAGAAGGGTGGGATCATACTCCCACACCAGTTACTGGTGTGGGAGTATGATTCCAAGGTGTTTGACACCAAACACAACATGTTTCCGTGCAGCCAGTCCAAAGTAAGCATTTACCGTTGGGTTATAATGCACTTAAGAGTATATGGTCAGGCTGCATCACAGACAACCCCGGAGAAGAGATTCCGAAGGCTGTAGAGGCGCTCTGCTCATGCATGGGCACCCTCTCACACAAAACCAAGCACCCTGCCTTTAGGATTGATAAGGACTACCCAGGGGTGGCATAATACATGCTTCAGCCCCAGGTAAGCCTCTGGGGTACCTATGCCCTGGGTACATAGTATACCATATACTAGGGACTTATAAGGACACCCCAGAATCCAATGTGTGGTGTAGCTAAGATACTAGGAATCAATTTAGAGAGGAAGCAGCTAAGCTGGGGGCCCCAGCCAGACTAAAGTTAAAAAACAGTGTCACAGCAGCAAAAAAGTGAGGGTAACCATAAGAAGCAGATCCTACTCTCCTACACAAGTTTTCACTAGACAAATTCTGCCATGGGTCAAGCTAACTGTACCTCCCACACTTCGGCCAGATAATACGGGTGTTGAGAAACCACTTTAGCACTGAGAAACTGTTGAACTAAAAACTTGAGACTGAGGTGTCAACTCCGCCCAATCAGAATATCTATTTCACAAAAATCAGCGTACTGCAAGTTATCAAGGGCTATACGTATTATTACACTGTATTCACCTCAGCTATCGAACAAAGGTGACTTTTGCGGGAACGCCTCTGAGGCCGCCTCACAACTAATACAGTTATGACATATAAAATACGAAATATGCCAGACCCTGTCAGTGGTAGGGCTCTCCTGTTATCTTTTATGCTTCTCCCTAGTTTACCATACGCTTTTGCTTTAGACTATGTTTTAGGTTTGGATATAGTCTCCTACTCTATGTGATGGCTGCTTCAGGGCAGACCTCTGGCCTGTGATTTCAGCAGAACTTCCAATCAATTGTGGTGTCTGCCCTCCTTTCTTGTTGCGCAACATGAATCCGTCTGAGCAGGATCACCTTCCTTCGACTGAAATCAGGTACGAGGTGCCGATCCTCCTATCTGGCGCACCAAAATGATGCTTGAATCAGATTTTTTTTTAAAACAGAAGACAAGAGGCCTTTGGGAAAACATGAACAGTTTGTTTAACTAAACAGTTCAGCCGGGAGAATAGTTACAGGCACTAACGTCTGAGGACTGTCTCAATTTACGTCAAGTTTATGCTCTCTTTATATACAATATTACAACAAGCAATAAAAGGTTTAAAGCATCCCATATATGGTGATAAATGTTGGTTGCTGCACTTAGAGTCCTAAATTAATTTTCAATTGTTACTTCAGGTGGGTCTTGACCTGCGTGGACACAGTGTGGCCAATGGTGAATGTGTCCAGATATCTGACATGGGGAGCATGTGATCATTACGTGTGCTAGGCCCTGATTGACTGTGTGTTTCTAACTCATGTGGCATCTGACTTTATGGTGTTTTAGGAGCATGTGTACCCCCTTTGGGCATGTGTTCTTTACTGGGGCATTTATTGTAATGTTGCTTTGCCAGTCTGTGGAATTGATCAAGAATTTCCTGCCCAAGTGTTTGTCTGCCAGCTATTCACCGTCCCACCTATGACCCATCAATCAGTAGTCCCGGACCTAGGTCTAAGGGCCTGCCTGACTACATAATTGTGTTTCAAGTTACATATAGAGTACAGAACGGGCAATTCCATTAATAAGGATAGTTCATTTTTATCGTTATATGTATCAATATCAATATTAACACGATCACACAGAAATTATGTGTCAGGTGATTGAAGTGCCCTTCACCCTTACTCATTAAAAATGTCTCTCTTGGATTCAGCAATGTATACCATATTCAAACTATGGTGTAGATGTACCAAGATTTTGTGCTGGCACTAAGTTTCACAAATATTAGAAGGTTATTACTTTTGTGTTGGATATTTGCCATTCTCTGCACAAATAGTGCTTAGCGCCACATTGCATCAAGTGAGTTTAACATTGGCAGATCAGTGCAAGCAGCCATTGTTTCTGACACAAAACAAGATCTACTTAGACAGAATGGGCTTTGGGTCAAACAATAATGCCTCCTTTAAGCAGGTACACGCTTGGAGAGATGTTTTCATTTCTTCAAACATTCCATATACTGCATGTGTGCTGCACTGTACAAAAAACATTTCATTTGTGTTATTTTTCTATGCATAGGATTTTCTACAGTAAGTAGAAATCCTGTGATAGACATCATATACACACCTTAGCACCAGAAAAACAGGTATGAGGTCTGTTTATAGCTGGTCAGAGTCACTGTTCTCCCCCTGCGCAGCTCCACATTAAGGCTCTGCCCTTAGCGCCAGCATGAGCTCTTTGCCAGGTAGATGTTCGAGGCCCTCCTCTACCTGCAGGCTCTCCCCTGCGCAGCTGCACTGTTAAGGCTCTGCCCTTAGTGCCAGCTTGAGTTCCTTCCAGGTTTTTCTTCTTTTGGCTCTTTTTATTTCTTTCTATTTTTCCTTTTCTCCTATTTTAGTCTGTGTTCCATTTGCCTATGTTGCCTCTTGTTTTCTGTTTTGATTTCTTTCCTCTTCTTTTGCCTCTTTTTATTTCTTCCCATTTTGCCTTTTTGCCTATTTTGCCTCTTTTCCATTTTCTTACTCCCTGCTTTTCACTTCTCTCCCTCCCTGCTCCCTCTTCCCCCACTCCCCACCGATGCTGCCCCCGCGGCCCATTGCCCTAGCATGTCACTCCCGCTCCCACCACCTGTCTTCCAGCTGATTGCCCTTCCCAACCCCTACTTAATGGTGGCCGCTGCGCGGCAAGAAGAGTAAGACCTCTGATCTCCTGGTCAGAGTCACAGCTCTCCCCCACGCAGCTCCACCATTAATGCTCTGCCCCTAGTGCCAGCTTGAGCTCTTGCCAGGCAGGTGTTCGAGGCCCTCCTCCACCTGCAGGCTCCTGCCTGAGCCTCATCCCTGGTGGTCTAGTGGAAGAGCACACTGCTCTTCTGCTATTCCACTCTGTTCTGTGTCTTTTGTCTCTCTGCCTTTTTTTCTTCTTTTGCCTTACTTTATTTCTTTCTATTTTGCCTTTTCGCCTCTGTTCCATTTGCCTATTTTGCCTCGTTGCCTCTTTTTATTTCTTTTCTTTTCGACATTTTGCCTTTTTGCCTATTTTCCTTTTTTTACCGCTCCCCTTGCACTTTTTTCCCTCCCCACTTCCTCTTCCCGCGCTCCCTACCTCCGCTGCCCCAGCGACTCCTCCCCCAGAGTGTCGCTCCTGCTCCCGCCACCCACCTCACAGCTGATTGCCCTCCCCCTGACCCCTACTTAATGGAGGCCGCTGGCGTGCGGAAGACACGTGTAGGCACGCCAAATGCAAGCCTGTCTGCGCCAGTCCACAACCCGACCGTGGCCAGCGCCAGGGACCCAGGCCCCACGACCCCATCACCACTATGACTCCAGCACTCTCCACACTCTCAACCCCGGGCGCTACAACAACTGCCAACTCTCAATGCAAAGCAACACCCAAGGCCCTATCTCCTGCCAACACTGCCACCGCATTCTCACCCACCTCTGGACCCTGACACGTACCCCCAACCCACCGTATGCCACCGCTAACAATCCAATGAGCTGCATCCTCCTCAACATACGATCCCTGCACAGATACCCCGTAGAAATCTGGGATCTCCTCAACACTCACAAAGACCAATGCCAGCTCCGAACCCGACATCGCAAATGATATCCCCGACGGATACAAGGTCCTGAGAAAAGACCGCCCCAACCACCCAGGAGGACGCCTCACCATTGTCCACAAAAGCTCCCTCCGATTGACAACCACCAACTCGGACAATGGCTCACCCTCCATGGAACACATCCACTTCCAGATCCAGCCCAACCCCAGAATGACGCTCCGCGGAATAATCGTCTAATTGCCTAATGGACCCCACACCCCCTTCACCAACGTCATCGCTGACCACATCGCACCCCATGCCCTCTCCTCTACAGACTACATACTACTCAGAGACCTGAAATTCCACCTGCACAACCACATCGACCCCAACACCACTGCTCTCCTGGAGAACCACACCAACATATGACTGAATCAACATGTCTCCACCCCCACTCAGGCAGCAGGACACACACTCGACCCCATCTTCGCCGAAGGAAACAACATTCAATTCAGCCACACTACATAACTGCTCTGGACCAACCACCACTGCATCCATTTCTTCTTTACGAAACCCACTGTACACAAGCACAAGCACTGCCTCCTGTGCAGAAGCTGGAACAAAGTTTCTGAACAACACCTAACCTCTGCCGTCACCTGTACTCCACCCCCAATTATGACAGACATCAACACAGCAACAAGAAACCTCCACCAGTTGATTGCCAACTGCGCCAACACTCACGCCCCCCCTTACCCCCTCCAGAACACCACAAGACAAAACAATAAGAAGGCCAACTGGTGCACCACAGATCTCTGAGAATCCAAGTGCTCCTGCCGATGACTGGAGAAGATGTGGAGAAACAAGCAACATCCTAGAAGCATGCTCCACCTGCAAAAGACACACCACTAACCCATCAAATCAACAAAGAAAATCTTCATCTAAGACAGAATCCACTCCAACGTCCACAACTCAAAAGAACTCTTCGCTGTCATACAGGACTTTGCCGAACCCAACAGTGAAACAACTGACTTCCCTCCCTCCCAAGACCTCTGCAACAAACTCATCTCCTTCTTTCACCTCAACATCAAGACGCTCTATAAAAACTTTGATGACCAAGACCACTGCACAGCCCCAAGCCCCAGCCACAATGATGCCACTCAACAGACCCTTCTCACCTGGACCCCTCTCACCATAGAAGACACCTTAAAGACTCTGAAGAACCTCCATTCCAGGGCAGCTTCTGACCCATGCCCGCTGCACATCTTCCTCAGGGCCACCAGTGCCAGCGCACCTGAACTATGCCAAACTATCAACTGCTCCCTTGAGACACCCACATTAACCGACAACTGGAAGCACGCCAAAGTCAACCGCATCCTAAAGAAGCCCTCTGCAGACCCAACGGACCTCAAGAACTTCAGACCCATCTCACTGCTTCCTTTTGCTGCCAAAGTCATCGATCAGGCCGTCAACACCCAGCTAGCACACTTCATAGAAACTAACAACATCCCAGCCACCCCTCAATATGGATTCTGTACCAACCACTTCACCGAGACCGCCCCCCTAGCTGCCACCGACGACATCTGTGCCCTCCTCGACCAATGCCATACAGCAGCACTCATCCACCTCGATCTATCAGCAGCCTTAAACACCGTCTCGCACAACGCCAGCATCCAAGGAAGGCCTTAGTCTAGATATGATCTTTCCTCTCAGGAAGAACTCAGAGAATAAGACTCTTGCCCTTCCATTCAGAACCGACAGAGAACAGATGCGGATTACCCCAAACCCCTACCAACCAGAGTCAGAAACAAAAGGTTCAACATTGTCTCATACGTCAATGACACCCAGCTCATCCTCTCTGTCACCATGGAACCCAACATCACCAGGCGCAACTTCCAAGAAGGGATGAAAGCCGTTGTGACCTGGATGAGAAACAGCTGTCCGAAGCTCAACTCAGAGAAAACTGAAGTCCTTTTTCTCAGCTCTACCCCCTCTGCATGGGATGACAACTGGTGCCCCCCGCCCTAGGACACTCACCCACCCCAAGACCATGCATGCAACCTCATCATCATACTTGACTCATCACTCACCATAAATTGCGAGATGAACGCAATATCCTCTGAATGCTTCAACACCCTGGGCATACTTCGCAAGACGTTCAAGTGGATCCCCTCTGACTCCAGGGAAGCCATCTTTCACGCACTCATCAGCAGCAGATTGGACTATGGTAATGCCCTCTATGCTGGAATCAACAAAAAACTCCTCCGCAAACTCCAGACCATCCAGAACACCACAGCCAGACTTATCCTTGATATCCCTCTGCAGAACCACATCACCCAACACCTTTGTGAACTCCACTGGCTCCCCATCAAAAAGAGAATAACCTTCAAGCTGCTCACACATGCCTAAAAAGCCCTCCACAACACAGTACCACAATTCCTCAATGACCATATATCCTTCCACGCCCCCAAGAGAAACCTCTGCTGAGCCGACCTTTCCCTAGCCACCGTCCCACATTTTCACAGGACCAGAACAGCTGGTAGATCCTTCTCCTACCTCACAACCAAGACCTGGAACAAACTCCCCCTTCACCTTCACCTCCGACGAATATATTCCAGAAGATATTTGGCACACTTAAACACCCATCCTCTCTGGTCAGGGCTGCTAGGAGTGTCAGTTCCAACATATTCCAAATGCAAAACACGTCCAAATCCTTTCAGTGACATGAAATCAGCCCACCAGCCAGTCCATAAGTAACAGATTTAAATTTCTGGCACAGCAAACAGCATAACGCATTTCCACTTCCAACAAGTCTTAATCATATGCTCATACATGAGTGGTCCCTTGCTAGGTTTTTAAAACATAATGCATCAACACAGAGAAAGAACAACAAGCATGGTGAAGTACCTTCAATTTCACAAACAAACTTTTAATATAGGGTATTTTGAGAGATTTCAAATGAAGACAGTGAATATTTGAACAACTTGATGCACTGTTCAATCAGTTCACAGTTATTCTATTTTGCATCTACATTCTTTTAGTCACTGTTCTTAAGTTTGTCATTAAAGGGGACCACATTGCCCATAATGGACTGTTTTTATCTGTGTAAAACGTGTCCTTATAAAGTTCCTGGATATTTTCAAAATGTTACCTTCAGTGCATGCAGTAAAATCAATACTTCCTTTGTGCCTTTAACGGATTCAGTTCCATGTATGGCAGGTTTGTATATCATTATTGCAATTTCCGAGGTTGCACCACTCCATTGTTGTAACCTGAGTCACTTCAATTCCTTTGTGCTGTGCCTCTTTTAGTTATTTCAGATCTGGCGCGCAAGGGAAAGAAAAGGTTCCTCCGCAAACTCTGGCTATTCAAACAGATTAATGTCATTCCAGGCGTGCTTTGCATTTGGAATACTCCTCCCTTCAGAGGAGGGAGGACTCGCAGTGTCAGATATTGAGCTCTATTATTTCTCTGTACAATTGCAATGGGAAGCCTTGAGGCACAATAAGCATTGGAGTCATGGCACCAGGGGGCAACAACTTTCCCCCTCATGAACCACACTGGCATCCTTACTCCACACACCATGAACCCAACCCTGAGCAGGAACTGAGGGACCTGTGGTGGTCCTCCCTTCATTTTCCATTAACACAGGAGCTACAGTACACTAACATGAAACTTTCCTATCCTAAGGACCTACCCTGTCGGTGTTGCTTCACCTCCTGAGCACGGGGGACTAGACCGGACTTCACGACGGAGCTCATGGGCATGACAGACACTTGGGGCTGGTTTTCGAATGGTCAATTACGTGACTCCCAGAATCTAGTGTCCAGGATTTATATTCTCCCACATCAGTTCCTTGTATATGGCATGATGGTAGCTGCTAATAGATGGACATAAAGTGCACCGGCATTAGAACCCTCAACATTCTTGCCTTTGCAGTATTTGTAACACCTGGTGTCACCTGGTGTCCCCTGGTGCCACCACTCCAATGCATATTGTGTCATATGCTTCCCATTTCAATTGTGTAGCAAGATAATAAAGCTCAATATCTGGCACTGTGAGTCCCCCCTCATCCGAAGGGAGGTGTAATTTGCCCAGGACTATGCACCAGCGCTCTTTACCCCAGACAAGCTGAGTTAGCAGGCTGTCTACTTAAGTGAAGAGGGACCCGGGGAGGTGAACTGGTAAAGTTATAAAGTAGCAGAGGAGCCAGGGAAGGAATATCATCTTCCATAAGGTGATAAGGGGAGGGTGAGCCAGAACTTTATGGAGTGACATAGGGAGGCAAGAGACACCCTAATGTTACCCTCAGTCAAATCTGTCTGAATGTGGTAAAACCTGTATCTTGAGGTACTAGAAAATAATCGGTTCCCAGAGGAGGGTTATACCTATTTCACGAGAGGGGTCAAACGATTAGGGCAAATAATGTGAAGGCATTTGATTTGCCTCAGTTAACCATCAGGCAAGAGTGGCCCTAAAATTCTGCTAGCACAGCGATTGCTTCCTCTACATCATTGAGCTTACATAAAAAGAGCGTGGAGTCCCCTACTTGTAACCCATAATACTAGTGGCCACTGAGGAGTGTAAGAGAGAGTGGCTCTATTGCCAAGGCAAATAGTAGTGGTGAGAGGTGATACCCTTGGTGAGTACCACTCTTAATTGCGTATGGTGATGAGATAAAGGAGCCAGTCTTTACCTGGGCAAGTGGGTTTGTATTAAGAAGGTGTGTCAAGCTGAGGAATCCGCTACCCAATCTCATACTGGTCATAGTGGCATACAGGTAAACCGAGTTATGGGACTCAAATGCTTTCTCGATGTCAACCGCTATGGCAAGGGCTTTTGGGTATTCACTCAGTGTAGAGTGCATGACCTGTATTTATTGGTTGATATCATTCGTAGTACACCAGGTAGGGATCAATGCTGATTGATCCTAATTAATAGACCTAGTATGTGGGGGAGCACTCTGAACACTAGAACTTTTCTCAGCATTTTATAATAGACATTTAGGATGGACAGGGGTCTGCAGGCAGTGACCATCTCCCCAGGCTTACCCTTCTTAAGAAGGAGGACTAACAGAGTCTCATGAAGTTTCGGAAGGCGGGAGTCAACGTCCATGGCTGTATTAAACAGTTTGGTCAGCACAGGTGTAAGGGCATCAATGTATGTAGAGCAAAATTCTGTGCCAGGAACTTTACCTAGAACCAATGTTTTAATGTCCCCTCATACCTCTTGGACCAGAATCTTCCCTCCCAGCAAGGTTGCCACTCCAGCAGGGATTCTGTGTGTTCATAGACTGGAGGTAAGCCTTAAACCCTCAGATATAGAGCTAGGTGTAGTACTCAACGAAAACCCCATTGATTTCAGTCTGGGTATATACCGCACTTGCTTTAAATGTGTGTAGATGATGGATCTGAGAGGTTCGTCAGACAGGGCTTGCTAGCCAAGACAACAGTCATCCTGTCTTGCTGCGCTTGTAATGGGGTCTGGAGATGTAGACCCTCAGGTGTTCAATTAACACCAGGAGTCTTTGCCGTTCTGTTACTAGTTGGTCTGCAGGGGCAGGGTTACTGAAACGGGACAATTGCGGGTCTAATAGGAGATCCTCTTGCTGCATGATCTCTATGTGCAGCAAAATTCTGATCCCAAATATATTGGCTAAGCTGTGCACCCTTATGGCCAATGTGTATGCTTTCCACTCTGCAAGGGGAGAGGAGGCTGTGCCCTTGTTTTCTTTGAAATAATCATGAATCGCTTCACCTAGACCTGCCTAGAAAGTGGGGTCATCCATGGATAGGGTGTTCAGGGATTTGGTGGGCCCCAGGTGTAAGTCACTAGTAAAGGTTTGTGATCAGAATGAGTTTTGCAAAGTGTTCAGACAATGTAGACTGGCTTTGTAAAGAGGTAGAGAATAGGAATGTGTCAAGATGGGCAGGTATGTCATGTAAATCATAATAATGGGAACAGGAAGTGCCCTGGGGTGTCAGGTCTCTCAGGAAAGAAAGCAAGGCTTTTCAGGAATGGCATTCACAATGCTAAGAATTGACCCACCTCCAGGTACCACTTGGTTCCCGTTTGAAACTAACACAGGACCCCTGAGATGCCAGGTGAAGGGAAGGAGGAAGGTAAAGAACAGCTGGGAAGGAGGTCCGAGATGACAAATGTGAAAAAAATTTGCATAGTATATGTATGTCTCAAATTCAACAATCATATAAAATGTATGCAGTATTATACTACTGGTACCTTCAATGAATGTCTTGAAAATCTATATTTTCAAAGCGAATAGGCTTTCCTGAAATAATATGCTTATTTGCTTTTCAGGGAAACTTAGAGAGATAAAAGCCTTGATAAATAGAAGCCTTTCCACAGTGTTTCTCTCATAAAACAAATTACAAATAGCTTGCACCTTCTGGCTATGATTATGTCTTGTGGTTGTCTTCTCACAATTGAGTAAGCTTTCTTCAACGTTATCAAATACTTATGCCTTGTAGTAAGGACTCCCTTAATACGTACATACATTGTTAAGTTAGCATAACCACGTTAGATGTTAGAAAGCCATCTTGCTGCATTTGCACACGACACTGCGTCTACATGTTATTGTTTAAACAAACTGCTGACTCGCGCTTTGCCTCACACAAAAGCAATCTGTTGTTACCATCCCGAGCTCTGCGCAGCGACCTTGGTCTGTACATGGTGTAACAAACAGTCTGGGTTGTTAGACAATGCATGTTTTCCACTCTAGGTTGATCGACCCACTATTTGGCCATAACACACGGGCAGCTGCGAATACCTGAAAGTTGGTGCTTTTAATATTGCAGACATCATGTTTAATATTCAGACCGAAGACGAGCCTTCTTGCGAGAAGACTCCTGATGCTCCTGTGATGTGATTTCACTAAGCTGATCTTTGAGGTATGGGGTCCCCCATTCAAGCCTAAGAGACCTTCTATTAGCATAATAATAATATTAGCTTCTTAGTAAAGGGAAGGTGGTAGTATCCACTGTCATTTATAACATGATCACTCCTTTTATATTCTATGGTATTGTAACGATGCTGATGTTTTTGATTATAATCATTTGTCTGCTTGTATTAGCCAAAGTACTGCATCTTAGGACACGTGGTCTATAAAAATAAACTCTTTTAATTTCACCGTGTCTCATTTGATTCTTGTTGTGGACTGATGTGAGAATAATATACAAACAGGTATTTCCGATTCCCACCATTCCTGAGAGTACACTGAGTAGCTTGTTCTGGGTTGTCTTTTCATTGGGATCGCCGAGCCAAATCTCGGATAACGAATGGGACACTTATGCTAGCCGGATACTGGGTTCTGGGTTCTGAGGTGAGTTTCTGGTACACCACAATTCACTGAGGTCCTGGGGTTCTACGCATAGTTCTGTGTATAAGCAGAATCCCTGCAACATGGCGCACCTAACGTTTGGTCTATGAGTTGAAACGCCTTAGTAGTGCTGATATTAGTCCACAACACCCTCATTCTTGTTTCCGGATAACAAGTCTGACGGATTTAAACCTACCTATTTCTGTTGATATAGGTTTCTTCAAGCTTGATCATTAAAAAGGTTATTGAACCCTTGTGCTACTGATTACTTCGAGTGTAGCTTGTCCTTATGGCGGTAGAAATAGCGGCGCATAGCCGTGCAGCTCTGCAACGTCATTTGACGCAGTATGGGGTGCCGGACACTGGTATGAACGTCATCTTTGTGGTAGGAGCCGATGCGGCTCATCCCTATGAGTTGTTCTACTCTTGGGTGACGCTTCCGGCAGTGAGTGAGGATGATAACTCCTTTCATTCTTACACTGCCACTGCCGTGCCAGCGAACTATACACCGTATAGGACACAGGAAATACCAATATCTGCTTGGCAGCATCTTATTTGGTTTAATGGCGCCCTTCCCCATGCGGTTATACCGCCGAGAATGGGCCCCTTATCAATTGCAGGGGCCACTTGGCCGGTACTAGCCGGATTTACGCCTCATCCCCGTTACCTCACGGTGACGGTGGCTGAATTGCGTGTACTACACACTGCCCTTATTAAAGTATATAGGGCTTTAGTGCAGTACGTGTCACGCAATGTGCAGGCGGGGGCACCTGCTGTTGCTGGACAGCCTACTGACCACCACGCGGTGGTCATTAGTCCTGTTATGGTTAATTCTGTTATGGACAAGCGCCCCCAAACTAGGGATGATTTCCCTTTTTGGCTTGCTGAAAAGTTTGACCAAATAGAAGCGGTATACCCGAATACATCTCCTGTGGAAAAACACAGGATCCTTACCATTAGTTTGCCTAAAGACTTGGTCCCCGACATTGATGATTGTGTAAACTGGGGCAAGGTCTTTGCAGCGACGTACTCGCAGTGCTTTGGCACTCCGTCTATGTCGGTACTGCCCTCCGTTATTAAGCGTGTTCAAGATAATCATGGTGCGGAGTCTGCGATAGAATTAGGCTTGTGGCTCCTCGGACAGTTTGATCTGGTGGCTACCATGATAATGTGTAACCTTAAGGGTGATGCTATGCAGTTCCAAGTTCGTAATGAACTGAAGAAAGTTGCTGATGAGGATAAGCCGCGGGAGTTTGCGAAAATAATCTCGTCAGCGTACAGAGATTTGGGTCGTACCTCTTTAGGAGTTAAACCTGTGATCAAAACTCCCGAAATTAAGCAGCAGGGTAAGGCGGAAGCCTCTGGTAAGGATGACCGTCCAAACTTTCCGAAACAGAATTGGCGGTCAAAACAACAGGGAAAGCAGCAGCAGAAGCAGGGCTCTCGGCCTGCCTCTCCCGTTCTGTCAGGTAGTGAACGCACTTATGATCTGCGTGATCGTGCTACTATTAAGTCTCCTGATAGATTTCAGGTTTCTGAACAACGTTCTCCTCGTTCTTCACAGGAAACATCGGCTTCACAGTCCGGTGGCGGAGGCGGTGGCAAAGGTCGGGGTGCTCCACAAACACGTGACCAGCCCCGACAGACTGAGGGTAAAGGCAAGCAGGACGAATTTGCACGACAAAGACCCCCGTTTCAGAAGAAGAAAGTGGCTGCTTTGACGGCAAGGTATGCCTCAGATAGTGCGGACACAGCTTCGGAACCGGACATGGGCGCTGACGCTACTGGACAGCGCAGCGGAAATTACCATAGTCCGTCAAGCTCTGCGTCCATTTCTGGCGGCGACAGCAACTGATATTTTGGTTACTGTTGAAACAGCTGACACCAGAGTGGCTCCCCCTGATAGACTTTACGAAATAGTCTTACTGATTGAGGGTGACATACAACGTACAATAAAAGGGATTTTTTGGGATAATCTGACTACCACCTATGATATCCTCCTAGCAGAGGCTGATTGGCCCCCAGCTTTCATTTTAGAAGCTCCTAGAGGGGAGGAGGTAATCCTCCCGTCCTTTGCGCGCACAGTGCCTAAGGACCAGGCTGAAGTGTACGCTGAGGAGTGGGCACTGGCGCTTGCACCGGCGGTGTATCGTACTCAGGTGGGATGGGACCGGTTGTCCCCCTGCCATGAGATTCCATTGCGGTCTATGCCCCAGCCTCAACCCCAATATCATATGCGTCGTGAAGCTAGACCGCACGTCGCGGCAATCCTTGAACAATTGGAATATCAGGGTGTTATTGAAACTTGTGTGTCCCCTATGAATAACCCTTTATTTACTGTGACGAAGCCCGACGGGTCGTACCGTTTAGTTTTGGATTACCGGCACTTAAACTCACATTGCCGGACCTACGCGGTACAGAATACTCACAGCTCGGCTCTTGTCGACAGTCTCGTGCGTAAGAGATTTAAAACGACACTTGACATCTCCAATGGCTTTTTTAGCCATAATCTGTCCACACTGAGTAGCCAGTGGACGGCGTTTACTTCGGGCGGCAAACAAAAACAGTTCACAAGATTAGCCATGGGCTATAAAAACAGCCCTGGCGTCTTTTCCGCTCGCGTGGTCTCTCTCTTAGAGAGAATAGACCCCGACGCATACTTCTATGTTGACGATATCTACCTCACGGATGATGAGCTGATGCCACATCTGTCTCGAGTCGACAATATTATAGTCAGTTTTGTGGACTATGGCTACAAGTTTAATTTTGCGAAGTCTCACATCGCGGAATATACAGTGTTGTTTTTGGGCTACGAGCTCAACAATGAGGGTAAGGGATTGGCTCCTCACTTTCTGGAGAAGTGCGCGTGCTTGCGTGCTCCTACAACACTGAAAAAATTACAATCTCTGCCGGGCTTTCTGAATTTCGGACGTACGTATATTCCTGATTATGCCCAGCGTATCAAGCCGCTTTACGCCTTGGCACAACCTTCTTTTTCGAAGACTAGCTGGCAGCTAGAACATTCTGCTATTCTACAGTCTTTACAGGCTGATCTTCTTGCTTCACAATACTTATTGACACGTGATAACCGCACTAACCTGGTAATAAGAATAGTACCGGGCGCGGTGGGTTTCACGTATTTGACGTTCAATGAGGGCGATACAGTCCCCATTGCGTATAAATCACACTTGTACACCTCTGCTGAATTACGTTTTTCCACTGTCGAGAAAGTTCTGACGGCAGTACAGATGGCGATCCTTAAAGAACGAGCACTGTCGCATGGAAAACAGATTCTGGTTGTAACCCCATATCCTGCCCTAGAGGCAGTGACTAAAGCAAGTGTACCAAATTCTAAAGCTTTGCATCCACGGTGGATACAATGGGCCACAACTCTGACATCACCAGATGTCACTTATATCTTTGACGCCTCTTTACAGACTCAGGAGTACTTGCAGTATGAATTCGTTCACCCGGCTCCTCTGTCTTTGCACCCGCTCGAAGAATACCATTGTGTCATATACACTGACGGCTCGGCGCAGCCGGCGATTGGATCAAAGCATGCCTATTCTGCGTCTTGCGCAATTGTCGTGGGTACATTCGTAAATGGTGAATTCCAATCTGATGCAGTGCATACGCAGTCATTGGGTGATTGTACCGTGCAATTGGCGGAGCTCCGGGCTCTGGTGCTTGCACTGGAGTTTGCTGATCCCCGAGTTACTACTCTTATAATAAGTGACTCCTTTTATTGTGTCCAGTCCTACAATGACAACTTACACTTCTGGTCTCAAAACGATTATCGAGATACCAAAGGTAGCACAATTAAGCATAAACTGCTTTGGGTTCGGGTGGCAGACTTTAAAGAACGTCTCCCTCTCGTGAATGTTATTCACACACTTGGTCATCAACGACTTGGTGTCCATGCTGTCGGTAACAGCTTGGCTGACGAGGCAGCAAAAACCACAGTGACTACATACTTAGTGGCAGCAGTTACAAGATCCAAAAGTAAGATTGATGATGACATCTTGGCAGCTATTGCTGCTACAGAGAAGGGAAGTGATTACCCGAAGGGTTTTCCTTCTCGTTATTTTTATCACTTAAGTCCTGATAACGTCCCGTTAGTGAGGATTAACGACGTTGGTGACAGAATTATTCCCAACGCGGACTGCAGACCAGCTCTGATACTAGCAGCGCACGAGGGGTTGGTGTCAGCCCACGCCGGCGTGTCCTCTACTATATCTCTGTTACAACAACGTTACTGGTGGTTTGGTTTATATAAACAAGCGCGCGCTTATGTTCTTGATTGTGACATTTGCCAACGGGGAACAACCTTTACAACGCAACTTTTACAATGTACTACACTTACAACGCAATTTTTACAACGCAACATCCACTACAACGCATTCCATTACATCGCATGACACTACAACGCATTTTTAAAAAACTACCTTTACAACGCATTCCATTACATCGCATACTACCTTTACAACGCATACCATTACAACGCATAATATTACACTACACTATCCAACACTTACCCTACTGTTGCACCCCCTGGAGTTAGAATAGTAATTTTTACCCCTATACTATCCAACACTTACCCTACTGTTGCACCCCCTGGAGTTAGAATAGTAATTTTTACCCCTATACTATCCAACACTTACCCTACTGTTGCACCCCCTGGAGTTAGAATAGTAATTTTTACCCCTATACTATCCAACACTTACCCTACTGTTGCACCCCCTGGAGTTAGAATAGTAATTTTTACCCCTATACTATCCAACACTTTCCCTACTGTTGCACCCCCTGGAGTTAGAATAGCAATTTTTACCCCTATACTATCCACTACTTACCTTAAATGCAATGTAATATTATGCGTTGTAATGGTATACGTTGTAAAGGTAGTATGCGATGTAATGGAATGCGTTGTAAAGGTAGTTTTTAAAATTGCGTTGTAGTGTCATGCGATGTAATGGAATGCGTTGTAGTGGATGTTGCGTTGTATAAATTGTGTTGTAAGTGCATGCGTTGTAAAAGTATGCGTTGTAACGTCATACGTCCTTTGCCAACAGATTAAACCTTCCACTGTTGCGCGCCCACCACAAACACAGTTGTACATATCCAATAAACCATTTGGTTGTGTTTATCTAGATCACTGCGGTCCTTTTTCTTCTGATACTGCGTACAAGTATATCTTGGTTGCAGTGGATTCGTGTACACGTTTTCTCTGGGTATGGCCACAAAGGAGTGCTGACTCGCGGACTGTCATCAGGGATTTGCGTGTCTTTGTGGGAACTTTTGCGTGTGGTACCTTCCATTCTGATCAGGGCCCTGCGTTCGCCTCTAAGGCTTACAAGGAGGCTATGAGAAATTTGGGGGTCCAAGTCAAATTTTCGTCCCCCTACCGACCTGAGGGTGATAGTGTGGTGGAGCGAATGAACCGTGACTTAAAGCAATCTTTGACAGCACGTGTTTTAGGCACAGGCCGGAACTGGCTAGCCCATTTGAATAACGTCCAACGTGCACTTAATAATCTCCCTAGAAGGTCTCTGGGTGGGCGGACCCCGTACATGATGCTCTTCGGAATCAGAATGTTTGTCCCAGACCTTGATGGTCTAGACATGGCGGCGTCGACCGCACCCTTTGACGTAGATGATCACTGTGCTGTTTTGCAGACCCTACAAGAAGCCAGAGACACTCTTTCGAAGGAACACTTGCCCTCCACGTCTGAAGCTGAGGTTCAGATTCCGGTAGTCGGCTGGCTACCCCGAGTTGGAGACCTGGTCCGTGAGAAGGTGGAGAACAAGAAGGAGTTCGGCCCTTCTTATCGTGCACCAGTTCCAGTGCTTGGAGTGCGGGGTACAAGAACAGTCATTTTACCTCCACTTCCTGGTCGCAAAGAAAACAGGTACATCTCTATTGACAATGTCAAACTTCAGCGAGTGGCCGATACTTCTTAGTCTAACTCCAGCAGTTTCCTGCCAGACAATGCGAAGAAATTCAGTGTTGGTTCCCGCTTCTACCACCTTGTCTGATGTTGCCATCGAGATGCAGTCAGTTACTGATCCCTTGTTAATACCGCCGGCTGGTGGTCTGCCCGAAGAGACTGAGTATGCTTATCCTACAAATGGTCACTCGCCTGTTTTACAATCTACGGCGGTTGACCAGTCACGTTTCTCCTTTGACACTAACTCATTGCCTCATACTTCCCCTTCGAACATTGCTATTTTTGCTAGCTGGTTCAAAAGACATTTTTTGATTCCCCCGTGGACATATATCTGGCTGATGCTTATAAGTATTTTTTTGTTTATGTCCATTGGATTTGTAATAGTATTTTTCCGTCTGGTGAATGGACACTATCTTAAAGAGAGATCTACAATTAGACTTATCAATGGAACTTTGGCCCCCTACTCATCGTCCCACATCATGAGAAGGGACCAGACTTTTGTGAATATTACTGCCTGGCCCGTTTTGGATGGAATTGCGTGGGATGCTGTTAAATTCCAAATTCATGGTCCTACAGAGGTCCTCAATGTACCTAATGTATTTCGTGTTTCTATGGGTGATGTGGTTAAGCAGAACATTCGTTCTGAAGATTGGGATGTTCATGCCATTGAAGCACTGTTTTCTGATTTGAAATATTATGCCGCTTTTGAAGCAGAAGATTTATATGAGAATGCGGCTAACTATGCAGAACAGTATTGTTTTCAGCATTATGGCAATCACTTCCTGCATAAAGCGAACACTTTTCGTAATTTTGTAAATTTTACACAATGGGAACACTGTCCCACCCCCTCTTTCGGCAGTTCACCTACATTAGATGATAAGTATACTTATTTTACTGATTTCAGTGTTTCCGACCCGGCATCCTTTTATTTTAAAGTTATGCCTGAGTCTGACTCGAAGGTTAGACTGACACACACCAAATTGCTCTATTCTAAGTCCTTTATGGATGAGTTGTCAATCAAAGGTTACGATTTGTGGAAGGCTACTATTGATCTTAAATCGGTTTGGGGTTCCAAACCGTGGCAGGTTCAGGGAACTGAAGCTTTACATCGTGCCTGTCTTGTACCGAATCATATGTTGTTTTTGAATTCAACCATCTTCCAGACCACCTGTTTCGGATTGGCCACTTCTAAAAAACTAAATTCCCCTTCTGTTCCAGATCTGGGTGCTTACCCAAATTGGGATAACCACACAGATCTGTCCCTTCCTGCTTTGCAGTCATTGGTTTCTAATACATCTTTCAATATTTCGAAATTTAGTAGTGAAGGATGGTTAATTTGGCAAAGCAGTTCCGATACCTGTCAACGTCGTTTTCTAGGTCTGAAACCGGGGTATACGCAGCATCGCGTAGACCCTCGGTTTGAGTCATCTCATACAGTAACTACCTACTCTGTAGGGAAATTATGTCAGTCCTGGCTGCGACATTCCACCTTGGCATCTGTCAAAGTTCATTTATCAAGATTACATGACAAAATAGATTTGAATGATTTTGTTAAAGGTCCTGTGGGTGGCAGATCCAAAAGGTGGGCGTATGCTATTTACAACGAAGTATGGAAATTGTCGCAAATTGAGGCGGCTTCCAGATTGAGGGCTATTGATCAAGCGAATATGGAAAAGGTATTAGCAGTTATAGATAACAGCATTAACACTCTTTCTTCCAGAATTTATACATTAGTGTTAGAGTCGGGGGTCTCTGGTTGGCGCAAGGTTGCCCTTGTGTCAAGCAGGAACCCTCTCCTCCACGTCAGGGCGCAGGATAACCCCTCGCGAATGACCCTTGCTCACCCTCTAGGTGCGTGGCGTGAGCAGCCAAGGCGATCCCTCAGGCGTTGTTGGTTGAGCACTTACAATCATACACACAGTAAATACATCAATCCCCCCAGAAACGGACACCAGACTTGGATATATAGAAAAATACGCTTCTTTATGTAAAAATAAGGATATATATCTCAGCAGAATTATCACAAGACCAATAACGTTTTCGCTATGCCACCAGGTTGTAAAGCAGGCAAATGTTCGTAGCTTCAAATGGATACTTGGTAGTCTCTTGCAAATGTTACTCGTGGTTCCAGTACTCACAGAGATCGGCTCCTGCGAACGGGGAAATAAGGCGATGCGGGCCCCGAGCCCGATACTGGAACTTCTTTCGTGATGTGGAGAGTCGGCACAGGACGGTGCGACTCTCAGCTTGGGAAGTGTTCTTGGGTCCTCAATCAGCAGGTGTGGGCAAGTAGGCAGGCGCGGCCAGCGACCCTTTAGCACGGCGGTGCTGGAGGGTCTCCACAGCGGGGGCGGCGCGGCCTGAGAGGTCCGGGGATAGCGAAGCGGGGTCGCAGGGCACGGTCAGTGCAGCTGGATGACCCGGCGTAGATCACAGTCGTCGGACGGTTTCCGGCGGGAGGGGTGATAGCGCGGTCAGCGCGCTCCAGTAGCAGGCGGTGACAGGGATGCAGGCGGCCTGGCCTGGGGACAGAGAGCGGCTCTGGACGGAGCGGGGCTCTCACGGGTTTGAGGCAGGCAAGCTTCTGAGTGTCACGGCCCTAGGAGGGGCGATGAGGGGCGCAGTCTCTTTCCAGCGGGATGCACACACGGCTCGAATTGGAGGACGAGCAAAAGCACAGAGAACCCACTGGTCCTGGGGTTCAGTTCAGGGGGCAAGCTCAGATCAAGCCCTTGGAGAATGTTCAAGCACAAAGTAGCAAAGTCTTTTCAGTAAGTCTCTTCCTCTCCTTTCTCAGCAAGGCAAGCAGCAGGCCAGCTCCCCCAGCGTCTTCTTCTCCTTCTAGTCGGGCAGAGGTTCTTTGTGGTAAACAGGATTCTGCTTTCTTAGGAGCCAGGCTCCTACTTTTATACCATGATTCTTTTGTTCTTTAGCGCCAGGGGGCCTAGGCCTGGCTCAGTCCAGTTCTGGAGCACTTTGTTATGGGGACTCTGCTCTTTCCTTTCAGCAGCAGGGCAGAGACATCAGCCGCCCCACAGGGGGCGGCGCCGGCTTTGTGGTGGCAGAGCACAGGGCTATTCAAGAGTCAAGGTGTACTCCTCCCACCCATCCAGGTGTCACCTCTCTACCCACCACCTGGCAGCCAACCTGTCTCTGGGGATCCCCCCACCCTGCTCCTTACTGTTGCCAGGCAGAACACACACACACAGCAGAGGCGGACTGAGATGGTCAGGTCAGTAAATACTAACTTTCTAAAAGTAGCATTTACAAACCCAGGATACTAAAATAAACTTGACTACAAGAAGTATTTTATTATCCTGAGTTCAGGCATACTAAACTTGACACTTCTACCATGCTCCCTGAGTCCACTGGGGTCACAGCGTGTAGTGACTCCAGCAGCCCATTCTGGCCTATGGAGAGCAGGTAGCCTTCAATAGTGAAGAACGAAAATGGCTGTAATTCACTACTAAGACATGCCACACACATCAGGGCATGTCCTACCTTATGCCTACAATGCACCCTGCCCGTGGGCCTACCAGAGGGGTGGCTAATATGTAGGTAAGGGAAGGTTTAGGGACTGGCAAGTGGGGGCACTTGCGCAGTCAGCGCGACGGTCCCAGACCGCGCACAGGATCTGCGGTGGCAGACCCTAGGCACATTTTACACGGCCGCTTTCTGTGGGTGGCGCAACCAGCGCTGCAAGCCCACCAGCAGCATTGGCATTCACAAGCCCTGGCACCCCTGGTGCACTTTACTGGGGACTGACAGTGAATCCAACAAACCAATCATGAACATCAATTACAGGTACACTTTACTTAGGGAGCACTTGCACTGCGGCACGGATTAGCCGTGGCGCAGTGCCCTGAGCGGACAACACCAGCAAAACAATCGAGGCACACCATCAAAAAGTGGAAGGGAAACTCACGCCAAGGTGCCAGGTCTAACACGTGTCCCCTCCAGCTGAAATGTGGGGAGAACTACCCTTGCCCAGGGGGTTCCTCGTCACTAAGGCGGAAATACCTGGACAGACCGTCAGCGTTGGCGTGATCTGTACCAGGACGGTGTTCCACCGTAAAGTCCATACCCTGTAGGGAGATGGACCACCTCAACAGCTTCGGGTTCTCACCCCTCATTTGCATCAACCATCTGAGGGGCCTGTGGTCCGTCTGAACCCGGAAGTGAGACCCAAACAAGTAGGGTCTTAGCTTCTTCAGCGCCCAGACCACAGCAAATGCTTCTCGCTCAATTGCACTCCACCTACTTTCCCGTGGAAGTAACCTCCTACTGATGAAGGCTACGGGTTGGTCCCAGCCCTCCTCAGTCATCTGTGAGAGAACAGCCCCTACACCATGCTCTGAAGCGTCTGTCTGCACAAGGAATTCCCTGGAGAAGTCAGGGGCCAAGAGCACGGGCGCCGTGCACATGGCAGTCTTCAGGGTGTCGAAAGCTTTCTGACAGGTGTCAGTCCAAATCACGTTCCTGGGCTGCTTCTTGGAAGTCAGCTCTGTCAAGGGGGCAACGATCGTTTCATAGCCCTTGACAAACCTCCTGTAGTACCCAGTGAGCCCCAGGAAGGCCCTCACTGCGGTCTGCGTCTTGGGGGGTTCCCAAGCCAGGATGGTCTCGATTTTGGGTTGCAAGGGTGCCACCTTGCCACTCCCCACTTGGTGTCCCAAGTACACCACGGAACCCTGCCCAATCTGGCACTTGCTTGCCTTGATCGTGAGGCCTGCTCGGCGCAGAGCCATCAACACTTCCCAGAGGTGGCGCAGGTGTTCGGGCCAGGTGGCACTGAACACTGCGATGTCATCCAGGTAGGCGGCACTGAACGCATCCAGCCCAACCAGTACCTGGTTGACCAACCTCTGAAAGGTGGCAGGGGCATTCTTCATCCCAAATGGCATGACTCGGAACTGGAAGTGCCCATCTGGTGTAGAGAATGCTGACCTCTCTTTGGCCCCTTCGGTCAAGGCGATCTGCCAGTACCCAGACGTTAAATCAAACGTGCTGAGGAACCGGGCAGCCCCCAGCCGATCAATGAGCTCATCAGCTCTGGGGATGGGGTGCGCGTCAGTCTTCGTTACTGAATTGAGTCCTCTGTAGTCCACACAGAACCGGAGTTCAGGTGTGGCTCCCGGCGCAGCAGCTTTGGGGACCAAGACCACGGGGCTGGACCAAGGACTGCTGGAGGACTCAACCACCCCTAGCGCAAGCATTTTGGAGACCTCCTCCTTAATGCAAGCTCTGACCCTGTCAGTTACCCTGTAAGCCTTGTGCTTTACAGGTAAGCTGTCTCCTGTGTCCACATCATGGACGCACCAATCTGTGACACCAGGAACCAGGGAGAATCGGTCGGAAAACTGTCCCAGCAAGTGGCGGCAATCTTCCTGTTGTTCGGGCGTCAGGGTGGGTGAGAGGGTAACTCCATCCACTGACCCATCTTTCTCAGAGGCCACTAAGAGGTCAGGAAGAGGCTCGGTCTCCTCTTCCATTCCATCATCAGTGGCCAGCAGCATGCCTACTTCGGTCCTCTCTAAGTGGAGCTTAAGGCGGTTAACATGTAGGACCCTCAAAGGGTTCCTGGGAGTCTGCATGTCCACCAAGTAGGTGATAGGACTTTTGCGCTCCACAACCTCAAATGGACCTGTCCACTTATCCTGAAGTGCACAAGGCTCCACTGGGGCCAAGACCCACACCTTTTGTCCAGGTTGAAGCTCTACCAGAGTGGCATTCCGGTCGTACCACCGCTTCATCTCCTCCTGGCTGGCTTCCAGATTTGCCTCAGCAAGTTGCCTGAAACGCCGAGTCTGGTTTCGGAAGGCCAGCATGTAACTATATACATTCTGGGGAGGTTTCCTGGGAGATTGCTCCCAGCCTTCCTTTACCAAACTCAGAGGTCCTCTTACCGGGTGACCATACAGAAGCTCAAAGGGGCTGAACCCTAGAGACTTCTGCGGCACCTCTCGGTAAGCGAAGAGCAGGCATGGCAAGAGGACGTCCCACTTACGCCTCATTGGACCGTCCAGGCCCATGATCATACCTTTGAGTGTTCGGTTGAATCTCTCAACCAACCCATTTCCTTGGGGGTGGTAAGGAGTGGTGAACTTGTAAGTTACCCCACACTCCTTCCACAGGGATTTCATATATGTGGATATGAAGTTGGTCCCCCTGTCGCTCACCACCTCTAGAGGGAATCCCACTCGGGAGAAAATTCCCATCAGTGCCCGTCCCACCACGGGGGCCGTCACTGTCCTCAGAGGGATGGCTTCAGGGTACCGGGTGGCATGGTCCACCAAGACCAGGATGAACCTGTTGCCCAGGGCTGTCTTGGGGTCCAGAGGCCCCACAATATCAATACCCACTCGTTGGAATGGCGTACCGACCACAGGGAAAGGTTGCAGAGGAGCCTTGTGCTTCCCTCCGCTCTTACCACTTGCCTGGCAAGTCTGACAGGTTCTGCAGTAGGAATCTGAATTCTTGTGCATTTGGGGCCAGTAAAAGTGGGTGACAAGCCTGTCATAGGTCTTGTCCATCCCCAAATGTCCTGCTAAAGGCACATCGTGAGCCAGCCCCAGTAGGAAGGTTCTGAACTTCTGGGGTACCACCAGCACACGGGCTGACCCAGGTTCAGCAGCCTTAGGCTCGGAATACAGGAGGTCACTCTCCCAGTATACGTAGTGTGTTTTGGCCTGAACACCGTTGGCCTGGTCTGCAGCCTGCTGCCGCATACCTACGAGAGAAGGGCATTCTTTCTGCTCCCTGCAGAATTCCTCCCTGGAGGGACCTCCTTCTTGCTGCCAATGGGTCAGCTCAGGCAGATCTCCCAGTTCGGCAATCTGTTCCCCGGTAGGCTCCAGAGCATCCCCCTCAGGGTCTACTTCCTCCTGGGCCGTGGGAACTTCGGGGGCCGGTTTCCCGCGCCTCCTGCGCCTTCTCCCTAAGGCCGGTTCCTGGACCTCTCCCTCAGGCTCCAGGACCCTCTCAACACCCCTACTGGCTGCCATGGACCGGGTGGTCACGCACGCCCAGTCGGGTAGACCCACCATCCTCAGATGCGTGGTCTTCTCCACCTTTTCCCAAGGGGAACTCTCCAGGTCGTTCCCTAGCAGACAGTCTACAGGCATGTCAGTTCTCACAGCGACTTGTAGAGTACCAGAGACCTCCCCCCACTCAAAGGGAACTTGAGCCATTGGACAACGACTCTCTACGTTGTCAGCATTGACAACCCTACAGTAGGCATTGGGTACAATTTGCTCTTGAGACACCAGGTGTTGCCTCACCGAGGTCACGCTGGCTCCTGTATCTCTAAGAGCCTCAACCTTCTTTCCATTGATGGTCACCACTTGCCCATATTTCTTAGTGTTCGAGGGCAGGTAGGTTACAGGGACCATCTCACTGTCTCCTAGCGAGACTAGGGTCATCTGCCCGGGACCCCCACCCTCCTGGACTGCTACCTCCTCCCCAAAGTTAACACTAGCTACTTGCCGGGGTGGAGCACCAGTGGGTGCGGTCTTACCAAACAGGTGACACTTAGGATCAGAGGCAATGTGACCCGGGTCACCACACCTATAACAATTGAAGGGCCCCTTTGGAACAGGTCTACCTGTCGAGGCCCCGTTCTGCTGCGGGGGTGGGGGAGGCTGAGAACCCTTCTGCTGGTTCCCTTGGGAATTACTTTGGGGGCCTTTTTGGAACCCCTTCTGTTTACCCCTGTCCCCCCCACTCTTCTGCTGGGGACCCTGCCCACCTTTGGCGGAGTCTCCCACTTGACCCTTGTGGACCCTGGTGCTGAGCCAGCGGTCCGCCTCCTCAGCAAGCTTCCTCGGGTTGGACAGCTTGCTATCAATTAGGTGCTGGCGTAGCTCAGGAAAACATTGACTGGACAAGTGCTCCCATGCAATTAAATCAAGCAGCCCTTGATAATCATTCACTTTGCTACCCTTCACCCAACCATCCAGCGCTCGGCAGAAAAAGGTCACATACTCCACATACGTACTCTCAGGGATCTTCTTGGTCTCCCTGAACCTCTGTCTATATAGCTCAGGAGTTAACCCATACCTTGTCATTAAAGCTTCCTTCATATGGGGGTATGAGGCTTGGAGATCTAAGGGCAAATCTAACAGTGTGTCACGCCCTTCAGCAAGGAACCTTCCCCACAACCCCGCTCCCCAGTCTTTCTCAGGGACCCGGTGTGAAGACATGGCCACCTCATAGGCTCTAAACCACTGCCCTATGTCATCCTTTCTAAAATACTCCTTTACTACATCTTTGGGGATGTACACCTTGGACTCTACCTGCACTGGTGGAGTGCTGCCACCAGAAGGAGCGGTGTCCAAACTTTTCGCCTTCAGCTCCAACTCCTTCAATCTTATATCATGATCCATTTGGCGTTGTTGTGCCTCCAGGGCCAACTTCTGCTTTTCCATTTCCATTTGTCCGGCCAACTTTGCCATCTCCATTGCATGCGCCCTGTCGGCTGCCCTGTCTGCCAGCTCATCTGGCGACCGGACTCTGCTGGGCTCCTCAAGGTTGTCGGGTGGAACGATGTCCCCCGCATTCCGTGGGTCTCGTGACTCCCTCCAGGCTCTTAGCGCCTTGGCGTACTGGGTTCTCCTCTTGAATCCAGCATGGGGAACTCGGAATTTTACACTGTAGCCTTTCAATTGCTCTATCTTGTAGCCTTCCAGTCTCTCCCAATCCACCTCATCTATTCCAGAAATCACGGAGAGCGCTCTTCCAGCAGAGAGTGAGCCAGGCATGGTTGCAGTAATGGCAGATGTCTCAACAAAGTTCAACAACTAAAAACCTGTGGCTGCGTTATTTGGTCTGCTCTCACTATCTGGTGATTAATAATTCACCGTATGCAAACTACAAGTGCAAATCCGTAATCCCACCGCTGCCACCAATGTTAGAGTCGGGGGTCTCTGGTTGGCGCAAGGTTGCCCTTGTGTCAAGCAGGAACCCTCTCCTCCACGTCAGGGCGCAGGATAACCCCTCGCGAATGACCCTTGCTCACCCTCTAGGTGCGTGGCGTGAGCAGCCAAGGCGATCCCTCAGGCGTTGTTGGTTGAGCACTTACAATCATACACACAGTAAATACATCAATCCCCCCAGAAACGGACACCAGACTTGGATATATAGAAAAATACGCTTCTTTATGTAAAAATAAGGATATATATCTGAGCAGAATTATCACAAGACCAATAACGTTTTCGCTATGCCACCAGGTTGTAAAGCAGGCAAATGTTCGTAGCTTCAAATGGATACTTGGTAGTCTCTTGCAAATGTTACTCGTGGTTCCAGTACTCACAGAGATCGGCTCCTGCGAACGGGGAAATAAGGCGATGCGGGCCCCGAGCCCGATACTGGAACTTCTTTCGTGATGTGGAGAGTCGGCACAGGTCGGTGCGACTCTCAGCTTGGGAAGTGTTCTTGGGTCCTCAATCAGCAGGTGTGGGCAAGTAGGCAGGCGCGGCCAGCGACCCTTTAGCACGGCGGTGCCGGAGGGTCTCCACAGCGGGGGCGGCGCGGCCTGAGAGGTCCGGGGATAGCGAAGCGGGGTCGCAGGGCACGGTCAGTGCAGCTGGATGACCCGGCGTAGATCACTGTCGTCGGACGGTTTCCGGCGGGAGGGGTGATAGCGCGGTCAGCGCGCTCCAGTAGCTGGCGGTGACAGGGATGCAGGCGGCCTGGCCCGGGGACAGAGAGCGGCTCTGGACGGAGCGGGGCTCTCACGGGTTTGAGGCAGGCAAGCTTCTGAGTGTCACGACCCTAGGAGGGGCGAAGAGGGGTGCAGTCTCTTTCCCGCGGGATGCACACACGGCTCGAATTGGAGGACGAGCAAAAGCACAGAGAACCCACTGGTCCTGGGGTTCAGTTCAGGGGACAAGCTCAGATCAAGCCCTTGGAGAATGTTCAAGCACAAAGTAGCAAAGTCTTTTCAGTAAGTCTCCTCCTCTCCTTTCTCAGCAAGGCAAGCAGCAGGCCAGCTCCCCCAGCGTCTTCTTCTCCTTCTAGTCGGGCAGAGGTTCTTTGTGGTAAACAGGATTCTGCTGTCTTAGGAGCCAGGCTCCTACTTTTATACCATGATTCTTTTGTTCTTTAGCGCCAGGGGGCCTAGGCCTGGCTCAGTCCAGTTCTGGAGCACTTTGTTATGGGGACTCTGCTCTTTCCTTTCAGCAGCAGGGCAGAGACATCAGCCGCCCCACAGGGGGCGGCGCCGGCTTTGTGGTGGCAGAGCACAGGGCTATTCAAGAGTCAAGGTGTACTCCTCCCACCCATCCAGGTGTCACCTCTCTACCCACCACCTGGCAGCCAACCTGTCTCTGGGGATCCCCCCACCCTGCTCCTTACTGTTGCCAGGCAGAACACACACACACAGCAGAGGTGGACTGAGATGGTCAGGTCAGTAAATACTAACTTTCTAAAAGTAGCATTTACAAACCCAGGATACTAAAATAAACTTGACTACAAGAAGTATTTTATTATCCTGAGTTCAGGCATACTAAACTTGACACTTCTACCATGCTCCCTGAGTCCACTGGGGTCACAGCGTGTAGTGACTCCAGCAGCCCATTCTGGCCTATGGAGAGCAGGTAGCCTTCAATAGTGAAGAACGAAAATGGCTGTAATTCACTACTAAGACATGCCACACACATCAGGGCATGTCCTACCTTATGCCTACAATGCACCCTGCCCGTGGGCCTACCAGAGGGGTGGCTAATATGTAGGTAAGGGAAGGTTTAGGGACTGGTAAGTGGGGGCACTTGCGCAGTCAGCGCGACGGTCCCAGACCGCGCACAGGATCTGCGGTGGCAGACCCTAGGCACATTTTACACGGCCGCTTTCTGTGGGTGGCGCAACCAGCGCTGCAAGCCCACCAGCAGCATTGGCATTCACAAGCCCTGGCACCCCTGGTGCACTTTACTGGGGACTGACAGTGAATCCAACAAACCAATCATGAACATCAATTACAGGTACACTTTACTTAGGGAGCACTTGCACTGCGGCACGGATTAGCCGTGGCGCAGTGCCCTGAGCGGACAACACCAGCAAAACAATCGAGGCACACCATCAAAAAGTGGAAGGGAAACTCACGCCAAGGTGCCAGGTCTAACAATTAGACAATATTGTTTCTTCAGTTGTTGATATTGTTCATGATGATATGTCTGTATTGTACCATGGTCAAAACCAGTTACGTTCTGTTATGCAGTTTGCATGGACTTTACAGATGTTAAAGGCAGGAAAGGTCCCCTGGGACTATCTGAATACGACATCGTTATTCCTTCCCTTTAACCTTACTGTAAAGCAACAGTTCATGTCCATGAAAGATGCTACGTATTCATTGTTACACATTGAAAAGTTGGAGCCGTTGCCTTTCTCTGTGGCGGAATTGAATTCTGCCGTGTGGTTAGTACATGAGTTAATCACGCTCCCTTTCACGCTTTTTAAGTTTACGTCCTGTATGAAACACTATGCTCTTGGTAGATATGAACAGCTGGGTACCGCTTTCATACATGAGGTTTGGTCCCTCCCTTTTATGTATAGATGTACAAGAGACGGTACTGAGGTTTATCTTTAAGGTGAGGAATGTACCACGACACCTGATCATTCTGTAGTATGTAGGCACATTCAGTTACACGGTGCCTGCAATGTACACGCCCCGAATTTGGCCTGCGTCCTCAAAGGTATCCCAGTGCCAGTGATTACACCATCTTTCACGCTGCTTGCAAACGGAAGTTATTTGATTTTGAATAATGAAGCTTGCTGCGGGATGTTAGAGGGGATCCCATATATAGTAACTGTATCGCAGAGAGTAGTCTGCTGCAATAATGTTCTATTTCCTCCCCCGCATGGGCGGCTGGATGTTTCCATCTGGCCTTCGATTCCGACCTTGAAAGCAGAGTTCAACAAGATGAGCAGAATAAGGGCTCTATTGTCCCAAAAGGAGGTGCCATTAACTTCCTCCCGAGAAACATTTGTCCTTCACGTAGCAAATACGCGCACTGAGGTACAGGCGCTTTTGAATACTGACCTCCCCCTGCATTTTGGAGCTTTGATCCAAACAATTTTCAATGCCTCGTCCACAACTGGCCTGGCTCATTTTTTTAAACTTGTGGGCTCAGGCCTCGTAACCTCCTTCCAAACTATTTTTGGTGTGATTCCGGCATTTTTTCATTCTATTTTCTCGAGCGTCTTTGGCGGTGTCCCGCTGATTCTGGCGCTGGTGGCAGGTGTGCTACTTTTACTTTTCATACTAAGAAATGGCTGCTCTTTTTTTGCCACACGACAACCTGTCCCGTCTGCATCTTCTTCGTGACAGGATGCTTGAATATTATGGTACGCTGCCATTGGCGACTTTGAGCCTGGCGTATGGATTATCCTTCCGGTATTCCTACTTCACCTGCGTGCAATCTGTCTTTCACTGCCTAGATTGTCCTTTTGAATGGCCTCTGGATTTGTGCTTATCCAACACGGTGTCGCCGGTGCCGGATTATGATCGACTGATGAGGCCCTTAGTGTCTCACGAGTTTGCCTGTTCTGGTGTTCGGATTATGGCCTGTGGTGCGGCGCATGGTATCCTGGGTAATTGGGACATCGCAAGGGCTGCCTATGACTTCTTGAATATGAGCTATCTGGAGGAACACGTCGGTTGCCCTCTGATCGTGCTAGAGGCTCCGCTTATTGAAGAACATGTATGTTCCTTTTCTTTGCTTAACTGGATGGCTGAAACTTTTGGTGGCTCTGCAAACGATTTCCTGTTGGAAGCCGTTGCCACGTATGCTGCATACACGTTCATGGATTGAGTGTACCGTGATCGACTGTCTTTTTCCTGCCCTGTGCTGAACATTACCGATGACTTTGGATTGCTGGCAAACACAGCGGTTTTTTCATTTTTTTTCCTTTCCTTTTTGAGGTTTTCTTTTTTTCCTTTTCTCCGGTTTTCTTTTTCCTTTCGAACTTTGTCTGAACCGATATTTGGTTTTAAATTGAATACGCCTTGTTCTGCTCTGTCGAAACTGAACTCTGCATTCTCTCATTTCTTCCCTTACTGGTTAGTGCTTCGATCAAGGGGGCATGTAGTAAGGACTCCCTTAATACGTACATACATTGTTAAGTTAGCATAACCACGTTAGATGTTAGAAAGCCATCTTGCTGCTTTTGCACACGACACTGCGTCTACATGTTATTGTTTAAACAAACTGCTGACTTGCGCTTTGCCTCACACGAAAGCAATCTGTTGTTACCATCCCGAGTTCTGCGCAGCGACCTTGGTCTGTACATGGTGTAACAAACAGTCTGGGTTGTTAGACAATGCATGTTTTCCACTCCAGGTTGATTGACCCACTATTTAGCCATAACACACGGGCAGCTGCGAATACCTGAAAGTTGGTGCTTTTAATATTGCAGACATCATGTTTAATATTCAGACCGAAGACGAGCCTTCCTGCGAGAAGACTCCTGATGCTCCTGTGATGTGATTTCACTAAGCTGATCTTTGAGGTATGGGGTCCCCCATTCAAGCCTAAGAGACCTTCTATTAGCATAATAATAATATTAGCTTCTTAGTAAAGGGAAGGTGGTAGTATCCACTGTCATTTATAACATGATCACTCCTTTTATATTCTATGGTATTGTAACGATGCTGATGTTTTTGATTATAATCATTTGTCTGCTTGTATTAGCCAAAGTACTGCATCTTAGGACACGTGGTCTATAAAAATAAACTCTTTTTATTTTCACCGTGTCTCATTTGATTCTTGTTGTGGACTGATGTGAGAATAATATACGAACAGGTATTTCCGATTCCCACCATTCCTGAGAGTACACTGAGTAGCTTGTTCTGGGTTGTCTTTTCATTGGGATCGCCGAGCCAAATCTTGGATAACGAATGGGACACTTATGCTAGCCGGATACTGGGTTCTGAGGTGAGTTTCTGGTACACCACAATTCACTGAGGTCCTGGGGTTCTACGCATAGTTCTGTGTATAAGCAGAATCCCTGCAACAGCCTTAAGTTCTTCTTACGATTGCTCTTACATCTGTGCTTGAATTCATTGTGTCTTTGAAACTCGAAACAATACTTTTCCTCAGTGCTAGATGCTTCATTAATACAGTTATAGTTTATCTTGATTGTACTTACAACAGTGCATGTTTAGTAATGTCAATGGTACTTTGATCTTAGTTTGTCTTTGCCAATGAAACTGAATTACTTAAGGAGATCACCTTAGTTAAATAATTAATCCTTGCACTTTACTGGAGATTCAGGACAAGCAAGTCTTATTTTCTCTAAAGAGTCAATTGTTGTTGCAAAGTCTTTTAAACATGTGGAACTGAAAACACTTAATAGGGTTCACTGTCTGAGCTTCTTGATAAACACGGTGAAACTTGTTTTTTTAAGAAGAGTTAATTTAAAAGGAAAAGTCTTTTAGCTTTTGAAATTGAATGCAATTAACAGCCAATGAACTTTCCTCCAGTTTTTTTTTATAACAAAGTGAGCCTTATTTTTCTATGAAGAGTTAGTTGTTCGTACAAATTCTTTTAGCTTTTAAATTTAATGCAGATAACATCGTTCACTGCCAAGAGAGACAAATGCATTCCTGCCCTACTAAAACAGAAAACCGAAACAGATATTTCTGAGATGAAATTTTGATGTTTCCAAAACAAACGCGCTTTCACAGTGCTACTTACCGCTCATCACAAAGGTGTAACAGAGGCCAAAACCTCTCAGCAGATTTATGAGTAACTAAGCTCCAGGAGGATTCTGAATACTGCGAGCTTACATACTCTCCTTCGAAGGTTCTACACATATGACAACTTCAAGTTAGAGAAAGAACACTCCTCCTCTCTGTCCAGTGATGTAGAATTTGAATAGTAAGCATTGATAACTGGGTGTAGCTACCTTGAATACAGGAGACATCCATCCAGGTGGGGGCAAAGGATCACGGTACTCAGTATTGCAAAATCAAGGTTTTCATTTCCTTGTTTATTAGCCTGTCCATGGGACTAAACATAAAACGATCATCTCATTCCTGATAATGACATGGGGATTATGAGCTCCCCAGGTGTTGACATGACCCCAATCCGCTTTCAAAGTTTGAAAGAGCTGAGCGATATTGTGAACTGGAGAGGTGGAAAATAAGAGTTTGAGATCTTTCGAGGGCGATATCTGATATACAAATAAAGTTGCCTCCCATCAAGATTGGGAATTGCAATACCTTGGTGAAATATGGTGCTTTAGTAGAGCAAAAAGTGGGCTGGTCTTTGCTTGGGCCATATGGATTTATAAAAGCGATGTTGTTATAACCTGCCCCTTACACAATGAAGCAACTTTGTGAGTCAATGATTTCCACCTGGGAGAGAAAGGGGGTTCTGGGTGATACCCATAGCAGCACCCCACTCATAAAAGAAGAGTAGGTAGTGGCTTAGCTCTTTCTTCTCCAGTGATTCTGCAACAGATGGCATTCTGCCTTTGTAATGTGGGTCTTTTAGAGGAATGCCACCTGAATGCCTTGGACCTTGAGGTATAATTGAACACTTTGATGCTTTGGTGGAGAGTTCAGGCCCTAGACATTCCAAGTGAGTACTTTGAGGGTGGAAATTACTCAAGGTCATGAGGAAGGACACAAACCCTGGGCCAGGGAGAGCCAACTATCCCAGCCCAACTATCCCTGTATAGTATGAAAGCATTGAGCATCAAGTAGTAGAGAGAACAAACAGCCCTCAGAAGGGTTAAAACAACAAGAAAGCTCACCAAGGGAACCCCCCTAGGACAGTCACATTGTAGTGCTCTGCTCAAACTGTTTGGACTCACTGCTGGTGGGGTTGATGTAGACTAACCTCACCAGGGCAGTGAGTGGGGGGAAGAGAACACTCAATAGCAGAGAACACCTCCGCTCCCATTAGGATGGCAGGTGTCAGTAAAGAAGCAGTCAATTGTCTGGGCCAGCAGTATTAATAGGAAAATAGCAGTTCTAGTAATCAATGTGCTCCCCAGTATCACCCAGGGTAGTGGGGCACGTCTAGATAATGTCATCAGCAGTGCCAGGGTTGATCTGAGGAAGGACAGTGCTGGAATCAGATCCAGGACAATGCGGTGTCCCTCTCAAATGGTGTTAGGCTCCACTAACGCCACGTCGGCAAGAGCCCAGTTTCTTCCATCACTTGCCTGGAATGGTGTGGGACATGATCGTCCATGCCTCCACAAATTTGGTTGTTTTCATCTGTGTTAGAAATGGGATTTCTGGTTGGCTAGGGCTTGCGCCAAAGCCAGGCAGAAACCACCACTCTAGTCAGGGCTGGGGAGTTACACGCCAAAGATAACCCCTGCTCACCCTCTTGGTAGCTTGGCACGAGCAGTCAGGCTTATCCCGGAGGCAATGTGTAAAGCGTTTGCGCGCGCACCCAGCAACAACACCCAAGGCCCACCACAAAAGAAACTCCACACAAGGTATTATATAAAAATAACCTTTGTATTACCAAAACACATTAGATAAAGACACACACACTTTACAATGTGCCAACAGGCACGGGCAGAATTTACAAGGGATTATATGTACAGGGAACAGGGCCACATGGACCACTGTCAGGAATTAGCACTTTGTAGAAATTAGCACTTAGAACATAGGAATAATACTGTAGTACAAAATAGCAAATGTAGTACACAACCAGTAACTACTGGTAACAGGTAAGTACCACCTACGCAACCCTAACCACCTTAGGAAAATATCGCGCAGGGAACCAGGACCTCACTAGCACCACCTGCACTAGGAGAAAACAACCACCTAAGTATCACAATACCTGTAGGGGTCTAAGCACATTACACATGATGCATCACAACACATTCAGAGGTGTAGGGAAGGAAAACACATGATGCATAAAAAACATTCAGCGGTGTAAGGAAGGAAAACACATGATGCATAAAAATACATTCAGCGGTGTAAGGAAGGAAAACACATGATGCATAAAAATACATTCAGAGGTACAGATTAGGAACCTTAGCGAGAAACTCACATAAGCCACCACCTGTGGAAGTCCCTAGGCCAACTGGCCTTGTCGGGGCCAGGACACCCTGGGCCCGATTCACAGAACTAACTTAAGACAAAATCCTAAACTTACTACCATTTTGGTATTCACAGAAGGCACTTACTCATTTTGGTATTCACAGAAGGCACTTACTCATTTCGGTATTCACAGAAGTTAGGAGTCCTAACTTCAGGACTCCTAAATGCCTTCTGTGAATACCGAAAGTCTTAAAATTAGGATTTTACTCCGTTTAGTAGTAGTATAGTTAGGACTCCTAACTTTAGGACCCCTAAATGCCTTCTATGAATACCGAAAGTCTTAAAATTAGGTTTTTTCTCAATTTAGTAGTCCTAAGTCTAAATTTAGGACTACTAAATTGAGAAAAATCCTAATTTTAAGACTTTCGGTATTCACAGAAGGCATTTAGGAGTCCTAAAGTTAGGAGTCCTAACTATACTACTACTAAACTGAGAAAAATCCTAATTTTCAGACTTTCGGTATTCACAGAAGGCATTTAGGAGTCCTAAAGTTAGGACTCCTAAACTTAGGACTACTAAATTGAGAAAAATCCTAATTTTAAGACTTTTGGTATTCACAGAAGGCATTTAGGAGTCCTAAAGTTAGGAGTCCTAACTATACTACTACTAAACTGAGAAAAATCCTAATTTTAAGACTTTCGGTATTCACAGAAGGCATTTAGGAGTCCTAAAATTAGGACTCCTAACTTCTGTGAATACCGAAATGAGTAAGTGCCTTCTGTGAATACCAAAATGAGTAAGTGCCTTCTGTGAATACCAAAATGGTAGTAAGTTTAGGATTTTATCTTAAGTTAGTTCTGTGAATCGGGCCCCCTGTGTCCAGCAAAGTCAGGGCGCGCCTGCGCAGACTGCGCAAACCAGGGCGCACAAGGCACAACCTACACGTTGCAGCTGCCCACTAAGTGCTGGGCAGCTGTGGAACTGAACTGGGGCACCACTGTGCCTTCAAAACGAATATGGCCTAGGTTGAAGCCTCTCTGGGCTCACACCCAACAATGCGCGCCTCGTTGGAGCCTGAGGGGCTCGTGAAACAATGCCCCCAACCGTTGGAGTCCCACTCGGGGGACTCGTGAGCCTTGCAGGCTCTAACCAATAATGTGCCCCTTGAGCCTCGCAGGCTCTAAACAATGATATGCCCCGTTCACGTTGGAGCCCTCTCTCGGCTCGAGAGCAAGTCAGCCAAGCACTTGGAGCCTCACGGGGCTCAGACAAAGATCGCCCTCCTCGTTGGAGTCCCGCTCGGGGGACTCGTGGCCAGCAATTCGCCCCGCGGCTGGAGCCTCTCTAGGCCCAAGAAGCACGGCCCCCTTCGCGGGAGCGTCCGCACTCTGACAACCCCAATGCTGCCCCCACTCACCGGGACTTTGGTGGCTGTGCTTGCGGGGCTCCCTTGATGGACTCTCTGCGCGTCTCCTCCGGCTGGGCTAAGTTTCCGGCCCGCGAGCCAGACAACGGACTTCCCTCGTTCCAAGCCAGGCCCCGCCCACGTCTCGGCGTGGGTTGCCTGGCTTCTTGGATGTCCCGGGCAGCGGCGGTGATTCTTACAGCGGTAACGAGGGGTAGGCTCCCTCACGATCGGAAATATACGGCGGGGTGGGCACCCGCCGTGAGATTTAAGACAAATAAGCGGGGTGGCACCCGCCAACGGCCACGGCAATGTCCCTGGCAGGGTGGGCACCTGCCAGGGGACGTCAGAATCGGCAAAGACGGGGCAAACGCCGGGTGGGCACCGGCTTTCAGAAACAAAGCGCTCCTGAGCGCTAAAGGCGAATAAAAGCGCTCCCAGGCACTTAGGGACACAAATAAAGCGCTCCCAGCGCTTTGGGGGAGAAGAACCACCAAGTCCAGCAAAGGTCTCCCCTGCACACAGCCAGGCAGGGGTGGGGGGCAAGGCTGGACCCAGAGCCAGCTCACTGGGCCTCCAGGCAGGGAGGTAGTCCAAGTGGCGGTCCTCTGGTCCAGCAGTAGCAGCCCCCCTCAGGTAGGATCCTGGAAGAGAACAGTTTCTGTGGGGACACAGCCCCATTTTTATACAGTAAAACCCTTTGTCTCAAGGTGCAGGGAAGGGGCGAACCAGTTACAACTGGTTCCTGAGCACTTTGTTTTGCTCAGCCCCTCTCCCTATTCACTGGCAGGGCTAGGGTCATCAGCCGCACCACAGGGGGCGGAGCCAGCATTGTGTGGGAAAAACCCAGCCCTATTCAGGACCCAGGTGTACTCCTCCCACCCATCTAGCTGCTGATCTCCCCATTCACCACTGGGTGACTCATCCTGACTCTGGGGATTCCCTAACCCGTCACATGACCTCAACCAGCCAATCGCCAGACAAGGTACACATTTCATACTGCACACAGAAGTGCCCACTTCTAGAAGTGGCACTTCCACACTAGGTACATGCACGCCGCACACATCATCGCGCAGCATTCAATCACACGAGTCCGCACATACCAAACTCGAGCCTGCACACCCCATGCATCAGGAACTACCAGGGACACATACATTCCCCATGCATTCCTATGGGAGGGCAGGCCTATCTCACCACATGCACTCAGAATGCGCACGCACTTTACTCTGGGACACAGGAAAAGTGCGCAGAAACCAAAAATCACTAACACAAGTCACCAGTAAAAGCTTAAAGTTTCGGGGGTGAACCTGCCAGAAGGGCCAAGTCCAACACAACCCCCTTCCAGCCAAAACGCAGGGTAGACCAATCACCACCGTGATGGTCTTCCCTGCTTTGGGCGATAAAACACGGACGCAGGCCCGCAACGGCAGGGACACTCTCCGGTTTTACGCCACTCTGAACCCACGTGGTTCCCTCTGAAAGAACTCGACGGACCAACTGGGCTACCCCACCGGTACTCCTCAGCTGTCCGCGGCCAGGACCAGGCCCTAGGCCATCTAGGCGCCACTGGTCCTTGCCTAACCACAGAGTGGGGGGTAGTAACTCCTGGCACATAGTGACCATTTTCCACTCTTCCCCTCATCAGGGCGGTTCTAAACATCCACTGATCCTCCAGCCCAGGGTCTGAACCCTCAAGCTGACCAACAGTCACGGGCGAGGCTCTCCTCCCCCTACCTCTTCTTCTAGGGTTCCGTCTTCTCTTCCTCTGAGGGGCGACCCCATAACTCAACTCACCTACCAGCTCAGGACCCCTCCCTGAGAACTGGTCTCCCAACCTAGGGTTTAACCCCTCAGGTTGCACCGGGGTCAGAGGTGGGCTCTCCCACCCTCTGCACCCCCTTCCAGAGTCCTGCTCCCCACCAACTGGGGCGGTACCTCCGGAAGAAGAACCGGTCAGGACACTGGTTACAGTCGTCCTACCCTTCAGGTCAGGCTGATCCTGAACCTGGCCTCCCAACCTCTGGTCTAGAACCTTTGGTGGAATAATTGCCTGGCACTCCAGGACTTCTGGGGACTCACACAGTATCCCCCCGAGGGTAACATATGCCTCATATGTTGCGTGACAGTCTGCCTGGCGCAGATCTCCCGCCCCCTGTCCACCTGACAGTGCGCGAAGATCCCCCAGGACAGACGTGTAGTCACCATGGTCACCTCTAGGAGACCCAGCCCTCCCGGCTGGTCCCTGACCCACTGGCTCCTCCACCGGGGAACACAGCCCCATGCCACCCCTCTCGCTGGACTTCTGTACCCCCCCCTACTGGAGCGGTACTGCCTGACACCAGAACCACTGGAGCTCTACTTACTGAGGCTCCAGGTTCTCTATACCCTAGGCGAGCCTCCTCAAATGGCCTAACAGGACAGCCTAGGCCCCCAACCTGGTGTTCCCTGAAGAAACCATCCAGGCTCTGAGACTGGGTTTCGGGCCTCTGGGGACTCGCAGTCACCCACTCACTCCTACTCCACTGAGATAGGCCGTGAGCCCCTACACCCCTCTCACTACGCTGGGACCTAGCTGGGCTACTCTGAGCCTCCACCCCCATCCAGGACGGGAAGATACCTGAGCCACTGCTGTTGGAAGTACTCTCCCATACCTCATCAGAACCTTGGGCACTTTCCCAACGGTCTGCTTCCTCTGCAAGGTCCCACGGACAAAAACAGTCACACCTCAACAGGTGTTGGCGCAACCCTGGAAAACAACAACTGAGCATCTGCTCTTTGATAACCAGATTGAACAGTCCTTCAAAATCCTGTTTCGTGTTAACCCTTATCCAATCAACCAGTGCATCATTACATTCATCCGCAAACTCCCCCCAAGTCTGGTGAGACAGTTTCTTACTACCCCTGAATTTCAACCTATACTCCTCTTCTTGGGAAACGGGTACCAGACTGGGTGAACTGGGAATGGGACGCTCTGCACTGGACTCTATTTTGCTGCCACCACTGGACTCTACCCTCCCTGGGGAGCCCAGAAAATTAAAACTGCGCGCAGGGGATAGTCTACCCTCCAGAGCTACTTTGCCCCTGGTGGAGGCCCTCTCAGCCTCCTCTATCCTCTCCAGCGCAAAGACCCTCTCAGTCTCCAGCTTTTTCTCCTCCACACCCAGCTGCGCCATCTCCTTGGCAAGCTGATGCTCCCTTTTCTCCCTCCTATCTATCCACTCCTCTGTGGACAGGGAAAGGGAGGGGGTGCTGCTCCTGACACTGGACCCAGCAAGGGACTCCCTATCTATGGGGTCCTCACTATCTACTGGCGTCCCTGTCAGGTCACTTTCTTCCTCCTCTTCAGATTCCTCAGGGCTCCCCTCAGACCCACCACCCTCTTGGCGTGCGGCCCGGGCCCTATCCTCCTCACTGCGCTCACGTTCCCATTCATCCTTCTGCCAATTGATCAAGTTTTCCCTGAGTTTTGAATGGGAGTCTGACACACTCACTGCTATGTCTCTCTCCTCACAAAACTCAACCAACTCCCCCATACTGTATCTAAACAGACCACAGAAATTAAAAGCAGGCTCCATTTTGGCGGACGTTCTCGAGAAGAGTTTAACACAGGGAACCTGGGTGTCTGAGCTAACACAGGAGTACATAATTCACAAAGGACACCTTTAGGAGAGGAAATAATGGAACTCAAAAACAATAATCCCCAAAATGTGATTATCTAATGCAGAGTTTTGTAGTGCAGCCAGTTGCTGCTGCGGTACAGCGCAAACGCAAGTCCAAATCCCACCGCTGATCACCAATGTTAGAAATGGGATTTCTGGTTGGCTAGGGCTTGCGCCAAAGCCAGGCAGAAACCACCACTCTAGTCAGGGCTGGGGAGTTACACGCCAAAGATAACCCCTGCTCACCCCCTTGGTAGCTTGGCACGAGCAGTCAGGCTTATCCCGGAGGCAATGTGTAAAGCGTTTGCACGCGCACCCAGCAACAACACCCAAGGCCCACCACAAAAGAAACTCCACACAAGGTATTATATAAAAATAACCTTTGTATTACCAAAACACATTAGATAAAGACACACACACTTTACAATGTGCCAACAGGCACGGGCAGAATTTACAAGGGATTATATGTACAGGGGACAGGGCCACATGGACCACTGTCATGAATTAGCACTTTGTAGAAATTAGCACTTAGAACATAGGAATAATACTGTAGTACAAAATAGCAAATGTAGTACACAACCAGTAACTACTGGTAACAGGTAAGTACCACCTACGCAACCCTAACCACCTTAGGAAAATATCGTGCAGGGAACCAGGACCTCACTAGCACCACCTGCACTAGGAGAAAACAACCACCTAAGTATCACAATACCTGTAGGGGTCTAAGCACATTACACATGATGCATCACAACACATTCAGAGGTGTAGGGAAGGAAAACACATGATGCATAAAGTACATTCAGCGGTGTAAGGAAGGAAAACACATGATGCATAAAAATACATTCAGCGGTGTAAGGAAGGAAAACACATGATGCATATAAATACATTTAGAGGTGCAGATTAGGAACCTTAGCGAGAAACTCACATAAGCGACCACCTGTGGCAGTCCCTAGGCCAACTGGCCTTGTCGGGGCCTAGACACCCTGTGTCCAGCAAAGTCAGGGCGCGCCTGCGCAGACGGCGCAAACCAGGGCGCACAAGGCACAACCTACACGTTGCAGCTGTGGAACTGAACTGGGGCACCACTGTGCCTTCAAAACGAATATAGCCTAGGTTGAAGCCTCTCTGGGCTCACACCCAACAATGCACGCCTCGTTGGAGCCTCAGGGGCTCGTGAAACAATGCCCCCAACCGTTGGAGTCCCACTCGGGGGACTCGTGAGCCTCGCAGGCTCTAACCAATAATGTGCCCCTTGAGCCTCGCAGGCTCTAAACAATGATATGCCCCGTTCACGTTGGAGCCCTCTCGGGGCTCGAGAGCAAGTCAGCCAAGCACTTGGAGCCTCACGGGGCTCAGACAAAGATCGCCCTCCTCGTTGGAGTCCCGCTCGGGGGACTCGTGGCCAGCAATTCGCCCCGCGGCTGGAGCCTCTCTAGGCCCAAGAAGCACGGCCCCCTTCGGGGGAGCGTCAGCACTCTGACAACCCCAATGCTGCCCCAACTCACCGGGACTCTGGTGGCTGTGCTTGCGGGGCTCCCTTGATGGACTCTCTGCGCGTCTCCTCCGGCTGGGCTCAGTTTCCGGCCCGCGAGCCAGACAACGGGCTTCCCTCGTTCCAAGCCAGGCCCCGCCCACGTCTCGGCGTGGGTTGCCTTGCTTCCTGGATGTCCCGGGCGACGGCGGTGATTCTTACAGCGGTAACGAGGGGTAGGCTCCCTCGCGATCAGAAATATATGGCGGGGTGGGAACCCGCTGTGAGATTTAAGACAAATAAGCGGGGTGGCACCCGCCAACGGCCACGGCAATGTCCCTGGCAGGGTGGGCACCTGCCAGGGGACGTCAGAATCGGCAAAGACGGGGCAAACGCCGGGTGGGCACCGGCTTGCAGAAACTAAGCGCTCCTGAGCGCTAAAGGCGAATAAAAGCGCTCCCAGGCACTTAGGGACACAAATAAAGCGCTCCCAGTTCTTTGGGGGAGAAGAACCACCAAGTCCAGCAAAGGTCTCCCCTGCACACAGCCATGCAGGGGTGGGGGGCAAGGCTGGACGCAGAGCCAGCTCACTGGGCCTCCAGGCAGGGAGGTAGTCCAAGTGGCGGTCCTCTGGTCCAGCGGCAGCAGCCCCCCTCAGGTAGGATCCTGGAAGAGAACAGTTTCTGTGGGGACACAGCCCCATTTTTATACAGTAAAACCCTTTGTCTCAAGGTGCAGGGAAGGGGCAAACCAGTTACAACTGGTTCCTGAGCACTTTGTTTTGCTCAGCCCCTCTCCCTATTCACTGGCAGGGCTAGGGTCATCAGTCGCACCACAGGGGGCGGAGCCAGGATTGTGTGGGGAAAACCCAGCCCTATTCAGGACCCAGGTGTACTCCTCCCACCCATCTAGCTGCTGATCTCCCCATTCACCACTGGGTGACTCATCCTGACTCTGGGGATTCCCTAACCCGTCACATGACCTCAACCAACCAATCGCCAGACAAGGTACACATTTCATACTGCACACAGAAGTGCCCACTTCTAGAAGTGGCACTTCCACACTAGGTACATGCACGCCGCACACATCATCGCGCAGCATTCAATCACACGAGTCCGCACATACCAAACTCGAGCCTGCACACCCCATGCATCAGGAACTACCAGGGACACATACATTCCCCATGCATCCCTATGGGAGGGCAGGCCTATCTCACCACATGCACTCAGAATGCGCACGCACTTTACTCTGGGACACAGGGAAAGTGCGCAGAAACCAAAAATCACTAACACAAGTCACCAGTAAAAGCAAAAAGTTTCGGGGGTGAACCTGCCAGAAGGGCCAAGTCCAACAATCTGGCAGTCTTGTGAGGAGCTGCTTGGTGCACAGGGCAAGAGTGGCAGGCAGGAACTCCTTGCAGTCATTCAAGTGCATACAATTTTGAAAGACCTTCAGGGTTGACCACCTTCTGGAGCCAATCCTCAAGAAACGTAACCAGTGATTTTCCCTTGATGTTCTCAGGAAGCCCAATCACTTGGATGTTTTTACATTTGGCTCTGCGCTCTTAATCCTCAATCCTGCCTTCAAGCGTTTTCACGTGTCTCACCATGCTGATAAGTTGAGATGTGTGGTCCTTCGTGGTAGGTCTTAGTTCAGCCATGGCAGGCTCAACTGTGAGGGACTGGTCGGTCAATGTAGGATGGTCGCCTCTCAGGAGACTAAGATCCACCACCAGTGAGTCTATTTTAATTCCAGGGCTTCTCTTGTTGAGCTGATGGCTGCCAGGATAACCTCAAGCTTGTCTCCAGCAAATGTGTTTGTTCTCCAAGAGGTACCAGAGGTTTGTGGGTGAGTCAAATTGCTCTCGGGTGTAGTCAGTGGTGTGGAGTCCTCTTCCACACAGTGTGAGCTTCATGGTGGCATGTGGGAAACAGTGGGCATTTGCTGCAGGGGGAGCAGACCAGGAGAGGTGGCCCACTAGAGCAGTCATTCCAGGTGCCCTTGTGGGGGTATTGAGGTCCATTGTGGCAAGCAGCAGCAGTGGAAAAGCTATGGGACAGCAGTTTACTGAAGATGCCCCAGCAAGGAAGGATGGTTTTGCTATCAAAGGTCCTGAGCTCTCCCACACTGCAGGCCGAAGCAGGTGCACCCAGTGTCACCCTTCAGGTAATGGATTAATGACCAGGAATCACCTGGGCGGGGGGCACGTCTTCAGTATATCATGAATCTTGCTCTTCTCTGTAACTTTATGGGAGCCCTGCCCAGTGGTCAGGGTGATGAGAGGTGGTGGAGGGCAAAGGGGACAGTTCAGTGGGTGGTGCATCACCCCCCAAGTTACTGCAGCAGTGTGGTGAGCAAAGATGAGAGATAGGAGCCAAGTGTCTGCTCTGCCCTCTATTGTGCCCCTAAATTAGCTACAGGTTTTGGGTAGGGGTTGGTTCACTGATGTGGCCCCATGTCCAGGTAAGGGGGTAGCCTGGATAATTGGGGCAGGGCAGTATGTGGTGGCATTGAACTGTGGGGTATCCCTTTTTTCAAGCCCCTGGAGCAGCACTGTGACAAATCCACTAGTGCAGGGTACAAGGGGTCAATCTGCCCTTGTAGTACGTAGCACATTTATGGATCATAGGCAGAGGATAGGGTATGAGTGCCAAGGTGTCTGATGTGCGGGATAGTTCCTCAGCAGTTTGTTCCAGAAAAACCATAACTAGAAGGCAGTAGGCTTTCCATGTGCCCCTCTGCCAGCCCCCCGATCCCCACTGGGGCCACACCACAGTTGGTCTCCCTCAGTGAATCAGAGTGGGGGGCAGTTCCACCACATGGAACCCCAGTGACTGGCAGACCCACTATGCCCCATTGCCCTACTACACAACTGCAATGCCACATTGCAAAATGTTAAAACGTTTGCCTACTGCAGAATTGGGAAATTTCACATATTTTACTGATGTAAATAACATTTTGTCCAAGCCTAAAATATTCATGTGTTCTAATGGCATGGATGATTAGGTAATGGGCATTTCGATTTTCTAGGATACACTGTAATGACCATTCTTGATAGATAACTTCAGTTTATTTTACCAATTAATTTTATATTCTCATTATCAAGGGCAGTGCAGTCACTCAGATTATACATAAGTAATATCTCATTTAGATGGACTTTGTAACTTAAAAATGAAATTGTCTCAACCATCCCCACAAGGTATAACAAGTAAAGCAGCAACACCGCAGAATTTTTTAAGGTATCTGAAAGACAATTTTCTGAGTAGCTGTTAAATGTGACCAACACCTTCTGCAAATTGAGAATTAAAAAAAATATATATCATATTCTGAACTAAAGTCTCACATGAAGCCTTACATTGATGCCCAGTGGATCACACAACATGATATTACTGACTAGGTGCATTCTGAGATATGTAATGTAAAAACAGAAGCAACGGTAGGAAGCTTGCAAATGGCACCAAAAACATGCTATCAGACATCTGCCTAATGTCAAATCTAAGCGTGACTCCAGCCAACCAAGGAGAAGACTCTAAGGGAATAAAACTGGCTCACAATGCTTATGCTTCGTAAAGCTCCAGTAACAATACTATTCAAATTATTTGGCAAGGTGGTTAGCACCCTCAAAATTATGAGGGGGGGGGCAACTCAGGAATGGAAATTAGCACTAAGGCTAGGGCTAGCAAGACCAAGGAAAATTTTCTTTTCACTCTCAGTGCTGTTATAAACTCTTTCCTTTTCCAGGTTTTTATAGTGGGACTCTTTAGCAACCCTGTCTTGGTTTCTCCTTTGTCCCCTGCCCCCCCCCCTTCCTTTTCCCACCTCTTGGTACATTCCTTTTGTTAAGTCAGAGGCTGCCTTGGAATGTTGGCAAGAGCAGCCTGACTAGAGTTCGTTGGTTGCTGTACCCTGTGCTCTACGTGCTGGTAGTGGCAGAGTGGAGGCCGTAATAAAGGAATTTTTAACTTACCGGTTTCCAGTCTACTTTATAACAAATGCTATAATCTGAACAATCAGAAAGCAGTGACTCTGAGAATTTAGAAACAGATTCTAAATCCCACAAGGGTATTGTCAGGCCAGACAATTGGAAGCAAACTGTATATAAAAGTGAGAAGCGACTTATTAAACTGCTTAAAATAAATAGCTCCACAGCCTTTAAGTGGGGCTACCCAGCTACATTTTATAAAAGATGAGTTCCGATCTATCGGTAATTAAGATAAGATCAGAGAGGAAAGGCGCTATCCATTATGGAAATGACCTATATTGGAATTATGGCCCCAATAGAGAAGATACAACAGCACAAAGAACCAGCACTGCTACACAGAATATTCAAGATACTATGCGAAAAAGACATACGTTTGTGCGGACATAGCTGAGCATGAAAAGGAACTTGAGGAGTGGGCTCAAGAGTCTGACAATCAATTAGACACACAAATGCCCTGTCAAGATGCGGAAATAGTGGAAACTCGAGGGTTTTAGAAAATGATAGAAGTAGGATAACCTCTGGGTTGTGGCCATTTTACAAGGAGAGTAAGGCAACAATGCTCGGAATTTTATAGTAGGATTATTCAAACATTCATTCCTGTATTTGCACAGCTAGGATTGGCACTGACAAACAAAACAAGCTTGTCACTTTCCACTTAAACCCAATCAATCAAATGGTGAAATGAATTGGCGGAGAGTACCTGGGTCATAGTGTGATTTTGTCAATTTTTTATTCAGATGGAGGGTTTTTGAACTGGGTTAGTCAGAAGCTAGTAATCTAGATTGGTGATCATACATTTTCGTATGACCAGATTTCTGCTGTAGCAAGAAGAAGGAAACTTACAAAATGATAAACTCTTTTCAATCGTAGTATTGTCAAGCTATTCTGCTTGCTCCTCCTATCTGTCTCAAAGTCGTGAAAGATACAAAGGTTTAAAGATTCAGTAAAAAGATTAAAGCACAAGCATTTTGGATACTTTAGGATAAGATTGCCGAGTACTATGGTCAAGATTCACAAGTCTGCTAGATTTCTGGCTTGGGGGTAGTCAGGAGACAGACACAAAGCACATACATCTTAGTCCAGCAATGTATTTCTGCAGGATATTTTTCCCCCTAAGGGTTGAATCCTTTTACAGAACGGCAAAGGGGTATAGGGGAGGGCTAAAGGATGGGGTGTTGTTTGAGGAGGTCAGGTGTTTAGCAAAAAATATGGTGGTTGGAACCGATTAAAAAATAAATACCTGTAATTCGTGTACAGATTTCAATAGTGCAGCTGAAGTTGGCAAGGGAACTGATAAACAACAGCATTTTGTAACTTGAGAGTTCACCCCTAGAATATCTGGGGGCTTAATGTTAGAAAGAATAGGGAAATATTCTCACAAGAACTTAGGAGTTTTAACAGTTTTTTATTTATTTTTGTGCAGTAAACTCATATAGCTTATGCAAATAAAAAGTGGCTCAGTTTTTCAGGCTATCAACTTGTGATTTTTATGGCTCAACGATCTTTCTAGAAAAAAGATTGTGTTGATTGTATAAAGAAGGCAGGTTCTCGGTTTGAAAGTTGGGTGATTGCTGATAATTTAATGCAGCCACTTTTCTCACTTAAGGTGTCTTTTACAGTTTATGGGGCCTGTTATGATGCGGCCCATAAAGGCTCCGATTGATGGTTGGAGTCTTTAGGGGCGCATCGTAATGGACCGCTCCGTTTCCTTTCCAACCGCCTCATTATGACGGAGATGGTCGAAAAGGAAACCAGCAGGTCCTTCCAGCTGGGTTATGACAGGCTCGGAGAGCCCATCCACTAGTCGGAAGCTGGCAAGTAATCTCAAGGGCGGGTCTTTCCAACTTTCAGATTTCGATCATGGTTTCCAACATGGTTTCCATGCTGGTCGGCCTGACATTGAAACCATGTTGGGAAGTTAGTTTTGGGGCCCCCAGCAGGTCCCCCTGAGGGGTCACCTATGGTGCCCCCCTGTTGATTCCTGCATCTTGTGCAAGGCACCTTGAGGTTGCAGGGAGGAACTGCATCTCCCTTTCCTCAATGGAAGCTTGTGTTATGGGCAAGTTTACGGCCGTAACACAAGCTCCCATTGAGGGAAGGGACCATCACTTTGAAATTAGCCAGTCAGGACCGCCAACCGGGTGTCGGTCGGTCCCATGACTGAGTTAGTGTCGGGTGGAAGTGATTCCGCCCGACACCATAGTAAGCCTATAAATCGGGAAGCCCCTGAGGTATACGAGTATTTCAATTTGAAATTATTGCAATGGCTGCTCTGCTAATCATGTGTAGGGATATTAATCATAATATGGATAAAATAAACACCACACAGAGTTATCAAAGGAGAAAAAGCCTCAGAAATTCTATAAATATGATTATATCCACTCTTGGTTTAGAAGATATCCCTCAGGATCCAAAAAGGATCTGATTGAACAACAGCTACAACATCAGATTCTTGTTCTGATATCTAATGTAACTTCCATTTCAAGAAACTTGCAAAGAAATATTTACCTATTAAATCCCGGAATTATTAATATAGTCAGCATACTGGAAAAGTGCTCACAATAAAGACACAAAAATCGCCATTATAAATAGAATTGAGGTTTTGTGCTAAAATATGGCAATACCATTTATGATTCAGGTGATATAGCACAGACGTTACAACTTACTATCACAATCTTTAATTTGAAGATGTGCATCTATTTTTTTGATCGGATAAAAGCTTATTTGTCTGGGGGATGTTTGTCATTTTTAAGCACCACTAACAAGGAGATCCTTATGGATTGCATAATTCTGTGAGAGTCCAGATGAATTTCCTCTTAAGTTTTATCAACTTTCCACTGTATCAATGTTTCCACTTCCCATACTGAGAGATTTAAAGCTGGAGTTTTATGTACTACTATCTTGGACAGAAACTAACATTATCATATATCTAAAGAAAGACAAGGATCCTGCTACTTCAGTGTCCCATAGAACAGCAACTTGAATTTTTATTCTAAAATTATGGGTAACAGTCTAGCTAGAATCATTGCCAGGGAAGTCTTACCCAGGAAAAATGGCTTTGTCACTTATCGAGTAACTATAAATACTATACATTGGGCAACTTCCCTTATAAACTTAGCGGACTGTCACATTTCTTCCATGGCCTTGATACAACATGACACAGAAAAGGCCTTTGATCATGTTACATATATACCTATGAAAAGTAATGAAAGCAAAGGCGCTTGGGTTACAGTTTATCAAAGCATTACAGATTATATTCACAAGTGCTGTAGCTGAACTGAAAATAATGCACAAACTAACTGCCCATATAAAAGTCATGCCCCTGAACCGACAAGGGTGCCCATATTTTCCCCTCCTATTTGCTACATATTTAGCAAATAGATATACTGGCACACAAGATTTAAAGAAAATACCCAAAGTATCATAACTGTGAGCAGGTCTCATGGCCGATCTTTTTATAAATATATGTGCAAAAAAGGTAAGCATGGAACACAGGGTAGTTCCCAAAATTAGGTGGAGAGCAATTCCATTTATTCACAGCACCATAGAACACTAGTAACCCTCTGAATCTGCTCACCTCAAATGTCTGTCTTTCTAGCAGAGTTAATAAGCCTAGGATTAGCACAGTGCCACCCATGGCGAACTAGAAAGTGACAAAGCCATTTGCCATTTTTACAGTAAAGTCTGCAGGAATAGGATTGTCACAGTGCCATCCATACCAAGCTGAAAAATGACAAAAACCCTAAGGTAACTCTAACTTGCTCCCTCATCATGCATTGCTAATTACCACACATATTATATCACTCATGATGTGTTGAATGACATCATTGATAACATCTCTGCAACAATTGAAAAAACATAATTGATTGCAAAATTGGGCATGGCAGGAGTGTGAGGTATAGTTTCCTTAATGCATGAAAATATACTTACAAGTGATAACTATAACTGATGAATTTCAGTGTTTTATTTAGTTTAAAATGGTACATTGTCACTGAAATTTTGCTTTAACTACAATGTTACATTAACCTTTGTTTTTTTAGTGAACATCTATATATATATATAATATATATATAATATATATATATAATATATATTACCTACTGGCGATCGCCAGCAGGTAGTTATAGTTAGGACCTATTTTCCATAGGAAATCCGCAACATTCTATTTAGAATAACGTTGGCGCCCTTTGACGAATCTTCACAAAAGTTTCAAAACTTTTGGCTAGCTCCGGTCCGCTCCAATCCTGAAAGTCTCGGGATGATTCATGTAGCAGGGGCTGAGAAAAAAGGGGGGGTCCCAAAACCTGTTTTCCCCATGCCATTTCCCATAGGACATTTAGCCGCAGCTACAGCCCGAACTGCTGAACGGAATTACACCAAATTTGGCAGAAAGGTAGACCTTGGTTCAGAGTCGTGCCTTTTGCTTAAATGGAGTAAATCCGTTCAGAAGTTCCTGAGAAAATAAAAATAAAAATCACATATATATCTGTGCGGAGCCTAACCACACATCTCATCGTGAGATCTGATTGGCTGTCAGTAATTCATCCAAGAAGTGTTGACAGCCATCTTGGGACCAATATACATGATAGCACCTCATTAAAAAGCATTGCTGTTAATAGGTTTTAAGACTTTAGTTACATTATAAATCATTTGTTGATGGTACCATACTCATTTTAGGAATTGTGGTGTGTTCTAAGGTGATTTTACCATGTGAAAAAGCCTTCTGCTGTGATATCATGAATCATGTTTGCGAGAAAACTATATTCTCATGCTTTTCCCACAGAGTTTTGGAAGGTGATCTATAAGCTAAACTGAGAGCATATTTTCTGTAAATTCACATTATCTTTCTCAGTCTTGTGAGAATGAAATCTGGCATTCTCAGTAAAACATGTACATCCAACAAGGGCAGAGACTGTCAGTTGATTCCTTTGTGTTCTACTGCAGCTTCCCAGAGTGTTCTAAAGAACAACTAGAGCGCTAACAGTCTTACTTATGACAAAGGTATGGCACACCTGAAGCCATCTTGATTGGAATAAAGTGCTACCACTTAAAACATTCAGTTTGCAAAGGAACAAAATGAGGGGGTTCATTTTGGCATTGAAATTATGATGGGTGCTGCAGAAAGAAAAATTAGGGCACATTTTGACTTCTCAAATCCTCTTCTATTTCATAAAAGAATTCTGACATGCAGACTGAAACATTCACTTTGAATACCAGCAGCAAACTTCCCTGGTGAGCAGTAGCTTTACTACAGTGATCTAATGAGCAACTAGAGTGCTAACATTCAGAATTTATGGCAAATGTGTGACACATCTGAATGCCTTCTTGATGGAACCAAAGTAAAACACTGAAAGTATTCCCTACTGAGGAGACTGCAGTAAATGAGGAAATTAGGAAACTTCATAACAAATAAATCTCCCAAGCTGGCCACCAGAGACAAAAGAGCACAAATGTAGCCCAAATATCATCCAGATGTAGCCCAAGTATAACCCAATGACAGAATGTCCCAGAGTGTTCTTTAGAACAACTAGAGAGCTTACTGTCTTACTTATGACAAACGTATGGCACACCTGAAGCCTCCTTGATTGGAATAAACTGGTAACACTTAAAACATTTAATTTAAAAAGGTACACAATGAGGGGGTTCATTTTGCCATAGAAATTATGATTAGTGCTGAAGAAAGAAAAATTCGGGCACATTTTGAGTGACTTCTCAAATCCTCTTCGATTTCATTAAAAAATTCTGACAAGCAGACTGAAACATGCACTTTTAATACCAGCAGCAGACTTCTGTGGTGAGCAGTAGCTTTACTACAGTGATCTAATGAGCAACTAGAGTGCTAAAATCCTGAATTTATGGCAAATGTGTGACATATCTGAATACCTTCTTGATGGAATCAAAGTGAAAAACTGAAAGCATTTCCTACTGAAGAGACTGCAGTAAATAAGGAAATTAGGAAGCTTCACAACAAATAAATCTCCCAAGATGGCCACCAGAGACAAAAGAGCCCAAATGCAGCACAAATATCACCCAGATGTAGCCCACATGTAGCCCAATGACAGAAGTGTGCAAAACACTTATTTTTTGTGTTTTTGCAGTTTTATATAGTGCAGACTTGTCAGTTATTGGAGTGCTTTGCATGAGCATTGGTTACATCACAGAAGATCAAATTCATTTTGGTTGTAGACATGGGGAGATTAAGTGATTTGACCAGAATCACAGAATGTTGAGCTGAAGCAGAAACTCCAACCTGGTTCCCCAGTTGCAAAGTCTGCAGCTCTGGAAGTAACACCACATCCTCTCCCCTAAGTGCAAAATTTAATCAAGCGGTCAACTGGATAAAACAACATAAAGATAACAAATAATTTAAAAGTGCTTTGTCGCTATTTGAAAACTCAGAAAATATGTCCTTATTTTAGTTTTTTAGATCACTAACCATAATTTTGATGCAAATAAGACCCTCTCATATATGTAATTTCTAAAGGAAATGCTCTAGGTATTACAGTTTTGATTACATTAAGATGACGTCAGGCCTTCCACACTTTTGTAAGAAATATAGAATGTTCGCAATCTAGTTGTTAATTAGGATACTGTTGAGAGGCAGTGGCCAGGGGCACGGACTCTGAAAATTGAAGGCAGGTAGGAAGGTGCAGAGGCAACAACTTGACCACACTGGGCAGGCAGGAAGGGCAGTGGCAAGACAACAGACTATGGATGGCAGTGGAAAGGGGGGAAGGGTAAGGGTCAACAAACCAACAATACAGAACTGGCAAGAGAGGCTGTGGCAATATAATAGACCATTGTGGGCAGAAGGAAGAGGTAGTACAACCATACATGCCAACAGACCCGATTCAGCCAGGAAAAGTCCAATGTTTTTAAGCTCAAATTGGCTTTATTTGATCTGTCTCCTGTCTACAATCTCCTCTTTTTCAATGTAACTCAAAGGGGAAAATGAATACCCCAGTTTTTTTTCAAAATCTCCCTCTTACCAAGTTCAAAATGTTCGCAAGTATGGTACATTTGATCATGGAAGGCAGGAGGTATTGGGGTAGGGACATGGACTTGGATAACAGAGGACAGGAGGGACATGGAGAGGTGCACCAAACTGACCCTGCAGGGCAGGCATCAGGGTTTGCAGCAGCACAATACACCACACAGGGCATGCGGGACGGGAGTGCAGCACAACAATCCATAGAAAGCAATAGGGAGGGGACAGGACCCTGCACATGGACAACAGAGAACAGAGGGGAAAGAGGCAATGGTAGCTAGCTGACCATAATGGACAGAGAGGAGAGAAAGCTGCAGCATAACAGACCATAAAGGGCAGGAGGGACGGATCAGGGGCATTACAATGGAACAGACAAGCCAGGAGGGAGGGAATACGGGCCTGCACATGGAAACAGAGGGCTGGCGGCAAGGGGGCAGGGCAGGAGCAGCAAGATGACCATGGAGGTCAGGCAGGATGGTCACTAGAAACAACACACACCATGGAGAGCAACAGTGAGGCTATGATGGCAAACACACAGACCATGGAGGAAAGGTGGGAGGGGGTCAGGGGCAGCTAGCTGACCACACAGGGAAGGTGGGAGGGGCCATGGCAGCACAGAAGACCATGCATGGAAAGCGGGAGGGTTAGTGGCAACACAATGGCTATCATGGGCAAGAAGTAGGGTGCGGGGGCATGCACAAAGGACCATGGAGGATAAAAGGGAGGGTCAGGACCTGGGCACAGACAAGAGAGTTCAGGGGAAGGGGCCTCACAACAGACCATGTGGGGTAGGCAGGAGGAGCAGTTGCAGCACAACAGACCAGGGAGGGCAGAAGGGTGTGGTAGTAAAATGGACCATGGAGGACAGGAGGAAGGGGATATGGGCATGGCATGTGGACAAGCAGGGTGGAGGTCGCAGAGACAGCTAACAGTCATCTGACAATGCTAGGCAGGTGGGAGGGGAGTGGCAACTCAACAGAACACTCAGAGTAGATAGTAGTGGCAGGTCCATGGAACATGGTGGGCAAAAAGAATGGAGCAGGGGCATGCACTAAGACATCGGAGGGCAGGGGAAAGGCGAATAGGGGCAGCAAGCGAAGTACAGAGGCTAAGCAGGAGGTCAATGATGGGGCATAGAATTGGGCAATGGAGAGCAGGAGGAGTGGACTGGTACATCATGCTAAATGGAGGGCAGTAGCAGCACATCAGACCATGCATGGCAGGAGGGAGGAGGCTAGTCCATGGATTCAGACAACAGAGGATAGGGAGGAGGTGGATGGGGCAGCAAGCTAACTGTTCAAAGAAGGTGGGTATTAGGAACTTTATTGTTTTTAAAATTTGTGTCTGTGCGAACTACTTAAAATATGAACAATTATGCAGCATAATCTCACTTTTATTCAGGAAGAAGTGGACGTTTGTTACTGTGACTCCGGGCTCACTTGGCAGAAACACCCCCTGACCCTCCACCCCCCATCGCAAAATGTAATGCCCGTGAAAAGGGTAGGTGAACGCAGTGTTATATAGAACATAGTCCTGAGAGCACAATTGAAAATGAAAACTAGATATAGTGTATGGTATAAACTATGCACCAAAAAGTGTGATATAAGATGAACCGGGGCGTGAAATATAATATGCAATACATTGTGCGCAATGACAGATTCATTGGAGAGCGCGAGATAGCACAGGCACTAGCGCGTACTATGCGATATGCGCCTTGGAGTTTAATATGCACAGGGCAGTGTTGTGTAACCTAACTAGTCTCTAAAGTTGTAATATAAAATATGTGCTGGGGAGTGTAACGTTGCATATGCGCTGTGACAAAGATATGGATCCCATATTGTAATATGTATGGCATAGCGCTGTGCGTTATAACATAGGCATCGAGGAAGGCACGTTAGATGGGGCAATATAACCCGTGCGAAGGCAAGTGTGGCATGACATATTCACGGGGTGGTGTTACAGTGCCCATGGGCTAGAGGGTGTCATAGCATACGCACTAGCTGGTGGAATACATCACAGAGGTGTGTGGCACTCGGCAGGCACTGGTGGGTGTAACACAGCATTGGGCTCAGCCAGGAGCACGCTGTGACTCTCAAGTGAGGTTTGTCTCCTTTCCAGAGAGTAAAATAAAAATTATTACACATCCGGCGGTGGATGTGTGTTTTATTAACCGTGAGGTGGTTTTCTTACATAGTTTTGGTCGCATTTTTGTCGAATCCCCTTTGAATGGATTGGTGTGCGTGTGTATTAAATGTGCCCGTCAATAGCTACCCAGGTTTTTATAAATAAACAACAAGGGTGTCTACTTGGAGAGTACCCACCGGTGGGGGCGCCAGGATTAGGCACAGTAGGGTGTCAGACACGTCAGAGCTTCACTAGCGGTGTAAATACATTCCACGTGTATTCATTGTATGCATAGTCGCCTTTTAATGAATAGCACGCAAATCGTCATGGTGATAGGTACATACGGTTTGTCCAGCATGTCCTAGGTGTTTCTATAAATGTAATTTAAAAAATAATAATAAAAAACAAAGGCCGGCCCTAGGGGATGGGGTCCCCAGGCACATAAGTGGCCTGAGGAGGGGGGCAACGCAGCCAACCTCCTAAAGAATTAAAAAAAAAAAAAAGGCCATGCCCAGGGGGTTGGGATCCCCGGGGCCGATTAAGGCTTTGGGAGGGGGGCCACACGGCCCCCTTCCAAATAAATTTTTTTCAAAAGAAAAAATTAGGGGGCAGGCCCTTGGGGATGGGGTCCCCAGGGCCAATAAATTAGAAAAAGAAGGGGGGCCACACAGCCCTCCTTCTTAAAAAAATAAAATTAATAAAAGACCGGCATTGCGCCGGACGACACGCCCCCTCCTTGCAGCACTCTGCAATGCGCCCCCTGGCCAGTTGTAAGTTGGGAAATCAATTCCCCTTCTATACTGAGGGTCCCTGAGGGCCAACTAGCCCAACAGGTATCTCCAGTATGCGCCAGGGAGCTGCGTTGCAGACAGGTGTTCTGAGGCCATGCCCCTTTTTACACCTCTCTGCAATGCAGCTCTGTGGCACTTACTGGAGGTACCTAGTGGGCTAGTTTGACCCTAGGGACCCTTAGGATTCAAGAGGACTTAATCTCTCAACTTAGAACGGCCACAGGGCGCATTTACACAGTGGTGAAGGGAGGGGACGGGGCCTTAGGTGACGTGTGCAAACACGCCCTGTGGCGTGTTTTAAGTTGGGGAAATAATTCTCTTTCAATCCTGAGGGACCCTGGGGGCCAACTAGCCCACTAGGTGCTTCCAGTAAGTGCCACTGCTCTGCGTTGCAGAGAGATGGTGCAGGCCGTGCCCCTTTTCACACCTCTTTGCAATGGCACTTACTGGACGTACCTGGTGGGCTATTATGCCCCTAGGTACCCTCAGGATTCAAGAGGACTTAATCTCCCAACTTAAAAAGGCCACAGGGCGTGTTTACACAGTGGGGAAGGGAGGGGACGGGGCCTGAGGTGACGTGTGCAAATACGCCCTATGGCGCGTTTTAAGTTGGGGAAATAATTCCCCTTCAATCCTGAAGGCCCCTGGGGGCTAACTAGCCCACCGGGTGCTTCCAGTAAGTACCACTGAGCTGCGTTGCAGAGAGGTGGTCCAGGCCGTGCCACTTTTTACACCTCTCTGCAACGCAGCTCTGTGGCGCTTACTGGAGGTACCTAGTGGGCTAGTTGGACCCTAGGGACCATCAGGATTCAAATGAACTTAATCTCCCAACTAAAAACGGCCACAGGGCGTGTTTACACAGTGGTGAAGGAAGGGGACGGGGCCTGAGTTAACGTGTGCAAACACGCCCTGTGGTGCATTTTAAGTTGGGGAAATAATTCACCTTCAATCCTGAGGGACCCTGGGGACCAACTAGTCCACCAGGTGCTTCCAGTAAGCGCCGCGGCGCTGCGTTGCAGAGAGGTGGTCTAGGCCGTGCCCCTTTTTACATCTCTCTGCAATGCAGCTCTGTGGCACTTACTGGAGGTACCTAGTGGTCTAGTTGGACCATAGGGACCCTCAGGATTCAAGGGGACTTAATCTCCCAACTTAAAACGGCCACAGGGTGTGTTTACACAGTGGTTAAGGGAGGGGTCGGGCCTGAGGTGACGTGTGCAAACACGCCCTGTGGCGGGTTTTAAGAGGTAGTTTTAATCCCCCTGCCCTATTATATACTAGGAGCTTACAGAGGAGGTCTTGCTAATCACAGGGGGACCCCAACGCATAGTGTTCCCTAGTGTATGTAGGTGTTTTCACTGTATTCTGAGTGTCTTTTAACATAGCACTGTCTCTAGGACTGGTTAGTCAGACTCAGTTACCACCAGTATCCGTCTGAAAAAGTTGAGGGTACAGGATGATTTTGCAACAAGGCTTCTTTCTGCTCTTCTGTTTGTTCTTTCTGCACATTATCCTTCTTCCTGCACTTTTCTTCGTCTTTGAGGAATTCTGTTGCTTCTTTCTGCATTTCTTTTTTTTCTTTCTGTGCGTTTTTTCTTCTTTCTTCACATGTCCTATCTCTGTAGGCATAGTTAGAAATTAGCATTAAAAAAACCTTTGAAATTCAGTGAAAAAACCATAGGTTTCAGGGGCGTTATAGTTAGCTGGACTTTTCACTCGTACAAAACCATTGAAATTTCCCCGTTATAGTTAGTTCAGATAACTATAACTCGCGCGCCCGCAATGCACTGCTGAAGATGTCACATATTACCTCACTCATGACATGGTGAGTGACATCACTCATGACATCACTGATAACATCTCATATGACATCACTGATGACATCACGGATGACATCATCCTTGTGATAGAGTGGCAGACCTCCTCTCACCCTAATATAACCTTTGATACACACATTCAAAAAGAGAAACTCAAATTTTCAAAACAATGGACGTACCAATACCAGTTACAACAACCTATTCAGTAATTCTAAGATCCACATACACATCCACTCATTCCCCAACAGTCCTATACAGTCACTCATACATGTACTCACTCATCATATGTACTCATATACCTATACAGCCTGTTACACAATGCCACTCATCCATAGAGTTACTCACACACATAGTCACTCATGCTAATAAAGAATCAAACATCCATTTGCTTGCATATACAGTTATACACACACCACCACACTTACTTCTACAGAAACTTACACATACTTAGTCTTTTAAACAATCACTTATAGAAACACATACTTATTCATACAGGAACTCTTCCAATCTCTCACTCTCACATATACTCACTAATATACACCAATAGTCACATATACTAGTTTAAAACATATGTAGTTACTCATAAAGACACTATTGAGACATTCATTCACTCATTAACACACAACCATGCACACACTCATCCACCCATACAGTCTTGCACACATGCTGTCTTCAACACATACAAACAGTGAGTCACTCATGCATGCACCTATGCACTACGTAATACCCACCACCGAACAATACAGACACTCAGACACTCATACTGATACGCAAAAAACCAATGAATAACCTATATAGACACTCATGTAGCTACTCACCAACCCATGCAGCCACTTATACACAAAGTGAGAGACTAATACAGATATTTACATATTTAAACATTACTCACTAAGCCATGTATTCACTAAGATACACTTAATCAGTTAGTTATACAATCAATTTTTCAAAAACAAATCAGCCATTTAGACACTTATATACCCATTTATTCTTCCATCGACCTTGAGATATACATATATAAAACATATTTAATTTTCAGAAAAACACACATTCACTGGATGATGTCATCAGTGATTTCATCAGTGATGTCATTTGAGATGTCATCAGTGATGTCATGAGTGATGTCACTGACCATGTCATGAGTGATGTAATATGTGACGTCATCAGCAGTGCATTGCGGGCGCGTGAGTTATAGTTAGCTGAACTAACTATAACGGGGGAATTTCAATGGTTTTGTATGAGTGAAAAGTCCAGCTAACTATAACGCCCCTGAAACCTATGGTTTTTTCATGGAATTGCTAAGGTTTTTTAAATGCTAATTTCTAACTATAACGTGCCTGAAACCTATGGTTTTTTCAGTAAATTTCAAATGTTTTTAAAATCCGAATTTCGAACTATAACGTGCCTGAAACCTATGTTTTTTTCAGTGAATTTCAAAGGTTTTTTAAATGCAAGTTTCTAACTATGCCTACAGAGGTAGGACATGTGAAGAAAGAAGAAAAATGCACAGAAAGAAGCAAAAGAAATGCAGAAAGAAGCAACAGAAGTCCACAGAGACTAACAAAAGTGAAGGAAGAAGCAAGAGGAGCAGAAAGAGGCCTTGTTGCAAAATCCTCCTGTGCCCACAACTTTTTCAGACCGGTACTGGTGGTAACTAACTCTGACTAACCAGGCCTAGAGCCAGTGCTATGCTAAAAGACACTTAGAATACAGTGAAAACACCTACAAACACTAGGGAACACAATGCATTGGGGTACCCCTGTGATTAGCATGATCTCCTCTGTAAGGCCCTAGTACATAATTGGGAAGGGGGATTAAACCTACCTCTAAGTCAGAGGTGCAGACATATGCTACTTTAATTAGTAGTCGCGTTTGCAGAGTGGTGGAGAAAGCGTGCTGTGTGTCCAACCAACGCTCAGGAATTCTGCTGCGTAGGACTTACAGGAGGTACCAGGAGGGATTCTTGGCCCCCAAACTCCCTCAGGACTAAATTGTGCTTCATCCCCCATCCCGTAGTCTGCCACGGGGCACGTTTGCAGAGAGGTAGAAAGAGGGGGCCATGGCCTCCAAAGACCAATGTGTGGGACTTACTGGAGGTAACAAAAGGGGTAGTTGGGCCCCAAAGACATAGTTGGGGGCGAACTTCCCAAACTTTTACCTCCAGTCAGTCCCATACAGCAGCTACTACAAGTACTCGTACCAGGCCACGCCTACTTTGCCCACCAGTTAAAAAACATGCTCCCTGGCATTCGTTTGGATGGGGATTGAAGTCCCCTTCACTGCTGGGGTCCTTTAGGGGACAACGGGAGCAAGATCCTTCTCCTACCTGGCCGCCAAGATGTGGAACTCCCTCCCCACCCACCTCCGCCTGACCCAAGACCACCTCGCCTTCAGGAAGCAACTCAAGACCTGGCTGTTCGAGCAGTAGCGGACCCCCCCTCCCCAAGCGCCTTGAGACCCTCCGGGTGAGTAGCGCGCTATACAAATGCCTTGATTGATTGAACTAGCCTACCTTTTACCTCCAGTAAGCCCCACGCAATGGGATTGGACAAAGGGTATGCCCCCTTTCTCTACCACTCTGCAAACACACCCCGTGGCATATTTTAAGTTTGGGGATTAAGTCCCCTTGAATCCTGAGGGTCGCTGGGGTCCAACTGGCCCCCAGGTACCTCCAGTAAGCACCACAGAGCTATGTTGCATAGAAGTGTAGAAAGGGGCATGGCCTGGGCCACCTCTCTGCAACGCAGACTTCTGGCACTTACTGGAGATACCTGGTGGGCTAGTTGGCCCCCAGGGGCCCTCAGGATTGAAGGGGAGTTAATTCCTCAATTTAAAACGTGCCACAGGGCGTGTTTGCACACATGTCACCTCAGGCCCCGCCCCTCCCTTTACCACTGTGCAAACACGCCCCGTGGCACGTTTTAAGTTGGGGGATGAAGTCCCCTTGAATCCTGAGGGTCCCTGGGGGCCAACTAGCCCACTAGGTGCCTCCAGTAAGCGCCACAGAGCTGAGTTGCAGAGAGGTGTAAAAAGGGGCATGGCCTGGACCACCTCTCTGCAACGCAGGCCTCTGGCGCTTACTGGAGGTACCTGGTGGGCTAGTTGGCCCCCAGGGACCCTCAGGATTGAAGAGGAATTAATTCCCCAACTTAAAATGCGCCACAGGGTGTGTTTGCCTACATGTCACCTCAGGCCCCGCCCCCTCCCTTCACCACTGTGCAAAAGCATCCCGTGGCACGTTTTAAGTAGGGGGATTAAGTTCCCTTCAATCCTGAGGGTCCCTGGGGTCCAACTAGCCCACCAGGTACCTCCAGTTAGCGCCACAGGGCTGCGATGCAGAGTCGTGGCCACGCCCCTTTTTACACCTCTCTGCAACACAGCCCTGTGGTGCTTACTAGCAGGACCTGGTGGACTAGTTGGCCCCCTGGTACCCTCAGGATTGAAGGGGAATTAATTCCCCAACTTAAAATGCGCCACAGGGTCTGTTTGCACACATGTCACATCAGGCCCCGCCCCCTCCCTTTGCCACTGTTCAAACATGCCCGTGGCACGTTTTAAGTTGGGGGATGAAGTCCCCTTGAATCCTGAGGGTCCCTGGGGGCCAACTAGCCCACTAGGTGCCTCCAGTAAGCGCCACAGAGCTGAGTTGCAGAGAGGTGTAAAAAGGGGCATGGCCTGGACCACCTCTCTGCAACGCAGGCCTCTGGCGCTTACTGGAGGTACCTGGTGGGCTAGTTGGCCCCCCGGGACCCTCAGGATTGCAGAGGAATTAATTCCCCAACTTAAAATGCGCCACAGGGTGTGTTTGCCTACATGTCACCTCAGGCCCCGCCCCCTCCCTTCACCACTGTGCAAAAGCATCCCGTGGCACGTTTTAAGTAGGGGGATTAAGTTCCCTTCAATCCTGAGGGTGCCTGGGGTCCAACTAGCCCACCAGGTACCTCCAGTTAGCGCCACAGGGCTGCGATGCAGAGTCGTGGCCACGCCCCTTTTTACACCTCTCTGCAACACAGCCCTGTGGTGCTTACTAGCAGGACCTGGTGGACTAGTTGGCCCCCTGGGACCCTCAGGATTGAAGGGGAATTAATTCCCCAACTTAAAATGCGCCACAGGGTCTGTTTGCACACATGTCACATCAGGCCCCGCCCCCTCCCTTTGCCACTGTTCAAACATGCCCGTGGCGCATTTTAAGTTGGGGGATTAAGTCCCCTTCAATCCTGAGGGTCCCGGGGTCCAAATGCGCCCTGTGGCGCGTTTTAAGTTGGGGAATTAATTACCCTACAATAATGAGGGTCCCTGGGGGCCAACTAGCCCACCAGGTACCTTCAGTAAGCCCCACAGAGCTGCGTTGTAGTGAGGTGTAAAAAGGGGCGTTCCCTCAAACCACCCCTCTGCAACGCATCCCCGTGGCGCTAACTGGAGGTACCTGATGGACTAGTTGGCCCCCAGGGACCCTCATTATTGTAGGGGAATTAATTCCCCAACTTAAAACGCGCCACAGGGCGCATTTGCATAGTGTTGCTGGGAGGGGGCGGGGCCTCCAGTGTGTTTTTTTTATTTTGTTTTCTAGAAGGGGGGCTGTGTGGCCCCCCTTCCTTTCCTATATTTTGGGCCCTGGGGACCCCATCCCCCAGGGCCCCACCCCTAATTAGATTTTGTTTCTTTTTTTTAGATGGAAGGGGGCCATTTGACTGCATTACGCACAGCTCTTGAGGCACAGATCTCATTGCTTCATTCTTGGCCAACCGCCCTCAGACAGTCAAGATGGGTAATTTCACCTCCCAGACCTTTTCCCTCCCATGCGGAGTCCCACAGGGCTCCTCGCTAAGTCCGACGCTTTTTAATATCTATGTATCTGACTTGGCGAGGGTGATAAAATCGCATTGAATTGCCCTTACAACGTACGCCGATGATACTCAACTAGTATTATCGGTGCACAATAATGGAACATCGGTCGCAGCCAACTTCCAAGAGGGAATGAAGGCGATAAGCTCCTGGATGTCATCTAATTGCCTCAAATTAAACTCTGACAAAACTGAGGTGATGACATTCGGGAGCTTGCAGCCGGCATGGTCCCCGCAGTGGTGGCCAACTCAGCTGGGTCCCCCCCCCCAACCGGTAGTCAAGGTCCGCAATTTGGGAGTCATTTTTGACAATAAGTTGACTTTCCTCCATCACGCCAACGCTGTGGTATCAGCTGCCTTTTATACCCTAAAAATAATAAAAAAACTACTTCCTTACTTACCACAGTCCGCGGCCAAAACACTTATCAGCACCTTAGTGTTCTCAAGAACCGACTATTGTAACTCCCTTTTTCTGAACGCTCAGGAAAGGGTACTCAATAAACTCCAGACGGTGCAAAACGCCACGGCCAGAACCCTACTACACATCCCTAAATTCACCTCCACGTCTCCTTACATCAAAGAGCTACACTGGCTCCCTATTAGAAGCCGAATTAAATTTAAGGCTCTGTGTATAGCCTACAAAACTCTGAACAACCCCGGACCACAGTTCCTAAAAAAAGCCCTCTGCCCAGCGGAACAACCTTGGACCTTACGATCGTCCTCAGCCTACTTGTTGAAAGTCCCACGGACAAGAAAGGCCTGCTGGGGAGATAAATGTTTTACTACCGCTACTGCCAAGCTGTGGAATACACTACCACTCCACATCAAAATGGCCCCTACGCTGCTCAAGTTCAGAAAGAGCCTTAAAACATGGCTGTTCTCTGCCTAATTCCCTCCTCATCGCAAGAAGTGTGTTCTGTAATCGATAGCGCCGAGACACCCTTACGGGTAGTTGCGCGCTTTAAAAATTGCATAAAATAAATAAATAAATAAAATTTGTGGCCCAGAGGACATCATCCCCGGGGCATGACCACTATATTGATCTTTTTTTAATATTTAGAAAGAAGGGGGCTGCGTGGCCCCCCTTCTGAGGCTTGTGTTAGCCCTGGGGACACCATCCACTGGGGCTCTGCCTCATTTTATTTTATTTTTTATTTTTGGGTAGGGGACTTGGCCTCCCTTCCCGGGCCACTTCTGGCCCCGGGGACCTCATCCCACGGGCCGGCCCTCTCCTTTGGGGACTGTGGGGGGAGCCCCAATGCCCCCACGGTCCCTGCTGGCTCCCCGCCTCCTGCGGGAGCTGGCATTGCTTTTCCACATGGGCAGCTGCTAACATGCAGCTCCCCTTGTGGAAAAGCAATCTGCTTTGCTTCATTGAAGCGAGAGCAGGTTTCCCTGTTCTCCCTTCAATGAAGCAAGGCAGTTTGCAAACAGCAGTGTCCCAGGGGTGGGCATCCCGGGACATTGCAGGAGCTGGCCCTTGGGGGTGGCGGTCCCCAGGGCCATCACTGGCTCCAGGAGGGGGGCCATACGGCCCCCATCCCACCTATTGCACAGCCCAGGGGAGGTGGCGTTCCCCGGGGCGAGTGGGGGGTCGAGCTCCCTCACACAGGTAAATTTAAAAAAAAATAAAAGCCCCGGGGGTGGTGGTCCACAGGGGAGCAGGGAAGCAGCGTGCCCCCATGATTATAAATAATAAAAGCCCCGTGGTGGCGGCTCCCGGGGTTTGGGGGGCCTTGGAGGCCACCCACCCATTAAAAAAGAAGCCCCGCGGGCCCCTGCATACATTTTTAGCAAATGCCCCCGGGACCTGGCCCATCTGGGGCCGTCAATTTTATGAAGCGCTTCATTTTTTAAAAACATTTTGGACGGGATTTACGTAAAATGCTTTTCTTGGCCCTGGGGGTCCTTGTGGGACCCCCTGAGCAGGCCTAGGGGGTCAGGATGTTTCTACCCTGTCCCTTTTTCTTGTTTCAAGTATTAGTCTTTCTGTTTTCTTGTACCTCGGTTCTACTGATTTACAAGATGGCTGCCAACACTTCCTGGTTTGGAGTGTTGACAGCCAATTAGAATAAAGCTCGCGGTCGGGAGGGTGCGCAGATCCACCGCGCCTCTATATATTGAAACTTTTATTTTTTGATTTTCCCAGCAATTACTGAACGGATTTACACCATTTAAGAAAAAGGAGTTCTTTCTGAACCAAGCACTACCTTTTTGCCAAATTTGGTGTAATTCTGTACAGCAGTTCAAGCTGTAGCCATATCTAAAGTTTCCTATGGGAAATAACATGGAGAAAACATGTTTTGGGACCCCCTTTTTTCTCAGCCCCCGCTTGGCGATTCACCCCGAACCTTTCAAGATAGGAGCTGATCGGAGCAGGCCATAAGTTTTGAAAATGTTGCGAAGATTCGTCAACCGGCGCCAAAGTTATTGGGAAAACAAAAAATGAGTTTCCTATGGAAACTAGGTCCTAACTATAACTACCTACTGGCGACCGCCAGTAGATAATATATATATATATGCGCGCTCATTCCTTCTTCCCTTTCTCGATCTGGAAAAGCACTCACAGGGGTCTTTAGTTTGACAGAGTTTTTAATTCATGCAGTCCATAAATAACATGACGCGTTTCGGCTACTGCCTTTTTCCAATGTTACAAAATCAAGCGCCAAACAACAACATTTTAAAATCATCAATATCCGGTCACATGATGCAAGTCAAAGCAACATCAAAATTGACATAGGACCATTCTCTTTCTGTTCTAATACAGACGCCATCTTGGAACATACATAAGGTGGTTAAATCTGAATGTCGAACGCTAAATAAGCCTTCTAATGCAAGTACTATATATTACTTTCAATGATTTTCATTAGACATATTGTATAATGGAATCCAGACATTCTCATGATTTAACAGATTGCGCTAATTACAATTCAGCCGTGTATCGGCATCCATACGCAAACATCACCTATAATCACAAGATCAGGGCGTATCTGTAATACCATCATGCCGTGTATCGGCAAAGTCCCTTCTATGCTTACTTGATTAAATGCATCAGAGGACCATCAAATCAATAAATCACATGGCATGTTTACAAGACGTACCTACACAGATTAAAATTGAAATCAAAGATGTCTTTCTTCCGAATCTCACTCAAAAACCTTGAAATTCCTAATAGCGTATTGGTCTCAGATTTAATCACCCAAATGTACAGCTAATTCTTCCCCTATATTCATTCCCTTAGGGGTCTTGGTTTCTAGGTCGATAATATACCTGGATTCAAGTCTACGTAACTTTCTAATCCTGTCCCCACCTCTGGTATCAGCGGCAATCATATCTAAACCATAGTAACGCAACAGATCCCTGTTACTATTGTGTTTATCTGCATAATGCCTATATATTCACAGAAAAAAAACATTTTACAGACGTTATAGTTAGGAATTTGCATTTAAAAAACCTTAGCAATTCACTGAAAAAAACATAGGTTTCAGGGACGTTATAGTTAGAAATTAGCATTTAGAAAGCCTTAGAAATTCACTGAAAAACCATAGGTTTCAGAGACGTTATAGTTAGTTGGACATTTGACTCATATAAAACCGGAAAAATTCACCTATTATAGATAGTTGAGCTAACTATAACTCGCGTGCTCGCAATGCACTGCTGATGACGTCACATATTACATCACTCAGGACATGGTTAGTGACATCACTCATGACATCACTGATGACATCTCAAATGACATCATTGATGACATCATCCAGTGAATGTGTTTTTCTATAAACTGTAAATATTTTTCTTATATATCTATGCCAAGGTCTATTGAATAATGAGTCAATGTATAAGTGCCTGAATAGATTATTTAGTAGATGCATGACTGACTCTATAAGTCACTGATTGAATGTATGTTACTGAATGAATGGATTAGTGACTAAACTGTGTGAATGTCTCTATTAGTCTCTCAGTTGGTGTGTAAGCAGGTGCATGGGTTGTTGAGTAATTACATCAGTGTCTATATGGGTTATTTATTGTTTGTATGAGTATCTATATGGGTGTCTGAGTGTCTATCTGGGTGGGTGAGGGGTGTCTAACTGTGCATACATGTCTGAATAGCTGTTTCACTGGTTCTATACATTCAAAACTGCATCTCGGAAGGGCTGTATTGGTAGCTAACTGTGTGTACAGGTGTGTTGATTAGTGAATTGATGTCTCAGTTGTATATATGTGAGTAACTATATATGTTTTTAGACAGTATATGTAAGTGTTGGGGTGTATATTTGACTATACGTGAGAGAGAGTGATTGCAAGAGTGTCTCCATACACGAATGTGTACTTGTATTAGTGATTGTATAAGAGAGTAAGTATGTGATAGTGTCTTTATGAATAAGGGAAGTGGTGTGTGTATAAATAAGTCAGGTGGTGTGTATATATCCGCATAGGTGAGTACATGGGTGTGTGATTGATTTTTGGCATGACTAAGTAGATGTGTGAGTAACTCTATGGATCAGTAGCACTGTGTGAATGTATGTATAGGTGTATGAGTGGATATTATACTGATGTAATGATGAGGGACAGCATGTATGAGTGACTGTATCAGTGTATGTCTGGCTCACAGTATATAGATAGGAATCAGTGGATGGGTATCTAGTATCTGGTATTGGTTTGACTATGGTTTTGAAAATGGTAGTCTGTATTTTAGAGTGGGTGTCTTAAAGGTTATATTAGAGTGTGAAGAGGTATGTCAGACTATCACATGGACAATGTTATCGGCGATGTCATTTGAGATGTCATGAGTGATGTCATGAGTGATGTCACTGACCATGTAATGAGTGATGTAATAAATGATGTCATCAGTAGGCCTGGGCTAAAATTTCGTTCCGTTCGCGGAAATTCTGATAATTTGACATTTTCGCGTTCCGCGGAAAGCGCGAAAATGTCAAAATTTCCGCATTCCGCAGCTTGCCGATAATTTGTTTCTTGCTCGCGCTGTAAAATAATACATTCTCGCGCGCGCAAGATCACCTTACCTGAATCCCTGCGTTCGCCGACAAGTTTTCTTGATCCGGTCGCGTTCTCCATGAGATGTTGGATTGTTTTTAGCCATTTGCGCTGTCTCGCGACAGTTCACGCCCGCAGTGACATCATGCGTGGCGCGATCACGTCTTTCTTCTCGCGATCATGCACCGCGAGACAACTGAAAACAAGATGGCTGCGCCCGCGAGCAACCACATGGGTAAGTTGGCGAGCCGCAACCATGCAGAAAATCTCGCGAACATGCGGGAAAAAAACGTCCGCATCTTCGCGATATTTCCGCGTGTTTGAGATCATTTTTAACATTTTCGCGATAATTTGCGAAGGTGGATTTCGCAAATTCCGCCCACCCCTAGTCATCAGCAGTGCATTGCGAGCGCGCGAGTTATAGTTAGCTCAAATAACTATAACAGGCGAATTTCTTTGGTTTTATATGAGTCAAATGTCCAACTAACTATAACGTCTCTGAATCCTATGGTTTTTTCAGTGAATTTCTAAAGTTTTTTAAATGCTAATTTTTTACTATAACGTCCCTGAAACCTATGTTTTTTTCAGTGAATTTCTAAGATTTTTTAAATGCAAATTCCTAACTATAACGTATGTATAACCTATGTTTTTTTCAGTGAATTTCAAAGGTTTTTTAAAATATCAAACTACTATTGTGCTATTTGTCATTACTACTGTTTTTTCTTACCTTTCAACTACGTAAAATAAACTGCAAAGCTACTATGTAATGTAATAAATTTCACAAATTACAGTGAGTTTTTAAATGATACAAATTAATTTAGCATTCAGAAAACAATTTTTCTCCCTTTTTTGCAGTCATCAGCTACTACTTAACTTCACTATTCACAGTAATATCAGAGTAGTTTCATCATAAACAGCAGGGGAAAAAAACTGTCAACTAGATTGTTAAAAAAAAAAACAAATCCCTAATTCTCACAAATATAATACAAAATCAACACAAATAACAGATCCAATACTATTTCCAATCTTCAAATCTTACCTTTACTTCGTAGTTTCTGTGAACATTTTCCCAATACACCAAATAATGTATCAAAAATTTCGCCTTGTAAGCATCCAGTATGAATCCCTTAAAGTATCTTTACACCTTCCCACAAAGCCAAATGGTGTATCTAAATTCTTTGTTTCAGAAATATCAAGTATGAGTTGGGTAATTCATAAGGCAATCTCGGTTTCATTTCCAAGTGCGTATCGTTGCAGTGACTCCAACCATTATTACACTTTAAATAAACTGTATAATGTCCACTTGTGGTAGTACTTCCAGCATGGAAAACAATAGCAACTGTTGCAAAAGTTCTTCCAGAAATAGATACTTGACTAGCAACAAAAAAATTATTTTGGTTTCCACTTTACTTCCATTTGGTCTACAGCGTTATAGCATTATGATCAAATATTTTCAATATCTTTGTAGGCATAATGTAGATAGCATTGTTGATTTACAACGAGAACAGATCATCTTGTGATCTGCTTCTTTTAGTAATTTGGAAAATGGTACAGATTTGCAGTCAGGTATTGTCAAATATAGAAATCGTTCTCAACTATAGTGCTTGAAGTTAACGAAGGTTGTTCACATTTATGTTCCCATTTCTGAATCCAAATAAACTCTCAATCTGAATTCCTTCATCTTCTAGTACTCCAAGCATAACCATCAGAAATTCTTGTGCATCTTGTTGTATATTAGCACTGAACATTAAAGATCCAGTACATGTATCCAACAGTTGGCGAATACCAAAAGCAGAATGGATCTTACTTCTATCAGTTCTCAATTCCTGAAATAAAGGATAAAGTGCCGAACATAATCTTTTTTCCTGACTTTCCATAATTTCACCATAAACATCTTCAAGATAAAATATAATGTTTAGAATGACATTATCATAGCAGTTGACACCAGAAACATTTTCTAATTGGAATCCGACAACATCACTTGTTGTGTATTTTCTGCTTCTTTACATCTTTTCTTTTCTCTTGATTTTGTTTCTGCTTTCCAACCATAGTTGATTCTTCACCATGTTTGCGTTTTGAACACATAACACGTTTCTCATAAATAGGATATTCACCTAAACTTGGAGCATAAAGCCTTCTCAAACGATTATATTCTCTTACACAATTAACATCAGCACTAACCTTGTTCTCATCAAAATCAATAAAATACAAACCAGACAACGTTCTAACTCAAGATAATGCAACATATACCATTCCCTCTTTAAACACAGTTCTTCCTACATTTATCAAAGTATTATCTACACTTAAACCTTGAGATTTATAAATAGTTATTGCACATGTTAAATAGAAGGGAAACTGTTTTCTACGAACAGACAAGTCTTTTACAAGCAAAAAACGTACAGCACATTGCGCAACCTATCTTACCTCTGTAATCTGATCAAATTTAACTTTCAAGAATTCAGTTCCATTTCTATTTTGATATTTCACAAAATCAACAACTTTCCCCATTGCTCCATTCATTAAACCTTCTTCTACATTCAGATTCTGCCTCAAAATTACCCGACAGTTTAAACATACATCTACATTTTTTTCTAAACCAGCAGTTTTTGATACAGACTTTTCCAAAGATTCCAATTTAGTCTGTAATTTTTCTGAAAGAAGAATTGTTATTCCTTGACTCTCGATTTTATCAATAGCTTCAATGTGAACTATTTCTTCATTTTCCAATTTCATGAGCTCTCTATTAAATGAATAACACTCTTCTACTGTAGTCATTAAGCAAACTATAGACTTTTTTCTTTCATTTTCTTGTACATAATTTCTGCTGGTGTGTTTTCATTTGCAAAGAAGTCCTTTAGTAGATGACTTTCAAAAGCTTCTTTACCATGTTTGCTTAGAACACCAATTCTTACATCTTTTAGAATATTTCCATAATCTTCAGCTCTTGCTTGTCGCATATTCTGAGTGAGTTCTTTATATTCAATCTGTAACCACAGATTCACATTTCAAATACTTCCCAGAGATTTCTTTGCGTCTTCATGTAGAAGAGTTTTAAACACTAGTTCTCCTTTTACAGGTGTTAGTTGATCTCCAAATACAATTAAATGTTTTCCTCCAAAGAGAACGTCATAATCTGTTTTTAATACCTGTTGCAATCTTAAGTGTACAAAAGCAAGCATTAAGTCTGAGACCATGTTCACCTCATCAATAATTAATAGTTTCATTTTCTTCAGCACTCTTGACACTTCATGAGAAGCTTCTCCAGACAACTTCTGATATTGTAATTTACTATCATGCTCAACTGGTAACATCAGTAATCTATGCTAAGTAACTCCTTTAACATTGTGTGCAGCTAATCCAGTTGGAGCTGTTACCACAGAACGAAAATGTGAACCAGTAGTTTTTTGAAGATAACTATCAAAACTTTAATTAATAATTTTTTACCTGTCCCAGCTTGGCCACTGATGTACATCAGAAGAGGTTTAAAAGATGAACACACACATTCTTTTTTTAATGCAACAAACCATGTTCTCTCTGTTCTCTCACTTGTACATACATTTCTTTGTTCAACATTTGGTTGTTCTTCTAACTTTTCCAATGTAAAATTCTCCTTGTGTGCTTGTTGCATTGCAATTTTACCTTCATGCATAGCAATCGCTGCTTGATTTTCCAGTATTGGTTGTTCAAGAGGATCTTGACTACATTTACCACTACTTTGACTTTCTTGAGAATTTTCAGTAGCTATTTCAGCTGTAATAGTCTTTTCCTGTTCAACTTCATCATTCAAGATTTTTAAATATGTAGGGAAAATTGTGCATGCAATGCTATCTTTACATGCATTAAAAGAATCTTCATAGCAGTCAAAGTCTCCAAGTAATTCACTTTCGCTACACCATGGTTTAAACAGTTGGAGAAATGCTAAATAGTAAAATTCTCGCTTATCTGGAGTTTCACAACTGAGTTTCTTGTGGTTTATAAGATTACCCTTTGCATGTTTTACTAAACAACCATGACAACCAACTACTGTATATTTTCCTTCCTTTAAATTCTGTTTAACATTTCTTTTGAAGCTGTAAGGTTGAAGTACTTCATACAGACATAGCTGTTCCAGATGTCGACTCCTTTTCAGATAGTATGTGGGCAACATATTAGTTTTAAGAATGTCTGTCCTGTCTGCTTCATTTGCTCCTAAGTATTCAATTTCTTCTAATGATTTCAATACTCTATTCCATGAGCAGGCAAGACCTAAACTTACCCAAATGATTCCTCGAGACTTTGAATATAAACTTGAAGAGCACAAGCGGTCTGAACATTCATAGGATCCAATTTCTTGGTGGGAAAGCATTTTCAAAGTAAAGCTGTACAATTGTTTGCTAACGCTTTTCTCTTGGGCAGTTTCTTCCCACATTTGTTTCATCTCTGTTTTTTCTGATTTTGTTATGTACGATGTAACATAACGGGCAACAGCACTTGAGTTATCTGTAACATACTGGATGTCTATGTTCGCATTCCACATTTTTAAAATGACTGGATTGTATTCATTGATATACTTTGACACTTCTGTTCTTTTTAAGTTGTAGGTATTCTTGGGAGATTTCCGAGTTATTGCATGCCTTACAGAAATAAAACAAGAATTTACTCTTGCTTTACAAATGACTGGACGTGGAAAACCAAACCGACATTTGGTGTAAAATTTTCCTTTAGACTTGTATTTTCTTCTGCAGTACTTTCCATAACGGTGACTTTGGAAAAGTAAAACTTGCTGTCTCAAGCTTCTATCTCCATCTTCTCTCAGAATCTCACATGTCACATACTGTTCAATGAAAGACAATACTGTTTCCTCAGAATCAGTTCCAAATTTAGGTGCATCCTTGACCCATAGTAGCTTATGTATATGAGGTGCACCTCTTGCTTGGTACTCCTTTCTCCAAAAGAAATAAGTAACTTCTCCAAGAGGTGGATTCTTTTTATTGCAGATAAAAGACATCATAGCTTGAAACCTATGATTAAAATATCTGCACACATTTACAGGATCCAATGAACACAGTTTACCAGGAGTCTTTATTTCCACATTTTTAATATTGGAATTCACACTTCTCTTAGAAACTCAAGCAAATCTTCCCATGCATACTCTGCACAGCTAAGTGTGACAAACCATGTTGGTGTACCTAAGTTCCGTAACATACACTTGAGTTCTCCATGACGACGATATCAATACTCATTTGTTCCACGTTGACATGCCATCAAATTGATTAACTGTGCTTCTAAAATTTCATCTGTTTTTTTAACTTTCTCCACAAATTCTTTCGCATAAAGAAGTGATTGATGAACTCCAGTTTTAAGTATGTGGTTCACTGCATATGACAGAGAAGAAAAAACACATTCAAACAAAAGGTGAAATATGTATGGTATGCACTGTCGAAATCTAGGATCTTCAGAATATAAACTTGTTGACCGATATTCTGAAGCTGGAATACGTACAGGTCGGTCATCATATCGTCCACCTGCTCCAGTAGGAAACAGCTGTGGAAAACAACAAGCTTTCAAGCTCTTCTCCCAAACACTCATTGGAGTTCCCTCTGCTTTTTTCATTTGAAATAACTTAATGCTGCTTCCTATTACTTCTTTTGAATGCAAAGGACATAGTGTGTAATGTTCATAAATATCTTCAGTCCTTGACTTGTCCACTTTCTCTATATGACCACTTGAAATTTCACATTCATCTTCTAAACTTATTACCTGTTCATCCACACTTACAGTTTTGTAATAAATATTGTTCTCTATAAGATATAAGGTAGCCTTTCCAACGTTATTAACATCCACATATTCTTGCCATATTTTCCGACTCTTTGTTGGTACACCATTTACTAGAATGACAACTGCCTCATTTTCCTCTTTCTCTCCAGTAATAGATTCAATATTTTTCTTAAAATCCAAAGGTAAGTACACCACTCTTCCTTTCAGCCCTCTTTGCAAGTCTGTTGGTGGCAGTTTACCTGTTTTAGGCTCTATCCGAATTATAGTTTTAAAAGGATGAACAGATTGAATTAGAACCGACTCATATGTATACAATTCTTCCAGTTCCTCCAGAATAGCTACTAATTCTAAGTTATTATGTTCTGCTCTAGTAGGCATTTTGTTTTCTTCTAATTTGTTGTAACAATATTTACATATACGTTGATCACTACCTAACTATAATCGACCTTCCACCAACAAGTAAGCTGCAAATTCTTCCCACTTACTGTAGTTCTCCTTTTCACTTTTCAAATACAAATCAACATTCCTAGTTTGACTTTTATAATGAGTACGTCGACAAGAAACACAAACATAGTTTGGTATTTCAGAGCACAGTATATTAAACCTTCCAATTTCTTCTTCAAACTGATCAGTGCTAATCACTTTCCCATCTCCTTCAACATCTGTAATTGTCAAACTTTTACTTTCTATGGACTGCTCTTCTGAACCAAAATATCACATTTCAATATCATCACACTTTTTTTGAACATCTGATAAAGAACCATGTAAAAGAGCTGTATTCAGTTCACTTAAACATAATGCAGGACTAATTACATAGTACTGTTTCCTTACAAACTTCCACATTTTTGAATGGTGTACTACTAACATCGCAAAACCAAAGGAAATGATGGACGGAGTGTTGAACATTGCAAGCACTCACCCCCAGTCAACTGATCTGGGTTTAATCCATCACCGTTCTTTAGCCCACTTTGCCACCCCAGTTCAGACATGGCCATATGCAAATCAGTCTGACCCTGTGCCTCATGGGAACAGTCCAGCCCGAACTGCCAAGCCATGTCTTCCCTGGACCGGAAAAAAGCTTCCTAGGACCGGTTTCTGGCGTTTCAGCCGTCTTCAGCCAGGCTTGCTTGAATCCAGTGGCAAAGTGAGCAAGGGACTCACGTCTGAGCATACCCTGCCAACTTATGGCGAACAAAGCAAAACCAAAGGAAATGATGGACGGAGTGTTGAACATTGCAAGCACTCACCCCCAGTCAACTGATCTGGGTTTAATCCATCACCGTTCTTTAGCCCACTCTGCCACCCCAGTTCAGACATGGCCATATGCAAATCAGTCTGACCCTGTGCCTCATGGGAACAGTCCAGCCCGAACTGCCAAGCCATGTCTTCCCTGGACCGGAAACAAGCTTCCTAGGACCGGTTTCTGGCGTTTCAGCCGTCTTCAGCCAGGCTTGCTTGAATCCAGTGGCAAAGTGAGCAAGGGACTCACGTCTGAGCATACCCTGCCAACTTATGGCGAACAAAGCAAAACCAAAGGAAATGATGGACGGAGTGTTGAACATTGCAAGCACTCACCCCCAGTCAACTGATCTGGGTTTAATCCATCACCGTTCTTTAGCCCACTCTGCCACCCCAGTTCAGACATGGCCATATGCAAATCAGTCTGACCCTGTGCCTCATGGGAACAGTCCAGCCCGAACTGCCAAGCCATGTCTTCCCTGGACCGGAAACAAGCTTCCTAGGACCGGTTTCTGGCGTTTCAGCCGTCTTCAGCCAGGCTTGCTTGAATCCAGTGGCAAAGTGAGCAAGGGACTCACGTCTGAGCATACCCTGCCAACTTATGGCGAACAAAGCAAAACCAAAGGAAATGATGGACGGAGTGTTGAACATTGCAAGCACTCACCCCCAGTCAACTGATCTGGGTTTAATCCATCACCGTTCTTTAGCCTACTCTACCACCCCAGTTCAGACATGGCCATATGCAAATCAGTCTGACCCTGTGCCTCTTGGGAACAGTCCAGCCCGAACTGCCAAGCCATGTCTTCCCTGGACCGGAAACAAGCTTCCTAGGACCGGTTTCTGGCGTTTCAGCCGTCTTCAGCCAGGCTTGCTTGAATCCAGTGGCAAAGTGAGCAAGGGACTCACGTCTGAGCATACCCTGCCAACTTATGGCGAACAAAGCAAAACCAAAGGAAATGATGGACGGAGTGTTGAACATTGCAAGCACTCACCCCCAGTCAACTGATCTGGGTTTAATCCATCACCGTTCTTTAGCCCACTCTGCCACCCCAGTTCAGACATGGCCATATGCAAATCAGTCTGACCCTGTGCCTCATGGGAACAGTCCAGCCCGAACTGCCAAGCCATGTCTTCCCTGGACCGGAAACAAGCTTCCTAGGACCGGTTTTTGGCGTTTCAGCCGTCTTCAGCCAGGCTTGCTTGAATCCAGTGGCAAAGTGAGCAAGGGACTCACGTCTGAGCATACCCTGCCAACTTATGGCGAACAAAGCAAAACCAAAGGAAATGATGGATTAAACCCAGATCAGTTGACTGGGGGTGAGTGCTTGCAATCTTCAACACTCCGTCCATCATTTCCTTTGGTTGGTACTACTAACATCATCAGGTGATGAAAAACACTTTTACACACTTTTCCTGAAAGACAAGCCAGAGAATGCCCATGTTTCTCAGTATATTTTCTTTCATTACATGGATCTAGTCCTTGCAACAACGTAATCTTCTGTTTAATACTTTTCTGTGTATATTCTCCTAGCAAATTTCGCATTGTATCAATAGATTCCTGTTGAATACTACAAATACTGCTACAACCTCACTTATACACAGGAGCTTGTGTACGTTTCCCTTGCACTTCTTCAACTATTAAGTCTTCTGCACTTTTACCAACCAATTCCTCTTTTGGAAAGGGCAACCATCAAGAACTTCGTAGCAACGACCTCCAGTATCAACTGCAAATGGTAAACTATTTTCCTGGAAGTAACTTTCCTCATTAAAAAAAGGCTCACTACTAGAAGTATGTTTCCAATGTCCTCTAAAGACTTTGCAAAAGTTGTTTCTGTTCACAAGTCTTTTTCTTCTACTTTTCTCTATCAACACTTTGATTACTTTATCTAATACTTTGATTCTCTTCGAAATCACAAAGAATAACTTCTGTTTTAAAGTAAAAGCAGTATCCACTATACTTTCGATACGCTGCTTCTGTTTGAATTGTAGCACTTTCTTTTTATATTTGCAGCATGTTCTCATTAAATTCTGAATCACTATAGTTCGAAAAATTCTCTGACGAATTTCTTGAAATTGTTTTTGTCTCTGGGTAACAGATACTGTTTCTTTATCATGTTTTCATTTCCTTTGTGTGATGTTATTTTCATTAAATGTTCGTAATAATTTTTTTCAGAAATTGTCTAGTGTTTTTACCAGAAGAAACTGTTTGTGTAGTGCTTTCATTTTTTTGTAATTCAAAATCTTTTATTTTCTGCAAATATAAATTCTTCTTTTCTTGTCTTTTTTACTCAGTTCTTCTAGGCATTTTTAAATTTTTATCCAAACGAAATAATTTTCAGAAAAAAAAAGTGATTACTTTTTACATCAGTTCAATATATTACAATAATAACATACAATTACATAAATCCTACTGATGGCTTCCAGAGGCAGTGTTGCAATGCGATAGAGCACAGCAGGGGAGCATTAGAATGACGGGTAGTGCCATAGAACATACAGCAAGTATTTATTTAATTATTTACATACACCTTTACAATTTACATGTAACTGCACTACCTCGTACTTTTCACCTCTCCACCTCACCCCACCACCCCACACACTCCCTCTGCAACCCACCGCAGACAACTTTATAGATAATATGTTTAAAAATTATAATCTATATACTTAGGATGATATTATCAACCAATCGGCACACAGAAAAATTACCATTATTAGCCTAACAATTTTATCTACAACTTCGCAAACATAACACTGGACCCAAAGCTTTAATTGGAGGGGAGGGAGTCTGAGCACCGGCAGTTTATTTTTGGGAGCCTCGAAACGATAAGGGGCTCTATTTTCGTGCCTCGCAAAGGTAGTACGTTGTTTTTTTAATTTTATTGGACTGTATTGAGACAGTGAGACCATGCACATTGCTCACTACTAAAAAGTGGAGACATCATGCCAGGTGAGTCGCGTTGTAGGAGAAAAGAAATCCTTTAAAGAGAGCCATTTTCTCTCACGATTTCCCTTCTCTTTTTGCAGTGCAGGAGCAACATCATCCTGGCCTGATTAGCACAGAGACCACCAGGCGTATAACGCCCATTGCCCCGGACTCCCTGAGACTGCTTCCCAATAGCACACACAGAGCCGCACCTGAGTACTTCACAGGTCTTCATAAGACCATTTGCTTGTAAATGATGCTCTGTTTTTTCCACCCCTTTTTAGAGTCCCTACATCCCCACTCTGCCTATTGCTGAAAGAACTAGCCTCCCCTGAAATTTCGCTCTGGTTGCGCCTTTGGAGATGACCACACGCAGCCAACTCCGACACAACCCTGCTCTCACCTTTCATAGGGTGTTGTTGTAGTGCTACGAAAACACACACTTTGCCTGGCTCACTTAGGGGCATATTATCAAGAACGGCATTAAAATTATCGCCGCTTTAGCATCAGGAAACTGCCGCTAAAGCGGAGATAATGAGCTTGATAATATGCCCTTGTGAATTCCCATAGAAGCCCAGCTTCACACCACAACCTGGCCGGCTTTGGGAATTGACAAGGGCATATAATCAAGCCCATTATCGCCGCTTTAGCGTCAGTTTCCTGCCGCTAAAGCGGTAACGATTTTAATGCCGTTCTTGATAATATGCCCTGTTATCTTTCTAAATTAACGTCTTACACTGAAAAGCTGCTTTACATTTCTTTCCCTACATCAACCTTCATTTAAAACACCACCAGAGAAGGGTGGTGAACTCTGGTGCACAAAGAGCAACTCAAAGCTTTCTTGTTCTTTATCAGAAACTTCATCTGCCTCTCAATGATTATCGCCAGCCTTTTCGGCCCCTTAAGAGGTTGGGTGGATGAGTATAATACGCAGTATTTAGGATCGGCGGCGGAGAGTGCATGAAAATAAGGAAGGATAGTTGAATAGAGGGTGACTGGATGGATGGCCAGATGGATGAAAGGATAGCTAGATGGATGGATGAATAGATATATGGATGAATGGAAGGATAAATGGATGCATGGACCAGTACTTAGGATATAGGGGTGGGCTGATAGATGCGTAGGATTGGTTCTCGGACAGATGTATGTATGAATATATGGGCGTATGACTGTATGGATGGCACAGTGCTTACCGTAGGCGAGTGGGCTGATAGATACTTAGAATAACTGCAGGGACAGATGTATGTATGTATGTAGGTAGGAATGTCTGAATGAATTGAAAGATGGTTGGATGGCGCAGTGCTTAGGATGATTGGCTGCAGGGCTTTAAGTGGGCCGGCTCTGAGCACCGGCAGTTATTTTCAGAAAAACTCTAAACGTGTCTCTATCGGGCTCTATTTTTGGCCCTCGCAAAGGTAGTCAAGTTTTCTTCTTTTTTATTGGACTGCAGTCAAAGCATGCACATCGATGTGTGCATGCTCATTTTGCTCACTACTGAGAAGTGGAGACATCATGCTACGTGAGCAACGTTGTAAGAGGAAGGGCAATTCTTTAAAGAGCGTGTTTCCCGAACGTAGGATAATTCAAGGGGATTTTCTTAAGCACACAATGCTAGTTATCTTCATGTAGACAACGCCCCTACTTGGATAGGCCACACCCCTTTAACAGGTTTGCCCTGCCCCTTTTGGAGCACCCCCAGATTTTTTCCCACTTAAAGCCCTCACTGCACCATAGTAACAAAGAAATGGTCCAAGCTTCCATTTAAATGTACAATGGCACCAAGTTTCATAATTTGCCATCAACGCTGGCAGCCTTCTACCACAGTGCAAGAGTGTCTATCAGCACGAAGATTTGTTATCCACAGAAATGTTGTGTGATTTGCGTAGCTGTCTGATGGAACACTCATCACCAAAAGGTATTAAAACATGCAAATTTGGGAGAAAAACGTGTACCATACCATAAACCGTTTCATAAATGGGCCCAGTGCCATTACACCACCCTCATCCCCATCCTTGCTTAACCTTACAAAATCAAAGAAAGACCCCAGCAAACCTGATACAGCCACTATAGCAAAACAGGGACCTAATTTGAACAAGTCTCTGCCGGAACACCCAGCAGCAAAAGGTATTCAAACATGCAAATTTGCGGGTAAAACATATACCATGCCATAGGGCACTTTATAAGTGCTCCCAGTGGTACTACATCACCTTTAGTAGCTAAACATCTGCACGTTACTAAAGTCGGTGTTTTAATCCCCAACATATCCACCTCCCCCACCCCCAACATTGCTTAACCGTATGAAATCAAGGAGAAACCGCCACCATTCCTGGTAGTGCCACTATACCCATACTCGGGCTTAATTTTTAAAGGTGTCTTCCGTAACGCTTATCACCCAAAAGTATTCAAACATGCAAATTGGCAGGTAAAACATAAACCATCCAATAGCACAGTTTATAAATGGACCCAGTGGCAGTACACCACCTTTACTAGCTATACATCTGTATGTTAATAAAGTTTTTTAAACACTCTGTAGAGTGTATAGCAGAGGATGGGGAGAGTAAACAAAGTTGTAATTCCCAAACTTTTGATATACCGTCCCTTTACTGTATGTATATTAAGGACATTAAATTGAATGAAAAAAATGACGAGTGTCCCAAAAGAGATAGTGAAACTGTGCACCGGTAAAACCCGTACCACTTAAACACATACGTGTATTGAGCACAGAAACACAGCCTGACAATTACTATAACTTGTACTTTACAAATATCAAGAAAGTCATACGGAAAATATACCGAACATTTTCATTTCTTTTTTATCTCTCACACATTTATAAAACATCTCTTCTAAACAAACACTCCCCAACCACTTCTATTTCATAAGAATAGACAATAATTAATACGTTTACTACCATATATTTTAGTATATCTACCTTTTTATTATTCACTAGTCACAAACTACTAAAACTATTAACTATACCCAAATGCAAACCAGAAACCATGTTCATATTATATCTCAACCTATATTCAAATGATTCAAACTATGCATACATATAAACGGAATGTATAACTTTTACTATCTCCATCTCCTCTCCATGTAATCTGCAAACACTGTAGACGGCCTCACAGAACAACAACCTGCTCTGGGGCATATTATCAAGCACGGCGTTAAAATTATCGCCACTTTAGCGGCAGGAATCTGGCGCTAAAGCGGCGATAATGTGCTTGATAATATGCCGCAGAGAATTCCAATAGAAGCCTTTGTTCACACCAGAACATGGGCTTCTATTGGAATTCTCAGCGGTATATTATCAAGTCCATTATCGCTGCTTTTAAAGCGGCGATACTTTTAACAGCGTCCTTGATAATATGCCCCCTAGACTTATATTCAAATCTACCTCTCACTGTCAAAAATGAGACCACAACCTGTCCACATAACATTTCTGGGTTTGGTTTTATCGCTTTTAACTTAATAACACATACATATCCTACCCCCTCTTCCCCACTACATCCACAAAAAGTATAATTTGCAAACGTGGGACATTTGGTTTATCTCGCCTGAGTACATTAACAAACCCAAATTAACGCTATACCTCATTTTCAAAACCATACAGTCCTTTATAGATGACAACTACATTTCTTCTTTGTGAAACATTCCTAAACATATATAAAGTACTTATATAACAACAGGTCAAACTTTATGCATATTTTATAACCAATATGAAAAACCACACTTTACTAACAGGACATTATTTTGAAATAAAAAATACTTTCAAACTTAAAAATATCACCTCAAATGCTTAATCACTACTACAGAACACATAACCCACCTTGTTCATTTCTACCTCACCTTTGTAGTTGGTATGCATATTTCAAATGTCACACACGCGTGCAATTCTTTCTTTCTGACACAGTACATGTAATGCACCACTTTCATCTAGAATGAAAATAGTAGTGGCACAATTTCTCTGTCGCTCCACATATAAATACATGTAAACAACAAATCAGAATACTTCATTCCATCAACGACATTCCAAAACTTAACTCCATTGTTTATTTATGAATTTTGCATCTGAAAAGCTACTTAATATTCCGCGCCACACACAGGTCAGAAGTGCAACCTATTTTATAACCACACTTTCTGGAACATTCTACGACACCTGCAGGTTTAAAGTTCATGATTTTTTTAAACGTAACCTTTTCTTTTTCAGCAAATTCTCGAACATTTAACACCACCTGCGGGTTAAAAGTTCACCATTATTTTAAGGTACAAATGTACCTTCCAAATGCAAGTAGCACGTCTGGTTGAGCTTTGCACATTTCATCCTATCGTATGTACTCCACGTTTAGAGTGCTCTTTATTAACCAATGACAAACATTCATTTTCACGCAACTAATATGCACCCTAGTTTTTTGTACCCAATGCTTTTTATCTTCCAATCAATTATCATTTTCTGTGTAGTTTGCACTTTACAAATACCGTATTGATTTACCTTCACACTCACTGTATAACACCACCTAAGCACCATATACAAATTACCGTGTTCCAAACAAAACTTCCTCCTACTACGTATAAATTATTACTGACACTACTTAGACAGTGGTGGCACAGTGGCCAGGGCACATGACTTCACACCATAAGACACACAGTTTAGGGTCACGCTTTCATCCCCGACTCCAACACCAGCTCACCTTAGCAGCATCAGACTCTACGCAATACCTCACTTAATTTCCATACCCAGCACTTTCAGACCGGTAGCTATGAGTAGTTCGCTTCGCACCCCCTTTGTAGCACACCCTAAACACCCCTACAAAGGTTACAGTGCTCCTACCATCCTCTTTCCTACTTTTTTCGCCCTCTTTTCCCCTTACTCGCTTCAACAGAATCACAGAATGGTGGCCAACACTTCCTAGTTGCAACCGCTCGCAGCGCTCCCAACCAATAAGCAGCAAGCTCGTGCTCGTAACGCCTCAGCCAATCAGATGGCAGAATTCCCAAATTTCTCAAAAACTACTGAACGGATTTACACCAAATAAAGAAAATCATGCTTTCTAGACCAAGACCCTTCTCCCTGCCAAATTTGGGGTAATTCCGTTCACCCGTTTGAACTGTAGCCTTGTCTAAAGTTTCCTATGGAAATTAACATGGAGAAAACACGTATTGGGGGCCCCTTTTTTCTCATCCCCCTTGACAAATCACCCCCAAAGTTCCCACATAGCAGCTGATATGAACAAAGAATTAGATTGGAAAATTTCATGAAGATTCATGAAACGACGCCAAAGTTATAAGCAAAACAAAAAATGCTCTTCCTATGGAAACTTGGTCCTAATTATAACTACCTACTGGCAGCCGCCAGTAGGTAATATATATATTTATATATATACATAAATATAAATATATATATATATATATATATATATATATATATATATATATATATATATATATATATATATAATGTATCCTGGCTGGCCCAGGGTAGACGTCGGCGCTCTCGAGTTACGGGGTGGTGCGTTCTTGACGGGCAGAGCCACGCCGGTAAATCTAAATAGTTTATCACTATACAGTGAAAGTAAAGAACGCACTCTCTCGATTATGAAGTGAATGCCGGTTTATTAAATAGCTGCCATGCCCCAACGCGTTTCGGTCCTATCACTTGGACCTTGTTCACGGGTAAATTTTACACGGGGACCGGGCGTCATTTATTTCTATTGCCACACAGTTACTTCCTGTTTTTGCTATGCATAGTGGTTAACGTAGTTTTACAAAATATAAAGTGCTAAATGCATTCAATAAAGAAAAAATTCTTTTTGTGCCCAGTGCTCAGTGTGTGAATTATAATAACACATTACACTTCATGTATGTATATATGGCAAGTCTCAGTATTAGTCAGATTATTTACAATGATAGTTTGTTTTTGCTCACTAGTGAGCCTATTTGTTGGTATATATATATATATATTCCCAGTGTGTGACCAAATCCAAAGGTCACCAATTGAGGCGCACACTGACACCGTAAGTTTTTCAAAACGTATTTAAGTTACTCAAATAAATGGACAGACGCCTTTCGGCTACGCCTTCCTCAATGTCACAAAATTCATTTGAAAGAGATGTAACTTTATAACGGAAATGCATTCACAAAATCATAAAAATCAAGAGAGGACTCGTAATTCATAGAATGGGCAACACAAAAGTGGGACTATGTTTAACAAAACATAGCGGCTATATTGGAAGGTCTCTTAAATTTATCATCATTTAACAATTTGATGACATGATGCTAATCAATTGTAAAAGTAAAATGTATACACATCAACTTATACTCAATTCACTTACACCATGAATGAATATTACGGTCAAAACATATATAATCTATGTTATTTGATTATTACAGATTCTTTAATCAATTTCCATATATAGGCAGCAGCATCATGTAAGGCCTATGACGGTCGCTCTTTCAATTATGCCCTGAATGGGCTTATTTAATCATATTTTAATTCTCTTACTCTTTTTCTTTTTTTGTTTGTTACCTGGGAACTTATATACTTATCGTCTAGTTCTATTAATATTGGTCCAGGGATATAGTACAATTTATCATCACTATTCGCTGTGGACCCAAAGCTCCTCATCGTTGTTCAGACCCCGTGGAGCTTTGGTTTGCATTTCAATAATGTACCGGGATTCAAGTTTTCGCAATGCTCTAACTCTGTCGCCTCCTCTTTCTTTTTTGGTGACCTGGTCTAGACAAAACAATTTAAGCAGATTGGCATTCGATTTGTGTTGTTCTTCATAATGCCTTGCCACAGGATATGCTGCATCATGATGTTTTATGGCACGCATATGTGCCAGTATCCTTTTTTTTTGTGGGATGGATGGTACTTCCCACACATTTCCTATTACAGGGGCATGTAAGACAATAAACTGTATGGTCTGAATTGCAGTTCAACAATTTATTGATCTTATGCATTTTCTTCCTCCCTGGTACTGGAATTTCTTTCACCTTACTACTATTCCTGCATGCCTTACAAGACATGCAGGGATAGAAACCTGTAATCATGTCTTTCTTCTTTGCTGACTTGGAAAATTGACTTCTCACCAGCTGGTCTTTTAATGCTGGACCTCTCCTGTAGGTGATAAGAGGGGATTGTGAAATTAATGAGCCTATGACATGATCTGCTTTTAAAACTTTCCAATTCCTTCGGAATATTTGGAACAACTCAGTGGACCCTGTGGAGTATTCCGTTATCATTCTTACTTGTCCTGTCACTTCAATTTGTTTTTTGTTATCATCATCTGTTGTGGATATAAGATTTTCCCTCACTATCTGTTTAATTTTTTCTCTGGCTTTTATAAGAGTATCTTGTAGCCTCTTTGTGTAAAACGTTCAGGCGCTTTTTCATTTTTTGTTTTGAAATCTTCATCACGCGAACAGTTTCGTCTTAGTCTGATTAATTCCCCATAAGGGATTCCATTGATCACACTTTTTGGGTGGAAACTATTCACATGTAATATACTATTTCCCGCTGTGGGCTTTCTGTATAGTGTGGTTTCAATCCTATTGTTCTTTATGAATACCATTAGGTCTAGATAGGGCACATTACTTTTACTTAGACATTCAGTAAATTTCAAGTTGACCTCATTATTATTCAGCTCTGTTATGTACTCTCTGGCCTCCTCCATTGACCCTCTCCATATAATGAAGAGGCCGTCAATGTATCTTGACCATAGGATCACTTTATCTAACCACATTTCATTTCTCCCCGCCCAGGCCACGTGCTTCTCCCACCAGCCAATGAACAAGTTCGCATAACTGGGGGCGAAGCACGTGCCCATCGCGGTACCCTGACGTTGTTGAAAAAGTTCACCTGCAAATAAAAAAATATTATTTTCCAGGCAGTATGTAAACAGTTCAATTAACATAACATTGTGTTCAAAATATTTGAGCTCTCTCTTTTTTAGAAAAAACTCCACAGGCTCTACACCTTTATGATGGTCTATACTCGTATAGAGGCTCGTTATGTCCAGGGTCAATAATAACATATCTGGTTCCCACTCTATGTTAGCAATTATTCTCAAAAAATCTTTAGTGTCCTTAACATAAGAGCAGAGGTCAATCACTAGTGGCTTTAAAAAACAATCAATGTAAATAGATGTATTTTCAAGTAAGCTGTTCTTGGATGATACAATTGGCCTTCCCGGTGGGTTCGAAGCATTCTTGTGTACTTTAGGGAGATGATAAAAGGTGGGTAGTTCTGGGGACTCACAGTATATAAACTTAAAATCATCCTCCTTTAGTATTCCTTTATCTCTCCATTTCTTTGCCAGTTTATGAAACTCCTGGAAACTTTTTTCATAGTTATCTTTAGTGGTTACAGTATAGCACTGGTTATCTGCTAATTGTCTCCGTGCCTCTTTCAAGTAAGTCAGTTTGTTCATAATGACAATGTTTCCTCCTTTATCAGAAGCTTTTATTACAAGATTGTCATCATCGCCCGGGTCCTTCAAAATTTTCTTTTGTTGAGTTCAAAGTCAAGTCAAAAGATACTTTATTTCGAATTTAGTATATAAATTCATAAAAAGTCACATACATACAAGGTAGAAGTACACCGGGCAAATTTTTAAAAAAAGGTAAAGTTCCTTTGACAAATTTAACAATCCATATCCGCTCTTGATTTCAACATAGATTTTAAAAAACGGACAATAAAATATATACAATCCATATGCAAAAGTTGTAAAAACATTAAAGCAGGTTTAATTTGGGTATAGTTCATTTTCTTTAAGATTGGTATCAGGTAGGTTTTCCTTGGGACTAAGTAAAATTTGCAAAAAAACATAAAATGTTCTAGGTTTTGTGGTGAGTAACCATCACAACCACATACCGGTAACATCTGTCCCACATATCCCACTTTCGGTCTGGCCACTAAAAGGTGGTATGTGTTGCATCTAAACCTAGTTAATAAAAAATTTTCGTGGGATGTGAGAGTAGACATTAAATAAGGCTCAGCAGTAGGGGAAGTTATTAAGGTGAGATATGACCGGAAACTGGGTTTAGTAAGCTCAATCCCTTCTATTTCTTGCATCCTATAGTTCAAGAAAAGGGTTTTGACCAATGGGATATCCTTTTTAAGGATCTCTTCAGGCTTGGTAAATAGAGAACCCCTACCAATTAGTTCAAATCCCCTTTTGATGTGGGTGGTCCAAGGGATTCGTGCCTTGTTCTCTAGAGCCAGGCAGTCCCTAAGTATATCTTGTGTCAAGGGTATGTCCGGGTTGAGCCAGCACTGTAGCCAAAACGTCATGGGGCTCATCGCTATCTGGTCGGCTATGTAAGGTACTCCCAGTTCTTCATGAGCCACCAAGTTAGGAGTACTCTGTGGGACACATAGAAGTCTTTTTAAGAAGTTATTTTCCTCGACCTGTAATGATTTTGTCACACCACGTCCCCACAGCTCACTACCATAAGATGCTATGGCAATACTTTTTGCTCTATAGACCTGAAGCATAGCCCCAGTCGGTTTCTTCCCTATTTTGGAAGCAAAATTAAAGATTGCAGAGTTTACCCGAGCCATTTCCCCCCTTTTTTTGTGTATCGCGGCATCCCACTTAAGTTTGTCATCAAATAAAACTCCTAAATAAGAGAACACCTTGGTGCTGGGGATTAAATCTCCCCCTGTTTTGAATAAAAATATCCTACTAGAGCGTTTGCCCAAGCTCATAGTATATGACTTTGTGCTATTGATTTTTAAATCTAGCTTAGACATAAATCCATAAAAGGAATTTAACAAAGTCTGAAGCCCAATTTCAGTTCTAGCCAATAGTACAGCATCATCCGCGTATAGCAGAACGGAATACCCCGTCCAGCTATACGCGGGAAATCTGCACCGGTCTCTAACAGGGTCCTCTCAAGGTCATTGATGTAAAAATTTAATAAAAACGGAGCCATGATGCATCCCTGCCTAACACCTTTCTTGATAAAAAAGTCATTTGTGACTTTCAGATCTTTACCATATCTAACGTTTGCTCGGGTTGAAGAATGTAAATCCCGTAGGAAGTTGATCAACCCCACATCTACCCCACTCACCTCCATGGCCTGCCAGAGCTTTGACCTGTTGACACAATTAAAAGCTGATGAGAGGTCCATGAAGGCGAGATGAATTGAGCCAGATTGCACCACGGTGTATTTGTTGAGCAGTAGGTACAGGTTAAGGCACTGTGTGATGGTGGAACGCCCTGCATGGAAACCATACTGACAATCTGTCAAAATCTTATTATCAACTGCCCATTCCTTCAGCCTATTTAAAATAGCCCGCCCCATTACCTTCACGACCGAATCAATAAGTGATATTGGTCTATAGCAGCTAGTGTAGATTCTATTGCCTTTCTTGAAGACCGGCACTATAGTTGACAGTGCCCAGCTATTCAAACAACCTTCTGTGGCAGCTGCATTAAAAGCCGAACAAAGAATGGGTGCCGAAAATTGGGGGTCTGACTTAAAAAGATCTGGGGGAATCCCATCGGGTCCCGGGGCTTTATTGCTTGTCAGACCCTTGATTCCGTCTAAAATCTCCAGTTCAGTAAAGGTTATAGCTGGAACATCTCTACGACTCACTATACTGATATTAGATTCGAGCGGGCTATCGAACATTGCTTTAAAATGATGGACCCAATTATCTTCACCAATGTAAGCCACCAAGCCATCACCTCCCACCTGCTGGAATAAGGGACCGTTGACAACTTTCCAAAACCTAGCACTATCTTTTAGGGTGCTGCTGTCAACTAATTCTTCCCAGGCTTCTTCTTTTAGAGAAGCCTTACGGAAGGCTAAAGCGTCCTTATATGACCTGTTTTTTTTTACCAGTGCTTCTCTTAGCAGTTTGGCCACTTTTGAACATTTATTATCGAACCATTTGGGGCCCTGATTGACAGTATGTCCTGAGTTTGTTAACAATAGTTCAGATATTTTCACGGTTAAATTGGAAAAAGCGTCCAAGACGCATTTTGCATTTAGTCCAGCGGTTGTACAGGTGACTATTTCTCCCACACAATGGGTCTTTACATTTTTATTAAAAGCACTGGGTGATATTTGGGTCCCCCTTAGCCTCCTTTTCCCATCGGTAGTTCTTAAAACTCCTGAGACTGGTTTGTTACAGATGGGATCGGACAGTATACCTCCAAGATAAACCGACAGCGGATTATGGTCGCTAAATTAATTTGTTAAAATAGAGAAGTCCCCTAAAAGGGGTACTAAGGATGATGAAATAAAAATATAATCAATAAAAGTACCATTCCCTTTTCCTATGAAAGTAGGGATAGGAAACAATGTGGACGAACTCATATAGGACATGACTGACCCCATATCATTTTCGCACAGGAAATCATTAAGTTCCTCTCCATTCAATGTGTGTTCGAAGTGTAAACCCGATATTAGCAGGCAACCTAAGTTTGCTTGACAGGTGGTAGAAGGATTACCACATGGGTGGATATTAAAATCCCCTGTAATTATCAAGCTATGCAAGTTATTGGCCATATGTTTTTTTATGAATGTAGCCAAGGACTTAATATTACCTTCTTCTGCCAGAATAGATGGGGAGTTATAAAAAATTATTATCCCCCATTCAGCTTGCCCCTTCCTAAGTGTAATTGCTAGAATTCCAGGGTAGTTATGAGTGATCAAACGCACATCGCATTGGATATCCAGTGAGACATATGTTACAAGGCCTCCCTTAGGCCTGCCACTGGCCGAAGGGGAGGCCGGAACAAAGAAGGCCCTATAACCATCTAAATGATAGTTATTATCCATGTCCCACGTTTCCTGAAGGCTTATGATCATGTACTGATTGACAAACGCAATCCAACGTGGGTCGCTACTTTTCCTGGCCAACCCTGCGATATTCCAAGATAGAATGTTATTTCTAGGGGTCAATGGGTTATCCGTAACACTATCTTTACTGGGATCCTGTATGGGAATTTGAGAACCTATTTCACTTGATACCTGGGGGGTTAGTCAGTCACACTCATAAATATCTGATCATGGCAAAAATCTGTTCCTTAATTCCAATCCTAAAGGGAGAGGACGATTAACCATATTCCTCGGGGGTTGAAAACGAGTAGGTGGTCAGTGACAAAGGTTCTGTCTCATAGTGTCCCTTGGATGCATATGATCTGTGCTGCTGGTGTCAATTCTATACAGCCAAGGTTCTTGGGAATAAAAGTAACTAAAGGACAGAATAACTATGTTAGAACCAGAGCCCGGGTAACCCTTATGAAACTCCTGTAGAATTTTCGTAGCAGTGTGTGGGTTATCAAAATTCACAACAATACAGTCACCATTATATGATTTGGTCCTTTTTCCAATCCATTTAGTTCTACGGGCCATTATTATGAATCTATTAACATCCTGTCCCCTATATAAATTATTAGTAAACCATTGATTCAATTTATTTTTGAGTTGACCAAAGTCCTCTGTAACCCCGTCCTTCAGTTGGGGGACATTACTCAGAATTACAGTATAAGGTGTGGACTCCAATGGGAGATCAATCTAGTGGGTTTCCTGAAGGTGTTGATCAGAGGGAATCCATTCCCGATTGATCGTTGGTCTATCATTAGTACTATTGGGTTTTTTAGATTCCTGTGGCCCCTGGGTAAGTATTGTTTCAGTTAGTGGGAGGGGCTGAACGACTATATTGGCCGAGGCCTCTCTTCTCAATGTTGTATCATCTATATGTGCCTTAGAAATCCCACTTGACGAAGTTTCTACTGTATTGTGTTGTGATGTGACTAATCTGGTGTCAGATTTCCACCCACTATTCCTTTCTATTAGTGCTAATCTATCTTCTATACTTGTGAGCTTTTTTATGATCGGATCCAAGAGCTTTATTAGTAAAATTTCGAACTTATCTAAGTTACACTCATGTACCTGGCCCTCAGCTAAAGCACTCTTAAATACCTGTCTCGCCCTAGTGCTATTAACACTATCAGTAGTATCTGGATTTTGGGCATTAACTGTTATCCCAACCTCGCTTTCTTGTACACCTACTAGCTTACAATCCCTTTTTCCCTTCTTTCTAGGATTTGTGACCTTAGCTGTTTTGTTTTTACCCTGTTTCCCCCTAGTAATCATCCCTTTATCCACAGCCATTGGTTTCTCAACAGTAGGAGTAGTCATCTCCTCAGGGAGCTGAGAAGATGATATGTTAATGGGAGAACCTTCAGTGACGCCTGGTTCTGGTAATGAGAAAAATTCCGGTGTTACTGATAGCCTATTCCTAGAATTTTGGGGATCCAGAGAAAGTCTGCGTTCAGTGTCCAGTATCTCTTGGGTTAGTACAGAGTTGGCCCTCGTTAAAAAAGCATCCAAGGTACCCACCACCCTATTACCCAAATTACCCTTGACCTTGATTGATTGATTGATTGTGAAACTTATATAGCGCAGCTATCGCCCTACGGGCATCTTGGCACTTTAGACTGAGAGGAGAGCATCAGAGATGACAGAGGAGGACCGAATAAACATGCCAAGATTAAGCTTCAGGAAATAACCAGGTCTTAAGTCCCTTACGGAATTCGAGTAGGGAGTTGCACTGTCGCAGGTTCGCAGGGAGTTTATTCCACTCTCCAGGGGCTACCGTGCTGAAGGCTCTTCCGCCTACCCTCATACGCTTAAATCTCGGGACCGTCAGTAGTCCAGCTGTAGAGGAGCGTAGTTGTCTGCTTGGAAGGAAGCGAGCAAACCTGTTCTGTAAAGGGACTGGACCTAGTCCGTGCACTGCTCTAAAAGTCAGACACAAGGACTTGAAGAGGATCCTTTCTCTCTCCGGCAGCCAGTGTAAGTCCCTTAGTGCTCTGGTTGATGAAGAGCGGCGTTGCCTATCGAGCACCAATTTGGCTGCGGCTGACTGAATCCTCTGCAATCCTTGATGGACATACTGCGGAGCCCCCAGATACAGGGAGTTGCAATAATCAAGTCTGCTTAATACCGTGCTGCGCACCACTGTAGCTCGCGACTCCCTAGGGAGCAGAGGTAGAATACTTCGGAGCAGTCGCAGCAGGGCAAAGCAGACGTTTGCAGTTTTACTGGCTTGGGAAACCATCTGGAGATCGTCGTCAATGATTATCCCAAGATTGCGGACCTTTCTGACTGGTGTAAGGGGTCCTTCCTCCGGTGTAAGACGGAATTCAAGAGGAAGATGTTTGGGAATCCTGAATGGTGAGCAGAATACCACCTCAGTTTTACCGCTGTTAAATTGAAGAGAGTTCCGTCTGAGCCAGTCCATGGTCTGGTTCATGCATTGATGGAAGCGATCCATGGCCAATGCATCCTCCCCTTCCAAAGAGAAAGCCAGCTGCGCATCGTCAGCGTAGTTCACCAAGCTGACTCCGAAAGATTTCATTAACGGAAACAGGGGCCGCAGGTAGATGTTAAAGAGGACCTTGTTCATTATCCACAGATTAAGGGAGTTATTTCAATAACCAGGGCTTCCTAAGTGCACAAACACACCGGATGTTGACCAAAGGTTACAGCAAGTCTGGTAACAGTACCTTAGCTCTTGTAAGTCCGCTTCGCTGTCCCTAGAAAAGGAAGACACCAGCCAAATAACGTGGCCCAGCCCAGCCTACTCCGGGCTATGACGGGCAAGGACGGGCACGCCCTTGGCCCGGGCTTTGCCAGGGCGCTGCCCATGCACGTCCCGCGCTGCGGAGCGCCTGTGGGGCTTTTGTGCAAGCCAGGCGCTGCCGATTGACGTCAGCTGCGTGCGCCCAGCACCGAGGATTCTGGGGATTGTAGTCCTGGCCGTTGCCCTCACGGCGTTGTCAGAGCTATTAGCCAGCTTGATTGACCCCCGCGATGGCCGTTCCCCTCAGGGCGTCGTCAGAGCTATTAGCCAGCTGGATTGACCCCCGCGATGGCCGTTCCCTGCACGGCAGGCGACGAAAGCAGGATAACAGGTAATTTCTCAGGTAGTGCGTCCCGGGCTGCGGAGCGCCTGTGGGGCTTTTGTGCGAGCCAGGCGCTGCTGATTGACGTCAGCTGCGTGCGCCCAGCACCGAGGATTCTGGGGATTGTAGTCCTGGCCGTTCCCCTCACGGCGTCGTCGGAGCTATTAGACAGCTTGATTGACCCCCGCGATGGCCGTTCCCCTCACGGCGTCGTCGGAGCTATTAGCCAGCTGGATTGACCCCCGCGATGGCCGTTCCCTTCACGGCAGGCGACGAAAGCAGGATAACAGGTAATTTCTCAGGTAGTGCGTCCCGCGCTGCGGAGCGCCTTTGGGGCTTTTGTGCGAGCCAGGCGCTGCTGATTGACGTCAGCTGCGTGCGCCCAGCACCGAGGATTCTGGGGATTGTAGTCTTGGTCGTTCCCCTCACGGCATCGTCGGAGCTATTAGCCAGCTTGATTGACCCCCGCGATGGCCGTTCCCCTCACAGCGTCGTCGGAGCTATTAGCCAGCTGGATTGACCCCCGCGATGGCCGTTCCCTTCACGGCAGGCGAGGAAAGCAGGATAACAGGTAATTTCTCAGGTAGTGCGTCCCCTTTTGTTGAGTTGTCAAATCTTCTTTTTGTCAAATATGGGCCTTTCGCCTGCATTTTTCTAAGGTCCTCTATGACCAGATCTTGAAACATATCAATGGCATCATGTGCCGTCGCTGGGATAAAGCGGGAACGTTTTTTTAAAGTGCTGGTTTCCCCCTTGTGAGTAATTCCCATTTCTTCTAAGAGGTCAATTGTCCCTGTTGGGTCATTTTGGCTGCTACTCAATTCCAATTCCAATTATCTCATTGCTCGTAGAGCATGCAGTTCTGTACGAAATTATGCGCTACTTTCCTCCATATTAATGATGTTAACTTCCTCGTGATTTTTTTGGATACATTGTGTGTATTTTAAGCAGCTTCAGTTTTCGGGTGAATCTATTGAGATCTATTCGAGCCTGTGTATAGTTGAATTGTGTGGTCGGACAGAAAGTAAGGCCCAGCTCCAGGACCTTAATCTCTTCAGATGAAATAGGTCTACTAGAGAGATTAATTACAGTTTTTTTCTTTCTCTCTATTCCATCTTCTAATTCCATTTTCCACCCCATTTGCTCCTTGTTCAACGTCCTATTGGTGACGAATCCTTTCCCCTTCCTTCCCCATCGTGTTTTTCGCTTCTTCTTTCCGGGGGATGTGTCCTTGTTGCTGGGCGCTGCTGCACCTCCCTTAGCAGTTGGTACTCGTGAAGAAAAGTTGTAGTTGTAACTTTCACACCTTGTGTGTTTTTCTCCTTTCTTCTCCCAATTTGTTCTCCCTCTGATAATTCCACTTCAGATTCCGACGTGTCACGTCATGATGTATCCGCTGGTTTTTGGAGAATCAACTGCTTGCTTGGCATGTCATATTTTTTGGCAAACTTTACAATCTGGCCTGACTCATAGTCTTCTTCATCGCGTAAAAACTTTGTTTGCTTTCTATGTTTTATTACGCCCTCATAATCCACTAGTCTCTTTTTCATACGTTGTTGTAAATCTTCTCTTAACTTCCTGTCTTTATCCAAAGCTATCAGAGCTTCAATTTCTTTGATCTCCTCCAGTAATTTCTGCCTATCGCTCCAGGCGTACTTTATGAGGATCTTAACCATTCCTTTAGCTGACTCCACTGTATATTCTTCCCATTCTTGTAACAGTAGGGGGTCAGGATGCTCTTAGGAGGGTGTAGTATAGATGTGCAAGCCCCTTGAAATATGGTCGCAGTCAATATACCTTTGTAATGAGGTTGCCTCCACCACTTCCTTGTTTCCTTTTCATATGTTTTCTCCAATTTATTAATGAGGGCTTTTAGGTTATTCTCCGTAGATGAACTCCCAGAAGTTCCCTTTGGTTCAGTGTTTTTGGTCCGTTTGCTTTTAACAAATAGCCCCTCCGCTGCCTCCTCTCTTTCCCGATCAGTAAACATCACTTGGTATCTCTGTCAAACGAGTAACTCTTGGTATTTTTATACTGTGTGTCTACGTGCCTGCCGCTTCATGCGCGATGATTTACAAGGATACCTTATTGGGCATGTACTCACCAGCGGTGCTCTGTCGGTCGCTCCGCGTCCTTCGACCGTAGCTCCGGCGTCCTCCTGCGGTTCGTACAGCCCGTCTGCTTCCCTTGTCGTTACTTCACTCCCACTGGCGTTCGAAATTGCATACGAACTTGGCGTGCGGCGGGGCAGACTGGAATAATTGCTTCCTGCTTGTTCACCTTCCGTCGCTTCACAAGGCACAGGTTCTTCTTCCTCCATGTTGGTGAGACGCGAATTTCATTCCAAGCGTGTGACCAAATCCAAAGGTCACAAATTGAGGCGTACACTGACACCGTAAGTTTTGCAAAATATATTTAAGTTACTCGAATAAATGGACAGACGCGTTTCGGCTACGCCTTCCTCAATGTCACAAAAAATATATATATATTTATAACATTTTGCATCTGTTTTATAACAGTGTTGCCATGTGCATACATAATGCGATTGCTTGTATTTTGCACTATTATTGCGTATTTTGCACTATTGCAGTTTTGCACTATGAATGTACATTTTGCAAATGAATGCTATTACAAACTGCACTGTAACTTGCGTATTTGCACAATTAGCATTTGCACTTTAAAACAAGTTCGTTTATGTCATTTTTGTACATCTTTATAAATTTAGGATGGCAAGAGAAAGATATAACTTACAGCCCATATTTAAGATTCTTGTTTTAAAATTTACGGCGTAATAATTACAAGTATATTTGTATATCTTGTATAAACACTACTTACCATGTATTTTTTCTATGTCTTCTATCACAAACATCACATGATTATAGAGTGCTAAGTATATAAGGGAAACAATAATGGCGGTTACCTTATGTGATCAAGGCCACCTTGTGGCCGAAACGCATAATGGCGTGCTGTGTGGGTGCTGACGTTCATTAAAACCCTTTGAAGCACGATTTGGCGTCCGTGTGCTTTCTTCTTCGCCCGACTGAAAGTGGGAGATCGCGTTTGGTGTTCATATATATATATATATACATATATATATATATACTCTGAAAAATCCATAGGTTTCAGGGACGTTATATTTAGTTGGACATTTCACTCGTACAAAACCATAGAAATTCCGAAATTCCACCGTTATAGTTAGTTCAGCTAACTATAACTCGCGCCCCCGCAATGCACTGCCAATGACGTCATGTATTACATCATTCATGACATGGTCTGTGCCATCACTGATGACATCTCAAATGATGTTACTGACCATGTCATGAATGATGTAATATGTGATGTCGACTATTAACACTGGGGGAGCGATTCAGTTATGGAAGTCAGAGGCTGGAATCATTTACTAGTTTTGAAAACAAACAAATGCCTCAGACACCATGGATTGTGTTTATCTTTTTTCACTCAGAAGTCTTTTTAATTGACTCTGGATTCACTATTTGTATTCATCTCTTTTTTATACATTTTTTACATTAAGGGTTCCTGTCTCAAATTGTTTGAACATCCCCTCACTGTTTTCTTAAGGCAAAGCAATATTTACAACATTTATATATATAGACATTCACAATACAAAAAGCACATTTTTCTTAAACAAACAATCAAAAACACGGTACATATAAATTCACTTTATCGGTCAAATGTTGTTTTCGCTTAGTGGTCCTACTTGTTTAAACTGATATTGGGAAACTATATTTTAATTTCCTCAATATACATTATTCTTTGGGTCCAAGGGGGGTCAGAGACTAATCACACATTTCTAACTTGAGTTTAACTTTTCTAGCACAAGATGCCTAACATTTGGCATAGTTTTGTTATTGTGTACTCTTGACCTCCTTATATATAATTGCCAACGTGTTTCGACCTTCGTGGTGTTTGGACAGGAACGTTATGTAGGTGAAGGTCTTCCTCAGGGCGGGGCTGTTTTCAGGTAGGACATCTAGTACCTGTGTTGAATGGGAATATTTCGACTGTAAGACTTTGCTTTTTATGTATTTTTTAGTCAAATAATGTGCTAAGCTCCTCACGTACCTTTTCACTGTACCTTCTCTCTGTAGTACAGTCTTTCACATCGTGTATTAATAAAGTTTTTTTTATTAGCGATGCTAATCGTATTACTTCCACTTTGTATAATCTTTTTGTTTATATGTCTCACAACCTACCAGGTCTTGGTAGAAAGAGTGGAGGTTCCTGGTGTTGTTGGATGTTTTTTGGCACCTCCTCTATGTTTCATTCCTATTTGTTTCTTTCAGTTTCTACAATCTGTGGAGAAACAAGTGTTATCAGTGAAATGAGGGAGCCATTGGAGAACATTGCTCTATTTTTTATTGCACTAATGTGTGCTAACTGATTTTTGGGGATGTGTTTTGTTATCCCGTACTTGTGTTGTTTTTATGGGCGTTTATACTCTACGTGCTTCCCTCATTTTTATTTCATACAAGTGCCTTGTTATTGTGTGGCAGTCTTTTTCGGTGCACCTCGTTATCCTGGAACCCAGTGTGTTTATTTATTTCACTATGGTTAAGTGCGCCATTTTTGCTGTTTACACACATGCTCGTGTACCCCTGGATTACCCGTCCGGTGCTTTGCATACCTTTTTATTCTTCTTGCTTCTCTCTCCATCTGCGGGTCTTTTTTGTTCTCTGGAATGCTCGTCTCCCCTGGATCATGCGTGTACCGAACTCCGCACTTTGCCGGTTTTGACTTCCTAGTTCTGCGTTGGTTTACGCATCCTTCCGACATCTGTTTGCGTCTGACAACATCATTCATGCCGGGATGTTTTGTCCTCTACATTTTGCCTGAATTCCTGCTTTTGCTTTTTTCGGTTTGCAGTTGTCATGGCAGTAACATTTGTAATGCTTGGGTGCATTTTAACTAGGACTGGGCCCGTGTTTTTATGTGTTTTCGGAGTATTTGCGTTTATTCACGTAATATATCACTCAAGTTTGTGGCATCTGTGTTGTTGATTAGGAGTGCTCTGGTGAGTACTAACTAATGTTTTTTGGTTGGCAGATTGAGTTGCTGATATGTTCATAGTCCCGCCTCCATGCTCGTTCCAGCCTTTTACAGTTTTTCCGAATTGAGGCCAAGTTGCCATTATACCCCGGGCTGGGCTGGGTATTACGGCTCTGGGACCATCTGGTGGAAATGAGAGAGTCGAGGGAGTGTGTCAACCACGTCCGAGTTGGTAGGGAGGTTGGGCATTTGACTCAGGAGGAGAGTATGGGTCTGTTCGGGATTGAGTTTATGCCAGGGGCTCCTGAGAATCGATTTACGTACTGTACCCTGAAGAGGGCCCACTCCCAATAATGATATGGTTACAAGGTGATGGTCAGACCACCTCATGGGGATAGGTGGATTGACTATGAGGGAGGACAAGTTAGAAAAGACTGGGTCCAGTAAGTTTCCCGCAGCATGAGTGCATCCCGGGATGCGCTGGACCAGTTGCAAGGCAGGAAGATCCGCTAGAAAGTTGCTGATCTCACAGTCATGGCTGGCATTCAAGTGGAAATTGAGGTCACTAATAATGCTGAAATTAGCGAGAGTCCTGGAGGTTGTGATAAGCGCATCTCTGAACTCCTTAGATTTCCTCGGAGGGAGATAATTCAGGAACCTAGACAGCATAAAATTGGCATTGAGGAGAATCCTAAACCATGCACACTCACAACCCACCAGTGCCTCTTTGATTAGGGTGCAGGTGTATCCTGTTTTGAAGATGATTGCGATACCACCACCACGTGACCCTCTGTTGAGGGTTACAATGTTTTAACCTTGAGGCATGGCTAGGCCAGGTTCTGCCTCCGTATTGTCGGTGAGCCATGTCTCAGTAAGAAAGAGAATATCCGGTGCCCTATCGTATAGTAAATCAAATATTTCAGCGAAGTGTTATACTAGGGAGCGACAATTCAAACTGAAATGTTTGATGGAGTGCAGGGAGGGAGGGAGATGCCGGCGTTAGTTACACAGCAGAAACCCCACTGAATGCAGCAGAAAGGGCCTTCCAGCGGGGTACAAAGATGGGGAGCACATGGGCTTACCGCCTTACTAGGCAAGTAGGTCATTACAGGAGTAGATATTTTTAGCGGAGCTCAGACTAGCAGCATGTCTGGCATCGTCCAGGCATGGACAGGTGCAGATGGGCCAGCGGCGTGTCCGCGCCTCGGCAGGCATTAAATGGCCAATCAGAGTTCTGCCTGTCCGTGGATGTGGAAGAGGGAAAATGCGGCAGAACACAAGGAAAAACACAACCTCTAACCCACAACCCGGAGCTAAAACAGTGAAGTGAGTTAAAATTTATAAAAGAAGGAGCCACATCACGTATTCGATTGCGTAAAATTGCGTAAAATTGATAAAACATAAATCATTAAAAAAATATATATAATAAACACACACCTAATTCAGGTAATTGCTGGTGGAAATTTAGGGAGAAAAGTCAGTTACTGATATTAATTTTGCCCTTAACCCCTTCAGTGCCCATGACGAGCTGGACTCGTCATGGGCTGCGGTGGCGCTGTGCCCATGACGAGTCCAGCTCGTCATGAACTCCGCCCGCTAATGGAAGGCGCGGCACTGGGCGGGGAAAGGGGCGGGCATGCAAGGGGTTAACCAGGCAGTGGTGCAGTGCCCTATAATTAGGTCAATACCCCAAGAGCACAATTTAAACCACTGCTTTACCCTTTTCAACATGGCACTGTGATCAAATAATATAGTTAATTTTACTCTGATTTTTAGAGCATTATTTGCCAAAATGTTAAATGTACAATATTATTCAGGGTTGAAAAATCCTGCAGAAATTACATTTCTATTAGATCCAGGGGATTTGATTAACTTACTCAAGGATCCTGTTTGATCAGTAGAAGTTTAGCATAGATTCTGCCTTCTGCAAAAAGAAACACCAATATTCTACCATTTTAGGGTCTTCAGTGGTTAAATTCTTGTTCATTGGTTAAAGGGTGGTATATTTGCATTTTTGCGAATTATTTCTCAATAGACAAAGCTTCTATAAAGTGGGTGGGAACTATTTATTAAAGCTGCAATAAAACTCCTATTGTCAGACCGATATATGGGCTACTCAGGCAGTAATTTAAAGATGTTGATCTCATGTAAGTGGTAAAGGGGAGAAATGTTATTTTTATATTCATCTACTCTATGATAGTCTAGTGATACTTCCTTCATGTCTGTTCAGTTTGGTAGAAGGGAACAAAGCTTCTGATTGATTCTGCCATTTTAACTAGGAGTCCTCAAGACTTTGGTTGCTAATCCTAGAATCTCCTATTTGTATTTGCATGTTGGCTTCCATTAGGGGGCAGCTCTGTGCTCGTGAATGGTATGCTTTAGCAAATGGAAGAAGCTCTTTCATAAATTGTAATTAAAAATATTTTTTTACATTGTTTAGTCGTGTTCAATAAACAAAGGATTATTGTTTTATATTTTTAGAATTGTTTGATCTAGCTCTAGTAAGTGTACAAAGGCACTGATAGCTAGCAAATATCAGCTTCAAAATACATACCCCAAAATCATACAACAAACTCAGGACTAGTGCATGTGAATACAGCAATGACTAGAAAGTGACAATAATATCACATTTAGGGGCCGATTCCGACCGAGCCGTATCCGGAGTGTTTTCCGACTGCAGTCCGACCAAGCGAGTACGATGCGGCCGTATGCTGCCGGACTCGGTTCGGTCGGACTCCCATAGAAGTCAATGGGAGTCGGTCGTCCGACGCTTACATGGGCTCCCATTGACTGAATGGGTATGTCTCGCACAAGGGTGCCCCCTACAGTGGGTACGCGTCGGTGCCATCGGCACCATACATGCCTGTGTTGGGGAAACCCTTGGGTCTCCCCCTGTGTCCGAGTCGTAAGGCTGCGGGTGACGGGCGGTCCGACGCAGACCCCCAAGGTCCGTTTCCCAGACTTTTGCGAGCTGGAGGCTCCAACTTGATCCGGCTGCCCGAATTGAACATCGTGCTGGCTCGGTCGTGAAACGTCTCCATTGCGCGGTATGATTCATGTCCGTACGGGTCTGACGGAGCAGTTCGGAACTGGATACGTGTCGGTCGGCGCTTATGCGTTCATTCGCATCGTACTTGGACGTCCGGACCTGTGTACGACTCGGTCGGAAAATAAGCCTCTGAATCGGATACGCTACTGCCGAACCCGATTTGGTGTCCTTTCCGACCGAGATCAGAATCGGCCCCTCAGTGAGAAAGAACTGTTCAAAATAAAGTTCAATTTTAGCTAGCACGATTGTGAATGGTGATCACCCTTCATCCTGCTGAATGGGTATTTGTTTTTTATCCTGGGCACCCTGAAGTTGGCTGTTGAAAACCAAATCTGAGAGACAATGTTGAAGACATATGGGTAGCAGTAACCTATGGGGATGTTTTTCACCTTGGGTTTGAGTGAAATAGACAAAAAGAGTGAAGCTCAAGTTATCTATGATTTCACTCAGAATTCCAGGATAAAAAAAACCTCCCTGTAATTCAATTTGTAACCATCTATAATTTTATGTTATATATGACCCCCAAATTCATCTTTCCCTGCTTTCAAATGCTACATAGGGAAGAGGAATAACTTGTTCAAATGTAAAAAACATTCTGGTCTCCTACCACTCACCCCCACTAATCTTTGTGCCTTCCCTCCCGTATAGTACAGAAGCTGTGCTCCCTGCTTTCCAGTGCTGCTCTGACAGACTCTGTGAGAGACCTCCCAAGGCTTGACCCTGTGCCTCATGGAAACAGTACAGCCCGAACTGCCAAGCCAGGTCTTCCCTGGACTGGAATCAAGAATCATAGGACCGGTTTCAGGATCACATCCCTCATCAGCCAGGCTAGCTTGAATCCAGTGGAAAAGTAAGCAAGGGACCCATGTCTGAGCATACCTTGCCATCTTAGGGTGGACAAAGCAAACAGAAGTAGATGAATGAAGGAGTGCTGAAACTTTTCAGACACTCACCCCCATTCACAGATCTGGGTTGAATCCTTCATCATTCTTTAGCTCACTTTGCCACCACAGTTCAGACCCAGCTATATGGAAATCAGTCTTTACCCTGTGCCTCATGGGAACAGTCCAGCCTGAACTGCCAAGCCAGGACTTCCCTGGACCAGAAACAAGCATCCTGTGACTGGTTTTGGGGTAACACCCCTCATCAGCCAGGCTGGCTTGAGTCCAGTAGCAAAGTGAGCAAGGGACCCACATCTGGGCATACCCTGATAACTTATGGCGAACAAAGCAAACACAAGGAGATGATGGAAAGAGCGCTGAAAATTTCCAGACACTCACCTCCAGTCACAGATCTGGGTTGAATCCATCATCATCCTTTAGCTCACCCTGCCACCCCAGTTCAGTCCCAGCTATATGCAAATCAGTCTTAACCCTGTGCCTCATCGTTTTTTCCCATGAGGCACAGGGTCAAGACTGATTTACAAGAACACAATTACTTTTAGTAGGCATGTTGAGCCAACAAGGAGACTCAAACCAGGATTCCCAGCTCCAAAGTCAGCAGCCTCAGCCATTCAGCCACATCCTCTACCCAAGTCTTATCTTTATTTCCATATAATTTGTACTTGTTTCGTGAGTGCTAATGATCAGAGGTAGGGGCGGTCTTAACTAATAATCTCGGACTGAATTCTAGGTCAGTGCCATCGTGCATCAAAAACGAGCAGGACCTTTATGTAATTAACAAGGTAATCTCATTAATACTCCAGATGATAGCAAATATTTTGCTTGACTTTACAATGGCCCTGGCAAGGACTATGCCCAATTTGTGCACCATGACGTCTGCCTGACTATCAGATGGAAAAGTTTATATTTAAAAGCAGATATGTGCGAGATGGCAAGCGCTTCAAAGAAGCATGAAAAATACATAGTATGCAAACTGTAGCTCAGTAAAGATGAGGTGAGTTTGCTCTGTGCCAAAAAAGAATCTAACTAAATCAATAACATCTGTTTATTATTAGCTGCCTGGCTCTAAAACGTCCTTGGTTTTTTGATCTCCCTTCCTTTACCCCCTCCCCTAGAGGCGTGGCTAATTTGTGTACTTCCTTCCATAGTGCTCCATGACTGCTGCATGTGAAGCTATGCAAAGAAGAGGCCCTGTCTGTTGCTCATTGTCTTATGCAACACATCCTATACATTGATTTACACACTTATATAATTTATTGTCAATGTACAATGTGTATATATGATGTAAAGTGCTCTGATATCCCCACATTTGTATAAATACTGGGACAGGCAAACACATCTGACATTCTTACAGTGCACACATATCTCTTATGCCTGATACTTGTGATGTGATAATATGCTGTGTGCTTTGGTTTCTGCACTTCAAGATGGCCGCACACAAAATGTTATAGTGCAGTTGCCTTGTTTTTTTCTTCAGACTGGCTCCAGCTTTACCTGTCATGGCAACCCCCTCCACCGATCCCACAACACTTCTTGCCCACCCCCATCACTCCGAGGTCGTTGCTTGTTTTAACATACAGTTGTAAATCGCAAAGTAGGTATCAGAGTGCTTTACATGAACAGAAGTTACATTACACAAGGTCATATTTATTTTGTACGCACAGGGAGATGAAGTACTTTTTTTCTGTGAGGTGGCTCACTTTGGTGTCATGTCGTACTGTACATTCGCATCATCTAAAACATTGTATGAGTCTGCCTGAAATTATCAGTGATATTGGCTTCCGCCTTGCTGGCATTCTTTTAGGGAAGGCCGTTGCTTGTTCGTAACACATGTTCAGTGTTTTGATTTATGCCTGTGCTCCTATCTGTGGTGCTGCATATTAGCATGGCACCAATTCCAAATTAGGGAAACCCATCTACCTTATGTAACCTGCCCCAGTCCCTATGCTTACCTTCTTTCATTCCAGGAATATATTCGACTATTTCTATTAAGCAGAGTTATACCAGTTGCAAATTGCAGCTTTTAACGTCTGCTCCTATCCCAATGCTACCATAAGTTAGAAATCTATGCAACTGCTTTTTTCACAATGTTTCTTTTTTGATATAGTGTGCACTTGTTTTCTAAATGAATACTCCAGTGCAAAAAAAATTGCCATATAAAACACCACTATCTCTAACTTTAACAAATGTAAGACCTATTGCATTGCAAATGCTTGTTTTAAATTGCTATGGCTTTCACTCTAGTAGGTAACTGTCTGGGCGAAGGTCCCCTGCAGATTTGAACAAAGTACGTGTATGGAAAGTAGAAATGAATGATTTAGGGCTCCACATACTACTAAAACACAATCAGTTTAGATGCTTGTCCTGATGTAAATGGCTGAATAAAATATAATGATATCTTCATTCAACATTTGATAGAAAAGTGCTAAGAAAACAACTTTCTCAGCAGGGAGGACACCTGGGAGGAATTGGCCAGAGCAAATGACATTTCTGTTACCTATTACCTTTGTAAACGTTTTATGACGTGCTCAGCTGAAGTATATTCCAAATGACCTGACTACACCAATGTATACTCAGCATGAGAGGATCTACTTCAGACGAAGGGTCACAAAACGCCCATTGCCAGATAGGGGAAGCTCCCAAAACCACCATGAGGGTCATATGTGTTTTGGTAGATTCTGTTAACACCTTTCTAATGCTCAACACAAAACATTAGCCAATTGTTGTTTCCTTCTAGAGGTGTGGTTTGCAGTCATAGAAGAGCTCCACAAAACATGCATTTTGGATTCAAGTAATTGACAGTTTACGTTGTATTCACAAAACATACACAGAAAGGTGTAACTGTATACCTGTGTTGATAAATGGGATATTGAAGCCTTGGGATTTGATTGATATTCTCCAGGCCTTTCCTGAAAAGTTTTATTATTTGAAATCGCTTATATTTCTCTGCTTTAAATCTTGAAGGAGAGAACCTGCAAACATTTGAAAAGAAGAAAATACATCCCTGACTGCACTGGTGTATTTCTGATTACCTGCCAGTGTATTACTGAGAGGTCTTTCAAGCAAGGACTGTCCCAGGACTAATGGTGCCTGGTTTAAATGAGGTGTAGGTCCTGTGTGAGACTAGACATAGATGACTGCAGGTCTTTCCCTCCAGGGTTAGAGGTTCCAAATATCCTGAGAAAGAAGACACATTAGTTTGTCTGGAGGAATTTCGGTGGACAATTTTGGAGCTCAATATTCCTTAATATTCCAAGCTAATTTGTTTGAATCCATCTAAATCTGGGAAAAGTGAGTTAAATTCTGAGGAGCCTGATCTAAAGATTTAAGGACATTTCATAAAGTGCTACCAAATCTTATGCAGAAGGTTTGGACATCGTACAAAGAACACCTGAAAAAGGATGCAGCCTGTGGGCCTAATTCACAATGGTAAAGTTACATGTTTGTATAAATTAGAATTGTTTATTATTAACTGCATTTTAGTAGCAGTCTCTTTACAACTGCGGACCCTCAACAAATAAAAATAGAGGACAGTTTTTTTTATTGTTATTTGAGATGTCATAAGAGATACCATAAATGATATCATAGAACATGTCATGAGTAATGTTAAATGTGAGATAACAAGCAATGCATGGCAGGGATGCCAGCTATGATGTAAAGAAAAAGGGGTCCCCCTGCTATTAATAGAGTTCCTAAGGCAGAGCCGGGTGAATATAATCAGTATTTAAGAATCTTAGGCAACTTGACATTCAACAATCAAGTCTAACACTATAGTTGATAACCAAAACAAGTTATGTTAGAACTACTAACTATAACCTCTGAATGTCTATTTTATTTAATGTTCAAAATGGTAACATTGATACTGAAAAATGTACCTAACTTTAACATTACTTTAACCTTTGTTTTTTGTAGTGATTTTCTGAAGTTTTTTTAAAAAAATCGAAAGAGCATATTTTTTTACACATAAAAAATAACATTACTTTGGCCTTAGTCTCTTTTGGTAAATTTTTAGGTTTTTAAAATAAATAACAATATATTTAGAAATATATAGAAACTAACTACACCAACATGTTTGCGCTGAGAATGTTCAACTTCTTAGGGGCCGATTCCGATTCCGGACCTGTGCAGTACTCGTGCAGTACGATGCAACACGTATGAATTACAACCAACACGTACGGAATACAAGCCGTACGACCGAGCCGTAGGGAAACCAGTGATTCACCCGGAAACGGGACGCGATTCGCACCGACCGACGCGCACCAGGAATGAACCCGACCAGCGCAGTACGATGTAATGCGTGTAAAGCCAGACCGACTCACACGGAGCCCAAGCCGCATGACCGACACGCACAGAAAACAGGGACCTGAAGCAAGAGAGATCTCCGCGACCGACGCGTATGAAACACAGAAGAAAGTCAGCGTGAAAGACCCGGAGAAGCCCGCATGAGCCAACATCAGCATCCGTCTCGGTCAGAAGAACGTCTCTTTCATGCCTAAAAAACCCAAAGGAAAAAATACAAAAAAGGACCAAACAAGCAATGACAAAGTCAATAAATATAAAAAAAAGAACTTGGAACAAAGACACACCCACAACTCCACCAATATAAAGGCCACAAATCACTACCATGATACTTTGCAAATTCAAGAGAACAGCCGGCAGAGAACACCATCAGACAGCAACCACAGACACACTCACAACTCACCCATCACACAACCTTCACACCATTAGTACCACTCCAAAAGCACTCACACATGCACCTAGCAAAACTGACACTCACAACCCTCACTTGCACCCTCACACACACATCACTCACCACCGCCACAACCCATCACCATGCCCCCAAAGAAGTATCCAAAGTTCACAGATAGTGAGTTAGAAGTCCTGGTAGATGAAATCATCAGAGTAGAGCCACATTTGTTTGGTACATTGGTCCAAAGGACACCCATGTCACAGAAAACAAAGATGTGGGCGGGGATTGTGGACAAGGTCAATGCACAAGCACCAATGTTGCGCACAAAGGATGACATCCAGAACAGGTGGTATGCTGTGCGCAGGAGGGCCAAGAAGCTCATCGAGAAGGATCACGCCTTGAGTCAGCACACTGGTGGTGGCCCTCCTGCCAAACCAGTATACTTCAGGTCCTGGGAGGAGAAGGTACGGGACATCCTACCACCAGAGAGCATCCATGGTCTATCAGACATACCAGAGCCTGGTGAGTACACAACTAATATACTCAATATTGTGTGGCAATACACACACATCACTGTCAAGGGGACAGTGAAACCATGCACCGTTAGCAAAGCCACAGTAAACAATAGATAATCATCGCAAGATGTGTATGCTAGTCAGAAAAACACAATACCTGCCATCTCATAATGACTTGTAACTGTGTCTTGACATGTACAAACCTACCAACAAATAGAGCAAGGCAGTGGCGAAAATCTAAATAAACACTTCAGAGATTTTGCCACCACAAACACACTACCTCACAGTGCAGCTGACTGAGAGGAAGGAATAGTGGGTATGTTGGTGAAGTGAGTGTATCCAAAAGCATGATGGGGTTTGTAGTCACAGATAATGCTCCCCCCCCCCCCCAATTGGCCCATCAAGACCTCTCTGAACCATGCTCACATTACAGGGAGTGGAAAATAACTGACAAGATGGCTGACACTTGTTCCTGCTGTGGGGAGCACAAGGCCCTGGTAGAGGTTGTGCTCAAATCAGAAGCAGGACAACACTGCCTGACATCCTGAAAGCCAACGTGCACGCCCTGCAATGTAAGCATGTTTCATAGTGGGATGTCTGGCCGGGTGGGAAGGAAGACTGACAGCTCTGTCCATACTTACTAGCATGTTTAGACATACACACCCCTCAACACAAACTCCACACAACTCACCTGGAATAATGCATTGACTCACACTGTAGTGAAATATCTCCCAAAGATACACCACACTGGGTTCTGCTGTGTGAAGCACAGGAGCTCTCTTTGGAATTGTAGCCAAACAAACACCAGGACTGCACAGTCAGCCATCTTGCCATTGCTGTCATACTCCCTCACATAGAAGCAGAGTCAAAAGGAAGGAAGTATGGGCATGCTGGGAAGGGGGGTGTAGCCAAGAGCATGATGGGAGTTGCAATCACCGACAATCCTCACCCACCTACATGGCCCAGCAAGCTCACACTGAACCATGCTCACCTCACAGGGAGTGGACATGCACTGACAAGATGTCTGACACTGGGCTCTGTTGTGGGGAGCACAAGGCCCTGCTGGGAACTGGCCACCAACAAACAGGACTGCACAGTCAGCCATCTTGCCATTGCTGTCACACTCCCTCAGAGGGAAGCAGAGTCAAAAGGAAGGAAGTATGGGCATGCTGGGAAGGGAGGTGTAGCCAAGAGCATGATGGGAGTTTCAGTTACAGACAATCCCCACCCAACTACATGGCCCAGCAAGATCACACTGAACCATGCTCACCTCACAGGCAGTGGAAATGGACTGACAAGATGTCTGACACTGAGCTCTGTTTTGGGGAGCACAAAGCCATGCTGGGAACTGGGCACCAACAAACAACAGGACTGCACTGACTGACATCCTGAAAGTTAACCTGCACCCACTGCAATGGTGGCACGCTTCATGATGGGATAACTGGCCTGGGGGAGAAGGAGGTCCTGACTTGAAAACAAATAACACCGATGCTTGCCATACACACACCTTCTCTCCTAAAACACATTGCACATGTAGTACCAGTCACTCACAAAGAAAATGCCTGGTAAAGATGGCTGACATATGGGCCTGATAAATGGTGTGGCTGCAAATCACACATATGCACTGGCCAACCCAAACACGTTCGCACACACAGCAATTGCAACCATATGTTCAAACTCACTGTCTGGGGATGCAGTGTCCAGGGATGCCCCCTGGCCTGGCTGTGGAGGTGTGTCTTGCAGATGACAAGTGTGGAGATCCATATATAGTACATTGCACAAAACACACAGGAACTCACATATACATCATTGACAGGGGATATTTGACAGTGAATGGAATGAGCACACCAATGTAGCTGACACCGTAGCATGGTCCCATTCACACTAGGTGCTGTTGTGAGCTGCATTCCGCTCCTACATCGTTCTGAAACATATGCATCCTTCACACACCACACCACTCACTGTCATAGACACTGTAGACACAAGGTCTAACCTGGAATGCATTGGAGGAGACATGCTGCTCACAGCAGCAAAACCGCAACACACACAACACTGGCTATCACTGTCATGAGCATGGAAAAGCCAGAGAGCTGCCTTGCTCAATCCATATCACCATGGAGAACATTGACAAGTCAAATCACATATGCACTTATAAAACTCAACACCAGACTCATTAGCTACATTGACATCATCACTTGTATGAAATGAGATGGGAACTAGGAACACAGGCAAAAACACTTTATCCCAAGAGATTACAGGCATACCGGACTGTGACCATGTCGTACCAACACACCAATGTGACGCACAAAGACTAGCAAAAACTGCTACCACACATGCCCCAATCTTGCAATATATCCTTAGTGGAATTGCACATATGTCCTCATTAAAGGTCAAATGTGGACAGGGATGACACACCTGTGTCAGTCACGAGATGGCCCTTGAGTAGTAATGGCCATGTACAGTCAAATCTATATATGTGCTGGTCATGCACACACTTTGCCATGCACATTGAAATGCTTCATGTTGGCTGGACAATGTGCTACAACAATATCAATCTCTGTCCGTGACAACTATCCTGAAGTACAGTTGCAAATGTAATGTATGTGAACCATTGATGCCTGTAGAAACATAACTTACATTGTGTGTCTCTTCCAAACACAGGTGGTGCTGGGGACACAGCAAAAAATGAAGAGGAGTCCCAGTCCCAGACTCTGGAGGACACTCAGCTCTCTGGTGTGGATCAGTCTCTGTCCTCTTCAGATGACGAAGAACAACCTGGCACCTCCGGTGTGAGTCATCATGTAGCACCAGCAGTACAAACATCTGCACCCCTGCACCCACACCTCCAACATCTGCCAACAGACAGAGCACCCCCACCAACACAGACAGACCAAGGACACAGAATTCCGATAGCTCAGGGACACAGGCCACCCAGGTAGCTACGGACAACACCACCAGTAACAACACCCAAGGGGGCCCAGGGTCACCTGTGTGTCCCACTGCAGATCCAGCCTGTGTGGCTAGGGGTGGTGGGAGGGGTGGTAGGCAGAGGTCACAACTTGCAGAGGGGTCTTGACTGCATGATGACCCCCAACTGGCACGCATCATAGATTCGTACCAGAATAGCACCGGAGGATTCGGCCAGGTAGTGGGGATCCTCAAGGACATTCAACAGGAGCAGGCTGCCCATCATGCTGGCATGGAGTCCAAGTGGGATGCACTTACTGCGGTGCATAGGGACATACTGACATGCCTCCGTCAGATAAGCACCAACTTGTCCACACCTCCGTGTGTGCCCACAACATCTGTTGCCGCTAGATCTGCTAATGCCACAGGGATGGGGGATGACTCTGGTGGAGAGTCCCCTGCACCGCAGACGCCTGCACCTGAGGATACCCCCCCCGAAGAAGAAGAGGGGTCGTCCGAAGAAGGACAAGTGAGACACAGATGTCCATGCACATCCCCCAGGGACACAAAACCTGTTCTGGAAAGTGTTCATTGTGTGCAAACCGTTCACCTTGTCGTATATAACCCAACTCGCCAAAATGACATGGAGGGTTTATGTTGGTCTAATGTAGCAGATGACTGTGGACTTTACTCTGGACATTTCAGCTACCAACTCTTCAAACTCTTCTGTGAACTTTGGATTCAAAACCCAATGTACAGCACCCACCATCCTGCGCACTATCCTCACACATGTTTGTAAATAAACTCACCATTACACTATACTTGCCTCTGTTGTTATTCCAACTTGGTATGTGTCATGGAGATGATGATCTGCTAAAGATCACAGTGCATGCCAACTACTACAGCAATGTGATCACCGTTATGTGAGTCATGGTGATGTGACACATGTGAGGGAGACACCACTAGAGCACCACAACACATACTCACCATGGCCATGTATCTCATCTCATACAATGATGTTGACCGGAAATACAGTGGAATGCACAGACACCGAACCTATCCGCAGTCAGTGGTAACAAGCCCACAGATGAGGTAAGCAAATGCCAGTCAGATGTGGGAAGACAGACAACACACATAACAAAGAGTAGCACAGGTTCATTACACATCAGCAACATGTTTAGTCCACAACAGTTGTAAGGTAATTCTACGTGACAGTGGACACACGGTCACCAAGTGTCGAAGAATTGAAGTCCAGGGGTGTGTGGTACATCGCTTGATGGGAATCGACAACTTCCACCCTGGGATTGGAATCTGGGTGTTGGGGGTCAGAGTTGACCAAACAACAGGCAAAGTACTCAGGGAAGGACAGACATAAGACACAGTCAAAAGCACAGCAGAACAGGATAGAAATGCAATACACATGCACAAAATATGTCAGAAGAAACCTAAACAGAAACAAGTTAGCATGTCAACACTATCGTTGAGTACAGTCTACCTGAAAGGACACATCACTGCATGCATCCAGTCAAGTAGCACACAGACACACTCAAACAGCAACAGAGCAGCCCCAACACATTTCAGGCTAACTCAAAACATTGACATAACAACCCTGTAAACTCACATTCAGGTGAAGAAGTTGTTGATGAGCTGTGTGCGGACATCACCATCATCATCACTGGCATTGTGGCCCAGGCCTGGATCCTCCACTGGTGGTGAATGTAGGTCATCATCATCCTGGATGAGAGGCAACTTCTTCTGCACTGCCATGTTGTGTAGCATGCAGCATACAAGGATAATTTTTCACACCTTTGCAGGGTCATATGGTAGGGCCCCTCCGGTCTTGTCCAGGCAGCGGAAGCGGCTTTTCAGGAGACCAAATGTCTGCTCAATCACACTCCTGGTCCGACCATGTGCCTCATTGTAGTGCATCTCGGCTGGTGTCACAGGGTTCCTGAGGGGTGTCAGCAACCACGGCATGTTGGGGTATCCGGAGTCACCTACATACAAACAATTGAACAATTAGCTGAGTTTTGAAATAGGGTGGAATACAACATTGCCAAACACACACAATGGTAACAGTCAGTACACACCGACAAGCCAGGCACGCTGGTTTGGCATCTGTGACATCATCGTTGCAATGCGACTACTCCTCATGATGTAGGCATCGTGCGCAGAACCGGGGAAACGTGCAAACACATGTGTTTCCTGTTCCGGTATGTCTGCTCATGTGCACGTGGTGGTACCAGGGCCACATGTGTACCATCAATAGATCCAATGACGTTCAGCATCCTCCCCAGTGTATAAAAAGCAGCCTTTATATCAGTGAGTTGACCTGGGCTAGGAAACTTGATGTACAGGTCAAGGAAATGCAATATCCCCTCCAAGACATCGCGTAGCACACGACTGAACATAGTTTGCGACATACCACCAGCAGTAGCCACAGTGTACTGGTAGGTACCGGTAGCAAAGAAGTGCAGGACTGCCATCACCTTCACCTCTGGGGTCAGTGTTGTAGGGTATGTCCGGTCAGGTAGCAGATGTGGCGCCAACTGCTCCGCCAACTCCTCAATCAGTGGCCTGGTGAAGCGGTATTGTCTGATGCAGTCGCGTTCCTGCATGGTTTCAAGTTCTGGGAACAGTCTATGGACAGCTGGTGCCCTGAAGTACAGAGATGAACAAAGGAAGATTGTCGATTCATCCACTCATGTGGCTATGACCAAGCAAAATATCACATGATACATCATGACAATACACAATGTACTGAGGTGTGTGCTGTTGGGTATGTACACATATGTCACCTACATGCCCAACATCTCACATCTCAAGTCCAAACACACAACACAGTGACAAGTGAGGACTGATGTCTCCCAGGCATCACAGTTCTTTGACAGGCAGATACCCAGGGTCCCTGTAGTGCCACATGGACACTGGCATGACATTGCGTATCATGTACACGCCACAAAACAACCATGAGACCCACAGGTAGTGGCCCCTTTTGTCTCTGCAGGCCATGCATGGACGTCTCTGACACACACACACAACATCAATGTTGATGCACAAACCACATGGATGTGGAAGACTGTCTCCCATTGGGCACATGGGATCAGACACATCTGAGACACAACATGCACACAGACTGTGGGTGTACATCAGAATTGTGGCTATGGGTCTCACTATGACGTACATACCATCCCACCCAGGACTCAGGGTGTATGTGACATGTCCTAAACATATCCAACCTGCAACTGTGTCCATGACTCATGCCCATAACTGTACAGTTGCACATCACAGTGGTAATGTGCACAACACACAAAGGATTCTGTCTAGGCCTGGGCTAAATTTCCGTTCCGCTCGCGGAAATTGCGATAATTTGACATTTTCGCGTTCCGCGGAGAGCGCGAAAATGTCAAAACTTCCACATTCCGCAGTTTAGCGATAATTTGGTTCTTGCTCGCGCTGTAAAATAATACATTCTCGCACGCGCGCGATCGCCTTACCTGAATCCCCACGTTCGCCGACAAGTTTTCCCGATCCGGTCGCGTTCTCCACAAGATGTTGGATTGTTGGTAGCCATTTGCACTGTCTTGCGACAGTTCGCGCCCGCAGTAACGTCATGCATCGCGCGATCACGTCTTTCTTCTCGCGATCATGCACCGCGAGAAGAGTGAAAACAAGATGGCCGCGCCCGCAAGCAACCGCATGGGTAAGTTGGCGAGCCGCGAACACGCAGAAAATACCGCGAACGGGCGGGAAAAAACTTCTGCATCTTCGCGATATTTCCGCGTGTTTGCGGAGATTTTAAACATTTTCGTGATAATTTGCGAAAGTCGCTTTCGCAAATTCCGCCCACCCCTAATTCTGTCCCCATGAACACGTGCAAAGCCTGGGAGTGGCTGCACCAAAGTGCCACACAACAAACCAAATGTTGCCCCCCTACACACACACAGGTAATGCCGCCTTACATGCCATGGTATACAGTGTGGCACATGCTGTAGTGTGGTAGGTGTGCAGCTGAGTCCCTGGCAAGTAATTATGTGTGGAATCCGTTAACAAGTCACACCAATGTCAACTGACGCGGGTGACTTCTACAGAGACGCACTGCACAGTTCTGGACCGAGCCGTGCGCACGCCTTGGACATTGACTGCAATGTGAACCGATGCGGGTGACTTTTATGCATACGCATCATGCAGGCATGGACCGAGCCGTGCGCACGCCTTGGCCATTGACTGCAATGTGAACCGATGCGGGTGACTATTTCATACGCGTCGTGCAGGCATGGACCAAGCCGTGTGCGTGCCTTGGCCATTGACTGTAATGTGAACCGATGCGGGTGACTATTATGCTTAAGCGTCGTGCAGGCATGGACCGAACCGTACGCATGCATAGCCCGTTGAATCGTATGGAGACGGGTGCGTGTCGATTTTCAAACTACGTGTTGTACAGTTAGTTGACTGAGCCGTGCGCACTCATTGGCTATGGACTGTCATGGAGACGGACGCAGATTAAAAATTTGTACGAGTCTTGTGCTCGAAATTCAGTTGGCTGCCTACAACAATGTTGCAATTTCTAGGGTGTCATGAAGGTGAAAATTTGAACGATGCGGAAGACGTGTACGTGTCGTACAATTCCATGGTTTGGCCAGATTCATAGGATGCAACCTTGTTGGACCTATCACTTAGGACACATGGCAAAGATTCTGCCTCTGCAGCACAGATATAAGGCTGGCTGGCCCCCAGGGAGCTCACTTGCCTGCACTACATGCTACTGGACCACATCTTTGCTACCACTGCTGCTGTCTCTGCATCCTCTGGCTACTGCTATGGCATGTACTCTGGAGAGAGCCCCAGCCTTCACTGAGGAGAACCAGGCCCTGCTGGATGGGCTCCTTCCACAGTACAGAAAGCTGTCTGGGAAACCAGAGGAGCAGGTGAGTGTGCAGTCCACTGCTTTCCTAATTGTGCATGTTGTCTGACTAGCAGTACTAGCAGTGTGTACACCAGTAGCAAGCGTACTCACTGAGTACTTTCAACCTCCAAAGTGTGTAGGTACATGTGATGAACAGGTGTTCTGCAGCAAAAGTGCATTTGTGCAAGCTTTAACTTCCCAGGCAATGTTAACATGTCAGACATGCAGGGCAATTGTCCATTTCCATGGGTGCACTACCTGTGTACCTCATTTACCTTTGTGATGACGACATGAATATCCAACTGTGTGCAGCACAAATAGGTATCATGTGTGGTAATGACCTTTTCACTTTGTCATCCTCACATGTTGATGCTCACCAGAAGCACGATATCTGGCTGACCATCGCCCAGGCAGTTAGATCAGTGGGGGTCTACAAGCGCTGGATCCGCAACTGCCAGAAGAGGTGGCAGGACCTTCGGGGCTGGACCCGGAGGATCACAAGGGTCCAGCTGTCGCCTCCTTGCATGTGGGCGGACACCGGACCCTGACCCCCCACATGCTCAGGATTCTGGTGGTAGTCCTGCCGGACCTGGATGGGCAGCTGAAGGCCAGACAGCAGCAAGGAGGGGGTAAGTCCATGCCTAATCTGTGAACTATGTCTGACATGCTATTTGCAGTCTTTTGTCCTGGTCACACTTCCACATTACGTCAGTCTTGTAGTCCAGGACTCATGTCCCTCAATTGTGTAATGCACCCTCCTCATCTGATCCACAGGTGTGGCCCATACAGTCTGTGGCTTGTTTCACTAGGGCACTGTGTCCCTGCAGTCAGCTATGCTTAAGGTTCCGGACAGCATCTGTTACCGGGACTCTGTTGTGTGTTTCGTGGGTGGGTCAATTGTTAACACAATGCCTGAGATCTGACATTTGATCTGTGTGTGCCCTTGATATGTGTTCCAATTGCTGGACTGACTTGTCACATGTGCCTGGGGTATTTCAAACACACCTATGAAGCAGGTGACTCCAAATTTTGAGCCTCAGGAGAATGTATATCAAGTGTGACACACTTGCATAGCCACCTGCCTACTGTCCAGGACTATACAGTGTTTCACATAGACCTGGGCAGTCTTGCCTACTCCAGGGCATTTAAAAACACTCTGTACTCCCACTCCCGTGTATCAACTTACAGATTGTGATTAGTGACATGTGCCTTCAGGTGTCTACCTCTGTGTCATTGTGGTGTGGCTTCCTTCCCAGGACAACTGGGGTGTTCATGAGTTTGAGGGTCAGCAGGACATCTGAGATGTGACTGTAGGAGATGAGACCTGCGTGACATATAGGTGTGTGATCACTTGTCAGTGCACAATGATGTATGCAACTGTGAAGTTCAGGCAGCTGTGTTTCATGCACAGCAGACTGTGAGGTGCTCATGTTTAGGGAGTTGTGTTCACAGTCACTCATATATCTGATTTGTATGATGTGGGGTCATCTGAGTCCGGGATATATTGTTTGCGGGGGATGGACAAGTGCACTTGTCAGCTGCAGAGTTTGCTTTACCCATGACCTATGATTGTGACACAATGCATACTTTTGTTGTCTGGATGCCCTGCCCCTGTGACAGGAGACAGTGATGACTGACTTTCCAGGCATGCCTGCGCAATGGCATTTAACTTGCTATGAGGGATCCTGCATTGGAGTCAAATGTGCTCCATGCACCCCATTGTGGCACTGACTATCTGGACATGAGAACATCATAGTGTGTGTTGCTGGTATGTATCACAAGCATGTGAAATGAGACTCTGGCCATCCCTTCTTCCTGACACCTGAACTGAGTCAGTGGCAAGCGATGTGATGTGTGTATAGTGACAAACTTCTACATGTTCACTTGCATGTCCAACACCTGTGTAGGTGGTGCATGTCTGCACATTGGGGTATTAGCATCCAACATGCAACAGACATATGGGTGCAAGTCCAGGAGCGATTTGAGTGCCATGGTTGATGGTCAGACTGACAATTAGCTTATTCAAAACAGTATGAGCACTTTGAGCAGTGTTCAGATGATGATGCCAGGGCTTGCCCTGTGATGTGCTGTACTCACTGGTGTGTGCGGTCAGTGCAGGTGAATGATGTTGTTCTGTTTTTCCTAATTCTATCCAGATACATCCACGGCCACAGGAGGGGACAGCGCCATGGACCAGGAGGAGCTGCAGAGCCAGACTGGGACAGATAGCGAGGAGTTGGAGGGACCCAGTGGCAAGGAGGGTGAGTGGAGCCACCCCGAGGAGTCCTCAGCACCATCCACCCCAGTTGAGGACCACAGAAGCTCGGAGGATGACTCCCTTGTGGAGGCGGGTGTCAGCAGCCAACAAACCCAAGCTAGTGAGGCTGTCCTCGCCACCACCACCACCCTCCCATCGGCTCCCATCCCAGAGGTCCGTGGAGGCTCCCGTGTTCGGGAGCATGTCTTCTTTGTGCCAGGCACTGCACCCCCTGCCCCTGCATCCTCTGCTGCCCTGAGGGTGGAGTATGTGGGCTTGCTTCAACTGATCCATGTAGGGTAGACATCAGTGCTGAGTGTCCTCCATGCACACACCAGTCTGTTGACACAAATGGTGTCGTTCATGGAGGGCATGTCATTGGGCATGTCTGCCCTACAGAGGCCCAATCAGTCCATGGCCTCCTCCCTGATAGCAGCAGTGTCCCTCCTCCAACAGTCCCTCACCCCTGCTAACCCTGCCCCATCCACAATTCCTAGCACCCTACCTGTCCCAAGCACACACACACCAGCACATTCACCCAAACCCACAGACACAGGCAGCACACAAACACCCAAACCAATGTCTAGACGTGCACACAAGCAACCTCAGGGGACTGACACCACACTCACAGGGGATGGTTTGCAAACACACACACAGGCATCCACAACCACTCCGCAGTCCTCCGATAACTCTCCCTCCAAGACTCCTTCCCTTGCCTCACCTGCAACCTCATCTCCCAAGAAGCTCTTCCTCTGTGACCTTGGCTTCTTCCCCACTGATACAGCAGATCCAGCGTACAAGGGAAAGAGGAAGTCCCCACACACAGAGGGGAGTGCCCCTCACACCCGGACACCCTCCCCAGGCACAGGCAGACTAAGGCCCCCACCCGCAAGTCCCCCCAGACCTGAAAGATCAAGACCCCACCCTCTCCCCGCAGCTCCACGACACAGTCTCCATCCTCCATCCCCCAGGCCACCACTCCACAGGTTCCCCCACCACACCCTGCCCCAGGTACCCCCACCCACAGATACACCATCCCCAAAATCCTCAGGCCCTCTCCACTACCACTTGCACTTCCACCCCCACCCCCCCAGCCAGCCTTTTTGTGCCACTGGTGTGGGGACCGTGGCCCCCCTCTGTCCTGCCAACCTCACCTGAACCCCATTCCGCTCACATGGAGTTGGGCACTGCAGTGGACTCCACAACCACCCCATCTGACTTGGGGACTGCAGTGGGGACCCAGTCCACTCCATCTGACCTGCCCACTGCAGTTGTGCCGGCACCCACATCATCTGACTTGTGCCCCACAGTTGTGACTGCACCCACTATGTCATACACCTCCACTGCAGTTGCCAGTGACTCTCTTGCACCCACCACTCCCTCACTGCCTCCTTCTGCTGAGCCCTGATCCTGTCCCTGTGGTGCCTGGCCTGCCCCCATGCATGCCCCTCCGAGTGGATGTCCCCTGTCCTTAGCAGTGCAGGCACGCAACGTGTGACAGTTGTCACTCACACCCTATTTTGACTTTAGATATGGACTGGCAATTGGCCTTTGTTTTGCATGGACTTTGCATTTGAATTTCTAATTTGCTGAATAAAGCATTTGTAGTTATCCTTGTGAATTTGATTTAGCTGTACATTATGTTGAGGATGTTTATCATGACCTTGCTGTTATAATGCTGAATTTTCAAAGTTGAATACTGAGGTGTTGATGTGATGTACTCCGTGAAATATGTGTCCTATTCTGGTCGGTATCCATGTCATCCTTTGCAGCAAACTGGGTGTGTCATGATTACCAATTTGTGCACATTTCCGTAAACATTTCATTTACATGGTCACATCTGTGGCTTGCACCCATGCACATATGATGTGCTTCCCATTGTCCAATTTGTCTATTTCCCTGACTCTGGGCACATCTCCACTGGACATGCAGGTGTGGGCATCATTGGTGTAGGAGCAACTGGGTCCTCTGTGCAACTTGCTAGACATATGTATTCAGTATGTGCAGATGACTTAAGGGACACTCCCGTACCCAGGTTGATGTGACCAGAGCCTTCATTGGGTGGTAACTGATGGCTGACTGACCAAGTGTTCTGCTGACATGACTGAGACTTGCTGTGACTATGTTTGGCACAGCTGAGCTTCCACAGGAGTTGAGTCCCCTCAAGTAAGTGTGTTGTTCCGTGACATTGCCTGGGCCCATGGGTTGTGTTGTGTGAGCATGTGTGTGTGTGTCCACATCCCTTTTTCTACACAGGCTGTGTTCCCATGATATGTTCCTGTTGTTGATGCTTGCTGAGTTGTCCTGTGTTCATCCCACATCTTTGTCCTGGGCTACCTTATATGTGTGTGCATGACACACTACTGTTCATTGGTGTGTCATCATTGGGATTTGTCAGTTCTGAGAGGTGATGTTGTGGTCAGACGCAGATGGGACACAGTCAGGGGTCCCCATGGCACTTGTTTGTTCGCAATATCATCTAGTTGTCCCTAGGTGGTACCTTTCGGTGATTGAGACATGTGTATGTGTGTATGACTGCTTCCACTCATCAGGTTCAGAGCTGCAATGTTGGCAGGTGTCAGCATGTGGGCCTTGTGGTTCTCCTTGGCTTCTGCATTGTCCTGCGACTGTGGCAGGGATTCCGAAGGTTAAGGGAGCTTTGACGTCATGGCCATGTACCGCATACTGTGCAGTATGTCTGTCATTCACCAGGGTTGTAGACTGTCCTTATGTGATGAGTCTATGCACCTTAGACCCTCCCAACATTACCGTGTTTGTCATGGGTGCATGTGCAATGTCACATGTCCATGTGGTTTTCACTGATGCACATTGGTGCAGTTCAGGGTGTGTGGTGTTGAGGGTGGACAGATGTGAATGTTTGCATGACTCGGCCCCTACCTCACGTTTGTCCCTTGATGACGGGCCATGCTGAGTGATTTGTGTTTGTGTAGGTGTGATGTATGTTGGTGGCACAGGACACATGTCTGAGTTTCACAGTTTGTACAACATCTACCTTTTTCATCACAGTGGACGTATCATGCATGCTTGTGTCACCCCAATATATGGTCCCTGGGGGTAGTGCTGTTGTGCGTCAGTCTCTTGCTGTTTTAGTTGCTGTTCATTCCAGCTTGTGTCACATGTGTCTGTTGTGCTCCCTCTCATCTCACAATGCCTGATTGCCCATTAAGGGGTGTCCAATTGATGGGTTACTTTTGTATGGCACTGTGTCCACATCTTTATCATTGTGGTTCAGAGCCCCTCATGTGTTGTGTAGTTGCCTGGGGATACTGAGACACACACACAAATGTTGTGTCAGATGTGCAGTGTGAGTTTGCCTGTTTGTGTTTGTGCATCTGCACCAGTGCATTGGTATTGCTGTTGTGGGCCATTGGCTGGATGTTGTTTGGGTGATTTTCCCTGCTGTCCCTGTGAGTCTTATCTCTAACCTTGGGCGTACTTCGCGAAGTAGCGCTACGCGTAGCTACGCAAAGTGCACTTCGCACTACGCGAGCTACGCGTAGCACTTCGCGAACTGCGTAGTACCCTGTTCTCACTGTGCAAGATGTCGTTTTCAATGATTGCACAGTGCGGACAAGCAACCGGCACTGTGCAATCATTGAAAACGGCATCTTGCACAGTGCAAGCTGTAGTTTTCTGCCGCTCGAGTAGATTTTTACTCGAGCTGCAGCTTTCTCAACGTGAACTGGTAGTTTCTCATCGCGAGCGGTCGTGAGCATGCGCGACCAATCGCAATGAGAAACCTGACCTCCTCGCGTTGAGAATCTCGCCGGGAGGTTTATTTTCCTCGCTCGCGATCGCCAACTTGATGTTGCTGATCGCGAGCGAGGAAAAAGTGTCGCCGGGATGTCATTTTGTTTGCTCGCGGTCGCCAACTTGACGTTGAGGACCGCGAGCAAGCAAAAAATGACCGCTGCACTACGCAACACTACGCTACGCGTGTTTGCACTGTGCTACGTGCAATTCGCGTAGTGCGAAGTAGCACAAACTTCACAAACTACGCGTGCGTAGCGTAGTGCTTTGCCCAGGCTTACATATCTCATCATTCTGGACATTCATCCTGGTTGTTAGGTCCCATTGCTGCCATGGAATGGGATTTTGTGACCTGACACCTACAGTCTACACAGGATGTATTGATTTGTGTGCCTATTTTCGAGATGTGTGTATGCATCATGATGGTCACTTCTGCTTTTATGTCATTGTACACTGTATGCAATGTCAGGTTACTTTTTCTCCCCAGGGAAATGTCCCAGGGGTTCAATCAGCGGTAGGTAGCATTGTACCTAGCCACTTTCAGATAGATAGTTTTTATTTCACACATTCCTTTTTTTTGGGTTTTTTTATTTTATTTAATTTGCCAGTACAAAAAAAAAAAAAAGGAAAAGATTACAATATGTATTACAAAATGGCACCCATCCCCCACCCCACAAAAAGAGAAAAAAAAACTTGCGTATGATTATGAGAAAAGAAAGAACACAGAGAACAGGAAGAGAAAAAGAAAAGAAAAGAAAAAAAAGAAAGAAAAAAAAAAGAAAACAGGAGACGAGGAAAAGTGCATACATTATTCTGACTGTACAAGCCAAAGACTCATTTTTTCCCAAAGCTCTAGTCCCTTCTTCCGTCCCCTTCTTCCTTTCTTTGCATATATAGCGATTTCTAAGTAGTATGTGGCAATAAAACAGGCTAACCAATGTGAGAATGCTGGGGGCTCCGGATCTAACCAGGAGGAAGCCACACACAGCCTCCAGACAGCCATGGCAATAAAAATTAAGCCATCTCTTTTCAGCTGGGAGGTCTCGATCTGTGTTCCTAGCAAGATAATGGTAGGATTCAAAATTATGGGCTGAGTTGTAACTTCCCTTAAGAATTCCTGTATTCTGTTTAAAGTGATGGAAAGTTTTAAACATGTAGCGAAGATATGGATAGAGTTGGCCCCGTATTCCGCACATCTTGGACAGAGGGTGCCTTGGCCAGTGCCCCACTTCGCGATCTTACTAGGGGTGAGATATAGAAAAAAAATAGTTTTAAAATGTTGCGACTGTCGTTTAGCTGAAATTAGAATGTTCTGTGAAAGGGAGAGTGAATTAAAAAAAGTGGTATTAGAAGTGTCAATTTTGCTGGACCATTTATCAGCTATGTTCTGTAGGTCGTCGGGGGTCTGTCTATTTATTATGTTATATAATAGACCAATTCGTGGCGAGACTGGCTTACGTATGATGTTAAGTATGTCAATTTCCCTGAAGGCAGAAGGCCCACCTGCCTTCCTAGACAAAAAGTCAGATACACAGTAATATTTAAAAGCGTCTTCATATTTGAGTTTAAACCTAGTCAGTAGCTCCGAAAAAGGGACCATCCCTTCACAGGTAACAAGGTCTCCTAATTTCAGTATGCCGGCCTTGTGCCAGTCTGAAAAGTAATACGTCTTATTCTGGAAGGATAGGTGTGAGCAAGATGGAAACGAGCTGAGCTGAGCTCACGCTGCTCGGCTGCTCACGCTGGACGCATAACGCTTGGCTAGCTGCCCTGCGCCGCCACTCGAGATGCCAGAACGTAGCGTTTTCGGCTCTGCAACGCATACACTAAAATTGCTCCTCTTGGAAAGGGGACTCGTATTGGAAATTTCATCCTGGCCGAGGGACAGTCGGTCCGTTTTCACCCGTTACAAGAAGCTCGTGAAAAAAGCATTTGTTACGCTGTACATCGCTAGAGACTCGATTTTGTGCTCTTCCCCCCTGTAACTTTCTGCAGCTAATACCGGTGCTGACGATCTCCAAGACCCCTGGACTGCTCCTTACAGAGATCCTTGCGAGGCGAATCTACTGAAACACAGCAGGCGTATTATGAGCACACGTGGGGCCCGGAGAGGCTCCAAACAAAAGACTCCCGTTATTACACCGGACCTTAAAGATGCAAAAGCCGCCAAAGATGTCACCGTCGCCGCTACTGAGGGAGCCACAAAACCTAAAAACGAGGTCAGTGGGGATAAGAAACCGCAGGGGAAACATGGGGGCAAGCCAGGGGGGCGTGCTGTGCCTCGAGACAAAAATGCTGAGACCTCTCTCCCCCCCCCTGCAAAAATCTTTCTGGGACTTAAAAAAAACATCTTAAACCCCAGTACGAAACCTCTATTCTCCCTCACTACCCACCTACCAGTAGATAACGCAAAGGTTGGGACACTCCAAACAGGGAATGGAGCTGACCCCGCTGCTCTATCCACTCTGCCAGAAAACGACTTGACTGAAATAAGAGAGCCCACAGGGATTCAGGATGGGTCTTCCCCTGTCCCAGCGCCGCCACGACTACTCATAGACAATAAAATTTCTCTGCCACAGCCCTCCCAACAGACACAGGAATCTGGAAATGTACTCAGCAAGAACAACCCAGAGACCTCTCGGCTTATTTCTGATCCCGACCTCGGAGTAGGGATTTACAAAGTAATTAAAAACCTGTCGGTACCCCCTGGTTCCCAGACCCCTGGACTCCTGAAGCAGGAGGGGAAGACTTCTACTCCGTATCAGACAGCACTCCAAACTCTTCTAACGAAGATGTCTCTGGAGAAGCTAGTGAAGAGGACAGTGAGACCTCACTTCAAACCACAGGCACAGTACAGCGCCAGAAAAAGTCCGCCAGCAAAAACAGGCGTCGTAGTCATCTAAAATGGGACTACTCCGACTCTAAGGTATCATATCCCCTAGATGAAGACGATCTAAACTCTACTCAGTGGGGCAGTTCCAAGAGCCTACATGCTGAAATGGCTGAACCTTCTTTAGCATCTATCTTGACTTCCATTAAGGAGTTTCACGAAGAAGTTCGGGCGGACAATCGAATCACCAAAAATGCTGCTAAAAAATTGCAGGGTGGGCTAAGGCGTCTGAACAAAACCTGTGTAGACATTAGCGAGCGGGTTTCTATGGCAGAAACACGAATTGATCATCTGGAAACTGATACTGCGATCACCAAAGAGCAGGGAGCGTCTAACACCGCTTGTTTGATGGACTTGATGACAAAGGTGGAGGACCAGGAAAATCGTCAGCGCCGGAACAACCTCCGCCTTCTTGGCATTCCAGAGGGGAAGGAGGGGGATGACCCCCGGCGCTTTATAGTTCAACTACTTAAAGACTCCTTTCCAGATCATCCAGGCTGGGATTGGGACTATGAAGTCCAGAGGGCACACCGTTTCCCCATCTATCAAAAGCGACAACATAGCGGTGCCAACTCGTCAGGAGGGCAGCCTAGAGTGTTCCTCGTTTACTTTGGAAACTTTCGTCTTAGGCAGATGATCTATGACCAGGCCCGCTTTAACTCCAAGAAGGGAGCAAATGGTGTGACATTTTTTGCCAAACCAGACTTCTGCCACCAGACTGTTGAACGAAGATGGCGTATGAGGCAACTAATCTCCCCTTTTCAACAACTGGGGGCAGAAGTGTTTCTCATGGTCCCCTCAAGGCTTAAAGTAATACTAAACTGGAGCACTAAGGTTTTTCTCTCTGAGATTAAGGCAGGGGAATACTTGGAGGAATTGAAAGTCAAGAATAAATGACACATGCTCAATAGGGCTTAAGAACGAAGTCAGACTTAAAATTAACTTCTTTATTTTTTGTTCCTGGCATTATTTCTTTTTCTCTCTGCTACCCTATTTGCTATTTCGTCGTATTCTTCATTGTATGTTTTTTTTTCTTTAGGCTGTTACTATATCGCTTCCCTTTATTACGTTACTATTGAAGATAGCTAAGAGCTAAGAGAAAAGGGCATGCGGCTGAACCTATAAAACCTAGAGTCATAGATTATATCAGTCCGGGGTAGCCAGCAGTTGGAGCTCAAGCTGATTTCCATCATTCAGGCACTGCCTGATTGCTCGAAGAAGGGGGGGGCGGGGGGTGGGGTGGGAAAGGCACAACAAGAGAAAAGTTCTACACAGATAAATTCACCATGTGTTTTTTTTTATTCTTCTTTTGTATATACACATGCATACCTAAGATGTACATGCTATGGCATAAGACAAGACACCAGGAATTTATAGCGCTATTATCATTTGCTGGCCTCCTTTTTTTTTTTTTTTTAAGAAATGGCTAAGTCAAACCCTCTAAGAATTGTCTCCGTTAACATTTGTGGGCTAAACGACCGCTTAAAAAGACAGAATGTTGTGCTGGGGCTTAGCTCTTTGGGGGGGATATCAATTGTATTCAGGAAACTCATATCGAGGGCTCTCAGAGATATTTATTAGATTCGATGGGCTTTCAAGTCTTAGGGGCCACTACGCAGGGTTAAAAAAACAAGGGAGTGGGTATTTTGGCTGAAAGTAAACTCTCTATTTTCTCATCCAGGGCCAAGGCTGATCCCTTAGGCAGATGGGTGATCTCTGAGTGCCATGTCTCAAATAACCCCCCCTTTACACTGTGCTCAATTTATGGGAGCAACTTAGACGATCCAGGAGTCATAAATTCGGTCTCCGGGGAATTGGCACACTGGCCCATCCCTATTGTCCTTTGTGGCGATTTGAACTTGCATCTTCCCTCCAACTGGGACAGTGTTAGTCACTGGAAATTCAAGGGTAGGAAACCACAGGTATATCAGGCATTGATAGACCTCGCACAGGTACATGGTCTCAGAGATTGTTGGGCAAGCTTAAACCCTTCCTTGCCTGGGCATACTTTTTACTCTGCTCCGCACCACACCCTAGTTAGACTAGATTATTTTTTCCTTTCTTCCTCGATTATTAATAATTGTACTATTGAATTGGCCCCGCGTTTTATGTCCGATCATAATCCCCTTATCATCAATATTACAGGCCTAGGGAAAGCCAAAGCGGTCTCTCCTTGGACCTTTGAAAAAGCTCTACTCCAGGATCAGTTGTACAAAACAAATATGCAAGGGTGGATAGAGGAATTTCTGGAATTCAATGTTGGCTCGGCCCCTCTTATGATAGTTTGGGAAGCATTAAAAGCTGGGGTCAGAGGCGAAACCCTGGGTTTCTCAATACGCAAAAACAAAAAAGAGAAAGCGGTGATAAATAACTTACAAGGAAAGCTCAGGGAGGCTGAAACTCAGCTGACTCACCACATTCAGACCGGACAAAACATCGAGAAGGAGGTAGTGTTGGCCAGAGCCGAAATTGGGGCAATTTTTGCAGAAAAGGTCGCCTCAAAATGGGCAAGTACCCGGGAGAAAAACTATGAGTGTAGTGACAACATTGGACACCATTTGGCTGTCAGGACTAGGCAACAGGTCTCCTATAACGAGATTCGTACGATCAAACTCACATCAGGGGTTGAGACTAACAACTCAGATCATATTCGAAACGGATTTCAGGATTTTTATTCCAAGCTTTATACTGAAGAGATCTGTGGCCCTAGCGACCTAATCGCCCTTGAGACCACCAATTACCTTAGTGAGGTCAACCTCAGATCTCTTCCTTTAGAAGACATGAATAGACTAGATACAACTCCCACATGGGATGAGATATTGGAGTCTCTTAACAGTTTGCCAGACGGGAAAGCCACTGGGCCAGATGGCATTCCAGTAGAATTTTATAAGTCCTTTGCTCCACAGATTAAGACTATCTTTACAGAAGTAATAACTTCTACATTTAATGGAACTTCACCACCAACATCCTGGTCCATGGCTAGAATAGCTATCTTCCCAAAGAATGACAAATCTCCAATAGAGATGAGCTTATATCGACCGTTAACGCTCATTAACTGCGACTCAAAAATCTTTTCCAAAATATTAGCTAATGGAATCTCTTCTGTGGTTGAATCGCTGGTCTCAGAGTGGCAGCACGTGTTTATTTCGAAAAAAGGGACAACCGAACATGTTAGAAGGGCTATTACTCTTTTTGACGCCGCACAGGCTTCCGGAGTCCCGATGTCTCTTACACTCTTGGATGCTGAGAAAGCCTTCGATCGGGTCTCCTGGCGATTTCTGTGGGCAGTCATAAAGCGAATGGGATTCGGACCTAAGATCACGCAGGCAGTACAAGCTCTCTATGTTAAGCCAACAGCCTGGGTCTCAGTTAACGGGCAACTAACCGGACAGTTTAAGATCTCCCGGGGTACTAGGCAAGGCTGTCCATGCTCCCCACTGCTGTTTGCCCTTTACCTTGACCCCTTCATCAAACAAATAGAGAGGAATAACGAGATCCTTCCAGTCAACCTCCAAGGAAGCTGTATTAAGATCATGGCTTATGCCGATGACCTGGCTATCACTTCACCTGACCCCTCAAACACCATAGTGGCCCTGGAAAATGAGGCGAAAAAATTTGGGAGGCTTTCTGGCTATGCTCTGAACCAAAACAAAACCCAAATTATAATAAACAGCCAAGTTTTATGGACTGACTTTCGAGTTGTCTCTAAAGCCAAATACTTGGGAGTCTTTATTTCATCAAACTTAGATGAAATTGTTACAGACAACCTAGCCCCTATGGCACTACACACAAAAAGGCCCTGAAACAAATTAACAATTTGCATCTAACCCTTGTAGGCAGATGTAATGTCATAAAAATGACATATTTTCCCAAACTCTTGTATTTCTTCCGTACAATACCCTTGGAGTTCAGTAAATCCAATTTGTTAAAATTTCAACAAATTTTCACACAGTTCATTTGGGCTTACTCCCAACCCAGGAGGGCACTAAGGCAGCTTTGTCTACCAAAGGAGCGAGGGGGTTGGTCCTTTCCCAATATTACACTCTACTATTGGGCCTCGGTCCTACAATACAGCACAGAACTGCTAAAAGAGGCTCCAACCCTCCAGACTATAGGCCTCCCCACGCCTTTTCAGCTATTGCTGGGTGAACAGACCTGGGGCTGCCTACTTCGGGAGACCACCTACGGATACTACAAAAGGGTGAGGTTTAAGACGTTACTAAACTCATTTAAAACCTTTCGCAGCATCCGTAAACTTTTTGGGCTGGGTAGACTTAACTTTTACACTTCTACACTAAACAATGTCAACCAACCTGCTATATTCGGTAGGGCTTACTATTTCACACATTCCTGAAGAATCGCCAATGATCACTCCATGAAAACATAGGGCGAGAAACATGTTGACCATCTGGGAGGTGAGTACATTCTTTGTTACATTATAAACAAAGGAGTCACCCCTCCCTTTTGATTTTTAATCAGGCTGGGTCCCTCGCAGGATAAATTAAACACAGAGGATTCCCTTACCTGTTCTACCATCACTTTACACATCTACATTCACTTAGGCCCCTCACACCCACTGCACCATCACGGCAAGGAACAAAAGATCTCAGAAAAAGAGCCCCTTTAAGGGTGCCCGTCGGGCATTGCAGCACCGGCCTAACGAGGAGCAGGCCCATATGATGAAGCATGACACCTAGCTTGCTGAGTGTGTGAGGACCTTTGTTCCGAAAGGAGGGATCCCCCTCCTCACAACCTGTAGTTCTTTCCTTTTTAAACCCCTACTCTTGAGTGTTAATTACATTACTTAGGAACTACGTACCCTCTTTCTTGGTAATAATGTTGATATTGATATTGATAGTCACAAGCCCCCTATGAGTGGAGGTGGCAGTAGTGATAGGCAACATACCCCCTATGAGTGGAGGTGGCGGTAGTGATGGGCATCAGGTCCCCTATGAGTGGGGGTGGCAGTAGTGATGGGCAACATACCCCCTATGATTGGAGGTGGCAGCAGTGATAGGCTACAAGTCCCCTATGAGTGGGGGTGGCAGTAGTGATGGGCAACAGGTCCCCTATGAGTGGAGGTGGCAGTAGTGATAGGCAACAAGTCCCCTATGAGTAGAGGTGGCAGTAGTGATGGGCAACAGGTCCCCTATGAGTGGGGGTGGCAGTAGTGATAGGCAACAAGTCTCCTATGAGTAGTGGTGGCAGTAGTGATGGGCAACAGGTCCCCTATGATTGGGGGTGGCAGTAGTGATAGGCTACAAGTCCCCTATGAGTGGGGGTGGCAGTAGTGATGGGCAACATACCCCTATGAGTGGAGGTGGCAGTAGTGATAGGCAACATACCCCTTATGAGTGGAGGTGGCAGTAGTGATAGGCAACATACCCCCTATGAGTGGGTGTGGCAGTAGTGATGGGCAACAAGTCCCCTATGCGTGGGGGTGGCAGTAGTGATGGGCAACAGGTCCCCTATGAGTGGGGGTGGCAGTAGTGATAGGCAACAAGTCTCCTATGAGTAGGGGTGGCAGTAGTGATAGGCTACAAGTCCCTTATGAGTGGGGGTGGCAGTAGTGATGGGCAACATACCCTCTATGAGTGGAGGTGGCAGTAGTGATGGGCAACATACCCTCTATGAGTGGAGGTGGCAGTAGTGATAGGCAACATACCCCCTATGAGTGGAGGTGGCAGTAGTGATAGGCAACAGGTCCCCTATGAGTGGAGGTGGCAGTAGTGATAGGCAACAAGTCCCCTATGAGTGGAGGTGGCAGTAGTGATGGGCAACAGGTCCCCTATGAGTGGGGGTGGCAGTAGTGATAGGCAACAAGTCTCCTATGAGTAGTGGTGGCAGTAGTGATGGGCAACAGGTCCCCTATGAGTGGGGGTGGCAGTAGTGATAGGCTACAAGTCCCCTATGAGTGGGGGTGGCAGTAGTGATGGGCAACATACCCCTATGAGTGGAGGTGGCAGTAGTGATAGGCAACATACCCCTTATGAGTGGAGGTGGCAGTAGTGATAGGCAACATACCCCCTATGAGTGGGTGTGGCAGTAGTGATGGGCAACAAGTCCCCTATGCGTGGGGGTGGCAGTAGTGATGGGCAACAGGTCCCCTATGAGTGGGGGTGGCAGTAGTGATAGGCAACAAGTCTCCTATGAGTAGGGGTGGCAGTAGTGATAGGCTACAAGTCCCCTATGAGTGGGGGTGGCAGTAGTGATGGGCAACATACCCTCTATGAGTGGAGGTGGCAGTAGTGATAGGCAACATACCCCCTATGAGTGGAGGTGGCAGTAGTGATAGGCAACAGGTCCCCTATGAGTGGAGGTGGCAGTAGTGATAGGCTACAAGTCACCTATGAGTGGGGGAGGCGGTAGTGATGGAAAACAAAAGTCCCCTATGAGTGGGGGTGGCAGTAGTGATGGGCAACATACCCCCTATGAGTGGAGGTGGCAGTAGTGATAGGCAACATACCCCCTATGAGTGGAGGTGGCAGTAGTGATGGGCAACAGGTCCCCTATGAATGGAGGTGGCAGTAGTGATAGGCAACATATCCCTTATGAGTAGAGGTGGCAGTAGTGATAGGCTACAAGTCACCTATGAGTGGGGGAGGCAGTAGTGATGGACAACAAAACCCCTATGAGTGGGGATGGCAGTAGTGATGGGCAACATACCCCAGATGAGTGAAGGTGGCAGTAGTGATAGGCAACATACCCCCTATGAGTGGAGGTGGCAGTAGTGATGGGCAACAGGTCCCCTATGAGTGGAGGTAGCAGTAGTGATAGGCAACATACCCCCTATGAGTGGAGGTGGCAGTAGTGTTAGGCTACAAGCCCCCTATGAGTGAGGGTGGCAGTAGTGATAGGCAACATAACCCCTATGAGTGGAGGTGGCAGTAGTGATGGGCATCAGGTCCCCTATGAGTGGGGGTGGCAGTAGAGATGGGTAACATACCCCCTATCAGTGGAGGTGGCAGTATTCAATGGCAACTGGTCCCCTATGAGTGGGGGTGGCAGTAGTGATGGGCAACAATTCCCCTATGAGTGGAGGTGGCAGTAGTGATGGGCAACAGGTCCCCTATGAGTGGGGGTGGCAGTAGTGATAGGCAACAAGTCTCCTATGAGTAGGGGTGACAGTAGTGATGGGAAACATACCCCTATGAGTGGAGGTGGCAGTATTCATGGGCAACAGGTTCCCTATGAGTGGGGGTGCCAGTAGTGATGGGCAACAATTCCCCTATGAGTGGGGGTGACAGTAGTGATGAGCAACAGGTCCCCTATGAGTGGGGTTGGCAGTAGTGATAGGCAACAAATCTCCTATGAGTAGGGGTGGCAGTAGTGATGGGCAACATACCCCTATGAGTGGAGGTGAAGGTATTCATGGGCAACAGGTCCCCGATGAGTGGGGGTGCAGGTAGTGATGGGCAACAATTCCACTATGAGTGGGGGTGGCAGTAGTGATGGGCAACAGGTCCCCTATGAGTGGGGGTGGCAGTAGTGATAGGCAACAAGTCTCCTATGAGTAGGGGTGGCAGTAGTGATGGGCAACATACCCCTATGAGTGGAGGTGGCAGTATTCATGGGCAACAGGTTCCCTATGAGTGGGGGTGCCAGTACTGATGGGCAACAATTCCCCTATGAGTGGGGGTGACAGTAGTGATGGGCAACAGGTCCACTATGAGTGGGGTTGGCAGTAGTGATAGGCAACAAATCTCCTATGAGTAGGGGTGGCAGTAGTGATGGGCAACATACCCCTATGAGTGGAGGTGGCAGTATTCATGGGCAACAGGTCCCCTATGCGTGGGGGTGCAGGTAGTGATGGGCAACAAGTCCCCTATGAGGGGGGTAGCAGTAGTGATGGGCAACAAGTCCCCTATGAGTGGGGGTGGCAGTAGCGATAGGCTACATGTCCCCTATGAGTAGGGGTGGCGGTAGTGATGGGCAACATACCTCTTATGAGTAGAGGTGACAGTAGTGATAGGCAACATACCCCCTATGAGTGGAGGTGGCAGTAGTGATGGGCAACAGGTCCCCTATGAGTGGAGGTGGCAGTAGTGATAGGCAACATACCCCCTATGAGTGGAGGTGGCAGTAGTGATAGGCTACAAGTCCCCTATGAGTGGAGGTGGCAGTTGTGATGGGCAACAAGTCCCCTATGAGTGGGGGTGGCAGTAGTGATAGGCTACAAGTCCCCTATGAGTGGGGGTGGCAGTAGTGATGGGCAACATACCCCAGATGAGTGAAGGTGGCAGTAGTGATAGGCAACATACCCCCTATGAGTGGAGGTGGCAGTAGTGATGGGCAACAGTTCCCCTATGAGTGGAGGTAGCAGTAGTGATAGGCAACATACCCCCTATTAGTGGAGGTGGCAGTAGTAATAGGCTACAAGTCCCCTATGAGTGGGGGTGGCAGTAGTTATAGGCAACATACCCCCTATGAGTGGAGGTGGCAGTAGTGATGGGCATCAGGTCCCCTATGAGTGGGGGTGGCAGTAGTGATAGGCTACAAGTCCCCTATGAGTCGGGGTGGCAGTTGTGATGGGCAACAAGGCCCCTATGAGTGGAGGTGGCAGTAGTGATAGGCAACATACCCCCTATGATTGTAGGTGGCAGTAGTGATGGGCAACAGGTCCACTATGAGTGGGGGTGGCAAAAGTGATAGCCATGCAACCCCTATGGTGGCCTGTTGCTAGTGGACAGGATATGGATCCCCTGGGTGTGTGTGACATTTGGCAGGTACGTGTCGTTTGTTTGTGTGGTGGGTGTCTGACTTATCATCTTTGCCGTCCTTGTCTTTTCCTGATCTGGTCATAGACGTACAGTACTGATATGGCCAGCGCGATGGGATTCATGATGTGTTCATCTCGTACACACTACTTGTTGCTCCATCTCGTACCCGTTGCTAGCTGGTCCGTCTCATAGCCGTGGATTGTGTTCTGTCGCGAATCGTACCTGATATGCTGCTTTCCCGGATGCTTTGACGTGCTGTACGTGGCGACCCGTCCGGCGCGTATGATTTGCGCATCATACTTGTCCGGCCGGAAACTGCTGTGGGAACTGCTTCCGGGCGACTCGAATCAGCGATCGGAGGTACAGCTCATACCGAAAATGCTGCAGGAATCGCAGCCTACGTGTCAGTCGAAATTGTGTCAGTTATGCGAATCGTACTTCATTGCCCGGATGCACCGGCTCCCGGAAAGTGTCGGTCGCAAGGTAAGGCTACAAACAGCTCTCGGAGAGCTGTCTGACCCGGATCGAAATCAACCCCTTAGTCTTTGTAACTCAAATATACAAAAATATTCTCATCATAGTGTTCATTCTTTATCTTTACATACACATTAAATGTATATTTCAAAAAGTCACTGATCAGTATTTCCTATAATATAAATGTTAGACCTGGGGTTTCTGGTTGTCAGAGTATACACCATGTACAAGCAGAAACCACAACTCTAGTTAGGGTAAGCTAAATACACACTTAAAGATAGCCTGTGCTCAACCTTTGCAATCTGGCACAGAGCAGTAAGGCTTATCCAAAGGGTCAATGTATAAAGTATTTGTGCAAGACACACACACAGCTTATATTTATAGAGTAAAACATGACCAAACTAACAAAAATCCAAAAAATAGAACTGGAGTCATGAATTTATAATAATACATCAAAAAGTGCTTGGAAGCAAATAGAGCATAGAGGTTACCTCAGGTCACACTGAACCAGGGTAAATCAAAAGTTCAGGCTAACTGCGATGGAGGGCATGCAAGTTACAGGACTTATACAGGTCCCGCTGAAAAAGTACCTTGGAAGGGGCAAGCATCAACGTGAAAGACTCAGGGGCATATTTACAAGCCCGTATCATCACAGAAACATCTCTTTTAGAGATGTTCCTGTGGCAATGAACCCTTCTCCTTATTTACAAGGCGGCGTTAAGCCCCTTAACGTAACTTAATGGCACCTTTTAAATAATGCCCCCTTTCATGCTAGACTTCCGAACTCGGTCGGAAGGGCTTTGGATTGAATTTGGCTTCCCCTAAACCGATCCACACTCCTTGTTTCCGACCGACTCATTCCCAATTCCGAATGCCCAAGTATGATGCCTGGAAACCCTTAGCACTGACCGAATCAGTTCTGAAAGGCATCCAGAGAGATAGAGCTCTATGGACTTGGATTCTGAGCGAGCAAGTACGATGAATGATTTGGGCATTCTTTCTGACTTGGTTTACCTGGAACGAAAAAGCTGCCGGAATCGTTCTTTGGGGGCCCGTACTAGGCCCCCCTTTACCCAGGCCATCCGATTCGGGCCTGTGGGGTACCCATGGTTCGCCTCTTTACAACCATGTACAGTGTTGCAGGCACCTTGGGGTGCCCACCACAGGGTGCACGATTATCCCCAACCACCGCTTTTGTCAATAGGAGCCTCTGTTGTCGTTCTGAACACATGCTCCCATTGAAGCCTACGGGAGCCAGACCGAATGGTATCCGGATGCCTACAAATGCCTTATACTCATTCGGTCAGACTCTTCTGATCCGAGTCGCATGGAAAGCATTCTGGAACTGATTCGGTAGGAATGATTTCCAAACAAGATCGAAATTGGGTCTTTAGAGTGAAAGGGGTGTGCAATTGGTGTTCTGGTGGGTGTTCCACCACAATATCCATTGATTTTGACACTGCCCCCTATTTACAAGGGTGGCGTTAGCAGGAGGCAGCTCCAAAATTAAGACCACGGAAAACATGGTGAAACGAGCACAAATGTTTTTTTTCTCCTTGTTTTTGCAGTTTCTATGTGCGCTCTATTATGCAGCACACATAGAAACAGCAAATTGCCATGAATTATTGTTTATGTGCTGGAAGGTTTCCCTTCCTGCACATGAACAATCATTAAAAAATTACGATTCGCAACTTCTATGTGTGCTGCACAATGCAGCACACATAGAAGTTACAAATCGCTATTTTGGATTGTTTATGTGCAGGAAAGGACACCTAAAGTGATGGAGTGCGATTTTAGCAATTGTGGAGCTAACTCATGCTCTGCCACTTTCTTATTCAAATGCCCTGCAATGTGTTGGTTCCAATCCACAAAGGCAATGAAAGCGTTGTTGATGAGCCCCTTTACGATGTACATACTGCATCATCATCAACCCGCACTGACCATCATCTTCGAGCTGTGAAGTTTGTCAAAGTGATGTCTATCAGCTCCTTTATCAGCGTTGAAGGGCAATGCGTCGGATCCGATCGGCAAAAAGTCAGCAAAGTCTCGATTTTGATGGTTCTGTGTAGCAACAGTCACCTTTCAAGGGATCAGAACTGTATTGGCGCCATTTGGCAGGGCAGGACTCACAAATGGCAGAATCCAGGTGCTGTTGTAAGGTTGAAGGAAGACTCTGATGACCCTGAGGCTTCAGAACAGAGGGCAAGCCAGCAAGCCCCTGGAGTCACTCTGGGTTCAAATAAGATGGGTCCAGTGCTTTGTCCTCAGCAGGACAGAGATCTGCAGGTGGAAGGGCAGCACAGCAATGCAGAAAAACAGTTCTTCCAGAGCAGCTGACAAATAGAGTGGCAATCCTTGTAGCACAGCAGTCTTCACTCCTGGCAGAGTTCCCCATAGGCCCAGTAGTGTACTGTCTTGGTAGGGTCAGAGACACAGTACTTATACCCAGTTGTGCCTTTGATATGGGATAACTTAGAAGCGGGCCCTTGAACTGTACAGGTCCCCTTTTCTTCCAAGTCCATGCTCCAGACTATTAGTAGGGGTAATCAGTCCTTTGTTGTTGGGAATAGGACAATGCCTATTTAGGTATAGGTATCAACTCTCCCTGTTTTTTCCTAGGAAGAGCTATCTGTATGTAGATGAATACAGATTAATTCTCTGTCATACCCACCCTTCTTGTGTTTGTGGCTGTCTAGAGGGAATGAACAAAGTGCAGCTTTCACCCACTCCAGGTGTGTTTTGGAGGTAGGCTGGAAGGCACACAGACCAGTAAGAAAAGTCCACTTTCTAAAAGTGACACTTTCAAAATAGTAATGCCAAATCCAACTTTACCAGTATAGAGTATTTATCAATAGTATTTTGAAGATAAGAGACATGATGCAGCTACTCCTTTCTAATCAGGAATTACAACTTAAAAGTATATTTTGGAATCCCCAATGCAAGCCTTTGAGGCATCACAGTAGTGAAAAACAAATATAGCTGTTTGTCACTACCAGGACATGTGAAACATAAAAGTAGAAGTTCTACCTTTTAGTTGCACTGCACCCTGCCCTTACGACTACCCAAGAGCTACCTTAGGGCTGACCTATGTGCAACAAAAGGGGAGTTTAAGGCTTGGCAAGTGGTTGTAAATGCCAAGTCGAAGTGGCAGAAAACTTCCTACACAGACCATGTAATGGCAGGCCTGAGACAGGTTTGAAAGGCCACTTGTGTGGGTGGCACAAACCATGCTACAGGCCCATTAGTATCATTTATTTTACAGGCCCTAGGTACATGATATACCACTTTACCAGGGACTTACAAGTAAACTAAATATGTCAATTGGGTATAAACAAATGTCACCATGTGTAAGGGAGAAGCACATTCATTTTAGCACAGGTCAGCAGTGGAAAACCGCTCAGAGTACTAAGGCCAGCAAAAAGATAGAGCAAAAAGGGGAGGCAAGCAGACAAAACATTTGGGGGAAGAACACTCCAAGGAGGACAGGTTGAACAGTACACTATGGGCACGATTCCGATCCGGTTAGGAAAGCATTCCCACCTAGGGCTCGATTATGATGAGGTTTAGCAAGGCCTCCTAACGGCATTTGCTCCTTCCAAATTGGATCGGGATCGTGTCTTCCTGACCCAGGGCCACATTACGATGCGGTTAGGAACATAGGCTCCCATAGAAGTCAATGGGAGTCCATCCAAATCGTATTTGAAAGCATCCGGATGTATCATACTCGGTCGGTCGGACTCTCCCGATCCGAGTCAGTCTGGAACCATTTCCAAACCGATTAGATCGGAAAGATTTCCTAACCGCATCAGAATCAGGCCCTATGTGTTTTCAATAGATAATGAGATATTTAATTATCATTATTTAATTGATACTTAGTAGTGTTGATTGTGGTTTTAATTCTTTCTAGTAAATTTTATGTGTGGGTTGTGGGGCTTATAGGGGTAAAGGGTGGGAGTTTTTTTTAATTAATTATTCAATTAGTTGTTATTTAATATCAAATGATTAAATAATAATTCACAAAGGTAATTGTTTTATTTTTTCTGAGGTGACGGTTGTGGGGTGAATAGAGGCAAAGTGTGGGAAGTAATTAATGTTTAAATAATTAATGATTAGTTGATAATTATGTTAATTGTTTAATTACATTTTTTGGGGGTGTGGGTTTAGTGTTTATAGGGGAAAAGGGTGGGGAGTAAATTAATTTTACTTAATTTATAATTAGTTGCTAAATACTATTAGTTATTTTATTGAAAATTAATTTTAATTATGTAATTAATGTTTTGAAAGTTAAATTTTAGGTGCAGGTTGTGGGGATGAATTATAATTTGTTTTTTAATTAATAATATTTCTTTAATTGATAATTAATTATGTTAATTGTGCAATTTCTTTTTGTATTTTAGATGTGGGTTCTGGGTTTTGTAGGGGCATGGGGTGGGAAGTAAATCAATTTTAAGCAATCAATAATTTTATTAATCTAAACATTATAATATAGATGGTGGTGCCCGCTAGGCTCGCCACCATATATGAGCGCCAGCTCCACCCGGCCGACGACTGGCGGAAAAGGGGCAGACTTTCCATCCGCCGCGATACTCACCGCCATTGTAATATGGCAGTGGGTAATTCATATAATGATGGCGTGACGATCGCAACCGCCATGCCGGCGGTGGTGATCGTTTTGTCATCATAATCAGCCCCAAAGTGTCTTTCAAATATGTAATTTGTAACATATACAAAAAAGAGTTTACCAGCCAAATAAAGCAATATTCAATGAGTACCATTGGGATGTGGCAGAATTTGAGGGCTATGAACCCTCAATGCATTGCTCAGGCTGAATAAGCATATGCTGCAGAACTTGACTTCGTAGGGATTAAATATACCATTCCTACTCCAGTCTGTGCAGCAGTACTAAAAGCAGTGGACTTCGGAGGCCTAAGATTTACCATTCTGTTCTATACTATTAGATGTTAAGGTTCAACAGAACATGAGTAATGCAGAACCTGGGTCATTTTGGAGTCAACTGAAGGCCATGATGTCCAATGATTATGCCTCTTGGTCAGTTCTTTTGATGTATGATGCTCGGCGATACCTAGCTGACACATTGACTGGAAATGGACCTCAATATAAGTATGGGGGTAAACGGATCAGGTAGGTGCTTATTTACTCAAGGTGATATGAGGACAAAAAAAAGCTTTAGTATTCCCACTCCACTCTGTGCATATTAGGGAAAGAGTTGGGCTTTCCAGGTGTTATATTTACTATTTCCACTGCAGTCTGTGCAACAGTAGGGAAAGCTCTAACTATGAACATTATTATTTAACCCCAAAAAATGATATATAAATAAAAAATAAAAAACTATCAAACAACTTACATGATTATTAAACAATCTAAACATTAATGATCAATAAAAAAAATGTAAATGTATTTATTACTTATCTTTCCACACAATGCCCCCATAAACCTAGCAACCCACACTTGAAATATAACTAAAATAAAAAGTAAAATACAATTTGAATGATCTTGATTAATTACCTAACAATTAATAATTATTTGTTAATTAATTAGTACCTAATAATACAAGATGTACATAATCAAATATCATTTAAATAAGTAATGACAAATAAATAATTGATTATTACTTAACTAACTTCTCACATTATACCCTATTAACCCAACAACCCACACCCAAAATATAACAAATCTGTAAGATGTTAACATCATTTGAATAATTAATAATCAAATAAATAATTAATATTACATGGATAATTAATTTTCTAACTAATTAATACTTAACTTCAGGCCCATTTCCCCCACAAACCCAGAACCCTGCACCTACATATAGCTAACAAATATAAATGTACATAATTAATTAATTGTGAATTTACTATTACTTAATTACCGTACCACCCCATACCCCTACAAATCTAGCAAACCTTTATGATATTATGAATTACTATCAGCAATTAAATCAAAATGTATAATTCACTAAAAATTACAAAGAATATTTAAAATTGTATTAACAATTATACAAATAATAATACCACATACTTTTTATATATGATAGATAGTTAAAATATATTTTTAACAACAATGTTATTGAAAACGATATTATCAGCAACGATATTCTTATCAATGTTATTTATGATTTCCTCAACATGCCTGCTTTACCTCAAAAAGACATTAAGAGGAACTGGACGCCCCGTTTACTGTTCAGTAGCATCATCCAATTCCATACAATATTTGCTGCCACTGAAATAGGGTCAGAAGACCAGCCTGAACTATTAGCCTACCTTACACATCTTCTATAACAGACGAAAAAGGCCAGTCTCTTTTTAAAATGGTTTAAACCACCCTGATTGCAACCCCTGACATCCGAACCCCCCTCAACTAAGGAAAAACAGCAGCTTTGATCCTCCTCACCCTCTCGGCAGCCTTCAACACCGTATCCCACCACACACTGATCGAAAGACTCCACCACATCGGCATCCAAGCGGATGCACTCAGAAGAACCCAGAGGATCCACCTCCCGAATTTCACCTCTGAACCCAAGGAGATCTCCTGCGGTGTCCCCCATGGCTCTTTCCTCAGCCCGCACTCTTCACTGCACATATGACTCTGCTGGCCAATATCATCAGATCCCAAGGTCTCAGCATTATTTCCTATGCAGACAACACCCAACTCATCCTCTCACTCACTGACAATCCCACCATCACCAGATCGAACTTCCACAGATGCATGCCAAACGATGCCCACTGAATGAAGAACAACTGCCTGCAGCTGAACACAGACAAGATGGAAGTGCTGATCTTTGGCAACAGCAGCAACACATGGTGCAACTCCTGGTGGCCATCACCCACGCCAGAAACATCATTGACAAAAAGCTCAGCATGAAATCACAGATCAATGCCATATCTTCTGCCGGCTTCCGAACTCTACACATACTACATAGAATCTTCAAGTGGCTACCCCTACAAAAGAGAGGCACAGTGACACAAGCCCTCAGCGACAACCAAATGGACTATGGCAACACCCGTCTACAGAGACTTCAGACCATACAGAATGCTGCATCCAGACTCAACCTCGGCCTACCCCGATGAACCCACATCACGCCCGACTTCAAGAAACTCCACTGGCTCCCCATACAGAAGACATGACAAATCAATCTGCTGACCCATGCACACAAGGTTCTACAAAACCAAGGACCCGCCTACATCAACCATCACCTGAACTTCCGCCATCAAGAAGACTATGCTGCACCTCCCTTTCACTAGCTCATACTCCCCGCATCTTCCAAAGCAGAAGTGGAGGATGCTCCTTCTCCCACATTGCTGAAAAGCCCCCTGGAACAGCCTCCCCATGGACCGCCAGAAAATCCCCTCAATTCCGGAATTCCGAATGGCCCTCAAGACCTGTCTGTTCAAATAAGTCTATGGGGCCTGCAAGTGCCTATCGGGTGATTAGCTTCCCTTTATATATCCTGACTGATTGATTCATTGATGAAAGAAAAGTGTTACTTTTCCAATGACCCACCTCCTTAATACGGGAAATATTTAACATGTATGGGCTATTCAGGTAAGTACTGGGTCCAATTCAAGGTCACACTCTTCTTTTTCCTACTGTCAGCTCCACATTCTCTGCAAAAGTAGTCCATATAGTGAGTTCTGAATATGAGTTTAGACTATTTCAAGAGTTCAGTTTTTTTCTTCTGGACAACTGAAACAGTTTCTATTTGTGACCACAAGCAGATTCTGAAACAATCACAATTAACTCAACTTAGCAGCAATTTTTGTAATACATATTTCACGTTACACTCTCACGTTACACTTTTTCACTACTGCATGGTGGGTGTCATAAATAGTGCTCTGCATGAGGAAGAAAGATAATGCCAGCCGAAGGACAGAAGGATTACAGCCTGGACACAGACTGGTGTTACCCTGCCCTGACACCACTCTGATGCCACTTTCCACCTTACTCTGTAAGACACTCAGTGGGGCTGAAATTGTGGTTTAGGACACGGCTCCCCTTGGAGGCAGTTCACAGAGGAGACAAACAATCCAGAGATAAGGACCCACTGACACCTCCACTAATGAAAGCTAAATTGAGAGTTGTGGCAGGGGAGTCCAATTTCTCTCTCCCCTCACTTCCCCCTCCTTACCAACTCTGGAAAAAGGAAAACTTGGAGCCTCATTACCCTCTTATAATCTGCTTGGTTCAGGGGCTGAACACTATCTGTTCCTCCCAGCTACCTCCTCTCCTGCCAAAATGGGGAAGAACGGTGTACCAAACCAGATCATCATTGAGTTAGGTACCCGTAGTTCTACACATGACAAAAACCTTTCTTAATTTTCCTTAGCAGAATGGATGCTCCTCCTTTTATCTGTCTCAAAAGAGCAGGAACCAATCCTCAGACTCTGGGAAATGGATGCAAGATACTCAAAGAAGAAGATGACTGACAGGCAAATAATACGGCCAGTGCTAGGTTTTTGTTCTTCCTTTCCATTGTAAATACATAAATCAGAAATTATCAAGCAGTAGGTAGGCTTTGATTACAAGAGTGAAAAATATGAAATAGGAGATCTGTGAGACACTTGTAATTTATATTCCAAATAGCAATATATTGAAGTCAACAATTGCCATGGTTCTTGACCCTATTTCCCCCTAGTTGGATCACCTTGCCACTAGTAAATAATGTAGAATCAAATGGGATGTATTACTCCAACTCTTGGAGCTACACATATTTGTCAATGAAGACCCACAGACTGCACCACCAAAGGAATATAGTTCTGCAGTAGGCAGAATCAATCCTGCTGATTCATACACTGTGGTAAGAGCCATTTAAACCTAAAAAGGGGGTAAAGGGAAGATGGAAAGGATATTGGGAAGGAATACCCTGATCTGGCACATTATTATGTCTAGTAGCTTGTTTGGACATTACTGATGACATGGCCCTGTTCTCAGCTGCTATTTGCTGCCCCCATCATAGTAAAACAAATGTATCAGCAGTGGCAACCAGCACTAACTGAGGGTGGAGGGTAAGGGGGTGTAAAAAAGAATTGTTAAAAATGTACCTGCTTGCCATGTCTCGCCTCCGCCTCCTTCGTCGTCTCTCCCGGCCAGAAAAGGAAGGAGGAAGCACTAGTCTCCCCATAGCCAATCACAGTGCTGCAATGCAGTGTTGTGATTGGGTCTTCAACGCCAATCACAACACTGCAATCCAGTATTGCAAGTGGTCTGAGCACCGTGGTTCGTAGACAGACATTGGGATTCTGGACATGTTCTCCAACCGGACTCTAATGCAGCCTTGGTGGAGAACATACAAAGGGCGCATGAATGTTTGGCTAGCCTGAGATTGCTGGCCAAACATTCAAGTGCACTTGGAGTGGGCAAACTCTCACCCACAAATCTGCCACAGCAGGAGAACATGAAATGATAATAATATTGCGTTATTAGCATTTTATGTTTCCTTTATTTCATTGCTGAATCACAGTGGGCGATGCTCTTCCACCTTAGTGGAGGAGCTGCCACCATTTCTGAGATGCCTGTACCTCACTCCTGTGCATTAAATGAAATGGAACCTAAGGTTTGTCATCCTGAGGCAAACTACAGAAGTACCCCACTATGATTTGTAAGTGCAAATGAACCCATATGCAGCAGAAAAACGGAGTTCTATATTATGCCTACCATAGCCATGAAACAGTACCCATGGTAGATATCAATCAGTCTTATATGTTTATTTCGGGCTGCATCCTTATAAAACACGTACAAATACATTTTACACAGTATTTTTAATAACATTAGGCACAAAAAAATTGTTTTTTCAATTCAATTAATATGTAGGACATATTCGAAGTTATATACATTTTATAAACCAATCACCAAATACCTCCACCTGATACATACATAACACAAGAATGTGTTTAAGCAGAACACTATAAAAGATGAAGCATTCATTTTCAGATCAGTTCCATGATAATCTATTATCAAAATTAAAATTCAAATAATCGAATCTGGAAACTTTTTTAATTCACATTTCCCCAATCTCAATCCACCGCTGATGGACTTATGTGGGTTGATAGCCATTTATTTTGCCTTTTGGATGTTAATGTATAGGCCCTTTGTATCACAAAAAAATTCATTTAAAAGAATTGTATATTTCTGTGTGGAACACCTCATTTGCTACTACACTTGGTCACTGAATGGCCTTGCGGCTCTTCCCAACCAAGAGCTCCACCTGGGAATTGTTATTAGTGCCCATATTCTTGGTTCAATTTAAAGATCTATCATTTCATCCCACAGTGCTATATCCAGTAAAAAGTAATTACTATACCTATAAGTCCCACTTTTAATAGTATGTAATCTATTGGATCAGATTTGGAATGGTTATTGCATGCCATTGGGTGGTATTAAAGAGTTAACAAAGCAAGTTGAATGGCTCCCACTGTACAAACATTTACTGGATTGCCATCAAGAGAGAGAATGCCCATAACTTCATCCTCATCATCTGTGGCTGAAAGTATGCATTCTAAATGCTCTAAGGTGGCATTGACATCTTAAACTATCATAAGGAGGATCTCTCACAATGGCTGGTCAAGTGTACATCTGATATAGTTATAGTGGGTGACTCTTTGATCTGAGGAAAGGTACGGTTGTAGATACACAAATTCACAGAAAGCCTCTTACTCCTTCTAAGGTGCAAACCAAGTAAATCAGGCGAGTCAATATCAAATCGTTTAACTGAACAATTTAGTAATATTTCAACCCAAGTAATGAGTCCCATAGAGTCCAGTTAGATGGAAGTTCTGGAACAAAAAAGGTTAGACATCCCACCTTGTTAGGAGGTTCTGTCAACCAAGGTTCAAGGAACATGCAAAACTGATATTCACCCAAAATCCAACCATTCCAGAATTAAAAGCTTCCTCTGCAATACTGCCACGTTTAAGGACACAAAATGTTAAATTCCATTATTCAATAGGCACCAAAGGGTTAGCTGCATATACTACTTTGCCCCTTCCACCAGACTAGGCTACTAGTCTGACTGTTGGCGTCAGGGGTAGGTATACAAATAAGGTAGACAATAATTACAACCTTGTTTATTCCACACTGCAATTCACTCACCCCTTCTCGATAGCGCCAAAAGCCTGATTCAGCCCCATTCAAAATTACATTAGGTTAGTCCAATTTTTCAATCTGCCTCTAAATTAAAGATCTATATGGGGCCTCAACTTAGAGCATTGAACTGGACAAAGTCCTCGCGGCAATAGAACATTCAAGAGTCACCATGGAAAATAAGTTCGGGACTGGCCATAGCCCTCAACCTACTCCGGGACGACCACAGGAAGTTGGCAGATAAAGTTAAACAAGGGGAGAAAACGCTGCACACCCTAGAACCACAAGCCACCTTAAAAGACCTGCAATCATGGGTGAAGATCCTGGAAAATAAAAACGATGATTTAGAAGGACGCTCCCGCAGAAGCAACATCCGCATCCTAAATCTGTCAGAAGGAGTGGAAGGGCCTAACCCTCTCAAATATATCGCAACGTGAATCACAACATTCACACCGGCAGGGGATCTGACCCCCTTCTTTTCCATAGAAAGGGCACACTGGGTCCCGGCCCACAAGCCACCACCAGGATCACCACCCCGACCATTCCTCTCAAAACTGCTTCATTACCAATATAGAGACACTATTCTCCGAGCAGCAAGACAACAGGGAACACTTTGTGTGCAGGACAAACAAGTCATGCTTTTTCCAGACAACTCACAAGCTGTTCAACAACAGAGAGCCACCTTCCTAGCAGTTAAAAGCATCCTGCACCAAAAAAATGTACAATATGCACTGCTGTTTCCAGCCAGTCTCAAAATTATTCATGACGGAAACACCCACTTTTTCTCAGACCCCGCTGAGGCTAGTACCTGGGTAGAACAACGGCCATCAAACCTGGACAATCCCAGGAGAGTGCAGGCCTATCGACCGTCAGGTCGCCAGAGACAAAAACACAAAAAAGTCACCCTTACACAGCTAAGACCACAATCAGACTCAACTAATAAGAACTCTCCAGATCTCGAACAAATCATAGCGAAACCCCGGAGGGCACTACATGCGGCCTCTGAGATGAGACAAACGGAGGAAAGTTCAGATGGAGAGAGAGGCCCACACCTATTCACCTCAGAGGAAGAAGACAGCAATACCATCACTCCCCGTGATGGCTCGATAATACCCCCAATAGTAACCCCCCAAACGGCAGACACATTGATTTGATATTAGCAATGGGGAACGACAAACATCAAAGAAGATATTGTCCAAGACCTCAACACCCCCCAAAACAGGTGACATTACTCAGCACCTAAGGGGCACTCATGTAAAAGGGCTCAAACAAGGCACGCTTGAAGACTGACTACAGATTTGAACTGTAGCAGGTCAAAGAGGAAGGAACAGACATCTTTAGGCACCACAATCACACAGTCAACGGGCGGGCAGCCGCAGCAGCAACGGCTGGCGGAGATGGATGACCACTAACCCCAAGTAACGAAGTAAAGTTAGCACATGAAGTGCAGTTTGGATGTATCGCCTCGAGCGATAGGTCCCCTAAGCTGGGAATGTTTCCCATTGGTTTACCTTACTTCCCCCCTCGTTCACATTCCCCCAGTACTCCCAGGGGAGCATCTGCACGGAAATGGGAAATATAGTACACCTACAAGTGGCATGTAGTCTGGCAGGAGAGGGGCACGAGACACGAGGCACTAAACCAGGAGAAGCACCACCTAGACACTAGAACAAATGGCAACCAAGATCCCTAACAAAGATTTAAAAGTCATTACACTAAATGTCAGGGGCATGCACAGAGCAAACAAACAATACGCGATCTACGCATACATTAAAAGGCAGCAAGCACAGATAGCTCTCCTTCAGGAGACACACCTGACAGCGATAGAAGTGGATCGCCTACATAAAAAATGGCGGGGTATTATTTGTGCCACGGCGTACTCCGCATTTGCCGGGGATGCCCTGATTTGGATTAGACATGGGATCCCCTTCAGGGAGCAATCACGAGTAGTAGACAAAGAAGGCCGATACTCCCTGATAGCAGGATTACTAGAGGGTAGATCAATACTTCTCGGAAGAATATATGCCCCTAATGTGGAGCAGGATCAATATTGGACCCGCCTTACTGGAGTGATAGCACAATACACATCGATACCATGGCTGGTAGGGGGGGACTATAACTGTACCCTAGACACCTGCCTGGAGAGGTCTCGCCCCCCCTTCGGCGCAGTCACCCACACCGAAACAGACAGAGCAATTTCGAAATTGGGTGAACCACTGGACACTGGTAGATGCCTGGCGAGAGAAGAATCCGAACATTAAAATATACTACTTTTACTCCACCCCACATAATCTACGGGTGAGGCTAGATAGATTCCTCTGCTCAACAACACTACTCCCCCAAATACAACACACTGAATACTTGGGTAGAGTCTTGTCAGACCATGATGCACATACAGTGATCCTCAGGTGGAGACCACCCCACCCCCTGTACCCACTTGGAAGTTGCCACGGGAATGCCTCACCGATCAGGCGTTCTGTCACACACATGGCGACCACATTCAGGAATACTTTGCACTAAATACTAGCACAGCCACATCTAGATTGATAGAATGGGACACGTTTAAGGTCGAAGCCAGGGGACACTGCATCCAACAAATAGTAGGCATGCGAAAAACACTAGAGGAATCACTGTAAAATGTGGAAACAAGATTAGCGGGCTTAACAAAAAGCATGGATAAAGGGGAGGCTACCCCAGAACAAGTGGAGGAAGCTAAACATTTCATGCTGAGACAATGAGAGACCTTTGCAAATATAACTTCAGGGTTTATGCCGCCAAGGTGCATCGTGAGGGAAATAGGGTGGGAACACTCCTAGCCTGGCTTGCTAAACAAGACACGGACATGAAACCAATCACCAATTGTATGGATTGCTTCCCCCTCGAATACTATAACACCTTCTCAATCCAATTGACCCCGCGGCTTGTATCCATGTACGAGGACGCGCTGCAAAGAGATGAACTCCCGGGCTCGCTGAGGGAATCTACAGTGGTGACATTCCTCAAGCCACATAGAGACCCCACGCTCCCGTCCTCATATAGACCAATAACCTTGATCAATGCGGACTGTAAACTTTAAGCAAAATTTTGGCGGATCGGTATTTCCAAGTTCTCGCACAGCTAATCCACCCAAACCAAAGCAGTTTTCTCCCCGAGCGTAACGTATCACAGAATATACGCAGGTTATTCCATATACAGGATGGAGCAAAAGATCACTTCTCACGCGCAGCATGCCTGATTCTGGACCTTGAAAAGGCTTTTGATACACTACTGTGGCCATACCTCTTCGCTGTCCTCCATAAAATACGCGTCGGACCGACTCTACTGTCATACACACAGCTCCTCTACAGGGGCATCACTCTAGGGTGAGAATAGGGAAGTACACCTCAGCACTATTTCCAGTGGAATGAGGGACAAGGCAGGGGTGCCCCTATCCCCCCTCCTGTTTGCCCTGGCAGTGGAGCCCCTGGCCATACGCTTGTGTCAGGGGGGCGGGACATGGGGTATCCCAATAGCAGACACAGTACACTGCGTATCGCTGTATGCAGATGACCTTCTGATCCATATACGGGACGTCACAAGCGACCTTACACCGATTTGGACAATATTACAAGACTTTGCGGAAGCCTCCGGACTCAAAGTCAATTGGGACAAATCTATGATCTTTCCACTAAGTCCTCACCTAGCTCCCTCAGACATGTCAATAGAAACCCAGAAACTCATTTGGAGTGCAACGGCACCCCAGTATCTAGGGGTGAGACTATATCACTCACCCGAGGACCTCTATGAGGGGAACCATCGCAAGAGCTACGCGCGGTGGTCGCCTTCTGGAAAACCTTACCCTTGGCCCCCATAGGGTGGATAGCCCTAGCAAAGATGATTATGGTTCCCAGCCTACTTTACTCCTTCACCAATCTCCCTGTAATACCACTACGCTCCTTTTTTCAGGAACTAGATACATTACTCACAACATTAATATGTGGGGTTGTTAGAAACAGGGTAGCCCTAAATACATTGTACTTTCCCACAACACAAGGGGGACTGGGAGCTCCTTCCTTCGAAGCCTACTTCTTGGCAGCTCAACTTCAGTGGTTATCTCATTGGGCAACTGAATGCCACATAGAGGAGACGTTCTCTGACGACGGCAGTGTGCCTCTTCTGGCCCTCCGGAGAATACTAATGCCGGGTACCAAACCTATACGCATACATCCCCTACAGGTATTAATAGCCCGCAAGTGCATGATGCGTATACATCGTATGTCAAAAGGAAAGTGCCTATACTCCCCGGTAATCTCATTAGTAGGATTCCCCCACCGGGAGAAATATTATACCTCCGGGGCCCTCCAGATATGGACCGATCACGCAGTGACAGAGATCGAGTCCCAATTTGAGGATGGGCAGCTGAGAACATATATCCAAATGAGGGAATGCTATGATCTTCCACCGGGACAATTCCTGATGCATAGACAATTATTAGATAGCGTCAAGCACTGCTGGGATCTTAATGCGGGGGAACCACTGATGCACCCGGTACTGCACACTATTCTACGCATAGGTACGGGGAGATACTTAGTCACCAGGCACTACAAAGCAATCCAGAAACTGATCACCGCTCCCTTACATGTATTACGACAGAAATGGGAGGACGAGAAAGGATGGGTGTTCCATGACAGATAATGGGAAAAGGCATTGAGTATCCAAAAAAGGTTTCTAGTAACGCACGCTTCAAAAACATTCAGTTCAATATCTTGCATCGTGCATACCTAACACCACACCGGCTCCACCGTTTTTATCCTGATACAAGTTTCGCATGCCCCAGATGCCAGACTCCCGAGGCAAACTCCCATATGTTTTGGGACTGTCCCACAATCCAACAGTATTGGAATAGGGTACAGCAGACACTCCGTGCGACGGTCAACCTCATGGCCATATCTACATGGGAGGCGCATGCCATGGGAATCTTTCGCAGGTGAAAGACAGAAAAGGTACAGAGCCAGTTTGTATCCTTAGCCATTCTCTTGGCAAAATGAGGGATAGCCATGCATTGGAGGGCCCCAACAGGACCCCCAGAAGCAGCCTGGGTAGGCGCTATGAAAAAATGGGGGGCGGCAGAGGAAGAAACAATGAGGGACGAGAAAGTGAAAGGGATACGTAAACATCCCATATCTATGAAATGGGCACAACTATTATTATAATTTATACAGGAGGCAACACCGGAGGAATCACCCATGGCCACACAATCACAATCCCAAACTCCACCCCTATCCCCCATTGACCGCACAATAACCAACACGAGGCAGCCATGTGACACATAAAACTAACAATATGCTTGGGCACTACCAGACAAGTGCCACCCCCATAGTCCCTCTCTCCCCCGCTACAGACACCACAGCACACTAAAAGCAAACCAGAATCAGCCACACAACAGACAGTTACGAAGATACAATCCGACGGCTCACCAACCCCCACGATCGACCCCCACAGTTAACAGTTCTATGTGTTTTCCCCCGACATCAGCCTACCCAAATTGGGAACACAATCATGGACACTACGCAGAAAGGTTCACGGGGATAGAGATGGGGTCTAAACACCAACCCACACCTCTGGGAAATCACATAAGCAGTCTCCAAGAAACATACAAATATAAGTAAATTCCAACTGAAGGTTAATCCCCATTTCATCTCTCTGTTTCTCACCCGTGATGCATGATATATGATGGGATGGTAGTTCCATACTGCAATGGGATCACCCAAATGCCTGCAATCGCCTGTCAACATTTGTTAATAATGATGTGTAACTCAGTACCACGAAATGTAAAAATCCCAATAAACAAATTTAAACAAAAAAAAAACGTAATGCATTGAATCAGTCAGTCAATCAACATGGTGAAGGGTCGGAGCTGCAAGATGTAACCATAAGAACAACCTACGTAATTCAAAATAAAGGGAGCGGTCTGATGTCTAGTTAGTTTGGAACTGGATAAAGTAACCATTTGTATCAATCGTATAAGCATCGAAGGCACCAACCAATCTACATATTTAGAATCAATGGGAGTCAGCTTAACCACATCAAATGGTTCTGCATTCAGTAAGAGGCTTTTGGCACACACAAGTTTGGACCAAATGAAAGAATAGCAGAGTTGTTAATGCCTAATCCCCTAAATAACCTTATTGATCAGCGCATCAGAATCCTCCCTTGTGCGTCCTTTGAGCTTTGGAACATTGATCATGAAGACTATTGATCCCTCATGACTGCTACCCTCCTGCCAGGTCTTACATTATTTCACCGTTGTCAGCATGGATAACATTGTTATTTGCTAGCCTGATGTTCCATAGCAAACCCCTATACATCCTCTGTTCTCTACCACATGCAGCAAAAGAGGCACTAGTGGACAAATCTTAAAAGGAACTTACCTTTCTGCTCACCCCATGTTGGTTATGCAGATCAATGTTTCTCGCAGAGCCACGTCTGAGGCTAGGGTTTGTTGGTGGTTTATTACAACAAACAGCTGCTAAGGTCTGGAAGGGTGCATTTCTAGACACTGCAACATAAGTATCTTGGGGCAGGGTTTATCCTCTGTGAACTTAGGACTGTCTCCTTCTCCCAGGCACGATGTCAGCACCTGCTCCTGGCATCCATAAGATGGATGAGGATTGAGGTCCTAATGCAGCTAGTGGTTTCCCAGGGTGTTTTTAATATCAGCACATACTAGTCTGGTACACTACCATGTAAGCAGATTTGCCAGATAATTCTCAAAAGGAATTATGCCATTTTAATGTAAAAACAGACTATGGCTAGATTTAGAATTATATCCAGGTCTGTCTATAGTAGCTACAAAGAATAGCAGCCTACTTGTTAAAAACAGAAAGCAGGGGGTTCTTTAAATAGAATGTAGTAATTGCCTGACTGTAACATGGCAATACATTTAAACTTAGTAAGGACTTTGACAAGGCTGGGAAAAATGTAGTGTTTTAAAGAAACACTTCTGGCATGGAGTGGTCTGAAATTCTTCCATGAACTGAAGACTTTTAAAGTGAATAGCAAATTGCAACATCACATGATGTTTGGTGCTGTAATGACAATTATGTTTTCAATTTCTCTTTCTGTCCTTGCCTTTCCACTGTGTCATGCCATTCTGAACAAGCCAGAATGAAATGTGCAGCTGTGACATACAATACAATGTAAATGCATATCATTCTGCCTTTCTCAGCAAAATATGTACCCATTGGAAGTGTTTATGCATAGTTAAGAATAGTATGTAATTCCCTTAGTTTTTGATACACATCCTTTTTTTGCCATTTAGACAATTTATATATACTCACACGTTTAAAATCTAAGGGGCATATTATCAAGCCAGGCGATAAAATTATCGCCGCTTTAGCGGCAGAAAACTACAGCTAAAACGGCGATAATGGGCTTGATAATATGCTCTATGGAATTCCAATTGAAGCCCATGTTAAATGTGAAGGACGTCTATTTTTCCTCAAATGCAAAAAGCAAAAGGCAACACGGTCATTCCTGAAGAAGCATATCACCCACATATCACATCTACTCTGTCTCAAGCAATAGCCTTAATCAACTAATCTTTGTTTTGGAAAACCAACCTTTCTGACACAGTATGTTTCCTAAGGTCTTCTAACCAGCTATGATTCATTAAGAGAATACAATTATTTCGAAATGATTCTCTTCCAAGGAACAATTGCTCTTAAATCAAATGTGTGGAAATCTGAGATTAGAGGATTGAAGCTACACTAACCTCTAGTCTATTTAAAACTATAAGACAACTGAATGTGTTCTTGTGTCATATAAGTATAATTTGTTATTAAAAATGTGTTCCTTTTAATTGCCCCATCAAGAATACCCCTCTTGATACTCTTTCGAGGTATGTGATGCAAAAGAATACATTATTTATAACTGGATTATTGCCATTCGGAATTCCAACAATACATCAGTGGCGGCCCCTCGAGGGAGTGCTGCAGGGCGGTGGGCGGGTGGGGGCGGGTCAGGGTAGGGGGTAGTAAACTCTGGCATATGGCCGAATGGAGTTAAGTAAATAAATGTAAAAACAAAATTTACATTGCGCGCGCTGCATCGCTGATTTGGCATTGCAGAGAGTGCAATGTAAATTGTTTATTTATTTATTTACTTAACTCCGTTCGGCCGTATGCCAGAGTATACTACCACCCACCCTGCCCCTCCCCTGCCCCGCAGCACTCCCTCGAGGAGCCGCCACCGCAAACATTTCTTTATGGATCTTGCTATTATACCCAAGGTTTCTTTCGCTTTCGAATACAGTTCCATCTTCCATCTTTCTTACAATTTAAAACAAACAACAGATGATAACGGAACGAAGATGCAAACGTTGAATCCAAACAGTAGGATACAAGAAGCTCAAGTGTTGTGAAAATATCTACCACTCAATTTACATTGGAAATGCAAAGAATTCCTTATAAATCATAATCAGGTTGATGATCCAATTGTATGATACCAAATGTATACATCCCAGGAGCCAACACATATGGGGCTGTGATAAACCAGCAATCAATTTCCGCTCTGAAATATTTGAATTCATTGTTTCTTCTATTTCAATTTGATTATTCTGAGATCTAAAAAATATAGGAAGTGTTAGAAAACCCCACTCCCACACCGGAAGGGTGGTGGTGGGTTCTCCCGACATGCACTGTGGTAGCTTGGCTCGAGTGGTCAGGGATCAGGCACCGTGCTAAGCATACGTCATACCCACACAATAACCATGCGTGCATCCGTTCCAAAAACGACACTACACCTTAAAAATTATACTGAAAATATATCTCTTTATCTTCTTTTCTCTTAGTTGCTGATTAAATAAATAATAATACAATCACAGTACACAAGGCTTTTTCTTAAAAAGTGCAGGTCAAATAAATAATAACACTTTACAGGTGCAATAAATAGGATCAGGTCAAATAAATACTGTGAGGCAATAAATACTGTACAGGAATAAGTTAGCTCAGGACAATAAATACATCACAGGAATAACTTAGATAAATACAATAAATACAGTACCCTCAATAAATAATATCAGCCAACAATGACATTTGTAAAATCAGATCACATTTAAAATACTATGGGCTGATTTGGCCCAGTCACAGCTTGTGGTTAGGTGGATGGCCTGAGGGGTATACTCCCTGGCTTGGACAAGGCTGAGGACTAAACTGAGGTAGGTCAAGGGGGAATCTCGAGATCTGGCTCTCCCACACTACACAACCCCTCTGTATTAGTCTCAGCTCACCCCTGGCACAATCAAGCTGGTTCCAGCACCTCTCTAGCCTCTAGGATGGTCTCTTAGGGCGTCACAGGGCCTTAGGCGCCCTCTACTCCACTTACTGCCCTTTTTATGAACCGCTGGAGTCGTGTCGATGCCGTGAGGCGGTTCCGGTTCGATGTCGGCGGCCTCGGCTCAATGACAGTTCTTGTCGACGCCGGTATGCGGTTCTGGTTCGATGTCGGCGGCCTCGGTTTGATGTCGGCTCTGGTTCAATGACGTCGGGCAGTCTTGGCTCGATGTCGACTTCAGGCGGCTCCGGTTCGATGACGTCGGGCAGCCTTGGCTCGATGTCGACTTCCGGCGGCTCCGGAGTGCGATCTCCACTCCCGACCTCCGGTGCTCCTCCGGTGCTCCTTCCTTTAGGTTCCGGCGACTCCGGAGTGCGACCTCCACTCCCGACCTCCGGCACGATTCTCTTCAGGTTCCGGCGACTCCGGAGTGCGATCTCCACTCCCGACCTCCGGCACGCTTCACCTCGGTCTCCGGCGACTCCGGAGGGCGGACTTCACTCCCCCGTCGACGCCGCACACTCGACCTCGGGTGACTTCCTCCTCGACCTCTGGTACTCTCCACGACCTCCGTCGGCTCCTGGTACGACGTCTGCTTTCCAGTCAGCGCCGCTTCTCCACCTCGGGCTCCAGGTCTCTAGGCTTCTCGACGTCGAACTTCAGGTAGTTACCAGTAACCAGGTCAGGTACTTGCTGTTCTTTACTTTTAAGGCCTGTTCCTGCTGTCCAGGTCCTTAAGATGGTTTTTCTTGCTTTCTCCCACACAGGGCTCCAGGCTGGGCTCAGTCAGTAGGGACTAGTATCAAGGGTGGGTTTATGGACCCCACTCCAGGCACAAGTTTCCACCCCTGCTGCCTCACTCCTTCCTCCTTCAGGTTTCTGCTGCTCTCTCTTCACCAGTCAGGTGCCAACTGCCAGCTCCAACTGTCAACTCTGGCTTAGCTTCCCAACATTCCAAACCGCCTCCAACTGTCACAGGGTTCCAGAATGTTGCAGAAGGTTCTAGTAGGTTCCAGTGATGTCACAGGTGACAATGGGTGGCCACCATTTTGTGCTCCAGGCCCTCAGACAGAAGTTCCAGGGGTAGATAAAATGGCTCCCTGAATCTGCATCAATACTAAAAAGTCTGGTGGTTCCCAAAAAGGAAAAAATACTAACAGGGTTTGAGACAAAAGTGGGACAAAATAAATAATGATGAGGAGGGACCACCCAAAGGGCTGACAGGTCTAACACGCGTCCCCCCCAGCTGAAAGTGGGGAGAGCTACCCAACCCCTTGGGAGTTCTCATCACTAAGGCGGAAATACCTTGAGAGACCGTCTGCATTGGCGTGGTCCACTCCAGGCCGATGTTCCACCTGAAAGTCCATTCCCTGTAGGGAAATAGACCACCTCAACAACTTGGGATTCTCCCCCTTCATCTGCATCAGCCAACGAAGGGGTCTGTGGTCGGTCTGAACCAGGAAGTGCGAGCCAAACAGGTATGGCCGCAACTTCTTCAGAGCCCATACCACTGCAAAGGCTTCACGCTCTATTGCACTCCACTTCTGTTCCCTGGGAAGTAGTCTCCGGGATAGGAAGACCACGGGTTGATCCAGACCCTCTTCATTGAGTTGCGATAACACTGCCCCAATGCCATGTTCTGATGCATCTGTCTGGACAATGAACTCCTTGGAAAAGTCTGGGGCCCTTAAGACCGGGGCCTCGCACATGGCTTGCTTCAGCTTCACGAAGGCCTGTTGACAAGCCTCCGTCCAGACTACCCGTCGAGGTTGTTTCTTGGACGTAAGCTCCGTGAGGGGGGCTACAATGGTTCCGTACCCCTTCACGAAGCGGCGGTAGTATCCCGTGAGGCCCAGAAAAGCTCGGACCTCAGTCTGTGTCTTGGGGGGTTCCCGGGCCATGATGGCCTTGATCTTCGCCTGGAGGGGTTGCACCGCTCCCCTACCCACCAAGTGTCCAAGGTACACTACCGACCCCTGCCCGATCTGGCACTTGCTGGCCTTGATCGTTAACCCAGCTTGTCTCAGGGCCTGGAGAACAGCTTGCAGGTGACGCAAGTGATCCTCCCAGCTGTTACTGAAGATTGCTATGTCATCCAGATAAGCAGCAGAGAAACTCTCCATTCCGGTGAGGATCTGGTTTACCAGGCGCTGAAACGTGGCAGGTGCGTTCTTGAGCCCAAAGGGCATCACACAGAACTGGTAGTGGCCATTGGGCGTGGAGAAGGCTGACCTTTCCCTTGCTCCATCAGTCAAAGAGATCTGCCAGTATCCAGAAGTAAGGTCAAAGGTACTTAGATATTGGGCAGCTCCCAGCCGGTCAATCAATTCATCCGCCCTAGGGATCGGATGAGCATCAGTTTTAGTTACTGAATTCAGTCCCCGGTAGTCCACACAGAACCTCAGTTCCGGTTGGGCACCCGGTGGTGCAGCTTTTGGTACTAGTACCACCGGACTGGACCAGGGGCTGCTAGAAGGTTCGATCACTCCTAGCTCCAGCATCTTAGTGACTTCACTGTGAATGCTGACCTTCACCTTGTCTGACATCCGGTAGATCTTGGACTTCACAGGTGGGCTGTCTCCTGTGTCCACATCATGGACGCACAGGTGAGTCCTACCCGGAACAAGGGAGAACAACGAAGAGTACTGTCCCAGGACCTGGCGGCAGTCCTCCTGCTGTTCAGGAGTTAGAGATGGGGAGAGAATCACTCCCTCCACCGACCCATCCTTCTCTTGAGACGCAAACAAATCGGGGAGAGGCTCGCTTTCCGCGTCCTCTGCTCCGTCAGTCACCATCATCAAAATGACTTCGGGCCTCTCGTGGTGGGGTTTGAGGCGGTTGGCATGCAGCACCCGTAGGGGCTGACGAGGGGTTTTAAGATACACCAAGTAGGTAGCCTTACCCTTCTTCTCCAACACCTCAAAGGGTCCTGATCAGCAATCCTGGAGAGCGCTAAGCTCTCCCGGTTCGATCACCCACACCTTCTGGCCAGGCTCCAACTCCACCGGGTGAGCGTTGTGGTCATACCACGCCTTCATTACTGCTTGGCTGGCCTCCAAGTTGTCAGAAGCTTGCTTCCACAACTTAGCCATTTGGCTCCGGAAGGCCAGCATGTAGCTCACCACGTCCTGGGGAAGCTTTCTGGGAGTTCTTTCCCATCCGTCTCTCACCAGGTTGAGAGGTCCACGTACAGGGTGCCCATACAAAAGCTCGAAGGGGCTGAAGCCCACTCCCTTCTGTGGCACTTCCCTGTAAGAAAAGAGTAGACAGGGTAGGAGGACGTCCCATTTCCTCCGCAGGCTTTCAGGCAGACTTCTGATCATGCCTTTCAAGGTTTTGTTAAACCTCTCCACCAGACCATTGGTCTGGGGGTGGTAAGGAGTTGTGAACCGGTAGGTCACTCCACACTCCTTCCACATGGCCCGCATGTACGCTGACATGAAGTTGGTCCCCCTGTCGGACACAACTTCCTTGGGAAAACCCACTCGGGTAAAGATTCCCATCAGGGCCCTAGCCACAACAGGTGCTGTAATGGTCCTCAGAGGTATTGCCTCTGGGTACCGTGTGGCATGATCCACCAGAACCAGGATAAACCTGTGACCAGCTGTAGTAGGTGGATCTAACGGACCCACAATGTCGATGCCCACCCTTTCAAAGGGGGTGCTAACGACAGGAAGTGGTTCCAGGGGAGCTTTCAGCTTCACCCCTGTTTTCCCACTGGCTTGGCAAGACACACATGTCCGGCAGTAGGTATCGGACGACACTTTCATTTGAGGCCAATAAAAGTGTGGGACAAGACGGGCGAAGGTCTTGTCTTGCCCCAGGTGTCCTGCCAAGGGGATCTCGTGAGCCAACTCCAGAAGGAAGGCTCGATAACGTTGTGGGACTACCAAGGCTCGTGACGATCCATGTAGGGGTGCCTTGGGTTCACTGTAGAGGAGGCCATCCTCCCAGTAAACACTGTAGTTCCCTTCAACGTTCCCTGCTGCCTGGGCTTCGGCCTGTCGCCTCAGTCCCTCAAGGGTAGGGCACTCCTTCTGGCCCTGACAGAATTCCTCCCTGGACGGGCCTCCCTCCACGTGCCACTCGGCCGGGATGGGTAGGTCCTCCAGTTCAGTGACATCCCCCACCGCAGACTCCTGGTCCACCATCTCCGGTGGCCTATCCGTCCTACGGGGTGCGGACGCCGAGGCAGGCTCCTCCTGTCCTCGGTTCTTCCCTTGACTGGCAGCTGGCTGGGCCTTTGTTCCAGGCTCCAGCTGAAACGAACTCCCTCTCCGGGTAGTCGCGGACCCAGTGCTCACACAGGCCCAGTCAGGTGTACCCAGCATCTCAGTATGAGTCCGGTATTCCACCTCCTTCCAAGCATTGTGCTCCATGTCATTCCCCAGTAGACAATCGACTGGCACGGCAGGGCTTACGGCAACTCGAAGTGAACCTGCAACCCCCTCCCATTCAAAGGGAACCTCGGCCACCGGATAGTGGCCTGTTCTGCCGTCAGCCATCGCGGCTGGGTGGAGTACATCGGGAATTACCTGCTCTGGAGACACCAGTTGGCTACGCACCATAGTCATACTGGCTCCTGTGTCTCTCAGAGCCTCCCCTCTTTGGCCGTTGATGGTGACCCACTGCCCATACTTTACGGTATTTGCGGGCACCTGGATCTTAGGAACCATCTCCCGTTCTCCCAGGGACACTAAAGTGACACCCGCCCACTCCCTTCCCTTAGTTAAGGGCATCTCCTCCCCGAGCACTGCACTAGCTACTCCGGGGGTCTTTCCTCCAATGGGAGGGGGTGGTCGTTTCGGGCACTTCGCATCTCCTTTATAGTGTCCAACGCCACCGCACTCGAAGCAATGGACAACCCTTGGCTGCTGACTCTGGCCAGGATTAGGGTTTCTGGGTGGGTTAGCCCTAGGGGTGAATCCTGTTCCCTTTCCTTGGAAATTATTTTGGGGGCCTTTGGAGAACTCCTTTTTCTTTTCCCCTCTCTCTTTCTTCTGGGGGGCGCCCTGTCCGGCCTTTTGAGTATCCCCTCCAGTCCCCCTTGTGGACACCCGGGTACTAGCCCAAATGTCCGCCTCCTCAGCAAGCTTCCGGGGATTGGTCAGCTTGCTATCCACCAGGTGTTGACACAGTTCAGGGAAACATTTTTCGAGCAGGTGTTCCTTCAGTACTAAATCAAACAACCCCTCGTAGTTCCTCACTTCACTGCCCTGAATCCAACCCTCTAGTGCCTTCTTTGCATAGTCCAGGAAGTCCACCCAATTCTGTGTGCCCAGTTTGTGACTACCCCGGAACTTCTGTCTGTACTTTTCGGGTGTTAGTCCAAACTTTCTTATGAGCGCCACCTTCATGGTGGGGTAGTGGGTCTGCTCATCCTCCTCTAGGGCCAATAATGCATCCCTACCAGCTGGAGGCATGTACTTGTACAATCCCCCTCCCCAGTACTTCTCTGGAACCCCATGGGCCCTTAACGAGACCTCATAGGCCGCTAGCCACTTGGCGATATCGTCACCCGCCCCATAGCTAGCTACTATGTCCTTTGGCATGTAGGGTTTGGGTTCCCTGGTGATTTCTTGGTCTTTGCTGCCACCACTAGGAACAGGGTGTGCCCTAGCTCTTAGGATCTGAAGATCTATCTCTTTCAGCCTTAACTCGTGAGCCATCCTCTGTCCCTCCTTTTCTTTCTCCAGCTCCGCTAACTTCCATGTGAGCTGTCTTTTCTCCCTCCGGTCAGTTAACTCTACTTCAGATAAGCCACCGCTAGAGACAGTGCTGCCCTTCCTGGAAATGGTTCTGGGCCCCGCTACTAGGTTCCCCACCTCAGGTTGGTACATCCCAGCCCCCTCGCTGTCAGGCTCTCCATCCCTGTCTTCCTGCTCAGCCTTACTCTCTCGTCGTGCCTCCCACCAAGCCCTCAAGCTGGTCTGGAGTTCAGCCTTCTTGGCACCTGGGGGACAGTACACCCCCTCTCTCTGACAGAACTCTCTGAGTTGGGCCACAGTATAGGTTTCCACATTTTCTAAGACAAATTCCATTTTGCACACTCAGAACAGAAGACAGGTTTTTACAGAAGCAATGCAGGGGGGTACCTTTTATAATACCTCCTCCCACCACCAGAGTAAATTTGGAAAAACAAAAACTCACAATTAGGAAGGCCGCTTTGAGAAAACTCCAGGTGTAGGCCTATGGACTACCCACAGTTATTGTCGAGTATACGTAGGCACAGCTCAATCCCACCGCTGAACACCAATTATGTTAGAAAACCCCACTCCCACACCGGAAGGGTGGTGGTGGGTTCTCCCGACATGCACTGTGGTAGCTTGGCTCGAGTGGTCAGGGAATAGGCACCGTGCTAAGCATACGTCATACCCACACAATAACCATGCGTGCATCCGTTCCAAAAACGACACTACACCTTAAAAATTATACTGAAAATATATCTCTTTATCTTCTTTTCTCTTAGTTGCTGATTAAATAAATAATAATACAATCACAGTACACAAGGCTTTTTCTTAAAAAGTGCAGGTCAAATAAATAATAACACTTTACAGGTGCAATAAATAGGATCAGGTCAAATAAATACTGTGAGGCAATAAATACTGTGCAGGAATAAGTTAGCTCAGGACAATAAATACATCACAGGAATAACTTAGATAAATACAATAAATACAGTACCCTCAATAAATAATATCAGCCAACAATGACATTTGTAAAATCAGATCACATTTAAAATACTATGGGCTGATTTGGCCCAGTCACAGCTTGTGGTTAGGTGGATGGCCTGAGGGGTATACTCCCTGGCTTGGACAAGGCTGAGGCCTAAACTGAGGTAGGTCAAGGGGGAATCTCGAGATCTGGCTCTCCCACACTACACAACCCCTCTGTATTAGTCTCAGCTCACCCCTGGCACAATCAAGCTGGTTCCAGCACCTCTCTAGCCTCTAGGATGGTCTCTTAGGGCTTCACAGGGCCTTAGGCGCCCTCTATTCCACTTACTGCCCTTTTTATGAAGTTCCGACGCCGCTGGAGTCGTGTCGACGCCGTGAGGCGGTTCCGGTTCGATGTCGGCGGCCTCGGCTCAATGACAGTTCTTGTCGACGCCGGTATGCGGTTCCGGTTCGATGTCGGCGGCCTCGGTTCGATGTCGGCTCCGGTTCAATGACGTCGGGCAGTCTTGGCTCGATGTCGACTTCGGGCGGCTCCGGTTCGATGACGTCGGGCGGCCTTGGCTCGATGTCGAATTCCGGCGGCTCCGGAGTGCGATCTCCACTCCCGACCTCCGGTGCTCCTTCCTTCAGGTTCCGGCGACTCCGGAGTGCGACCTCCACTCCCGACCTCCGGCACGATTCTCTTCAGGTTCCGGCGACTCCGGAGTGCGATCTCCACTCCCGACCTCCGGCACGCTTCACCTCGGTCTCCGGCGACTCCGGAGGGCGGACTTCACTCCCCCGTCGATGCCGCACACTCGACCTCGGGTGACTTCCTCCTCGACCTCTGGTACTCTCCACGACCTCCGTCGGCGCCCTCTCTCGACCTCTGGCGGCTCCGGGTACGACGTCTGCTTTCCAGTCAGCGCCGCTTCTCCACCTCGGGCTCCAGGTCTCTAGGCTTCTCGACGTCGGACTTCAGGTAGTTACCAGTAACCAGGTCAGGTACTTGCTGTTCTTTACTTTTAAGGCCTGTTCCTGCTGTCCAGGTCCTTAAGATGGTTTTTCTTGCTTTCTCCCACACAGGGCTCCAGGCTGGGCTCAGTCAGTAGGGACTAGTATCAAGGGTGGGTTTATGGACCCCACTCCGGGCACAAGTTTCCACCCCTGCTGCCTCACTCCTTCCTCCTTCAGGTTTCTGCTGCTCTCTCTTCACCAGTCAGGTGCCAACTGCCAGCTCCAACTGTCAACTCTGGCTTAGCTTCCCAACATTCCAAACCGCCTCCAACTGTCACAGGGTTCCAGAATGTTGCAGAAGGTTCTAGTAGGTTCCAGTGATGTCACTGGTGACAATGGGTGGCCACCATTTTGTGCTCCAGGCCCTCAGACAGAAGTTCCAGGGGTAGATAAAATGGCTCCCTGAATCTGCATCAATACTAAAAAGTCTGGTGGTTCCCAAAAAGGAAAAAATACTAACAGGGTTTGAGGCAAAAATGGGACAAAATAAATAATGATGAGGAGGGACCACCCAAAGGGCTGACAGGTCTAACAGGAAGTGTCTACATTTAACTTTTCTCTTTTCACTGTAATTCCTTTCTGGTACAAACATCGGTCTATCGAAAAAATATACTGCTTTACAATGGTTATATTTTGTAGTAGGGCCAAGTCTCCACATTCTGCAGTATAAGCGCTTAATACCATACTGGGTAAATAAAAGGTGATACTACTGAATGTGCTCCAAAAAGTACTATTAGGCATTTATAGTCAACTTTATTATTTATCTCACCATTCGTAGCTTGGCAAAGTACAAAACAATAACTCAAATGAAAGCCTGGTATAGCAGCACTCCCAACAACAAATACAGTTGAAGAAATAAAAAACATATAGATTCAAACCTACTGGTACTAAAAAAATAAAAAAAAGATAACAATGAAGCAAATATATCAAGAGTGAAATTTCAAAGAGTGGTAGAAAATTGCACACCCAATTTTGTGAATCCAATTTGATTTTGCAACCTGAACTGTGTACAAATAAATAGCGAGATTTGCAAAATAAGGAATCTCATTAGGTCACAGAACAACCTCCTCAATTGATATCTATGAGGCAGGCCACAATTTGCTACCCATTTCCGTTTGGCCACGGTTATAGGGCTGCAAGCCTGGAAGTGGCAGCTGACCACTATTCCTGTGACTGCATAACACTTTTTTCTAAAATAAGCTCAATGTCTTTGTCCTCTGAACCACTAAGTACTTCCCCTTTCCCATTCAAATCATTTACCACTTTAAATTGGCAGTCCCTAACTGCAATAAACAAATACATTTCCAACTCGCAATTTGGAAGGAACACCGAAAAAGGATCGTTCCTAATTGCTATTCAGTAGGGGGTGCAAGCATCATTTTATGATTCGGTAAACCTTTTTCTGAATTTCAAATGGGGTGTACACATTGGGGAAAAGCAAACTTATAGTGGCACACCTTGTGACATTGCTAATCGCAGGGTTGACAGTCACTTTGGGCTACATGTATCAACATTAGCAAACATTAGCAATAGCGATTACCTAATTGCGATTTTCTGCAAATTGCAAATAGGTAGTCGCTATTCCTAATGTATGAAACTGTATGAACATGTATGAAACTCCAAGAGTTTCATTAAGTGATTCCTAGGGGTGTGCAAATCGACATACCGTATAAATGAGGTAGGTCCCAATTTGCGACCCATAGGAATCACTAAAATGACAGGGATTGTGACCTGCTAGGGTGAGCAGACCTATAACACAAAGAACCCTGAGGTCTGAAGTCGCCAAAAAAGAAAAACGAGAAGGTGGTGTATAGATGACAAACAAAAAGGCCCAATTCAAGTAATGAAAGGGCAATCCCTTTTAAGGACGTAATCCCTCACTCACCCTGGGTGACATGCTTCATCATATGGGATTCTCCTCCCAGAGAAAAATCCTAGTTTCTCTGGGGGCTACGACCCCCTCTATGAGAGGGAGGAGCTCAGGGATGTTTTAATTGTGCACTAAAGGATAGACTAAATCCACATATGATGAGCTACGTATGAGTGAGGGGTGCAGTGCTGACCAAATGATAGTGCAGTGAAAGTGTATTAAAACTAGTCACGGGACGGCAAGGAAGATTCTCTTGACACAACCGTGCCGAAGCTAGATTAAAAACGTGAACACCACTAGTCGTATGTAAACCATGGTGTTTAACAATGAAAAAAGGTCGACATGTTTCAGCCTAAACGCCTAAGTGGGCTCGGCTTTCATCAGGACCAAAAGCTACTGCAAAATGAAAAACTGTGTGCTAACTACACAGAAAAAGGATACTGTGGACACCCAATAGTTGCTAGATGGGTGTACGTCGCTTAGTCATCTCAAACATCACCTAAACAAAGAGAACTCAGTTTAAGAACAAGTTGGTTCGAAATGCAAAGTTAAACAAACATAAAAAATGAGAAATGATAACTAATTGCATGAACCACTCACCCGTGAACACTGGGTGCGACTCTAACCTCCACCTGGCATCCGCTCAGGAAGGGAACACCGCTCTGAAAAGTGATGTAAGAAGCTCAGAATATGGTACCTACATCTCAGGAGCGAATGTTCAAAAAAAGTGGACTGATAAACTAAAAACAAGGGAGACCGATATCTTCACTGAGTTTAAAAAATGCTGTCTGCATGAAGAACCAAAGACAATACCAGGTTCTCCAAAATGTATGCGCTATAGACAAGTCTCGCTGTATTGAATACTTAATTAGAACACATCCAAAGAGAAAACAATGTAAATCTAAGTTCAAACGATGAATGAACTCAATGTACAAGCACTCGAGTGCATTGTGCATAAAAACGAATGACCACAAATGCTTGAAAGGTCAAAAAGCCGCCAGATAGACGACTAAGTGTGAACCAACACAAGAAATGAAGAAAGTGCAGTGTGTTAAAAAATAACGAAGAGCTAATTCAAACGCTTACCTATCCGTCGGGGGACCGCGGCTGAAATGAGCCTGAAGCCGGAGGTCCCGCGGGACGGGCAAACGTGTAATATGAAGCGTCAATGTCTTCGATCAGGGACCAATGAAAAAGCTCGTTCTAGAATAAGCACAAAATAAAGAAACCAATCGAAGCCGTTCTACCGCGCTGTGCTCGTAGTCTGGGCAACGGAAAATGCAGCCATAGAAGTGGTTTCGTCTTAAAGGTACTGTGCACAATGAACATAAAACAAAAAACACGGGTACTGGCTTGTGTACCTAGACTCAGGACTAAAGTAAATACCTAAAACCGAGAGACCCTAGTTAAAAAAACACAGGCTCCGATTAGGAATGCAACAAAGAAAAAGCTAAGGCATATGCTCATCCTATTGAGCTTAACGTCAGCTCATGCGGCGGACACGGGGTAAATACAATTAGTAAAAGCATTCGCTCCGTGATTATCGCGCGGACACTCGTCATTAAACTAAGATACATACCGCCAAGAAGGATATGCGAAGCATAAGAAAAACCAATCAAAAACGTGCTATTGTGCATGACAGAAACAGCGAGACACTGAAAATAGACAATTAACCCAAAGTGTCAGACTTAGTGGTTCCAAAAGGGGCAAGCACTAGATAGCACTAGCCAGAACCAGGGTAGATGACATGGTAAATGAAAAACCCAAAGTAAATCAAACCTGCTCATAGCTGGCTCACTTCACTAATCCCATCTGCTAGATGTGTAGTAATACCGGAATAGGAAAGGACAGAATTTATGAATGTCATAGTGACAACCAGGGAATGTCGTCGTTCAGTCCTTTGACATGCGTGTTGAGTGTGTAAACCCACCGCTGTTCTCGTTTGAATAGAAAGGAAGAGCAGTCTGTCAGATGGGAAGGTATGAAAGGTTTGTCCAGGACCGTCCAGTGTAAGTCATTTGGAGCATGATTAAATGCTAGGAAGTGGTTGGTGAGTTAGTTGCAGAACGGCCACACCGTATGGTACTTTTGTGTTCCAAAATACGGGTTTTTACACGGCGGGTGGTCATTCCAACATATCGTAACCCACACGGACATGTAATTAAGTAAATCAAGTTGGAGCTGTTACAGTTACTGTGACTTTTAAGGGTCCACGGCCTGCCAGTGCCAATATCGATCTCTTTAGTCACAGAAGTATGGCAACAAGCCACGCAGGAGCCACATGGGTAGTGTCCTACGACTGGTGGTAAACCCCACAGGGTATGTTGAGTGCCTGTTTGATGAGTCCGTGGGCGGGTGTGTACCAATTGGTCCCTGATGTTGCTGCTGCGTTTGAAAGCAAAAAGAGGTCTCGGCAACTTGACCTCTCCTATGTTCAAAATTTTCCAGTTCGTCAAGATGATTTTTTTGATTTGATTGGAAAACTTGCAGTAAGTATGTACACAGGTGAGCCTGTTCTCAGTGGATTTGGGGACCTTAGGTTCCAGTAGAGCCTCACGATTGTTATTTGCTGCGCGTTTAGAAGCTCTACGGATCAGTTGCTTGGGATATTGTCTGGCCAGTAATTGTTTAGATAAGTTGCTCGCAGGTTCTTTATACTTAACAACTGAGGAGCAATTTCTTTTTAAGCGCAAAAACTGACCAAAAGGCAGATTATCCCGCAATGCCCGTGGGTGAAAACTGTCATATTTCAAAAGGGCATTCACCGCCATGGGTTTTCTGTACAATTCGGTACTCAAACCACCCTCAGAGGGGGTTATCAAAATGTCCAAAAAAGGAAGTTGGGTCTTGGAGTACTCGCAGGTGAATTTTAGGAAGGTATCACAATTGTTAAGCCAGTTCTTAAAAGCCAACAATGAAGTCAGTGTACCGTGCCATAGTACGAACACGTCATCTATGTACCTCTTGGGTGTCCACAGTATCCTTTTTCTGTGTAGTTAGCACACAGTTTTTCATTTTGCAGTAGCTTTTGGTCCTGATGAAAGCCGAGCCCACTTAGGCGTTTAGGCTGAAACATGTCGACCTTTTTTCATTGTTAAACACCATGGTTTACATACGACTAGTGGTGTTCACGTTTTTAATCTAGCTTCGGCACGGTTGTGTCAAGAGAATCTTCCTTGCCGTCCCGTGACTAGTTTTAATACACTTTCACTGCACTATCATTTGGTCAGCACTGCACCCCTCACTCATACGTAGCTCATCATATGTGGATTTAGTCTATCCTTTAGTGCACAATTAAAACATCCCTGAGCTCCTCCCTCTCATAGAGGAGGTCGTAGCCCCCAGAGAAACTAGGATTTTTCTCTGGGAGGAGAATCCCATATGATGAAGCATGTCACCCAGGGTGAGTGAGGGATTACGTCCTTAAAAGGGATTGCCCTTTCATTACTTGAATTGGGCCTTTTTGTTTGTCATCTATACACCACCTTCTCGTTTTTCTTTTTTTGGCGACTTCAGACCTCAGGGTTCTTTGTGTTATAGATACTTCAATTGGGGATCTAACCCTGTGTGGTCTTAAAACTTGTTCCCTTTGACCCTCCGGTCTTTGAACCGTTTTTGTATGTGGAGGGTGAGCAGACCACCATGTCTGTGATTACTTTTCAATAAAGCACTTTTTTTTTTTTAGATGCGGACCATTTTCCTTTAATAAAAACGGGTTGCATTTAAAAGGAAGAATCAAAGTTTACTTTTCATTTTTTAAGAGCAGGCAGTGGTCCATGGGACCACTGCCTGCTCTTAAAAAGAGTTTTCCCCCCATTCCCAAAGGGGAAGGGGTCCCTTGGGGACCCCTTTCAATTTGCGAATGGGATACTACCAGCTTGAAGCTGGTGGTAAAATCCAAATGTTTTGTGACTGCATTCACAGTTACAAAACCTTTCTACATACGGCTGCCATTCAGTATTTGGAAGGGAAGCCCTAAACATACCCTTTCCAAATACCGAATTGCAAACCCATTTTGCGATTCAGTAAACGGTTACAGAAACACAAAACAGGGCTTCATACACAAGAAAAGCATTTTTGCATTTGCAAAGGGGCCGATTCTGTGAATCGGCTTACTTGTGATCGCAAAATAGGTTTATATACGTGGCCCAAATTTCCTTAGTACATCTAGCCCCAAATTATTTAAAGAAGAAGAATGTTGGACAAAGTTTTAATTTAAGTGAAAAGGAATCAATTAAAGAAGAACAAAGTCATGTAATGGTACTGTAATATTTGCAATAACTTCTGTTGCCTCACATATACAAATTATCAGTTGTGTGTGATAAAATCCTCATTCCACCAACAAATTACAGCAGGTTTCCCCTGATAAACATCATTGGGAATATGCCCAGACAATTCCAGGAAGGTAAGCACCAAATTCCACATGTTATGCTCTATATTTAAAGTCACAGCTTGTAATAAACAATAATTATCAGTGGAGTCAAGAACATATTCCAGGGGATGTTGGTGTGTAAAAGACAGCTATTCCAATCTATATGGCAGAGAGACTTACTGTTTGTATAAGCAAGAATTTATTATGTTGTATGATTTTGGGGAATTATATACTCATTGTTAGCACTGGTTCTGGCACTGAAATGATGTGCAATGCTTGTCCAACTTGTTGCTAACCAGTGCTTGTATGAATGGTTGTAAAAGAGGATAGTCGCAGTGTGATTGAATTTGTAATCATTATGCATTGTAAATGACTGCCTGAGTTCTCTTGTAATGTTGCTGAAAAATTGTCCTTTGTGTAGTCTTGCGTATACCGCACAGCAGTGTAACCTAATAGATGTGTGCTGTATTAAAACATGTCTCCACTGAATCGGTACATGGGGATTTGGTCTTCCTTTAACATACCCTTCATAATAATTCTGTTGATGCTTCCAAAGGCATTTTCCCTTTTACATAAACACCCATGCAAGTTGTCTGGTCCAGAGGTTGATAATTATACGTTCTGCGTTTAATTTGTGATCCTGCCTCGCAGACAGCTTTGAAACCTTCAATGTGTGAAGATCTGCCCTACATGTGAATTGCCTGATGTTTTTTATCAGATAGGCTTTATGTAAATGCATATGCCTACAAAAAGGTAGTTACTGTACAACATGCCGAGCTTCCACACACAAAGCAGACACCCACGGCCGTTGCAGGTAAGAGCGGTGGGGGGTATTTCGACGGTCGATGACAAGGGAAAATGAAATAAAAAATGAATTTTCCCTCCTCATCGTCCGCTGCTGAACGTAGTGCTTAATGGTAAAATGCAAAGGTTCTTCATAATCTTTGTGTAGCTTTATATATAGTCAAATTAGAATGGGAAAGGGATGAAATCTAACACACATTGTTATTGCGTGGTTAAATTTTTCAGGTTTTATTAAGTTTACCTACATGGTTAAAAATGCTAAACATAAATTCAATAGTGGAGTAGAAAGTTTCTTCAACTGTTTGGAGGAGCTTGACAGGCCTAGCCACTTACAGCAACTAACAATAACTTTCCACTTTTTTGCTGTTCATTATTTCTGAGTATAACCTCACTAACTATACACTTTTTTGCTATTTATTATTTCTGAGTTCAAAGTTACTCCCAGGTGCAGACATACATGTCTCCACTCCCTGGTGGAGCCTTCTACACCACAAATAACTCAGTTATTGTAACTTGTAACTTTTCACCCATAGGTGGTGCACCGGCTACCATAGCGAAGTTATCCCTATACAAAAGTATTAAGTAAACTGATAATACATTTTATTAATCTTTAAATATAAAATATGAATGTTATATAATTGTTCATATTTATTTTAAAGCTAGAATTACTAAACATTATTCAAATAAATGAACTCAAATGTTTATTAGGTGAATTAAAACAGATGCATTTAATTATTATATAATATTTACTAAAGAATATTTTATTAAAATCCCACCTACATTTTACTGTTAATTTTTTGCAGTATGCATTTATATTCATAAAAAATGATGCATATAACAAATTTAACTGAATTTTTTCACAATAGTTTAAAAGTTTAGTTTACTTTTAATATTAAATTAGGTGTATTAATAAATGTTATAGTATAACAATCATTAATTGATTTATTGCTAACATATATTTTTACATTAAACAAAATATACTTTTTTTTAAAAGTCAAAATAATTGGAACAATTTAACTGAATTTACTATATGGTGCTATTTTAAATTCTGTCTCTGTTGATTTCCATGGGAGAGTGCTGTGATGTCTTTGAGTGGAACTGTGTGTGGTGCTGGATTTACATTAAACTATAGTTTTGGGACAGTTTAGGCCGTAATAACATTAGAAGCTGGAATTCCTAAACATTACTAAAATAAATTAACTTAAATGTTTATTAAATTAATTAAAACAGATGCATTTAAGTATTATATAACATTTCCTAAAGAATAATTTTTCAAATCCTACCTACAGTAAAATGTTTAGCTTTGTGTAAAATGCATTCATATTCATTAACACGTATGCATTTAGCCAATCTAAATTATTTTTCAAACTTTTAAAAGTTTAATTTACTTTTAATATTAAATTAGGTGTATTAATAAATATTATAGCATAGCAATCATGTATTGTTTACATACATTTTAACATTAAACAAAAGATACGTTTGTTTCAGAGGGAAAATAATTGTAACAATTTAACCTAATATTAATAGGGTGTTATTTTAAGTCCTATCTCCATTGATTTCCATTGGAGCGTGCTGTGATGTCTTTGAGTAGAAATGTGTGTGGTGCTGGACTTACTCTAAGGGTGAGCTAGAATACATTTCCTACTGATCTGGGACAGTTTAGGGTGTAGTAACATTAAAAGTGCACTTTATGATTAGAAAATGTGCTTACTCTTTTATGGGTGAGTGTTTGTATTTGCATGCCACTCTCGAAAATCCTAATTTCATATTTCTAAAGCCCTCCCATTTAGCTGTAAGTATTTCCCATTTTCCAGCTACTTATCCGGTCCCTCCCACAATTATTGCTAAAATGTAGACCTTAACACTTATGGCAGTCTCTACAGAATAAAAACAGGAGTAGCAGAAGCAGATGTCTCCAAATGTATGTTAGTGAATACTGTTTTTTAGTAAGCAGAAATACTTCATGTAGTTTGTGAATAGGCCCTTTAGGGATTACGTGGGGTGAGAATTGGCCTGTGATAGGGAGTGTTAGTACTATGATTGGCAAGAAGAACTAATAGGCCTTTGAAATATGTCAAAGCTCAACAAAATGGCTCACACACAAGCCCATAGGGTACTTTGTTTTTAGATATATTTCATATTTCTGATTGGGAACTCATAAGATAGTGGCCAATGTTTGTAAAATCATGAAATATTTTAATGTGCTTTTGAAAGGGAGTAGCTGTGTTGAGTGCAGCAGGATGTTTCAAAGGCCTGGTCCTCCATTTCCTTTCACAAAGGTGAGGAGCTAAATAATTGCAAAGAGAATGCTGAAGCCTGAGTGTAAGAGAGGGTAGAAGTCCTTGAATATTTCATGAAGGTCAAAACTTTCCCAACTGGTAGAAAAAAACGTTTCACAATTGCATTGGTAAAATGCTGGGATTGACTATGTGAGTAAAACTAAAGTTCAGTTATTGAATTCTGAACAACTAAAGTGAGAGGAAGGAGAATGAGTATATTCATAGAATATTTCAGAAGATTCTAATGAAGAGAATTGTGTTCAGTAGTGCCACATTGAGAGCTCATCAGAAGTCTCTTCTACAAAAGGGAGTCATTTGGTGGACACTTAGCTAGTGCTCCCAATGGTCAGATGTGTTACCTCTTCAGAAGTAGATATTGACCACCAGGTTTCTAAACCAGTCCCTCTAAGCTGTTCCACTCAAGTTATAAAAGCCTATGAAAAAGACAATATAATTTCCACCCTCTTAAAACTGCAAAACAAGTCCCTTCTGGTCAGCATATTCTGAAACAACTGCTGCATCACCTACAAGATAGGATTTGATACCTCAATCAATACCATTAAACCTCCTTTTAGCTTCTGCATCAGATCTGACCGCCAGCGCTGGGAAGCCCCTGGGCAGCTATGTGCTTTATAAATCCCTAAACATAAACATAGGATTAAGAAAACCCAGCCAAGTGGAACATCCTTAGGGACACCTTCCCTTTGAGAATCACTTAACATCTCCTTTAAGTTATCAGTAACTGATCAATGGTTTCTGACCACAGCAGCAGTCCAAATCATTGATGCATGCCATTGTGACTTGTAGTTAGGACAAGATACCCATATTGTTCCACATCCTAATTGATTTTTGGAATGGATTTTAAAAGCCATTATGCAAGTCGGAAACACTTTCACAACTCACAAAATGGATTTAGTGTAAGAAAATGGCCATTTTGTGCAGTCACTCCCACTTAGGCTTGATTTTATGCTGGTTTATGGACTTTGACCATGAGGGCACTGCTGTCCAGCACTCAGTGTGTGTGCTCTGACCACCAAAATCATGTAGAATTTGCTAAGACCAGATTGGCATATTTAACTTACCTATAAGTTCCTGGTATATGGAACTCTGTGTACCTATGGCCTGTAAGTTATTTGTTACTAGTGGACTGCAGCACCTATAGCACCCCCACTAAAGTAACAATGTAAAGCATGTTTCCATGTCTGCCTCTGCAGCTTTGAATGTGTCATTTCAAAACTGCAAATTCAACCTATGAAACTAAACCTTTTGCTAGGAGTAGACGTTCTTTTCTGAAGCTTAAAAGTCGTCCGTAAGGTAGACCCTAACTTTCAATAAGGCATGGACCTTATAACGCATAACTTCATTTTGGAAACAGCTTAAACATTTATTCATGGACTCAAACTAATCGTAATTTAAAATCCAATCAAATGGTCAAATCGAATTTTAAATTGGTATTATGGAAAAACCACTTTTACAAAGTGTGCATTTTCCTTCGTAAACCCTATAGTGGCCTTACCCAGGTGGACGGTGTCAACGCTCCACAACATTTCTGACACAAAAACACACAGGGTACATTTCTTAAAAGATATTTTGATACTTTTGATTCGGAACCCAGACAATAGTGGACAATATGTGTGAAATCATGAAAAGATTTAACGTGCGTTTGAAAGGGAGAAGCTATGTTGAGTTATTACGCAGCTGACAACCTGCTGGCCCACTGCAAGGAGGTGTTAGAAGCTCCCTGGAAAGGTAAATAAGGGCCTTGGCTGAAAGGAGGTGTGACCCTAACTGACAGGATGGCCTGGGGGTTTACTCAACAACTGCTCAAGCTCCAAAGGGGCAGCCCCTGTCACTGGTAGATGTAACTTACATGTACACCTACTCCTGCCCTTTTCCAAGCAATCTGAGTGGCACCAATCCCAGTAAAGGAAAACCTATTTCAAAACTGGTTTGTAGTGGAGCTTCTCTAATTTTCTTAGACACATCCTAGGGTGTGCTCAGAGTTCTGCACAAGGGAAATAAGATTCTGCCATATTAGTTTTAGGTAGAGAGGGGCACTGTGGGATCTTTTGCATTAAAATACACAGGAAGTGCTGCAAACTTGAACTGCTGTTGACCTTGTGGAGAGAAACCTCAAGGTCTGGACTTTCTGCCCATTTGTACCAAGGACAGAAGTGTGGATTTCAAAGCTAGTTGGCTTGCCTACTGTTCAGCTCCAGGAACACAAAAGCTGCAAGAAGCTCAAATCAGCTGACCAATTCCAACAAGATTTGCCTTGGGCGCTGGTGGTGGATTCTGAGAGATGGAATCTTAACCCCCAAATGGTGGCCAAAATGTTGTGGACCTTTAGCTAGTGTTAGTCTGAACTTTAAAAAAAATAACTGGAGGCTACCACTGGACTGGCAATGCTGAACTGCCAGTTGGACTCAACTTGCTGGTTTGCCCCACTGAGAAGATTCTGACTTCCAGAAACTTTTTTAAGTCTGGAGAGTAGAGGGTTTTACTAGGATCAATGCTGATAAACACCCTGATGAAGACAACACATTCATGGGCCCTGAGATCGTACTATTTGTAGTTTTCCTGCCATTGACACTGAGATTCTCGAACTTCCTGCCAGAGCTGAGGCTCCCACTGAAGTCCTTCTCTTGAGCCAGCCACTGTTGTCAATCCACTCTTAAGATTCAGCTGACACCAATAGATGAGACCTTTTCTTCAGGAAAATAACTAAGTCAGAGTAAACTTCTACCAGGAAGAACCTGACCCTTGTATCAACTCATGCTCCATCATGGGAAGATTTGTATTGTTTTGGTGTCTAGTTGTTCATTAAACTTTTCTCTATTTATTTAAATTGGAGGATTTTTACTGTGTTGTGTTTTCTACTTTTTAACTGTTTTGGTACTGATAAATACTTTACACATTTTCCTTAATTTAAGCCTGTCTGCTTTGTGCTACAGGTACCAAGGGTTCAGCTCAGGTTTAAAATTTTGAGATATATGTGTTAACTCGTTGAGTGCTCAGTGGAGCTGTGCTCATGACGAGCTGAGCTCGTTATAACGTCTGCGGCCCGCCCACACACGATTAATTCCCTGCCTTTGTGGGAGAATTAATCAGTGGGCGGGGTCGTGACGAGCTCAGCTCGCATGAGCACAGCTCAACTGTGAGTCATGATGAGCTGAGCTTGTCACGAGCACAGCGGCACCGCGACCCCCACCCCCCCGCACCGCAGGGGATTTACCCCCAAAGGGAAGGGGTTAAGAACTACTATCCGCTTTAACTAATAATCCACTTTCTTACATTTAGTATATAGAAAGAATCTAATTGATGGTCACAAGTTAAGTAGCATTTGTGAACACAAAAGACCTTTGATAATCTGGCCTAATGTGTCTGGATGGACACATCACATATTACCATGACTGAGGCAAATATTCAAGGTTGACGTTTCAAATCAGATAAGTAAAGCTGATTCTTAACAGTGTGTAGGAGAATTACAATATTATTCCATCACCAAACATGAGAGGATTAGGCTAGTAAGTACTCACCCCAAGTGTCAGCATTGTGAAATGGCATTCATAAGTTCTTCTTAATTGTACATTTTTATCCGGAACCATCAATCATATGAAACAAACCTTGGCAAAAATAGAAAAAATTAGATCGACTGTATATTGCCAATTGCAAGTGGACAAAGGCAATGGAGCACAAATTGAATGAAACATTGTGAGATGACTTGAAAGTAGAAGAAGGGAAGAAGAAAGTCTTCATTGTTGAATTGTTAAACTTAAAGTTAAGAGTTATTTTGAAGAGTGAAGAGCAGTACAGTGGTGGCTTGCTGAGGGAGTGCTGCAGGGCGGTGGGGTGGGGTGGGGCAGGAGTGTAGTGGAGTTCAACATACGACAGGCAGGAGTAAGGTAAGTAATTAAATAAATGAAACAATTTACCTTGTGCGCACTGCATCGCCGAGTTGGCGATGCAGTGAGCGCAAGGTAAATAGTTTTATTTATGTAATTACTTACCTTACTCCTGTCCGTCGTATGTCGGACTCCACTACCCGCCCAGCCTGCCCCTCCCCCGCCACGCAGCACTCCCTCGGCGAGCCGCCACTGGTGAAAAGAAACAATAACATTTAGACAATTGGAAATTTTCGCTACTTGAGAAGAGGAGCATCTTGCTTGCATTGAATAATCTGGCAGAAAAACGTGAGAAATGGATATAAAAAGATATTCTAGAATTTAGTGTAAAGAAAGGCAGACTCAAGAGAGGAACAACTACACTTTGCAAGTATTGTTCGTCACCCAATAAAAAAAAACAAGAGCAACTATAAAAAAAAGAGCAACAATAAAAAACAAGAGCACCAATATAGAGTCTACAAAATGAAGTATCCAAGCAATGCATTCATTTTCATAAAGAACAAATTAAAACTTAATACGGAAGGAAATAGGAAATTTAAAAAAACATTCTAAACACCCCTAATTCATCTTGTCTGCGATGAAAGGAGAAATTACTATTCAACACACACAAGTGACTAGAAATTCGTGAATCAAGATTCCCGAAGAACTGCATGTCGCTGAATAATAAACTGATATCACTTTATAAACGGGATGGCTGAAGCTGAAAGCCCTCAAAAATGGCAGAAATATGGAGTGCAGTCCAATGGTGAAATATGTTATTTTTATTTATTGACACGAATTGAGAAAATTAAGTTCCCCTAGTATTAAATAACGAGTCTATGATTCTCCTAGACAATGCCTTCTTTCCAGTGTAGTGCCACCGAAAATGTAAAGAAAAAGAATTACCTCACATCCAGAGGATTCAGGAGCATGTCCAAAGCCAAGCACGTCTCGGGGTGAAGAGGGGTTTTCGTGCAGCAGCCAGACTGGCAGCAGTTGTCAGCTTCATGGCGTCGGGAAACAAACAATGGCTCCCCAATGCTCTTCATCCGTTCCAGGAAATCATTTAAAGTTCAAAGCAACTGCAAAACTGTCTTGACAAGACACTTGTCCTAAACAACAAAGAAGCACCATTACCACATCCATGCCTAAAAATAGTTGGTTCATATACAAAGTAGTTAGTTCCGTAGAGGCTCCAGCTGTTGCAACTCTGCCATTCAAATGAGTTGATGACGATGCTATGGAAAAGGAAGTCATTTCACATTCTAAGAAAAAGAATTCCACTGTGCAGTCAAGACCGCGCTCGATCCGAGAAATGCATTTACAGAGAGTACGTTCCAAACGCTTTTAAAATGCTATAGGACGCTTTCAAAATGCTATAGGAAGGTGCACACCAGACATAGCGTCCGGAACACTCGTCCATCTGAGCGTTCACTAAAATAGGATTAGCAAAACTCTATTGGCCGAGAACAATGGCGCACACTCAAAGCGAGCTTTATTCTATTGGAAGTTAACGGGAAACAGCTGGAAAGAGTGAGGTACCTATGCGTTTCTCGTGTTTCTTAAGAAGGGATATACATTAAATGATGTGTACACAGCTCAAAGACTGGATTTCGAAAGCTCATCTTCTCGAGCATGTCAAAAACCTTCGAAATGCAATTTAAGCGAGCAGAACAATGGGCCACCAATAGCCAAAGGAAGAAAAGTGAGATGTGCAAAACTCAAACACCATAGAAACCGCTTTGATTGAATGAAGTGTGTGTTAGGAAAACTGAACAACTGGGGCATTGATGCCAAACCGGTTAACACATTCTCATATTGTCGGTAGATGCGTGGAGTTGATGGTGTCCTGTTCTACCCCTCTAATTTAATATCATAAGATTGGCCAGTAGAATTACATATCATCCTTGAAACATGTATTTTTGAATAACAAGAAAACTCCCTTTGTACAGTTCAGGTTCTCATAATACGCACGATAGGGGTCATTTAAATTATGGCAGCTGGGCTCAAATAGGGGTGGTGGTGTTTTTTGCCCATGCACTACCACTATATTCTAGCTGGTGATATTTTACCTCATAAAATATGAAAAATATACAAATACCTAAGAAACACGCATGCAAAAAGCATTTGCAATTGTATAACTTTTACACCACCTGACGAAGCGTTGAAGTGATTTGCTGCGAGTAGCACGATCGAGGTAATTAGGTAGTAGGTTAGTTATATATGTTTCCTTTTCCTTGTACGATTAGTTGTGTCAACCATGTGCTCTTGGGATTTCAGGTATTTAAGTGTTTTCAAGCGGGATAGAATATTTGGCATGGGGGGGCGTGGCTAGGCGCCCGAGGAGAATGGCGACGCCGGAGTAGAGCTCCGTCCGAGCCAAGGTTCACCGGCGGTTTCGCGCGTCACACGCGACCATTGCAGGGAAGCCTCGGCAGTTTCAAGGTGACGGGCATGTCCTGAGCCCTCTTCTGCCGCCGTGATGGTCTTCCTGCTGACTCTGCTGTCCCTTTTGGTCCCGGTGGCGGCTCTGTAACGGCCGCGACCGCCATTTTGTTTCCTGCATGCCTGAAATCCCCTCAGCAGCGCGTCTAACGCGCTTTGAAGTCCTGGATGTTTCTACAGACCTGCATTGATCACAGCACTATGGGTGACACAGATGCCACAGCCAAGTATTTCCAGGTGACTTTTTCTTGATTTGCACGGCTTTTTTATGACGTAATGGGCATTTCTTCTTCTCCTCAAACCCGGCAGCCATTTTTAGACTTTAATCTGCTTCTCCTGGCTCTTGGTATTTTTGTTCTTTCTGGCCTGGCATATTTTTTCGCCAACTCTTTTTAGCTGCCTCTCTTTTATTTTTATTTTATTTTTCACGCTCTTTTGCTCCCGCAAGGTGCCTGTTTCGTTTCCAGTCTTCCGGTGTGTCCCCGGTGAACCTTCACTTCAGAGACGAATCGATGGCTGATTGTTCCAGCAAGGTCCATAAGCGCAATTATATTAAGAACTCCAGGCTTTTCACGGAATTGGCCCATTTAGAAGCCTCCCAGTCTCTACCTCCCAGTGAGATGACGTCACATATGGAAGCCTCTTCACAGTCTTCAGCAAAAACGATGCCTAAGAGGTTGAAAAAAGATCCACCTTCGCCTCCCAAGTCCTCTTCGACCATCTCGATGGAGTTACTCCTTGAAGAGATACGGGCCTTGCGCCCTTTTATGGAAGAAACCAAAGCTAAGTTGCAGGTCCTTACTGACAACTGGGCTTCAATGGATGAAAGAGTGTCGTCAGTGGAGCGTGATGTCTCTTCTCTTCAGGATTCTGCAGCCAAAGTCACCCATCTGCATGCGCAAGTCTCCTCTCTCCAGAAGCAGATGGAGGACTTGGAAAATCGAAACAGGCGCAACAATCTTCGCCTTTACGGCCTGGTGGAAGGATGCGAGGGGAGTGACCCCATCAATTTTTTCAAGTCATTTCTTCCCAAGCTTTTACACTTACCCGAAGACCCACCGCTCAATATCCAGCGCGCCCACAGGCTTGGAAGAGCTTCCTCCTCTCTATCCACACCAACGAAGCCCAGGGGTGTAATAATGTATTTTCTGGAGTATACAGATCTGCTGAAAGTTCTTTCAGCAGCCAGAGCCTCTCCTCGTCTCACATGGTCGGGTTCCAATCTGTTCTTTGCGCAGGATTATGCCAGAGCCACTGCGAACCGACGTAAGGCCTTTTTGGACATGAGACCTGACCTTCGCTCCATTGGTGCCCGATACGGTCTCTTCCACCCTTGCTTATTTAAAGTCACCTACAATAATAAAAACACGACATATGAGGAGCCTACGCGACTTCGAAGTTTCCTGAACTCTTGCAGCCAGTCTGACATGGAGCTCTCTGGGCCTTCCTCTTCTCTCCCACCGTGACTCTTTCCGAAGTTGTACTATGCTGTTCCAGTTTTCAGTTGTTGCTGATTTTTCTAACTCAAATGTTCTTTGACTTATGTGTGTTCTTGATGAGTTTATACTTTTTACAGAAATGTTTGTTATTTACGTCACAGTTTCTTGGTCCGCCCTATCCTTTGCTTGTCTAATGTCTCTGTCGTTTGCCGTTGCCTAACCTTGTTATTTTTCTTCCCTCGCAGCTCAATGTTCAGCGTTTCACCTTGTTCCTCTGGTCGGATGTCTCGCTGACCCCGAGTGTCCTGCCTTCTCCAGTTGGTCCTACCTCCCTCCCCTCGTCTCCACGTACGTTTTTGCATGTTCCTGTTCCTGACCGTACCTCTCCTAATTTACCCCTTGTAAGTATTCCTCATATCCTTTATGATATGTCTGTTTTTGTTCTATTTCTATTGACCTCGATTTTTCCCTTCATGTCTTCAGGTTTATTGGTGTCATTACCTTTTTTGCGACCTTTTTCCTCTTCTCTCTCTCTTGCCCCTTTTCTCCTCACCTTTCATTGGCTCCCTCGGTCATGCTTCATTCTCATTATACACTTCATTCCCTTGTCACTTCACCTCTCCTATGACTTATATTTACTTTCCTTTCCTTTTGGCCGTTCTCTCTCTCATCTTGTTTTTTCATTGGTCTCTTTGCGCATGTTCTGTTTTCTCTTTCATTGGACCTTTATTATCACTATCTCCGGACTTTACCTTGTCGTTTCACTGATCTTAGTAACACTTTGGTTTTCCTCTATCTTTATGGTATTTCTCAGTCTTCTCTTCCTCTTCCTGCTTCTGTCCATTTCATTTCTTCTCTATTCTTTTTCTTTCTTTCTTTTTCCTACGTCATTTATTTTTCACGAGGCTTTCTCTCAATGTTTTATTCCCTCTTTGTATTATTCTTTTAATAATCTTTAATGTCAGTGCGTATTGTATCCTGGAATGTTAAAGGTCTTCATTCTCCCATTAAGAGGCAAAAAATTATTTCTCATCTAGCCAAATTGAATGTAGACATTGCCTTCTTGCAAGAAACACATTTGTCTGATGTTGAAGCTGCTAAGCTCAAGAGGGGTTGGGTTGGTGATGTTTTCTCTGCCCCTGGGGATGGTTAAAGAAATGGTGTGGCTGTGTTAGTTCGCAAATCTCTCTCTCACTCTCTCTTGTCTTCTGAGTCAGATCCCGAGGGCAGATGGTTGTATGTCAAACTTTCCTCGAAGGGTATTCCCATCTCCCTTCTCAACATTTACGCACCTACTGGTGGTGACCCCACCTTTTGGCGCACAATGGCTTCCCGTATTTCTGAATACATTGACGATAATTTCATTATGGCAGGAGATTGCAACTTACCCCATGACCCCTTTTTGGATAGGCATTCCAAAGCATCCTATGTCCCTAATAAGTCTCACAAATTGTTTGTTCAGGCAGTCTCCCAGCACAAACTCGTTGATGCCTGGCGTCTATGCAATCCTACTACCAAAGAGTTTACTTTTTACTCCCCATCCCATCAATCCCAGTCCCGCATTGATTATATTTTTCTTTCCCATCATATCTCTCAGTCCCTCACTCACGCCGATATTGGCCCCGTTTTGTTCTCTGATCATGCCCCTGTTTTGGTTAACATTGATGTTTTACCCAAGGCCACTGGGCCAAAGCGATGGCGCTTTAATAACACTCTCCTTCTTGATCCCAAATTTACTACCTCCTTTGTTGAATTTACCACAGAATTTTTTGCCATCAATGATACGCCCGATGTGCCCAAGCATGTTATTTGGGACGCTTACAAAGCTGCAGCCAGGGGTTTCATCATTGATTTTGTGGCTAAAAAGCGTAAAACCGCTCGCAAGCGTACTAGTGATCTCCTCCTTACGATTAAAAAACTGGAGCACTCCTGTTATACCTCCCATTCGCAGGAAGGTTTGACTACTCTTATTGAAGCTAAGATGCAATTTAACAAACAATCCACTGATGATGCTTCGTTATATCTGTTAAAATCTAGTTCAAAATGTTATTGACGGTAAGAACAGAGCGGGGAAGGTTTTAGCCAATTATTTAAAAGTTAATCAACACAAACTGAATATTGAGTCTGTTTTTGATGCTAATTCTGTTTTAAGACACACAGATGCCGATATTTTAGAAGAATTTTCCCGCTTTTATGCTACGCTTTACTCTTCTGAAACTCACCCTACTCCCCAATCCCTTGCTAACTTCTTCTCCAGCATTCAGGCTCCCCCCAATTTTCCTGTTGACTTATCCACTCTTGAAACGCCCATCTCCAGTTCCGACCTACCCACTGCGCTTCAGTCACTTAAGAAGGATAAGGCTCCGGGTCCAGATGGATTTACCGTTGAATTTTATTTGCAATTCTCTAAATTACTACTACCCAGATTACACTCTCTTATTGATTCTTTTGTCCTTAGTGGTACTTCCTCTGGCACTTTCTCAGACGCCCACATATGCATAATACCCAAAGAAGGAAAAGATACCCAGTATTGCAAGAATTATAGACCAATCTCTTTAGTCAATATTGATTACAAGATATACGCTAAATCCCTTGCCATAAGACTAGACCCCTTTCTTCCTGATTTATTGGGCCCAGAGCAGTCGGGATTTGTTAAAGGTCGTTTCATCACAGACAATACCAGACTTCTTTTTAATGTCCTGTCCAAATCCTCACGATTCCAAGATTCGTTAGCAGCAATTGCTTTGGACGCAGAAAAAGCGTTTGACAGAGTAGAGTGGACTTTTCTTTTTTCCGCCCTCAGATGGTTCGGGTTTGGTCCTAATTTTATTTCCTCTGTTTCTGTCCTTTATTCCAATCCCAGAGCGGCGGTTTGTGCTAATGGCCTAATCTCTTCTTTCTTCATCTTAGGTAGAGGAGTCCGTCAGGGCTGTCCCCTTTCCCCTTTCCTTTTTAATCTGGCTTTAGAACCCTTCCTCTCAAAACTTTGCCAAAATCCTAATCTGCACGGTTTCCACTGTTCTCAAACAAACATTAAACTTGCTGCCTATGCAGATGACATCCTTCTCTTTATTTCCAACCCTGCCATCTCCATTCCTGCATTTCTAACTGAAGTCCATGAGTACTCCCAAATTTCCGGTTATAAGTTGAATAATGACAAATGTGAAATTTTACCCCTCACAAAATTCACCTTCAAACCTGATTTCTTTACGTCCAATTTCACTTGGAATGCCTCGCATATCAAATATCTTGGTTTGCATATTACCCCCTCCCTTTCAGACACTGTCTCACTATGCCTTAGCAAATGTACCCAGAGACTGTCTGACCTTACTTCCAGGTGGCACCCACTTTACCTTTCCTGGTGGGGTCGCCTCGACACGATTAAAATGATGCTCTCCCCAATAGTTCTTTACACTATTTCCAACATTCCAATTCCTATTCCAGCTAGATTTTTTAGGAAAATCAACACTATTCTTTCTTCTTTCCTCTGGTCAGGCAAAAAAGCGCGTATGTCCTTGTACAGACTACGACTCCCCAAATCAGAAGGTGGGGTCAATTTTCCAGATTTTCCCACTTACCACAAAGCTTTCCTTCTACGACAAGCTTCCCTTTGGTTGCGAGAGCCTGTTGATTCTCCCCCTTTATGGCTTGTTATTGAGCGTCTTTCTCTATCCCCCTTTACTTTCGCTGAATATCTCTCATTTTCTCGTAAACCCCAGCTCATTTCCACTCCCATCCAGAAATTCACCACCAAGCTTCTTCTTTCCACTTCCCCAAGCCCTCCTTCTTCTGTAGCCGATTTTCTCAATACCACCATTTGGTATAACAATAGCATCCTCATTAATCACAAGCCCTTTTATTGGAAATCTTGGAGGCAAATAGGACTGATCTGGGTATCCCACCTCTTTTGTGGCTCTGATTTCTTACCTTTCTCTGTTCTTTGCCATCATTTCAACCTTCCCTCCTCCTTTGCCCGTAAGTACCTCACGCTCAAGAATGCAGTAATGTCCACCTATATCCAACTTTCCAACTCTCCCGCCCAGCCCGATCCGTCCAACCCCGCTCTACGCCTTCACTCCTTGCTTCGCACTTATAATACTGCCTCATTAATTTACCGCTCATTTCACAAGACTCTCACCCCCAGGCCAAAATCCACGGTAGAGGAACAATGGGAATCTGATCTTGATATCTCTTGGCCCACCTCTCTTTGGGATAAAGTGTGGACCAAACTTCGCAAATCATCCAGGGCTGCCTCCCTTACGCAAACCCTTTTTTAAATTTATAACAGACTTCTTTTTTCACCCCATATGTTGAATAAGAGGTTTCCTTTAATCCCTGACCATTGTTGGTCCTGCTCGACTCCCAAGGCTACTCTTTTTCACATGCTTTTTTCATGTACTGCTGTGAACAATTTTTGGAAACAAGTTTGGGCCCAGATTAATGCCATATTTCACACTACATTTCCCTTTTCCTTTGTCAATGTTTTTTTAGGAAGTCTCTCTTCCTGCTGGACAGATGTTGATTTTAATGTGCAGATTGTTGACTTGTTGCTAGCTGTTGCATTCCAGCAAATTACTGTAAATTGGAAACATTTTGCTAATATCTCTTTTAGAGCATGGTGGTACAATGTATGCCATAATCACAGGCTAGATACCGTTCTTATCTATCCCCTTAGTCTGGCTAAAAAACGACATGACCTTTGGCTACCTGTGACTTTGTACCTTGACATTTGCGCTAAGCGCTCGTCTCATTTGCCTCCCTTTCAGCAGGAGGTCCCCAAGCCTCCCTGATTGACCTTTTTTGTTCCTTTTTTGTTCCTTTGCATTTTCCATAATTTTTTTTATTGCATATTATTTCCAGTACTGATTTCTGTTATATAGCCTCAATTATTTGTTATCTCTTAGTTTCATGTTTATTTCCACAGTCATGTTTATTCTACTTATTACATTGCTGTTATGCTTTAGTTTTTCTTATGTATTGACACCTTTACTTCTCTAATAAAGATCTTTTGAACTTAAAAAAGAATATTTGGCATGGATTACTAAAAGGAAGAAGGAGATGTTATTGGGAGGGGTTGTCATGTGAGCCTCTTACTTGGATGAATTAGATAGAAAAGAAGAAAGAGTCTTATATATATTATATATATATATGTATTATATATATATAATTAATATATAAATGTATAGAAACATAAACACACCTACATCTAAGTATATACATGTATGTATAGAAATATGTAGACACAAATATGCACATAATACTTAGTCATATCTCTATACAAGGCAACACACACACACACACACACACACACACACACACACACACACATAAATATGTACAAATGTGATAATATATACATTGTCAGACTTAGATATGTATGTTGTGCCTACATATAGGCTGTTAATTATTCATTTCTCTGTATATGTATGTCCTTATAAACTGAAGCATAAACCCATACACATACACGCATTTATATAGACAGCCTCTTCCACATAACGAGACAGGCATATTTTACCATGTTTAAATATTCGTACATTTTTTAAATTTAATTTAATTTTGTATATAATAAATATATTTTATACCCTTAAGGAAATCACGAAAACAATATGCATAGGCACAAGTAGCTACCATGTAATCATATTTGCACACGCTGGAATCATACAAGGAAGCATAAAATTCATATACAGACACTCATATGCATATATGTTATCAACATCCTATAGCAATAAATCTATATTTAATGTTTGAACATACATGTATTGTCCTAGCAATAGCAGATTGTAAGTATTATTTTTCTCTATATATAATTCTTATATCCTTAGACAATGTATAAACGCAAGTACCAGATATTCTATGTGCTTGTAACCATATTAACATAGCCAGTCGTAGGTGTCCACTTAAAATGTACTTATTTTTTCAATGTTTCGTTCATACTATTGCTGTACGTTATTGCATTGTGAGTATTTATCTAGGGAAGAGCCTTGAGAAGTATTCTGAACCTGTGAAGGTTGTCAGTGGATCTCATGTTTGGGAGTAACAAATTCCCTAGTTTAGTTGCTTGCACAGAGAAAGATGTTCCACCCATGTTTTATTTTCTGCAAGCTGGGATTTTTAGATGGGGTGCCAGTCAAGATCATAGGTTTCTTAGTTGGATGTACTTTGTGATTTTCTTCCTCTTGAAAGATGGTCCATAGACATGTCTTACATAGTGGGTAATAAAAAGCAGATTGAAGGTGAATATTCTGGCAACTTGTATCCAGTGGAGGGCCCTTAAGGCAGTGGAGATATGGGCTTGTGGCTTTACATTTAGTAGCAGTCTGGCAGAAGAGTTCCGAATTCTCAGTAATGCTCTTATGGTTGATGATGGTGAGCCATGATATAGACCATTAGCGTAGTCTAGTTTTGATGAGACCTGAGAGATTGTCACATGGACCTTGTGGGGGGTTCCTAGGTGTGGGAACATGCGTTGGAGCATTTGTATGCTTTGAAAGCTTGATATAGATAGCTTATCCACTTGAGCATTCATGGACGGCTTAGAGTCCATGATAAATCCAAGGTTTCTTACCTTCTTGTATTTTTCCAGTAGTGATCCTAGATGATAAGGCCAGGATCAGAGAGGTGCAAAAACAACAATTGATGGACAGAATGCAGAACAATGTCATACATTCACCCCAGTACAGAGATCTGGGCCTAAATCCATCGTTTTTTTGCTCACCATGCCATTCCAGTTTGAACCCAGCCATATGCAAATCAGTCTTGACCCTGTGCACCATGGGAACAGTCCAGCCCGAACTGCCAAGCCAGGTCCTCCCTGGACTGGAAACAAGCATCCTAGGACCGGTATCGGGCTTTCAGCCCTCGTCAGCCAGGATAGCTTGATTCCAGTGGCATGGAGAGCAAGGGACTCACGTCTGAGCATACCCTTCCCACTCGGGGTGACAAATGCAAAAACAACAATTGATGGACAGAATACAGAACAATGTCATACATTCACCCCAGTACAGAGATCTGGGCCTAAATCCATCGTTTTTTTGCTCACCATGCCATTCCAGTTTGAACCCAGCCATATGCAAATCAGTCTTGACCCTGTGCACCATGGGAACAGTCCAGCCCGAACTGCCAAGCCAGGTCCTCCCTGGACTGGAAACAAGCATCCTAGGACCGGTTTCGGGCTTTCAGCCCTCGTCAGCCAGGATAGCTTGATTCCAGTGGCATGGAGAGCAAGGGACTCACGTCTGAGCATACCCTTCCCACTCGGGGTGACAAATGCAAAAACAACAATTGATGGACAGAATGCAGAACAATGTCATACATTCACCCCAGTACAGAGATCTGGGCCTAAATCCATCGTTTTTTTGCTCACCATGCCATTCCAGTTTGAACCCAGCCATATGCAAATCAGTCTTGACCCTGTGCACCATGGGAACAGTCCAGCCCGAACTGCCAAGCCAGGTCCTCCCTGGACTGGAAACAAGCATCCTAGGACCGGTTCCGGGCTTTCAGCCCTCGTCAGCCAGGATAGCTTGATTCCAGTGGCATGGAGAGCAAGGGACTCACGTCTGAGCATACCCTTCCCACTCGGGGTGACAAATGCAAAAACAACAATTGATGGACAGAATGCAGAACAATGTCATACATTCACCCCAGTACAGAGATCTGGGCCTAAATCCATCGTTTTTTTGCTCACCATGCCATTCCAGTTTGAACCCAGCCATATGCAAATCAGTCTTGACCCTGTGCACCATGGGAACAGTCCAGCCCGAACTGCCAAGCCAGGTCCTCCCTGGACTGGAAACAAGCATCCTAGGACCGGTTTCGGGCTTTCAGCCCTCGTCAGCCAGGATAGCTTGATTCCAGTGGCATGGAGAGCAAGGGACTCACGTCTGAGCATACCCTTCCCACTCGGGGTGACAAATGCAAAAACAACAATTGATGGACAGAATGCAGAACAATGTCATACATTCACCCCAGTACAGAGATCTGGGCCTAAATCCATCGTTTTTTTGCTCACCATGCCATTCCAGTTTGAACCCAGCCATATGCAAATCAGTCTTGACCCTGTGCACCATGGGAACAGTCCAGCCCGAACTGCCAAGCCAGGTCCTCCCTGGACTGGAAACAAGCATCCTAGGACCGGTTTCGGGCTTTCAGCCCTCGTCAGCCAGGATAGCTTGATTCCAGTGGCATGGAGAGCAAGGGACTCACGTCTGAGCATACCCTTCCCACTCGGGGTGACAAATGCAAAAACAACAATTGATGGACAGAATGCAGAACAATGTCATACATTCACCCCAGTACAGAGATCTGGGCCTAAATCCATCGTTTTTTTGCTCACCATGCCATTCCAGTTTGAACCCAGCCATATGCAAATCAGTCTTGACCCTGTGCACCATGGGAACAGTCCAGCCCGAACTGCCAAGCCAGGTCCTCCCTGGACTGGAAACAAGCATCCTAGGACCGGTTTCGGGCTTTCAGCCCTCATCAGCCAGGATAGCTTGATTCCAGTGGCATGGAGAGCAAGGGACTCACGTCTGAGCATACCCTTCCCACTCGGGGTGACAAATGCAAAAACAACAATTGATGGACAGAATGCAGAACAATGTCATACATTCACCCCAGTACAGAGATCTGGGCCTAAATCCATCGTTTTTTTGCTCACCATGCCATTCCAGTTTGAACCCAGCCATATGCAAATCAGTCTTGACCCTGTGCACCATGGGAACAGTCCAGCCCGAACTGCCAAGCCAGGTCCTCCCTGGACTGGAAACAAGCATCCTAGGACCGGTTCCGGGCTTTCAGCCCTCGTCAGCCAGGATAGCTTGATTCCAGTGGCATGGAGAGCAAGGGACTCACGTCTGAGCATACCCTTCCCACTCGGGGTGACAAATGCAAAAACAACAATTGATGGACAGAATGCAGAACAATGTCATACATTCACCCCAGTACAGAGATCTGGGCCTAAATCCATCGTTTTTTTGCTCACCATGCCATTCCAGTTTGAACCCAGCCATATGCAAATCAGTCTTGACCCTGTGCACCATGGGAACAGTCCAGCCCGAACTGCCAAGCCAGGTCCTCCCTGGACTGGAAACAAGCATCCTAGGACCGGTTTCGGGCTTTCAGCCCTCGTCAGCCAGGATAGCTTGATTCCAGTGGCATGGAGAGCAAGGGACTCACGTCTGAGCATACCCTTCCCACTCGGGGTGACAAATGCAAAAACAACAATTGATGGACAGAATGCAGAACAATGTCATACATTCACCCCAGTACAGAGATCTGGGCCTAAATCCATCGTTTTTTTGCTCACCATGCCATTCCAGTTTGAACCCAGCCATATGCAAATCAGTCTTGACCCTGTGCACCATGGGAACAGTCCAGCCCGAACTGCCAAGCCAGGTCCTCCCTGGACTGGAAACAAGCATCCTAGGACCGGTTTCGGGCTTTCAGCCCTCGTCAGCCAGGATAGCTTGATTCCAGTGGCATGGAGAGCAAGGGACTCACGTCTGAGCATACCCTTCCCACTCGGGGTGACAAATGCAAAAACAACAATTGATGGACAGAATGCAGAACAATGTCATACATTCACCCCAGTACAGAGATCTGGGCCTAAATCCATCGTTTTTTTGCTCACCATGCCATTCCAGTTTGAACCCAGCCATATGCAAATCAGTCTTGACCCTGTGCACCATGGGAACAGTCCAGCCCGAACTGCCAAGCCAGGTCCTCCCTGGACTGGAAACAAGCATCCTAGGACCGGTTTCGGGCTTTCAGCCCTCATCAGCCAGGATAGCTTGATTCCAGTGGCATGGAGAGCAAGGGACTCACGTCTGAGCATACCCTTCCCACTCGGGGTGACAAATGCAAAAACAACAATTGATGGACAGAATGCAGAACAATGTCATACATTCACCCCAGTACAGAGATCTGGGCCTAAATCCATCGTTTTTTTGCTCACCATGCCATTCCAGTTTGAACCCAGCCATATGCAAATCAGTCTTGACCCTGTGCACCATGGGAACAGTCCAGCCCGAACTGCCAAGCCAGGTCCTCCCTGGACTGGAAACAAGCATCCTAGGACCGGTATCGGGCTTGATTCCGGTCCAGGGAAGACATGGCTTGGCAGTTCGGGCTGGACTGTTCCCATGAGGCACAGGGTCAAGACTGATTTGCATATGGCCATGTCTAAACTGGGGTGGTGTAGTGGGCAAAAGAACAATGGATTTAACCCAGATCTCTTGACTGGGGGAGAATGTCTGCATTGTCAGCATTCCGTCCATCATTTGTTTGTTGTAACGCTTTTCGCCCTAAGTGGGATGGGTATTCACAGACGTGGGACCCGTGCTCACTACGCCACTGGAGTCAAGCTATCCTGGCTGATGACGGCTGATAGCCAGAAACCGGTCCTAGGATGCTTGATTCCGGTCCAGGGAAGACATGGCTTGGCAGTTCGGGCTGGACTGTTCCCATGAGGCACAGGGTCAAGACTGATTTGCATATGGCCATGTCTAAACTGGGGTGGTGTAGTGGGCAAAAGAACGATGGATTTAACCCAGATCTCTTGACTGGGGGAGAATGTCTGCATTGTCAGCATTCCGTCCATCATTTGTTTGTTGTAACGCTTTTCGCCCTAAGTGGGATGGGTATTCCCAGACGTGGGACCCGTGCTCACTACGCCACTGGAGTCAAGCTATCCTGGCTGATGACGGCTGATAGCCAGAAACCGGTCCTAGGATGCTTGATTCCGGTCCAGGGAAGACATGGCTTGGCAGTTCGGGCTGGACTGTTCCCATGAGGCACAGGGTCAAGACTGATTTGCATATGGCCATGTCTAAACTGGGGTGGTGTAGTGGGCAAAAGAACGATGGATTTAACCCAGATCTCTTGACTGGGGGAGAATGTCTGCATTGTCAGCATTCCGTCCATCATTTGTTTGTTGTAACGCTTTTCGCCCTAAGTGGGATGGGTATTCCCAGACGTGGGACCCGTGCTCACTACGCCACTGGAGTCAAGCTATCCTGGCTGATGACGGCTGATAGCCAGAAACCGGTCCTAGGATGCTTGATTCCGGTCCAGGGAAGACATGGCTTGGCAGTTCGGGCTGGACTGTTCCCATGAGGCACAGGGTCAAGACTGATTTGCATATGGCCATGTCTAAACTGGGGTGGTGTAGTGGGCAAAAGAACGATGGATTTAACCCAGATCTCTTGACTGGGGGAGAATGTCTGCATTGTCAGCATTCCGTCCATCATTTGTTTGTTGTAACGCTTTTCGCCCTAAGTGGGATGGGTATTCCCAGACGTGGGACCCGTGCTCACTACGCCACTGGAGTCAAGCTATCCTGGCTGATGACGGCTGATAGCCAGAAACCGGTCCTAGGATGCTTGATTCCGGTCCAGGGAAGACATGGCTTGGCAGTTCGGGCTGGACTGTTCCCATGAGGCACAGGGTCAAGACTGATTTGCATATGGCCATGTCTAAACTGGGGTGGTGTAGTGGGCAAAAGAACGATGGATTTAACCCAGATCTCTTGACTGGGGGAGAATGTCTGCATTGTCAGCATTCCGTCCATCATTTGTTTGTTGTAACGCTTTTCGCCCTAAGTGGGATGGGTATTCCCAGACGTGGGACCCGTGCTCACTACGCCACTGGAGTCAAGCTATCCTGGCTGATGACGGCTGATAGCCAGAAACCGGTCCTAGGATGCTTGATTCCGGTCCAGGGAAGACATGGCTTGGCAGTTCGGGCTGGACTGTTCCCATGAGGCACAGGGTCAAGACTGATTTGCATATGGCCATGTCTAAACTGGGGTGGTGTAGTGGGCAAAAGAACGATGGATTTAACCCAGATCTCTTGACTGGGGGAGAATGTCTGCATTGTCAGCATTCCGTCCATCATTTGTTTGTTGTAACGCTTTTCGCCCTAAGTGGGATGGGTATTCCCAGACGTGGGACCCGTGCTCACTACGCCACTGGAGTCAAGCTATCCTGGCTGATG